>NC_134540.1:41662500-42287500 GCF_050624435.1 Tenrec ecaudatus | reverse complement strand
CCTGTACGTTTCTAAGATTCTTCCTCTTTACCAGAGTACAAGACCTCCTTTTCCTCTGGAGCAGCAGCTAGTAGTTTCAAACTGCTGACTTTGAAGTTAGAGGGATCACTTGTAACTAGTACACAACCAGGGCTCTCTCAAAGAGGGGTGAGATGGAAAATACTGATTTCCACAAATTTTTGGATGAAGCCTCAGTAATTTACCAGTCACAATAAAAGGGTGAATATATATTTCCCATCCCTAGACACTGAATCAGGATTTGTGAATAGTTTAATTAATGGTATTAATTATTGATCAAAGGCAGGAAAGGTACAAATGCAATTCATATTTCTGAATTGGAATCAACTTGGTGGCAGTAAGCTTACTTTTTATTTTTTGCGTTTGTGGGGAAAGTTAGGGTAGGGCTTTTATGCTGGGCATATTCCTATAGTAGCCTATCGGTTCTGGAAGGAGTTTGCGAACCATGTGGAGCAAGTCCGAGGTGACACAAACTCTCAGTGAGAAAATGCCAGATTGCTATGTGCCAGCTGAATTGTACTCAATTAGTTGCTTCGTGGACAAATTTGGTTCAATTATATATTTTGTTTTCTTTAATTGAATACAGAGAAGGGGTTCCAAGCATAACATTTTTTCTTTGTCATTTTAAGATAGAAATTTAAGCCAATATGGAATTTCAAAAGCCATGCTACAGCTACCAAGAAAATTAAAAAAAATACATAATGACTGTTGCATCGAACAAAGGGTGCATAGTGAACCCAGGGTCAGGGAATAAGCAGGATGGGGCTCCAGTTTGGCAGTGTGAGTGGAAGGAAAAGAAAAGAGGCAGGACGGGCGGAAGTGCAGGAGATGCTCGTCTCAGCAGCATGAAAGGCATCCATTCACCTCTTACTTTTCCCATCGCCCAGATTTTCATTATCTTTATAGAGGAAAAGTCTCTGAGTTTAGAGTTTATTTTTCTCCATAACTTCTGTGTATATTTCATAAAATATTATAATTGAGTATAACAGTAGATACTTTCTTAAGTACCCAGCATTTAATTTACATGATCTCTTCTTCCCATTGTGTGCATCAGAGCTTTTGTTTCAAGTCTCCCTTCACCCATTTTTCTGTTGTCCATCCCCCAGGGAGGAAGTCACATGTAGATCCTTGAAATCGGTTCCCTCTTTCCAACCCACCCTCCCTTCACCCACCCACTATCGGCATTCACACCACTGGTCCTGAAGGTTTCATCCGCCCTGGATTTCCTGTGTTTCCAGTTCTCATTGGCACCAGTGTACATCTTCTGGTCTATCCAGACTTGCAAGGTAGAATTCGGATCATGATAGTGGGGGGAAGGGTGGAGGAAGCATTTAGGAACTATAGGAAAGTTGTATTTTTCATTGGTGCTATATCGCACCTTGACTGGCTCATCTCCTCCCCTAGACCCTTCTGCAAGGGGATCTCCAGGGGCCGACAAATGGGCTTTGCATCTCTACTCTGCACTTCCACCTTCATTCACTATGGTAAGTTTTTTTTGTTCTGATGATGCTTTATACCTGATCCCTTCGACACCTCGTGATCGCATAGGTTGGTGTGCTTCTTCCATGTGGGTTTGTTGCTTCTGAGCTAGATGGCCATTTGTTTACCTTCAAGCCTTTAAGAACCCCAGACGCTATACCTTTTGATAGCCGGGCACCATCAGCTTTTTTTTGCCACGTTTGCGTATTTGTCCTCAGCAATCTTATCTTGGAGGTGTGTACCCAATGATATGATTTTTTGTTTTTTGATGCCTGATAACTGATTCCTTCAGAACCTCGTGATTGCACAGGCTGGTGTGCTTCTTCCATGTGGGCTTTGTTGCTTCTGAGATTGATAGCCGCTTGTTTATCTTCAAGCTTTTAAGACCCCAGATGCTATCTCTTTTTATAGCCAGGCACCATCAGCTTTCTTCACCACATTTGCTTATTCACCCGCTTTGTCTTCAGTGGTTGTGTCAGGAGGGTGAGCATCATAGAATGCCAATTTAATAGAAGAGAGTATTATAACATTGAGGGAATACTTGAGTCAAGGCCCGTTGGAGTGGGGTGGAGGTGGGGTTAGGCATCAATCATTGCAATTTTTCCCCTCTTCCTGCCCCTTCCCTCCATACCTTCCCATACCTGCCTGGTATTACTACTCTCATTTCTGTTGCTGATAGTTTTATCTAATCTGGATTCGGTGTGTCCAGAGCTCTTATCTGTACAGGGTACATACTCTAGTTTAGCCAGAATGGAAATGTTGAATTGGGGTAATGAGAGTGGAGGGTGAGGAAGCCTGAAAGAACCAGAGAAATATTGTATGTTTCATAGGTGAGAACCTAGAGGATTTACTGAAACCCAAATGAAGGCTGAACATGATAGTGGGACAAGAGGAAAATAAAAGGAACTAGAGGAAAGAACTAGGAAGCAAAGGGCATTTAGAGAAGTCTTAGTACAGGCATGTACATATGTAAATATATTTGTATATGACAATGGGGAAATAGATTTTTTGCATATATTTTTAGGTTTAGTATACAGGTAGCAGATAGACATTGGGCCTCTGCTCAAGAACTCCCTCAATGCAAGAACACTTTGTTCTATTAACCTGGTATTCCATGATGCTCACCTTCCTGACATGGTTGCTGAAGACAAATGTGTGCATAAGAAAATGTGGTGAAGGAAGCTGATGGTGTCCGGCTATCAAAAGAGATAGTGTCTGGGGTCTTAAAGGCTTGAAGATAAATGAGAGGCCATCTAGCTGAGAAACAACAAAGCCCACATGGGAGAAGCACACCAGCCTGTGTGATCACAAGGTGTCAATAGGATCAGGTATCAGGCAACGAAGACCCAGAACAAAAAAATCATATCATTGTGAATGCGGGGAGTGTGGAGTGGAGAACCAAAGCCCACCTGTAGGGAACTGGACATCCCCTTAATAGATGGTTGCAGGGAGGAGATGAACCAGTCAGTGTGCAGTATAGAACCGATGAAACATGCAACTTTCCTCTAGTTATTTTATGCTTCCTCTCCTCACCCCACTAACATTACCCCAATTCTACCTTAAAAATTGGCTAGACCAGTGCATGTACATGGGTACATATCAGAGCTGGAAACACTGTGAATCCAGGATAAACCCTTCAGGACCAGCATTCAGAGTAGCCCTACCAGGAGGTGAAGGGAAAGTTGGGGGTAGATATGAGGAACCAATCACAATGATCTACCTATAACCCCCCTCCCAGGGGAATGGACAACAGGAAAGTGGGTAAAGGGAGACATCAGTCAGTGTAAGTCATGAAAAAAATAATAATACTTTATAAATTATCAAGGGTTCATGAGGGAGGATAAGGAAGGGAGGGGAAAAATGAGAAGTTGATACCAAGGGCTCATGTAGAAAGCAAATGTTTTGAAATCGATGATGACAACGAATGTACAATTGTGCTTGACACAATGGGTGGCTGTATGGGTTGTGATAAGAGTTGTATGAGCCCCCAATAAAATGAGTTAAATAAGTAAATAAATGAAAGCGTTATAGTTTCAGAAATCCTAAGGGGCAGTTCTACTCTGTATGTACTACAGGATCTGTTGCTATGAGTTTAAATCAACTGATGGCAATGCGTCTGTTTTAATATTTTACTTATATTATAAATGATATTTATATAAAGATGTCTGTTATCAACTAAGCAAATGACAATATATGTTCAACTTAGCACAATAGATTGAAAATCATGTTAACATTCATATGTAAAAGGAAGCTTTATCTAAAATTATGTTGCAGATTTTTAAAAATTTGTTTGGCAGTCTTAAAATATGTCCATTTATATTTGCTTTTTTAATTAATTTATTATTTTTCTGTCTTTTCCTCTTGTGTTTGATTATGTAAAATAATTCTGATGGTATCTGATTATAGTTATATATCTAAAACCAATAGAAAATCTTAAATCTGGAATATAGGAAGGATTGAATTCTCTTTGCAAGACTTAACTTTTGTCAAATAATTTTAAGATTCTTTTTTCTGTGACAGGAATAGTCACATCACACTGTGGGAAACAGTGGTTGGTTTGGCACTCAGGCATTTGGTATATTTTAAGACAAATCTCACAATATGTCCTCATACTTACTCTCAGCATTTTATTCTTTCCCTTTCAAAGCTCTGTCACATTTGATACATTGTCAGAGAGTTAATCCAAGCAACATCAATTGAAAACCCTTAGGATCAAACTTTTAGTTTGATTTTCATCTCTCTCATCCCAAAAGTGAAAAAGAAATGAGCAGTGCTGAAAACCATTGGTTGACTCCCTGAGATTTGAGCTGAGTACACAGGACATTGACATTGTCTAGCATTTTCTTTATTGTGTTCAGGAAAATTAAAAGCAACCAGGTCACCCTAAAGTCTTGAATTCCCCATGCACTTCACTCTGTTACTTTTAAGATGGGACTCGTTCTAAGAAACCCTCCTCATTCATAGGCACTTGATGCTAGGTGACCACAGATGCTCATTTTATTAGCTCATTTGCCACGGAATGTCATTGGCTTCCAGAATCCCATGGTTTAATCCAACCTAGCTTTATCCACAGATAGATAGATACCAAATATAAGCTTCTTCCTGTAATGTTTCTGAAGCTTTTTTCACTCATAATCTAATTTTAAGTCACTGCGTCTCTTTACTCTTAGTTATAAATCACTAAGGCCAGTTGTTAAGCACTTAAGAACTAAACTCTAGCCTAAGATCACAAGCACAATGTCGGCAACCTCGTGGAACCACAGTGAAGAAATCAGTTGAGATGTCTCACTGGGCATATCCGTTGCGTGAGAACTTGGTAAATTGTTGCAGAGCCACGATGCCATTGTGAGCCTAAGGTTCCCGTGACATACACAAGTCACAGTTTACCAAGATGCATGTGAATCACATTGTTGGTGAACACTCTTGAAATACTAGGGACTGCCGAAAGAAAATGCTGCCTACAAGGATTTCACTGACCTGATTTTTTTAAAAATAGATATATATTTTCAGAGCATTTGCCTTCAAAATACTCAAGACAAAGTAGAGTCATCCTAACTTCTAAGAAACATATGACTGTATTTCTACCAAGACAGATTTATTTGATCTCTGCCAGTGCACGGTATATGCAATACTCCTTACTAACTGTATGACTCACATGAATCAATTCCTCTAAGGCTTCTTTATTTATTGTTCAGTTAAGCAAGCATATGGGGTAATTTAAAATAATACCATTTGGGTCAAGCACAACTTAGGTCTGAGTGAAATTCGTGTTCTTCAATACTTTAAAGAGATCTTTTGTAGTAGACCAGCTGATTCAGTGAGCATTGATCCAAGCAAAATGAAATCCTTGACAACTGCAAACCTTTCACCATTTATCTTGAAATTTTACTGTGGTGAGGGGGTTTGTTTCCTTACAGTGAATCACAAGTCATACTCTAGACTAGCATCCTTTTATCTTCATCAGCCAGTGCTTCATATCTTCTTGGCTTTCAGAAGGCAAGTTTATATCATGTGCCTATTACAGGTTGTAATGGAGACTTCCTTCTTTCAACCCTGGTGCAACCATATTCTTCACATCGTCCAACTTCTTGCACTATTTGCTCAACATGCATATTGAGTGAGTAGGTTTAAAGGATACAACCTGACATACCCTTTCCCTGATGACGGCCATGCAAGAATCCCTGTTTGTTCTGTTTGAAAGAATGCCTCTTAGTCCATGTGCCGTATCTTGTTCCACGTGGGCACGGCGAAGTGTTATGAAACTCTCATTCTCCAGATGTGATCGCGGTTTGTTTCCTCCACACACTCCAGGTGCATGCATAGTCAGTAAAGCCAGGGAAATTGATTTCTGGTACTCTTTGCTTTCAGCCAAAGTCCACGTGGCATCAATTTTAATATCCCTGGTTCCACCACCGTTTCTGAAGCCAGTCTGAAATGCTGGCAGCTCTCTGTCAGGGTACCATGGCAACTATTTTTAAATTATTTACAGCAAAACTTTACTATCATGAAATATGAATGATATCGTCCTATAATTTTCCCATTTTATGGGGCCATTTTTCCATGGAAGGGGAGAAATATGAATTTATTTCATTCAGTTAGTCAGGTAGTTGTCTTAAATTTCCTGATATATACTATGGGGTGCTTCTAGGGATCCATCAGGTTTTGAAACATTTCAATCGGTATTTTGACATGGTCTGGTCTCTTTGTTCTTCACTAATCCTTTCTTCGCAGCTTTGGATTTTTCGTTCATTACCACTGTTTTTTTTTGTTTTTGTTTTCTTTTGTTTTCTCCAATTATAGCTCCCCAAGTAGTTGAATGTTCAGCTCTTCTTCTTTTTTTATAGTAACTGTGTATTGCATCAGCCTTATTTTCAAGCTTATTGTATCATTCAACTTTTAGCCTAAATTGTTGTTATTAGGTACCCTATGTATAATACGATTGAACAATACATGGTCCTGTACCATCCACATAATTGTTGATATGTTTGAGCCCATTACTATAGCTTCTGTGTGTCAATCCAGCATGTCAAGGATCTTCCTCTGTTTTTTGGGTTTTTTTTGCTTTCTCCCCACCAAGCAAAATTTCTCCTTTAGGTGCTGAGCTCTCCTGATAACATGTCCAAAGTACATGAGCTGAAGTCTTCCATCCTTGCTTCCAAGGAACATTCTGGCTGTGCTTCTGGCTGTATATTTGTTTTCTGGTGCTCCCTGGTATATTCCATATTCTTTGTAACTTCAGCCTTGATTATTTCATCAATTCCTTCAGTTTGATTTATGCTAAGTGTGTTCTTCCTATTTGGCATTCTAACTCCAGGTTTTGCCTGGTAGGACACACACACATTATGCATACATAAACCCACACTCATGTGCTTGGGTGGTTCAGCAACTCTACCATGGTCTGCTAATCAAGAGTTGACAGTTTTACCCTACCAGTTCTGAGAGAGCGAGAGAGAGCAAGAGAGAGAGAGACAAAAGATTCACAACTATGAAAATTTAATGCAGCAGTTCTACCTTCTTATATATGGTTGTTATGAGTCTGAGTTGGTTTTATGGCAATGATATAGGAGACATATAAATAGATATAGACCTATGGATAGATGCAGATACAGAGAATGAGTAATTTCCCTATAAATTAACCTGAACCATTCAATAAAATGTAAAGAAAATTACAGAAAATTTATAAATTGTTATGCAAAATAGTATATTTTCATTGTCATATAAACAAAATAAATCTATTATCAAGTTTTTTCCTATGGAAGACATAAGTAATCTATAATTTTATTGTTTACTTCTAAATATTTAATTATACTATATATCAATCTTAACAAATAAACTCAGAAAATAGATTTGAAAACGCTGATATTTGAAAATACACTTGAAAACTGTATTTGAAAACACTGGTCTGCTAATTTATGAATTCAGCATTGCAATAAGCTGTAGGAGATCATTTTTGGCAATTTGGGTTTGTTCTTACAGTTAATGTAAACTGAATATTTAAAGGAGAGTGTAAACATTTCTAGAGCATTAACATAGGGATTGATGAAGGAATGGGGATTGGGGGAGACTGTGTTTTAAGTTCTGTGCATTCATATGCATATCTGGGAAGTACAGTTAGAGAGCACAGCCTTTTAGAGGCCATATAATAAGTGAGGAATGTCACTTCAGAAACAGGGAGAAAGATGACTGAGGAAGAATTAAGGGACCCCAGTGCAGCCAATTATATGGATCATAAATTCCTGATGACAGGGGATAACTGACAGAAAACTGGAGTCTTCCCTCCTAGAAAGGAGTAGCAGTGAACACACAATCTCACATGAAAAGGTACTTCTCTACTCTTGTGCAGCTCCATGAGCCACTCCATAAATAACACTGAAATTAAATTATGATTGTTAATAACACATGGTTACAGCCTGTTAACCTTCTGCCTTCTGTCTGTATTATCAATGTGTTAGTAAAGTCTCATAGTCTCCTCTTATGAGGATTGATACTCCCTCTGCTGAATATTTGATCATTTCTTTTCTAATATTTGTTTGTCAGTTGTGCACATGACAACTCAATTTTTCATCAGATTTTTCACATTTGAAATTGGCTTATAATTACAAAAGAACATACAGCATTGAGTATTAGTTTCTGATAGCCTATCTTTAGTTATCCTAATTAGTTATGGATTTTGATGAGATGACAAGAAAATATGCTTATACTAAAACATTTTATTTATGTAAATATTCAAAGTATATAGATGTCTGGCAATGTTAAATTATTTTACAAGCATTTTTGAAAAGTACAGTGTTTTATAAGCACTATTCTGACAAATATGTCAATAAAAACATATAAAAGTAGAAAATAGTTGGCTTTTGACTTGCATTTAACTTCTAAATAATAGCATCAGAAATAAAATAGGGTTATATTTAAGGTAGATGGAAAAGATACTAAATAACACATATTAAATTACCATATGGTCATGAATTAGGCACACACACCCATGTGTTAATATGAGTGGGTTTTGATTCACAGTGCTTTGGTAATTCTGTAATGGCATAATTATCACTTTTATAGTGATCTGATGTGATCCACCACTAAGCTGTAAAGGTGGGATGACACACTTTTACTCATGTCACAGACAACATACATGTAGTAAAGGTATCACATATGTAAGTCTCCTGATAAACAAATTTTAGTAAGGAAATCTAAATTTAGGAAGATAATCTAAATAAAAGGGAATAGTTTAGAAGGTGAATCAATATATTGATCTTTCAATAGAGGGCATACTAATATTAAAAAGGCAATCTCATTCCAAGTGCTCATTTATAAATACTCAGGGTTGTAAGGGAATTAAGGAAAATGAGCTCACATATCATGAACTTGGAGAGTTTAACTACAATTATTTCTAAAATGGAAGGTGTTTTTTAAGAATAAAAAACTTTCAGGTATGAAATATAAATGGCCATAATTGAAACATATAATATGCTAAGGTCTGCTTTCTGTATTTCCCTAACAACAATAAGTTTTTCTTATTAATTTTAAAGCTTATGACACACCACACATTTCATTTAAAACTCAATGTTTTTTTTGTCAATTTTCATCCCTACTTAGTGGAAAATTTCACAGGGAAAGTTACTTAAAACTTTCTTAGCTGAATGTTTATAAAACATTTAATATGTTCTAGATATATATCAATATCAAAGTTGTCAAGAATCGTCTACAATAGAATATAATTTTGGTTAGATTTAGATTCTTCTTAATTCAGCTAATAGTTTTGCTTACAAAGCAATTTATGACTATCACAGGCAATTTGTTAATATAATTTTTCTCAAAGTTTGACATCATAATAAAGTATGTCCTCTCACTTTGTGACTTAGTCTATTTAAAAATATATTACTAATTTGGCACTCATGTGAGTGTAAAATTAAAACATAAATGACTCAATTTCTTTGATTCTGATTTATGCTGCCCCGTGGGATGAAGTAGAACTGCCCCTGTGGGTTTCTACAGGCACAGAAGGCTTAGTTTTCCTCCCTGGAAGCAGTTGGTGATTTTGATCACTGGTCTTTCAGTTAATAGCACAATGCATAATGTTCTATACCACTAGGACCTTAAAGTATGTTAATGAATATGATTATTCATGTCATGGATATACATTCAGATTATATATACACACGTATACACACACACACACACACACACACATATATATATATATATATATATATATATATATATATATATATATATATAAAGTTGAATGTATATGCATCCTTGAGAGGGTACCCCCCTAAAAACTGGCAAAAGACACCGCTGGGCAGAGCTTTCTTAACCCATATATTGCTGGATGCTATCATATCTTGGAGCTTGGTTCAGTGAATGAAAATGGAAGGTTTTGGAATGAGAAGGATCACTGCTAAATTTGTGCATTGGCTTCTGCCTGACCGCTAAAGGAGCGTCGATTGGAAACATGCCATGTTTTGAAAACTCTGAACCACCCAATTGTTTTTCCCAAGGTGATTACTGGTGACGAGGCATGGTGCTACTCTTACAACCCTGAAAGCAAACATCAAAGCTTGTGTAAGATGCCATTGTCACGTTACCTTAAAACACTCATCAAGTGAAATCAAAGCTCAAGATGATGCTAATTGTTACCATATGTACTCGTGCATAAGCCAAGTTTTTCAACATATTTTATGGTAAAATTAGGTCCATCAGCTGATATTCAGATTGGCTTATACTAGATTATAGACGATATTTTGATGTGAGGGGATAGTACATTAGGAGTTCATTTCACCAGGTCAGACTGTTAATCAAGCTTTCTTTTTAGAGGTTCTGAAAAGATTGTGTAACTTTGTGAGATAAAAAAGGGCAGATTTATGGCAGATGGGTCTTTCCCACCATGACAGAAGCCATCTCAGTGCACCAGTTTTTTGCAAAAACAGCATGCCTCTCTTGCCTCATGCACCTTACTCATCTGACCTTATTCTTTGTGACTTCTTTATGTTTCTGTGAATGAAGAGAGACATGGAAGGACAGCAATTTGATCATATATGAGAGGTGAATGAAAAACAAGGAAGTTACTGAGAGTCATCCAAACAGATGAGTTTGAAAAATATTTCCAACAATTGAATCGTAGATTTGATTAAATGCATTAAGTGAAATGGAGGATATTTTGAAGGTGATAATTTTTTGTAAAAAAAATTATATATGGGGTGGGGCGCAAAATAAATAAATAAGTAAATTATATACATAGCTTTGAAAAAAAATCTAGGTTTTAGGGAACCCACTCATATTTACACATATACACAAGAGGAATTTCCATTCACTTTTTAAATTTTATACTAAACAAGTTTTAAATCTGTTTTCTTCAGATCAATAATTGCAAACCCTGAAAGATAAACAACTATCAAAAATCAAATCAATGCTGGTTTATTTTTTAACTAGCCACATTTGCTTAACTCACATAGAAAATATACTTTCATTAATCACAAAACAAAATACTTTATTTAAAACATAAAACAATAGATTTTTATCAATTAAGGAATAATTTATGTATACAATTTAATTGATACATTTTTTCTCTTCTTGAAATGATTAAAATTCCGTGTTAACATACAAATTAAAGTTTTCCTAAGACTTACTTGTAAACCTTGTCAATATCCTATGCTAGAACCTAAATTACATGCTTTAACTATCGTACAGTAGAGTGCACTATATCAAACCAGAAAAACATATTCACATTTCAAAAGTCATGGAATAGAAAAATATCAGTGTCATAAAACAACTGTTAAAATTATAAAAGGCTAAGCATATGAAAAATATTGTCTGATAAAAAAGAACACTATAAATCAACATAATATGTATATCTGGAAGCTAGAAATACTTGAAAATTAACATGAGTATTTCTAAATAGTTCACATCTTTAAAAGAAAATGAAGAAAAAAGGAGAAAATTAGAAATTAGCCTTTCTTCATTAAAAATACTTATTCTCCAAAATTCATGAGGCATAAATAGAATTATACTTAGAGGAAATTTTAAATATTAAATAATTGTATGAGAAAAAGTGTAAGTTTTTTTCAAGCTTCTTCCATGATAGATTAAAAAAAAGAAAAGAGGAGTTTAAAATTGAGGATGAAATAAAATAGAGACAGCAAGAGCAAGAGTAAGATCAATTGTGAGATTTCCTACACTGGAGCTTGTTAAGCTTTTAGGTTACATTTTTAAGGACTGAGCAAGCTTTGGTTTGCCCTTAGAAAAGTTGGTGATTCAAATCCATCGCGTGCAGGATGAGAGAAAGATGTGGTATTCTGCTTCCATAAAGATTCCAGCCCTGTGAATCCCAGGAGGCAATCAGTCCTATTCTATCCTGTCATGCTCATTCGGTCACCATTCCCTTGAGTGCTATAGCTTCCTTTTTTGTTGCTTGCTCGTTTTTACAGATTTCACAAACAGTAAAATTATAAAAATAGCATTTAATGGAAAATTGTATGCCACCAAATTTTATCAATAAGATCTATTGAATACATTTCTTACCAAAGGTATCTGCCATACTCTCTGAACAATAAATGGAGCATCTTTCCAGCTGTTACTTAATGCTTTCCTTGTTGTAAGGGGCTATCCAGTCACTTCCAAATAGAGCTTGCCCACGACCGCAAAAGAAACATCACACAGTCCTGCACCATCTTCTCCCGACTGTCTTCCTCTGAGCCCACTGTTGATCCATCCTTGTGAGGGCCTCCTTAATCACTGTCCCTCTACCAAGCATGATGTCCGTGCCTAAGGGATTGGCCTCTCCCGACAGCACGTCCAAAGTACGTGATATCACATCGTAATCTAATAACTTATAAATGTTTTATTACAGCTCTGAAATTGAAAACTGCAGTCTTAGATGGCTACAGTTGAAAATCATATCAAATAATTAGTAAAGAAAATTTTCTAATATCACAAGAATTCTTACAGCTAAAAGAATAAAGAGCATTATCGAACTGAATTTATTAAGAATTGTAATAATAATCAAATTAATATATGATAGGAAAATAAAACATCAAACTCATTCCCCTAATAACAGAATAAGATAAATAATTAGGTAATTAATTTTAGAAATATTTAGAAAAATACTTCCTGAAAATTTGTTTATTGCAGCAATGCATAGGTGATTCAACAATCAAATAAAACAGTCATTGGCCTCCACTATATCAACAAACTAAAAGTTAAAAATCTTACAATTTTATTAGTATGTACAGAGATAAATTGCAAAACTCATTTATTTAACATAAAATCTGTAAGCAATCGAGGAAAGAAGAGTGCGTTTTCAATCTGGTAAAGTAACCTATAAAAATACAACATGATACTCCAGGGAAAAAGATGAAATGTTTTCCCTTCAGAAGAAGGTTCAAAGAGTGATGAAATAATGAGCTTAACGAAGGCTTAAAATTCAATTCAAGATGATAAAGTATTTTAATAAGACATATAAAGATCTGAGTTTAGAACACCGAAAGAGAAGAGAATGTTCTATGATTCTTAATTTGAAAGACCGGAAGAAAAAATTAAGTCTTACGTTGAATGTTGAAGGATTCTATGGGTCATATATTGATGTATCAAAAGAAGCTGGAGAGAATACACAATGCTACTGTAACAAAAGGAATTAGTTTGATGTTCAATCACACCAAGAGACGTTTGATAATCATGAGCCTTTTGTATGAGAGCAGGATCTTCAAGCTACACTGAAGGTACTGGGCAGAACAAGGTTCAAAAAATGGATAGTATTCCAACTGAGATACATCATCAAATATAGATGATGCTGGCAAATTCTCACTTGTCTTAGCCAAAAAATTTGGAAGACAGATACTGGACCATCTGAAAGAAATCCAAATAAATGCCAATTCCAAAGAAAGGTGGTGTAACACAATGGTGGGGAAACCATCTAACAATATTGATGGTATCACATACTTGAGAATTTTGCTAAAGATAATTTTTAAATGGTTTAAAAGTATTATCAAGAGGGAACTGCCAAAAATCCAAGCCAATCGATGAGTGGACCTGAAAGGATATCATTACAGTTGTCAGCTGGATCTTGGATGAAAGCAGAGTATTCCAAAAATATAATCACCTGGTAATATAGTGGGTTACACATTGGGCTGCTAACTGCAAAGTCAGCAAGTTCAAAGCCATCAGTCCATAGGTAAGAGAAAGATTAAGCCTTCTACTCCATTAAAGAGTTTCAGACCCAGAAGCCCACAGGAGCAGTTCTATAGAGTCAATATGAGTCAGCATTGCTCAACAGCAGTCAGTGAGTGAGTCCTGGGTCGTGTCCATAAACCTCCTATAATGAGACCATTGTGGCAATCAGAGAGTCAGTACATCTCATTGATGATATCATCAGAGCTCCTTGGCACAGGGCTAGGCAGTGTTTTATTCTGTTGTCCATAGAGTCAGAACAAGGAGCAGGCAGAACAACCTCCAAAGCACCTAACAACAAAAAATTCTATATCTACAGGAATCTAAAGAGAGATTGTTCCATGGTAAGACTATGTATTATCAGAGGAAAGATTCTGAGATGATTCTATGTTAACATGAATGGTACATGGACACATAAATACATAAATATATCCATAAATGATATTCAATGTAGAAATTGAAAGTGTATACACATGGAAATCTGAGGATGGGACTCCTGACTGTGATGTCAGTTAATCAAATTGATGAACCACATATTGGGAGAAAGATGAGGTTTTCTGCTCCTGTAAAGATAGTATTAAGGTAGCAGGTGGACATTGGACCTCCAATCAAGTACTTCCTCAATACAAGAATACTTTGTTCTATTAACCTGGCATTCCATGAGGCTCACCTTCCCAACAGGATCACCGAAGACTAATGGGTGCATAAGCAAATGTGTTGAAGAAAGCTGATGGTGCCAGGCTATCAAAAGATATAGCATCTGGGGTCTTAAATGCTTGAAGATAAACAAGCGGACATCTAGTTCAGAAGCAACAAAGCCCACACGGAAGATGCACACCAGCCTGGGTGATCACAAGGTGTCGATGAGATCAGGTATTAGGCATCAAAGAACAAAAAAATCATATCATTGTGAATGTGGGGGTGTGTAGACTGGGGATCCAAAGCCCATCTGTAGGCAATATCACCTTACAGAAGGATTGTGGGTAGGAAATGAGTCACGGTGAAGTGTAACAACTATGAGACATACAAGTTTCCTCTAGTTCTTAAATGCTTCCATTGCTCCACTATCATGATCCTAATTCTACCTTACAAATCTGGCTAAACCAGTGGATGTACACTGGTATAGAGAGGAACTGGAAACACAGGGAATACAGGACAGATGAACCCCTCAGGACCAGTGGTGAGAGTGGCGATACTGGGAGGGTGGAGGGAAATTGGGGTAGAAATGGGGAACTGATTACAAGGATCTACATATAACCCTCTCCCTAGGGGATGGACAACAGAAAGTGGGTGAAGGGAGATGTAAGACAGTATGAGACATGAGAAAATAATAATAGTTTATAAATTATCAAGGGTTCATGAAGGAGAGGTAGAGTGGGAGGGGAAAAATGAGGAGCTAATACCAAGGCTCAAGTAGAAAGCAAATATTTTGAAAATGATGCTGGCAACACAACGGGTGTATGTATGGTTTGTGATAAGACTTGTATGATCCCCCCAAAAATGATTAAAAAATATTCAAGTTTTCTGAAACCCTATAAAGAGCTGCTATTTCTTGAAATTGATTTTGATAGCATAGCACTGGGATCTATAAAAATATAAAATACACGTATTTTTTATAAATATAAAATACACGTATTTTTTTATTTCATATGTGTGTACCCATATGATTTGTTATGAATGTCCCATAAATCCTGCTACTATGATTCTAGTTCATATATTCATGGGTTCAGTTCAAACAAAACTTGGCTAAAACTGTCTCTGCAATAAATTGGCGTCTATAGATAAATTTTCTTAAGGACACAGTTGTCTTACTCTAATTTAGGGTGACTTCAAAATAAAAGAAATGTATATTCATTCAAAGGGGATCTTCTAGGCCCCATAAATTCAAGGCAGAGAGGTCAGCTCACCAAGCATGGTGACTGTTTTGGGGGGCCTGCAAAGGAGAACTCTGTCTAGATTTCTGTCAAAGGACACATGATGATCACAGAAGCTTATTAGGAAGTAGTTTTAAGAATGTTGAAAATTGAATGGGTAAAAAAAGCCAAGAATATCCTACCTTGATATCCTTTTCCATCACCTCAACACACTTGTTCATTCTTGAAAGGTAGCAAGGCCCATCTTATGAGAACGTTATTTGGAAGCATTATCCCATTGTTATAACAATGACCTTGCCCCTCCGGCTTATTGTTGATGTTTGTTCTTCAAACTCTGAGAACTTTTTAAAGCAACACAATTTGAAGATGCTGAAACAGACACATTCACATGGTAGGAAAAAGAGTCCACTGCTCTTTGTGGAAGGGTCACAAGATGAAAATATAGACTGCAGATATGTATAGACCTAGAAAAAGGATATGAAAGAGTAGCCTCACATTTTGATATTTTTCTCAAAGATTTCTCTGAATTTTATAGCAGTACTTTGTGGTTTAACCTCATAAGTACACAAACCCATACATGCTTCAATTAAAATACGGCTTAAAGATCAAGTAAAGCGTCTTCCAACCAAAATATTGTATGCATTTGTCAACAGCAGATGCATTTCTTACAGAAAATGATTCTGAAGTCTGAAGAATATTCTCAAATAATACAATGATAATTCAGAAAAAAATGAACAGTGTCAGTATTTCCAGGTGTTTTGGAGTTCATTCCATATGGTGCACATGCACAGCAGAACAAAGTATTCCCCTGCTGTCCAATTCTGTGCCGAATTCACAGACATTCTTATGATTCAGCTCACTGACACAGCACAATGCAGTTCCATATGGTTTAATCAGTTTATTGGGGGCTCATACAACTCTATCACGATCAATACATACATCAATTGTGTAAAGCACATCTGTACATTCGTTACCGTCATCATTCTCAAAACATTTGCTCTCCACATAAGCCCCTGACATCAGCTCCTCATTTTTCCCCTTCTCTCCCAGTTCCCCAATCCCTCATGTACCCTTGATAATTTATAGATTATTATTTTGTCGTATATTATAGCTAGTAAGATATAGTCCATCTTAGTGAGGGCCTTAGTCAGCTTTTAACTGACTCTCCACCTTAAAGATATAAGACTCTTTCTCCAGGACTGGCACTTCCTGATAATATGTCCAGAGAGGAGATGAAATCTTGCCATTCTTGCTTCCAAAGAGCATTCTCGCTATAGGTTTTACATGACAGATGTGTTTGTTCTGACAGGCAATGACGTAATTGAAATCCTTCAACAGCATGATGATACAAATGTATGAATTCTTCTTCAATCTTTGTTTTTATTCCTTGTCTACCTCACATGAAAATGAAGTGACAGAAGACGCCATGACTAAATGTAGCACACTTAGGTTCTCAAAGTGGTATGTTTGCTTTATAACCCTTTAAATATATATTTTTCAAAAAATTTGCTGAATGCAATATTTCATTTTATTTTTTGCTTGCTGTTTCCATCAGCATTAATTGTGGATTAAAGTAAAAGGAAATCCCTGGCTATGTCCATATTGATTCTGTTTATTACGCTGTTGCTTATTGATACAATTATGAGGATTCTGGCTTCCTTTAAATTGAAATTTATTTTACAGTGAAAGCTGTAGTCCAAGATCACCATCAGTAAATGTTTTAGCCCTCTTTCCTTTCAGGAAACAAGATTGTGTTATCTGCATATGACAGGTGGTTTATGATTCTTCTGCAAATCCAGATGTCGCATTCTTCTTCAAACAGCCTAGCTTCTCAATTCACTTGCTCAGAATACAGATTAATAACTATAATAAAAGAATAAATTCTGACACATATCTCCGACTCTTAAAGCATGCAACATTGCCTTGTTCTGTTTAGAATTTTAATTATTTGTAACATGTACATAACTAGTTATTGTCTGCACACTTGAAAGCCTTTGCAGAGTCTAGAAAATATAAGTGAATATCTTTCTGTACTTCCTTGTTTTCAGGGAAGATCCATCTGACATCAGTAATGAATGGTATCTCTTGTCCCACATCATTATGTTAATCCTTGAATTCCTGGACAGTCTTTATTGATATACTATTTCTGTCAGGTTGTATTATCTCCTGCCAAATTGATAGTGATATTGATTGGTGATTTAGACATCCTTTTGGGTCATCTTTTTTTGTATCTTGGGATGGTCATATGCCATATTTCAAAATAATTTTTATGGACTAATCCATTTTGTTACAGTAATGCTGTGTATTCTCTCCATCTTCTTTTGCTTTCTGTGTTGTTCAATTTATTGCCATATAAAACTTCAGTATTATTAAAATTACATCACTTTTTAAACTTGAGAAATGCACAGTTGAAAATTACATCACTTTTTTTAACTTGAGAAATGCATAGTTCACTATTCCCTTTTGTCTTCTAATGCTGTCTTTCTATGTAATTATAATACTTTACTTCATTTTCATGAATTGGCTTTTCAGTGATTCTGTCTTCAATTTCATTTCTGATGACTTCCATTTTTTCCTAGATTCTTAGTTTGGATAATCCAAGCTTCAATTATTAATTAATGCTTTCAGTTTTTTCCCTCATTGTGTGTCTCAAGCACTAGCATAAAAAATTTCTGAAATGATTACTTATATGTCATTAATATCGACTTATACTTCGAGAAGGTAGTTTTTCCAAGTAAATTTTGAAAGTCTTATAACCTGATAAGTTAATATTCTGGCATTATTTCAGAAAATGCTTTCCTGCTAGACATTGGATTTTCATTTAAAAAGAGAGAGAGAAAGATTTCCAGAGCTTTCCTCTTTGTTTATCTTAGTCATGAATATCTGTTGAAATTTCCAACATCTGCGAACCTGCTGGCCTTTGAAACCTATGCTGTAGCATCTTATATTTCAGAAACACACAAGTAATCAACTACAACCAGTTGACAAACAGGGGGTGGGATAAAAATTACATCTTTGCTAGACTTTAAGCAAATATTGTTGGAAAAATGAATAATTACAAATTAATTAAGATCAACTGTATGCCAATCAAAATAATTCATAAACTAATATAGAATTCAGGAGACCATAACTATAAAGTAACCTAATCATATTGCATTTTACACCCAATTTTAAATTCATTTTGAGTAAGGGTTCAATTGTACAAGTAGAAAATTCTAGGATTTCTAGTTTGATATTGAGAAATACATAAATAGCTATTGATATTATATAGTCAGATGGAATAAAAGTATAGCACAATGTAACTGAATTATTGAAGCAATAGAACAGGAGTGACCATAAACCACAATTTAGTACATTTAAAGCCAAGAATCTCACCAATCACATTAAATATAAGAAAAATGAACCATCAAATTAAAAGCAAAGAGAATAAGACAGATTAATTATTAGACTGTACTAAAAAATTCATTGTTTAAAAGGGAAATGTTTTCTAAGTACAAATACCGGTATAGAAAGTTCAGGTAAGTTTGCCATCTGAGTATTGTTATTTAGAACTAGAAATGTTGGTGAATTTTCACACTGTGATGTGGTTTTAGTTCTCCGTCTCACGTTAAATGTCTCAAAGATAGAAAATGGAATTTTCCATTTGAGAGATAGCAGAAAGGTATTCTTAATCTGACTTTTTGTTAAATTTGATCTCAGAAAGTATTACTTTCAGTGAATTGAAGCATGTTGGATATGTTTTCCAAATCAATTCAATAATATGCTCCAGAGTGCTTTCATTGATGAATGAAGAAATTCACCAAGTAGTGCAGTGGGAAACTTTTAAATTTTATTTTCACATTAAAAAAGAATCAAACCACTCCTCATTCTGAGTGATAGCCTCAGACTTTTTGAAATAAGTGGATGGAATTATAAGCAGTATTGCTTTGAGAAAGACAACCTGTAGTCAGAAAATGATGTCTACTGATTCAAAGCATTTTGGAGAAAATAAGAACTCTCTCTGGCCTCGGTGTTATTTGGGAAACACTACAGCAGTCAAAGAAACGTCCATGCTTTGATTACTTTATATTTCCTGTTACTGTTTGCCACACTCAGCACAGTTCAAAAGGAAAAACAAACAAAATTATCTTCTTTTAAAATTTAGAGTGAAATTATTTAATGTCCAATTAATATAGCTCAACAAATGATACACTGATGAAAAGCAAAGATTGTGAATTTTAGATTACAATTCAGCTTTAAAAAATAAGAATCTTCACAATTGAAGCAGGAGAAAATAGTATGATAAACAAAAAGGATTGTGGTTGTCAAGAAGTTAATCTTGCTGGGTCCACATGCAAGACCTCAGACGTTGCTGTGGGGAGGTGCCTTTCTAGAAATTCAGGCTGCAGAGACCTGTGCACAACAGGGCAAGGCACTGCCCTGCCCTGTGGCAGCCACAGAGTTGTGATGTGTAAGCCCACTGTTGAAGCCACTATGTCAATTCACCTAATTGAGGGCCTCCCTCCTCTTTGCTGCCCCTTCGTTTCACTGAGAATGTCGTGCTTCTCCAGGGACTGATCTTTCCTGATAACATGTCCAAAGTACGTGAAACGAAATCTCACCATCCTTCGCTGTAAGGTGCATTCTGGATATACCTCTTTCAAGACAGACTGTTTGTCCATCTGACAGTGCATGATATTTTCAATAGCCTTCACCAACACTATAGTTCAGATGCATCCATCTTCCTCCTCTCTTCCTTATCCAATGTCCAAGTTTCACATGTACATGCAGAGATTGAAAATACCACGGCTTGCATCTGTTATACCTTAGACTTCAAAATCACATTCTTTTTTTTAAGCATTTTATTAGGGGCTCATACAATTCTTATCACAATCCATACATATACATACATCAATTGTATAAAGCACATCTGTACATTCTTTGCCCTAATCATTTTCTCTTTTTTTCTCCTCTTTTCTCTTTTTACATTTTATTAGGGGCTCATACAACTCTTATCACAATCCATACATGTACATACATCAATTGTATAAAGCACATCTGCACATTCCCTGCCCCAATCATTCTCAAAGCATTTGCTCTCCACTTAAGCCCTTTGCATCAGGTCCTCTTTTTTTTCCACTCCCTCCCCGCTCCCTCCTCCCTCATGTGCCCTCGGTAATCTATACATAGTTATTTTGTCATATTTTGCCCTATCCGGAGTCTCCCTTGCCCCTCTTCTCTGCCGTCCATCTCCCAGGGAGAAGGTCACATGTGGATCCTTGTAATCAGTTCCCCCTTTCCAACCCACTCACCCTCCACTCTCCCAGCATCACCCCTCACACAACTTGGTCCTAAAGGTATCATCCACCCTGGATTTCCTGTGGCTCCAGCCCCCATATGTACCAGTGTACAACCTCTGCCCTATCCAGCCCTGCAAGGTAGAATTCGGATCATGGTAGTTGCGGGGGAGGAAGCATCCAGTATCTGGGGGAAAGCTGTGTTCTTCATTGGTACTATCTCGCACCCTGACTGACCCATCTCCTCTCCTAAACCACTCTATGAGGGGATCTCCAGTGGCCGACACTTGGGCCTTGGGTCTCCACTCTGCACTTCCCCCTTCATTCAATATGGTATATATACATACACACACACACACATATATATATATTTGGCACCTCGTGATCGCACTGGCTGGTGTGCTTCTTCCATGTGGGCTTTTTTGCTTCTGAGCTAGATGGCTGCTTGTTCGCCTTCAAGCCTTTAAGACCCCAGACACTATCTCTTTTGATAGCCGGGCACCATCAGCTTTCTTTACCACATTTGCTTGAAATCACATTCTTGCTGAGGTATCAGTCCAGAAAAGGACATGTTGTATGGACAAAATTCTGCTGCACACACCTCTTTAAAGCATTGAAAATCAAATGTCACTTTGAGGATTAAGGCACTCCAGATTCCAGTCATAATATTGTAAATTGCGTCATCTGTAGGTGAAATTTGGGCGAGACATACGAAGACTGCAACAGGATTGATACACTTGAGTTATTGTGCTGATGAAGAACTTTGAAAGAACTTGAATTGCCAGCAGAATAAACAAAATGTTCATAGAAGATGTACAAACAGAAACCTACTTAGAACTAAGGTGTGCAAGGGTTTCTCCCAAGTAATTTGGAGGTACTATCAGGATATACCAGTCCAGGGAGAACAACCACCTCCACAACAACACCATGCTCAGTAAAGTAGAGGGCAAGTGAAAAAGGAAAAAGGTCTTCATTGGGATGGCTTGACACAGTGTCCACACCAGTGAGGACAAACAGTAACCATTGTGATGATGGCAGTATTCTGATTTGTGACACTGGATTTGCTAGTTGTTGTAACTGTGTTGAAGGTACCTAACCACAAGGTAAGTTGAAAGACGGGAAGAAGATATGAGGTGTTTCATGGACACATTTTTTCTTCCCCAAAATATGTAAAATGAAATTAAAGCAGTAAACTTTAAAGTTTATTGAAAGTTTTAAAATAAACATTAAACAAATGATTTAACTCAGAATTCCTTGTTTCCTTCCTCCCACCACCATCCTTGATTTCCAACCCACGTCTGGAAGACAAAAGATGGCAATTTGATTTCATAGTGAAGATAATGTGCATTTTATATGAATAGTCCTCTTAAAAGTAATGTTAAATGTATTATCAGACATGCCATATAACAGACATGCAATTAACTTTCAAATTCATACAGATGTCGATTCAGATGTTGGAGGTACCATTTTGAATTCTGAACATGAGAATTTTAATTTCATGTAAAAATTTAAACTAATTTTTTATCTATAAGAATGCTTTGTAATATTTGTTAGGGTGAGAAATAAAAAGTAATACAATACTTCTAACATTTTTGAAACTCTTTTGCAGATAATGGGCATCATAATTCCATCATTACACAGTTACCTTAAAAATTAAATAGTATAATACATCCATGCAGAGCAATCTTCCAAATAGGTTGACTTACAATCAGTATTACATATATTACTGCTTTCTCTCTACAAATTTGAAGGTCAATTATGTAGTGAGTTAGATCTGAAAATGTAACTGTAAGGTCAGTGGTTAAAACTCACTCACCTCCGTATTAGAGAAAGATAAGGCTTTCTTTTCCTATAAAAATTTACTAAGGAGCAGTTCTTCCCTGCCCTATAGGGTCCATGTAAGTCTTGAACAATTCCATGCAAGTGAATACACACACACACATACAGTGCACATTTTAACCAATAACAGTGTTCTTGAAGACATTTGTACCTTATTTCAAGAAAGATGTATGGCTTTCCCTTTATTAAAATTTCACTTTTATCTAGTTTAGAATTATGTCGTTGCCTGTTCCAGTTTAATAGCAACATGTATATTTAACCAAATAGATTTTATTGTCCTTTAGTTTATTTCCTGTTAACCTCATATATGCATTTTTAAAAACAAGATAATTAATATTTTAAAATATAATTGTTCATTAAGATTGCCCTTTGACATAGAAACCTAGAGCTGAATGTGTGAGCATTTAATAGGGCACAATAAACTTTCAAACATTTAAATTGTTCCAAAAAACAAATATTGATGAGAATAAAAGGAGAAATGCTATTTGTATATTGTTTTACTCCTTAAAATAATATCATTATGGATTTTTGTTGTTGCTTCAATACACCAAAGAAATAGAATAGGAAGTGTGGCCAATACCACACAGTTGAAACCTACAGATTGCAATTTACATTGTGCTAAAATAATCATGTTCAACTATATTTATTATTTTAAAAGTTCACTGAATAATAAAAAATCCTCTGCCTTGTATCATTTTAATTTTATGAATATACCTTGAGTTTGTTTTTCTTTCTTTTTCAGAAAGTGGATGAAAATAATGGGCCACCATATTTTTTAAAGAAAACTAGTAAATTATTGGAAAAGGACCTACTGGATGTAAATGTTCTCAAGCTCAGGATTGAGCAGGACAACAGATGCCCAGTGAATTGCACACCCAAAGCTTCTTTTAAATGACTCGTATTATTACATTATATCTGGTTATTTCTTTGGATGATGAGAGATTCTAGTCCTTCTACCAAATCTGAAGTTTAGAAAGTAGATTTGCATTCATTAATATAACCACCCCTCTCAGTCTTTAGCATTTGCTTTTTTAAAAATATATCATTTTATTGGGGTTTCATACAATTCTTATTACGATCCATAGGTACATCCATTGTGTCAAGCACATTTGTACATTTGTTGCCATCATCATTCTCAAAACATTTGCTTTCTACTTGAGCCCTCAATATCAGCTCCTCATTTTTTTCTCCCTCCCTCCCCACTCTCCCCTCCCTCATGAATCCTCAATAATTTATAAATTATTATTATTTTGTAATATCTCACACTGCCATCTCCCTTCACCCACTTTTCTGTTGTCCATCCCGCAGGGAGGAGGTTATATGTAGATCCTTGCAATCGGTTCCCCCATTCTACTCCACCTTCCCTCCACCCTCCTAATATCACCACTTTCACTACTGGTCCTGAAGGGGTCATCTGTCCTGCATTCCCTGTGTTTCCGGTTGTTTTCTGTACCATTGTACATCCTCTGGTATAGCCAGATTTGTAATGTAGAATTGGGGTCATGGTAGTGGGGGAGGAATCATTTAAGAACTAGAGGAAACTAGTATGTTTCATCGTCTCTACCCTACACCCTTACTGGCTTACCTCCTTCCCATGGCCCTTCTGTTGCCTACAGATGGGCTTTGGGTCTTCATTCTGCACTCACCCTCATTTAAAATGATATAGGGTTTTTTTTTGTTCTTTGATGCCTGTTCTTTGATGCCTGATCCCTTTGACACCTCGTGGTCACACAGGCTGTTGTGCTTCTTCAATATGGACTTTGTTGCTTCCAAGCTAGCAGGCCACTTGTTTATCTTCAAGCATTTAAGACCCCAGATGCTATATCTTTTGATGGCTGGGCACCATCAGCTTTCTTCACCACATTTGCTTATGCACCCATTTGTCTTCAGTGATCATATTGATATGTTTTTTGGTTTTGAAATTGCTTTTAGCTGAGGCACAGGTTATGCCCCTGTAATACGAAGATGCATTTACTTCTTTCAAAAACTTTGATTGCAAGTGCCATAGTTTTCTTACAGTGCTTCAATATTTAGACCTGCGTATCATTATCAATATTACTGTTCTTCTAAGTTATGCTTTGTTACCTTCTACATAGGAAGGACTTTGGCTTCTTTGAGAAGCCATAAAATAATACACAATGAAACTACCTGCTAGAAGTTTTGAGGTTTATGTTTGACTCATGCACATATTGTTATTACTATTTAGAATCTATCTAGATAAAGAACAGAAGAGCATTTAAATAGAAGATTTGAATTGTGTAGGAGCTAGACTCTAGCTTGCCAAATAAGAGAATCATAGAGTCCTGTATGCACCATAGAAGGAATCATATAATTAAAAGTGTGAGAGAATGCAATTTTTGAATAACGATTTACTGATAAAATAACTTGTTAGTTATATATACCATCTTTAATAACTAGTGTATAAAAATAATAATACTGATGACAATTTCCAAAGCAGAAATAAAGTTTTAGTGACTCTACAATGTGCATGAGTGTTGAAATGATTGGCTGCTATCTAAAAATTCAGCCATTTGAACCACCAGCCATTCTGCAGGAGAAAGATGAGACTGTTTGATTCTGTAAAGACTCACCCACTCACCGCCATCAATCCCATTTTGACTCATAGTGACAGACACAATGGCCCTGTGGCTTTTCAAGATGGTACCTCATCACAGAAGTGGAAAACTTTGTCTTTCTCCAGCAGAACAACTGGTAGTGTGAACTACTGATCGGTCAGTCATCCAGTGTGTGACCACTCTGTTCCCAGGCTTTATGAGATGATTACAGCCTTGGCAAGCCTATAGGGCAGAATTGGTTTGGACCCAATCAGTTTGGACACAATCGCTCTAAGGGGTATTGACCCGATAATGGGTTTGTGATGATCAGATATGGATGACACTGGTCTAGAATCCTCACTGAAGAGACACAGGATCCCATAGACTTTTGGATCAATGCATGGGGTATGGGCCCATCCACTCAAAAGTATAACCTTAGGAACCAGTCAGCAGCCACAATATTTTCTAAAGATATAGCTGTATCATCACTTAGCATCATCATGGAAGTTTGAATTCTAACTTGATCATTCAAAAGATCGTTGAAGTTTGCTAAAATTGGTAAGTGTGGAGAACATCTTAGGAGAGAAATAGCACAGAAAAAAGAAGAGAATGCAGCCTGTGGAACACTATAGCTCTGGAGAGGAATTCTAGCTCAGTCAATCCTTATGTGGCTTTTGGTATGAGCCATCTCTTAATGGAGTATTGTTTGGGGATAGATCCCAGATGGTGGCTCACATTCCATGCCACCAAACCCCAGGGCAGCCCTGGTGGTACAGAGGGTTATCCTTCTGCTAACTGAAACGTTGGTCGTTTGAACCCATTAGTCATTTAGCCTGAGATATACGTGTCAGTCTGTTTTAACAAAGATTACAGCCTCAGAAACCCTTTAATAAAGATTACAGCCCCAGAGAGGAGGGAAAAAAACTCTAAGGTGCACAAATAACTAATGTAGATGATATTTTTCTTTGTTGTGTTTTTATTTGGATAAATTTATAGTTATTATATAAGTTATACTGAAAATGCCATCATACTAATTTTGTTTAAACAACAGGATTGGTGGTTGAAGAAAGCATTTTTGAATTCAGAGGAAATTGAAAAACTTTTAATGGTCCAAAATAGTAATGCTTTATTTGTGTTTGGTTGTAGGGAACTCTACATGATCTCTAACTTTAAAATAATAAATGTGAATACCTTAAAATATCTATTGTAATAGATATTTAAATATCTTAAAATTCTAAATCTCTTAAAATATCTATTACCCAATCTCTTGTGAGAATATTTATTAAAGAGTCCTATTTTTCTAAAAGCATGTTATATGTCTATTCACATAATAATTGTTTTTTAATATTAACCATGAGGAGAAAGTCACTAGGAAAATGCAACAGAGGTAAATACTATTATATACACTTAACTTTGCAATTGTTACGCATAGGATAGCTAACCGCTAGGTCCAATTCAAAACTACCAACTACTCCATGAGAGAAACATGAGACTTTCTAAGTCATAAGGAGTGACTGGCTCAAACACCCACAGAACTAGTTCTACTTTGCCCTATAGGGTTGTCTGAGTCATAATTGACACAATGGCAGTGAGTGATACAAGACTATGAAAGAATATACATATAAACTGAAAGGTGTTGGAGTGATAGTGGTAATATTCACAAGAACATAGATAGACTTGATAAGGGGTGTTTGTACATGGATTTTTACATGTGAATATAACCATGAAGGGAGTAGAGTACACCAGGGCAAAAGCTTTGAAATCATCTTAGATGTAACCATATACCTTAGGAGACTGAGTAGAGAATTAGCACAATATGGTCCAGAAAAACTATGGTCTACACGTTAATTTGGTGAATCTCTTACAGTCAGTTGGTCAGATAACTGTCTTCAAAATCTCCTGACATAGAGAAATGAGTGCTACATCAGCTGGTTGTATTTTGGTTCTCATGGACTTGTTTTCATTTTCTACAGATTCAACCTAAACTTACATATGAGCAATTAATGGTCTGTTCCCCAGGCAGCTCCTGGCCCAGCATTAGCGGCTGATATTGAGCTTTGCTATTGTTTCTTCCCACAGATGTAGTCAACTTAATTTCTATGTATACTATCTAGAGAAATCAGGTGTGTGGTCTCTGTGTATGAATAAAAGATATTTGTGAGGAAAAAGTCATTGGTCTTTTAACATTCTATCATGCAACATCTAACATCATTTTTATCAGCAAGATCATATTATCCAACCACGATTCCTTCCAACTTTTGCATTCCAATCACCAAAAGTGATGAATAGTTATCAATGCATCTTGATTGCTTGTTTGATCAATTTCACACTGAAGAAATTAATAGATTTCTTCAATTTCTTTAACACCAGCTTAGTTGATGATACATACGCCAGTAGCTATATCTTATCACAGAGAGCATAGTACTCTAAAACAGATCTTTAAATATCCTTTTTTATTATAAATGCAATGCCTTTCTACTGGAATTTGTCATTCCAGGCAAAGTAAACCACATGACTTTCTGACTCAAAAATCAAATCCAGTGCATTGCAAGTAACATCCAAAATATAGACTTTTATGCATTCCATTTGATTTTTGACAACTTTCAATTTTCCTAGATTCATACATCACATATTCCATGTGCCAATTATTAATTGGTATTGAAGCTGTCTCTCCTCATTTTGAATTGTGCACCATTAGGATCTGAAGTTCCTGAAGGCTTTACTTACAGGTTTTACTCCAAATCACCATTCTTGAATCTATTTGGAGAAAGTAGTTCTTCCTCAGTCACATTTTGAATTCCTTTTAACCTGATAAGGAATCCAGGGTGCTTATTGGATATACATTGGGCTGCTAATCAAAAAGTAGCAGTTCACACCACTTGTCACTCTGTGCAAGAAAGGTGAAGCTTTCTACTCCCATTAGGATTTACTATCGCCAAAAGGCATAGGGGCAGTTCTTACCATCCTACAGGGTTACTCTGAGTTGGAACCAACTAGATGATGGTGAGTTACTAGTTTTAGTCCAGCCTGGGGAGCTCCTCCCCTGGCACTATCACTGACCGTGTTCTCTCTGTGCATGAGGTTTTGGTATCTGACAATGTTTCATTGCAACCCCTAAAAGGTTCAGGGGCTAATTCCTCAGAAGTAGTGTGCCCATTCCTTCTGTGTGATTCCTTCTTACTCTGGAAACTCTGCTGAAACCTATTTACTTCAGGAGATCCTGCTGGTGTTGGAAAGAGCAGTGACATTGCTTCTAGCACTGCAACACACAAGTCACCATCATATGACCAACTGACAGGCAGAAAAACATAGGTGTATTTGAGAAATGAAACTATTGTGCCAATTTTTTAATGTAATATGAATTTGAAAGATTATATTTCATTCAGTTCAAGGCAGAAAAGAAAAGTAGATGCTATTTAAATAAATGGCTTGTAATGAATTGAAGATGGCTTCTGGTATTAACACTTAAGGGCACCTAGTAGATACGGAAAGTCAGGAGAGAAAGTGTGGAGGTTTACATTGCACTAACTTTCCAATAACTTAGTGAGAAACAAAGACTTCTACCCAGAAAATTATGATTTGTTCTTAGGTTATAAGTTAGATTTTAATCTAACTTTTAAGTTTAAAGTTTGTTGCACAAATTTAGGTGTAGATTTATCTTAATATAGTTTTACTTTGAGGAGTTGGCCCAGAGAAAATACAAAAAAATAAGCTGAAAAAAAAGATTATGCTGGAGACACAGGTGAACTTTTGTCCAGTTATTTATATTTAAACCAATTTTATTAACATAAATATATCTTGTTCCAGAAAAAGAAATTGCCTGTGGTAAGAGTATAAGTGCATTTACTTGCTTGGTAAATGTAGGCTACAAGGTATAAGATTTTTTTGAGTCTGTAAAATAATAAATGATTTAATAACTCAAACTCAATTCACTGCCATCGACTTGACTTTGATTCATAGGAACACAACAAATCAGATTAGAATGGCCCCTGTGGATTTCAGAACTATCACTCTTTATGATATTGAAAGGACTCATTTTTCTCCCACAGAAAAGATTGTAGTTTTGAACTACTGGCCTGGTAGTTAGGCCTAAGGCCCAACATGTCACCAGTGTGCCTTATTTAATAACAGAATGACTAGTATTACATATTTAAAATATTTCACTTGAAATCAAACAAAGATCAGATACCGAGCCTCTAAAGCATATGATCACATTATGAAGCATGTTTCAGTATTAGACTACTAGCTAAAAGTTCGAGGTAGGACAGACTCAGAAATCCTCAGAGAGGATTTGGATCTGGAGAACTGCTTCTGAAATGTTACAACTTTTAAAATACTTTTGGACTGTTCAACTCACCAGAAGTCCAAATATATTAGCAAACATAAAGAATAATATATTGAAAATGAATGGATAGCATATTAAATGCATTTTACATGCTTTATTTTAAGATATTCTCACACATCATTGAAAGGCAGCATAAAACCAGTTAACATTGTGTCTATACTAACTCTTGAGGACCCTATGCATGTTAGAATTAAGCTGTACCTATTGAACTTTCAAAAGCTGGTGGGTCAGAAGTATGAGAAGGTAACCAAAAAATAGGAATTGCGCTGGGCAGAGCAGAGCTTTCATAGTACATATTTTTCCTGCTGGGTGAGCACCAAGCAACTTTCTTTGAGTCAGTGCATCCAGTGGCATCACCTGGGAAGATCCTCTTTAGTCACAGTCATATTTTGGTAGACAAGCACATGGAAATGGCAACTCATGGTGCGTTTTCAGTTCATTACACCAGGTCAGACGGTTAATCAAACTTTCTGTTTAGTGGTTCTTGAAAGATTGCATAAATTTGTGCAACAAAAAAGGCCTGATTTGTGGAAGACTAAGATCTGGTTTTGCAACCATGACCATGTACATGCGCACACAACCATCTCAGTGTGACAGTTTTTGACAAAACACAGCATGCCTCTCTGGACCCACAGACCTTACTCACCCAATCGTGTTCTGTGTGCCTTATTTTTGTTCTGTGAATGAAGAGAGGCATGAATGGACAGCAAGTTGAGGACATAGAAGAGGTAAAGAAAAAACAGGGAGGAGCTGTCAGCCATCCACAGAGAAGTTTGAAAAATATTTCCAAAAATGGCATTGCAGATTTGACAAATGTATTAAGTGTAATGGAGAGTACTTTGAAGGTGGTAAGGTTTCTTTATAAATAAAATTATTTCTTTATGCTTTCCTCCTGTCCCACTACCATGTTCAGCCTTCATTCTGGTTTCAGTAATTCCTCTCAGTTACCTTGTCCTTGGTCACTCTCTACCAAGCCTCCCATCCCCTCCCTGCCACTGGTTTTGAACCACTTGTTTCCTTGTCCCTGGGTTGGCCAACACTTCCTCCCTTACACTACTTACCACGCTGTCATGTCCCTCCGGTTGGTCCCGTTATTTTTTTTCTCACAGTTTGTCGAACCTATCTTATCTAGGTGGACCTGCAGATATAGTAACATGTGCATAAAATTGTGGATGACTTTGGCAGCAACAAAGTGGCGCATAAGAACATGGTATAGACTATAGCAACACCAACAAGCTAACAAACAAAAAAGCCACCTACATACAAACTTTAAAAGAAGAGAAAAACAAAACAAAAAGACAGCAAAAAAAAAAAGCCTGTTGGTAGGTCAAGGTCTGTTTGTTGTCCTGTAGGAGTGTTTTCCAGGAGCGTTTGATGGGGTGCCACATCCTGGCCCCAAAGTCCTCGGGACCTCCTTGCTCTAGTTTCCCCACCGCTCCACTGCATGCCCCCAGTGTTTGCCTCAGTGTGGTGGGGTCAGCTCAGTCGCACATCCCCCTTCCCCCATGTCTCCGGTGCTATCCTGTGCAGGGTCGTGGGTCAGTGCAGGATATCGCATCTTGCTGTGGGACCAGCTATATGGTCCTCTCTGTACATTGGGCCCTCTGAGCCACGCTATTGTCCTCTGAGCTTGGTAAAGGAGTAGGAGGCAAAGGGCATACTTAGAAGCCTAAGGACAGACATGTACATATGTAAATATATTTATGATTATGGGGGAAATAGACCTATATGCATATATTTATAGGTTTAGTAGTAGGGTAGCAGGTGGACATTTGCCTCCTCCCGTGCATTCCCTCAATACAAGAGCACCTCGCTCAGCTAAATGGTCATTTCATGATACCCACCTTCCTGACATGATCGCTGACGTCAGACTTGTGCATAAGCAAACGTGGTGAAGAAAGCTGATGGTGTCTGGCTATCAAAATATATAGCTTCTGGGGTCTTAAAGGCTTGAAGGCAAACAAGCAGCCATCTAGCTTGAAAGCAACAAAGCCCACAGAGAAGAATCACACAAACCTGTGTGAACACGAGGTCTTGAAGGGATCACGTAACAAACACCAAAGAACAAAATCCATCATTGTGTGATCACCTTCCCCACATAAACGCTGAAAACGAATGTGTGCATAAGTAAGTGTGGTGAAGAAGGCTGATGGTGCCTGGCTTTTGAGAGATGTAGTGTCTGAGGTCTCAAAGACTTAGAAGTAAACAAGGGGTCATCTAGCCCCAAAGCAACTAAGCCCACATGGAAGCAGCACCCCAACATGCATGATTATGAAGAGCCAAGGGAACCAGGTTTCAAGCTCCAAAGGTGGGGGGGAAATCATATCATTGTGAATGAGGGGAGCACATGATGAGTCACTCTGTGTTCAGTATAGCAATAATGAAACTAAACAACCTTCCTCTAGTTCTTAAACGCTTCCTCCCCACAACAATCATGATCCCAATTCTACGTTGCAAATCTGGTCACACCAGAGGATGCACAGGGGTACAGATGGGAACTGGAAACACAGGGAATCTAGGACAGATGAACCCCTCAGGACCAATGATAAGAGTGGCGATAATGGGAGAGAAGGGGGGTAGAAAGATGGAACCGATCACAGGGATCTACATATAACCTCCTCTCTGGGGGATGGGCAACAGAAAAGTGGGTGAAGGGAGACGCCAGGCAGTGTAACATAAGATACAATAATAATTTATAAATTTTTAAGGGTTCATGAGGGAGGAGAGCAAATAGGAAGGTGGAGGGAAAAAGGAAAATGAGGAGCTGATTTCAGGAACCCAAGAAGAAAGCGAATTTTGAGAATGATGAGGGCAACGGATGTATGTGTGTTTTACACAATTGACATATGAATGGTGATAAGAGTTGTCTGAGCCCCAACAAAATTATTTAAAAAACACAAAAAAACATTAAATGTGTAACTTTGAAAAACAATTCTGACTTTTGGAGGTGCCCTCTCCTTTCTCACCAGACCTTTAAATCCAAGAGAGCCTACTATCCCCTTTTACCATTTATTATTTTATTTGAAAGTTTCCGTGGACTTACTGCGGCTGTGCATTCATCTTTGCAATATGTCAGAATAATCCGGGGACTCTTATAGAAAATACAAATATCTGTCCATCCCTAAAACTGAGTGGAAAACTCGATGAGAGAGGTCTGGGCTTGCACATTAAAATAAACATCACAGGTAATTAGTTCTCAGACAGCATTGAGAACCTCTCATACACTATGGTTTTAGGTTAAGTTTAAACATTTTGCAAATAAAGCAGTTAGTGCTAGCAGGGCAAATGTCAGTAATGTGAGTAAAGCATCACTGAAGGAAATTGAACTTCACACTTGTGAATACTTAATCCTACACAAACCGGTACTGCGCATAGGGATGAATTTTGCTGCCTACCCTCCTTGACAGATTTACATTATCGAGTATATCCTACTCATACTTTAAGAAAAATATAAAATGAATAGGCTTTGTGGTCATCCCAAAGGAGTAGCACCAGAAATACCATGTTAAAACTTTCACTTTACTTTTATTCAATTTACTAACGCTAAATCTGTCCTAGCCAGAGGGAGACAAAGATACTGCCACCTATTTGCTTTGACTCATAGTTCCTCTTTATAGACTTTTCAAAATTATTTACTTCTAGAAAATGAATCCAATACTTTTGTTTTTAAATGTATTATTAATTGGGAGGTAATACATGTATCATGTCATGCCATAGTTCAATCAGTCTAGCAGGATAGGTTTTTTTGAAGCTGTACCCTTTATTGAAATAGTCAGCCTCATTTTATAGTTCTGAACAGCTGCTGGGTTTAGCTTACTCACCTTGCAGTTGGCCACCCAATGCTCACTGGACAGTGTCACCTGAGCTCCTTCAAGGCCCAAGGAGCATGCCCCTCATAATGGTGCCCTTATGCCTAGCTTACACTGAACAATGGCAATGAGACTTTGAAAAAATCACCCCATGTTTTCTAGCTAAACATAGATTTATGTTATAACTTGGGGGTGCTTCCTATTCCCTTTGTATGTAGAAGCAACTTAGGTAAATTCTAAAGAGACTTTGAGTAATACTATTCAATAATAAGGTAAGGTATATAATTTCAAGCTTCATTTAAAACTGGAGAAAATGTCAGGTTCTTAAAGAGACTGTTAACATTTATTTTGATGAAAACATTACATAAAAATGCACTAATCCCAAATTGCCTAGAGATGTTATGTACTTTTTCCAGTTTACCATTTTAGTCCTAAGGGCTCAGGATCAAAATATCACTAAAAACTGTATTGTAAAATCCCATCACCACTTTTTGATGCTTTGAATATTGCATCTTGTAGAAAGATTGCATTTTAGGGGTTTGACTTCAAGTTCAGGTAAATAAGCACAGATCATTACTTCTGCCTCTGGAGATTTAAAAGCTAACAGCAAATGCATGCCTGGTCATCTGAATTTGAAATCTAACACTCCTAGATAAGAGCCATCTTAAACACCTTGCTCTGTCTCAGAGTACTTACTGTTTTTTCCCCCCCCCCACTTTATTTGAACCTACTCTATATCTTCCCATCACACATGTGAGTGGATATTTTAATGTTCCCTTCGTACTCTGTTCTGTCCAATATAACATATCTATCCTAGACAGAAGAAAACAGTTCAGTAGATGGTAGCGTGATCAGACCCATTATATTTAGACTATACAAATGTCATAGGTTATCTGTTTTGTACCAGGCTTCACCAACACAAAATATTTTCAAACTTAAATAAATGTATAATAATTGAGGGTTGTGTTTCTTCTCTTTTTCTTATATATCATTCTAGGAGAGCACAAAAAATATTATTACTGTTGATCAAATAGTTCATTGAAAAAACTAGATAAAAGTAATCTCCAGAAACAAAAGCTGTACTCACTACATAGAAGATACTCTGTACATATTTGATGATAATACAGATGATTAAAAGGTTGTAACTTTGGAGACACTACATAGTTCACTTCCAGATAGGTTTGGCTAAACAATCTAAAAGTATTACTATGTGCTATTTTTCTCCTCCTATCCCCACTTGGTGGTAGGGGTATGGTTGAGGGTATTGGCAGATCTTAGTAACTAAGTTCAGGTGCACCTGTGACATGAGGTGTCTGATACTTACTGTTCAAGTACAGGTTACCCTTTACCTGGACCAAGAAGATCCTTTTTATCCTTTATTATAGGTTTAATACAGGAAAACATGAAGTTCTTGAAAATAATTCTTTAATATACTATAATATGATTTAAGACCAACAATGAAAATTAAAAAGCAGGAAAAATAACAGGTAGTCTTGTGATTAATTGATTTCACAATTACATATGCCTTCCAAAATAAGAGTAGAAGCTGGATAAAATAAAATAAAATATTTTAAATAAGTATTTTGCCAAAGGTAAATACCTAGGTTATAAAAATCAGAATTCATCTGAAACTAAAACTCAAAAAGTATAGAGAGATGTACAAAGAAGTCAGAAATGTATTCTAAATAAACTTTGAAACTGTGACCTGGAGAATGGCAATAGGAACTTGAAAAATTCTCTTCTTTTATTTATTGAACATTTATCTTACAATGATGAAAATTATCTTGGTATAAAACTAATAATATGAATTTAAATCCAACTTCTTTGATTGTTAAATAGTTGAAAATAAAATTTAAAAACACCACAATAATTTTAAGTTAATGTTTATACTAAAATTATCAAAAGTTCGTATGAGATATATGAATCAAGTTAAATGAATCATTTTGTTATTCTTTGGGCATACCAAATTGTTTTATGAACACCTATTATATTCTATATTGTAAAACTAATTATGTTTAGAAAGATTAATACAAGGCTACACGTTAGGAGATGAGGTTTCAAGATAAATCTAATATTGAATTTTCCAAAATGTTATACCAATTTTTTATCCATTATTTACAATACAACTTCACCTCTTAGTAAATTCCCTCTATCTTATGTTTATCTTCCATAATTTATGAACACTTAAGAAAATGGCTTGTATGTTTGTAGAGGTTCAAAATTTCCAAATCTGAATTTTAGACTTCCATCTGACTGATCCATTTCTTTTATATCAAATCTGCACTGGTGGCTCATTAAGTTGTCATGAGTCAGTTCGGGTAATAGGATACCAGCTCAATTCCCAAGAAAACAGTGGTCAAGCTGAAACATGCCAGACACAGGACAGTATTCAGAGCAAGAAAGAAAGTTGCCAAAGCCACTCAGCACAGCCACAGAAACACAAAACCCCACCTGATGATGAAAGAAGGTCGCCCTTGTTTAACCAGGCAAAATAATACACTGGGATTTGGAAAAGATGGCTACTTCAATCCTCCATTAGAAATCTTTTAGGGAATGATTTTGTAACTATGTGGAAGGTATATCATCTGTCAATTGAGGAAGGGATGGAGTTTGGCCTGTAAATCAGGTCACAGCTTGATGACCTCATTTGGAAGCACAGCAGAGATTACATAGCTCACTGAAGTTGGGGCACACTCACTCCCTGAAAAACATTCCTGTTGATAAGCCACATGGAGCTATTCTGATGGCAGCCAGAGCCCTAGAGCTGGATGGGCCACGGGAAAACCATGCCAGTGCTGAGATGCTCACACTGCCACTGAATCCACAAGACTTTCCAGCTACTGGCCTGTGATCTTCCTGCATTTGGCATCATTGCATGTGTTGTGTGAGTCTGAAGAGGCACTTATAGAGTGGTATGGGGTATATTGGTTAATATCGGACTTACAGACTTGATCTGGCCTGGGTTGGGATGTGTTCGCAATATTCAATTGCTCTTGAGCATAAACCTGTTTCTTATATACATATGAGTGTCTATGAATTTGTTTCTCTAGTCAACCTGGACTTACACAAGATCTCAAGACTTCATTGTGTATAGTGAATGAGAACATCAATGTCACTTGGTATAGCAGAGTCCACAAAGGTAATGTTATAAATCCTACTTCAGTGAGTAACATTTCGGCTCATAAAGGCTAGTGAGTAGATATTAAAGCTAGTGATAGATATTAAACTCATGGACCACACAAACACTGGTCTATGAGGAAAGAACATGATGGCATCTGGCTACCATACTGGCTGTCCTGAAAGGATCAGATTGATTTATAGCATAACTCAAAATATCATCAGAGAGAGAATGATTACTGGTAATAGAGATTGAAAGGACTTCTAAGACATTGTCCTTAGCCACCTTTTAAGACTAGAACTGAACTCATTCCTGTGTTAAATGAATCAGCCATTTAAAATCTTTAATGGCTGATTCATTTAACATATCAATGTTTATACATTAGTCAGCTAACCACAAGGTTAGCAGTCCAAAACAACCAGCTACTCTATGGGAGTAAACAAGGCATTCTATACTCCACATAGAGTGATTGTCTCAGAAATCCCCAGGGGCATTTCTATGCTGTCATACAGGGTTGCTATGAGTTGGAAATAACTCAATGGCAAAGAGAAAATGTACTAAGCAAACCCTCGCCCTTTACGGATAAATCAAGCACAAACCACACACTGATCCGATTTTTGAATTCCATTCTTTTGAATACAGCTAGAAAAACATTTAAATACAAAAATGAGATCATCCTCAAAATCAGAAAACAGAACTCTCTTTTTTAATTAGCATGCATACAATTATTTTATCCATTTGGGAAAAATTAAGAGCCACGTTCATGAAAACACCAGACAATGAAGATAGGTTAGATTGATACATAAAATTGGAATGGGTAACAATTTGTAGAATTGATCAAGATCTTCCCAATAGCAAAAATCCTTTGAAGAATTTTGGCTATGAAATTCAATATTACATAACAATTTATAGAGTTAGCTTATCTATTAATTATAAATAAATATCTTCCCTTTAATATACTCTTGCCATAGATATAAAACACAACTATTGGCTATTAGTATATATTTGAATTATTTCATTTTCACTAAAAGGAATTTTGATATATTGTCTACATTTTTCTTTAAACAGATAATGTTGAATTGCTTTACCCCTTTTATTATTTTAATCTCAAAGTATAAGTAGACCTTACTGCACAAATATAGGTACAGGATTTGATTTAAAGAAGCAAATGAATAACAACAGAAACATTAAAAATGCTTGTTTTCTTTGGAAAAATATACAACTCATATATATTCATGTGCTAGTAGTATACATATTTGTTATTTTTATATTCTTTGGGTTTATATGCAGTTTTAAGTACATTGTATGAAATTTTAAATTTTAACTTCCCAAAACATTATCTATGCATTATACATGCACTCACATAAGGAAACAAAAGTTTCCATATTAAACAAAAAATTGTTTCTGAGAAAATTTAAGATTGCCTCTGAGGAGTTTCATTTTCAGATATGAAACTGTGACAGGAAGGCGTAACAAACTAGGAGATCACAGCTGGGAGAGTTGAGCAGAGGTGAACTTGTTTATTTACAGTACTATATTCATCATCATCATACACAACTCACAAACAGTTTTATCAGCAGTTGTTGGACAAGTGAACTAAGAATATAATATGATCATAATCTAGGGAAATAAAGACAAAAATTTCTTGAGAGTGAGATTAAACTTTTAATTCAGCTTGTATTAGTGCCTAAAATCCATAAAATAGTCTCGCTTGAACGTTGAGCAAGAGAGGAAGCTATAGATCTCTATAGACAATACACGTAACAACGGCTGCTAGGAAAATTGAACGGTAGATTTTGGGTAATTTCTGCTGCCTGGATGTAGTCCATTGTTAGGACAAGGCTTAAGCACATGGCTACTAATTTAAAAAATAGGGTTTGAATCCTCAGAGATGTCTGTGTTGGGCTGATTGTCTTGAGCAAAAAAAAAAAATCAGTGACACACATTTATGCATAAACAAGAACTTTATATCAAGAAGTAATTGTATATCAAGAAAGCATCCTAGCATAATCTGAGTCATGTCCAGAAGTCTGAGGCTTGTCTGTAAATCTTCCTTCATATTTATGTAGCTGAAGGCCAATTGGTGCAGGGATACATGGATCCAGATTTGGTTGAACTATGGCAAAGTACCAACAGTTCTTAAAGTCAGACTGCCAACTTGGGACTGCCCATGGAAGCCAGCAGAGGCTCAGCAAGCAGAAGGGTTCAAGGACTGAAAGAGTTTCCAGTATTTGTTACTCTTATATAAAAAGGCTTACTATACCAAGGAGTTGTCTTCATTCTATGACCCAACTGATAGATTTGGTTCTTTGCTTACCCTTACCCAGGAGCATCTAGTTGACATAATTTAACTAGCACAGTATCTAAGAAGAAAGCCTGGTTATCTACTTGTGAAAGATCCCAGTCATTGAAAACTTTGTGGAACTCTGGTACAAAATCTTACTCTAACACAACTTGGGGTACCGCGGATTGGAATCAACCCGATATCAACTGTTTTTGTTTGCTTCTTTTACTTATGATACAATTCCAGGTACAAACTCTTTGAGTTGAGTTCAGTTTAGCTGATGCGAGCTTACTGATCATACAAAGTAAGGAACTTATAAGAAGTAAAGGGATTCTGCTGAGATTGGACAATGGAAGAACAGGGATTGATTAGAATTGTTGCCAGCAAAATGAGACATGTTGTTGTTTGGTGCCATCCAGTTGATTTTGAACCAAAGCAACTCTATCTACAATAGCAGAAACAAGGCACAGTCATACACCACCCTCACAATTGTTCCTTTGGCTGAGCCAATTGATGCAGTCACTGTGTTAATCCATCTTAATGAGGCCCCTCCACTTTAACAAGTATGATGTCCTGTTCCCGGGACTGGTCTCTCCTGGCAACATGTTGACAATATGTATGGCAAGATATAAGGCTATGATACCACAATCGTTCTGGTGATGTTTTTATTGTTAGGCACTAGGAGTTTGTTCCAACTCCTAGCAACCTGCCATCACCATGCCTCCTAATTCTTTCCTCTATGGCCTTTGACTTCTGTCCTGCCCCACTATCATGTTCACCTTTCATTTGGTTGGCAATCCTTCCCCTTGGCTGCTTTACAATTGATCAAACCCCACCAGGCATTCTGCACCCTCTTTGTCCCGGAGTTTGTTTGCCTCAAGCTCCTTTCTCAGTCTCCTCCTCTCCCCTGCCCCAACGCAACTATCAATCCCATTGCTATTTCCTCATAATGTCTATCCTGCCTGTCATATATAGGTAGATAGATATATGTAAAAAAATTTAAAAAGATAAAGCCTATCAATTGTTCCTGGTCTATCAGCTGACTTCTATAAATGTCTTCCAACCTGGTCTGATGAGGTGCCAAGTACTGCCCCATTCTGAAGTCTATTTTGCGGATTCCTCAGGGACTTCATGACTCTGCTCCCCTTGCTGTTCTGTGCTCTCTTTGTGGTTCACCCATCTGTGGAGGGTAAGGGAGTCAGATCAGACACCCCACAGTTGGTCTCCAATGCTGGCCCTTGTAGCACTGTGGGCCAGTGAGGTGATGTCATGTCTTACGTTGGACCAGCTCCATGGTTCTCTCTGTGCATTGGCTGCCCAAAGTAAGGAAGGACACTTTCACTTTTAAGGAATATTTTGGCTATATTTCCTACCAAATTAGATTTGTTTGTCCTTTTGGTAGTCTATATCTTTACTCATAATTCAAAGACATAGATTATTTTTCTGTATTGTTCTATTTTTGTCCAGATTTGCCATGCATATGAAGTAATTGTAACAATTAACACTTGAGTCAGGCAGCACTTTAGTCCTCAAAATAATATCTGTTTCAATAAACATTTGCTAAGTTAATAACTAAATTCAACTATTATTATATTAATTTGTCTCTAAACCCTACTTTCTTCAAAATTACAACTACAATATGATTATGAAAGCAGAGAATTCTACAAAGAAGCAGAATACTCCAATTATCATTCAAAATATAAGTCAGGGAATTTAGATATTGCTTTATAATTCATACCTACATTAACAGTGAATGTTAACATACTAGGTATTCCATTTTACTCACATAAATAAAAAATGATTTAAATGATTCATAATACTAAAATGAACTAAGAAAATAAGTAATCCTGCTTTTAAATATAATGGCTTGATATTAAATGCAGTGAAATTTTAAACAATTTTATTCAAGTTTTGTGTAAAAATGAAACTTTCAAACACCATATTATTTGTTAATTCTTTTTTAATTAAATATATAATTAATCATGGTAATATAACTCTTGCTACTACCACGTTTGCTCTTTCACATATACTGCTACATTTGTTAATTTAATTTGAACATTAGATTAATTGGTGTGGTTATTTAAGTTATGCTATTTATAATAGGGCAACATGAATATCTATGCTATTTGTCCCAACACCCATATTTCTTTATTTGTGATTGAATGTAGATTAAGACGTAAATAAAGGTGTATGGAATCCTAAATACACTTAAATAAAAATACACCTAAATCACATGCAAATAAAGCAATAAGAAAAATTACTTGCTACACTGATTCTGTAAAGAAAAGGGGTATATTAATTTTGCTAAGTAAAGCAATTAAGAGCATCCTCTCTCTCTCTCTCTCTAAATCATTTAATTGGGGTTTTTACAGCTCTTATAACAATCCATACATCAATTGTATCAATCATATCATTTTCTCTCTTTTCTAAAAAATGTAAGTAATTCTATTGAACATTACTACTAATCATAGATTTATGTCAAATATCACATCAGACAGAAAAATTGTTTATTGCATGAGGTTAAGGCAAAAAGGCCCCATGTCGTTCATGTATGGGGTTATCCCAAATAAAATATGTTTAAACATGTCTCTGTAATCAGTACACTGCTGCAGACATCATTCTCAATAATATATTTGACTTAATCTTATTAGATTTCTGCTAGGCAGGGTTTTCTAGAGAAACACAACCAAGATATATATATATATATATATATATATATATATATATATATATATATATATATATATATATATATATATATATATATATATATATATATATATATATATATATATATCAGAGGAATATAACAGCCAATTAGTCCTTACAGTAGTACAGAGGGCTCAGTTCACCTCACTTCTGTGGAAAAGTTAATATACATACTGGAAGTCCTTCAACTCACCTGGGCTGCAGGGTCCAAAGTCAAGGAAGCAGACAGAGTAGTCTTCCCTAGGGCATGGCATGAGGTCTGGTCACAGGCAGCAAACAGCCTGGTGGGTCACCAACAGTTAGCATTTCAGGAGCTTAAAAAAGCAGACCTAGATAGGATATCAAATTCTAGCAATCAAGATGACAGGATCCAACAGTCTCAAGCTCAAGTGAAGTATACACCAACAGCATGGAAAGCAGAGGTCTCCAAGGAATCTCAAGTTTTAGTGACATGATCCATAGGTTGTCTTCCCCACAGGTAGTGTAGCCTCCTATTTGACGTAGAGAGCAAGCAAAAGCAGCCAAAAGCTGGTCGATCACCAGAAAGCAAGAGCGAGAAGGATGGGGCTTGCAGAGGCATTTATCTCTTTGACTTCCAATTAAACTGCGACTTTATTAATCTACATGTTCCTATTGGCCAGGTTGGTAAAATAAACCTACCTATCACAATATTTATCTTTTGAAAAAAAAAGATAAGGTACTAAAACAAATTGTATACCAAGATAAGTTAACTAAAGCAGCTAATCTATTTCAAGCAAAATAGAACCTAATGGATATGTTATGGAATGGATTTTAGCAGGGATAGCCTTGGGTAAAGCAGTATCATCCAGAAAGTATGGCCCAATCCAAACAAGCACTGATTGGGGATCTACTGGACCAGTCCAGTTTTGGAGAGATCAGCTCAGAAGGTTGTGACAAATAGCTTTTGTTACTTCTCAATACTCTAACGTGGTCTGTGCATCATATTTACCCAATGAAATGTGTCTCTTATTTTGTTGACTATTGATTCCAAGAGCATTGACTGTGGGTGCAGCGAAGACAAAATCCTTGAGAATGTCAACTTTTTCTCCATTTATCAAAATATTATTATTAGTCCACTTGTGTGGGTGGTGGAAGTGTTCAAGATATGCAAAAACTACCTGCAGAAGTGGATATGCCTTGGTAGAACTGATGTTTACCAACCACAACCCTTGTGATACCTTTGATAATTCTAAAGATTTTGTTGTTAGGTGCCTTCAAGTTGGTTCCCAATCACAGGCACCCTTTGTACAACAGAAAAAAAACACGGCTAGCTCCTGCACCATCCTCACAATCATGTTCATGTTTTCATACGTGAGCTTATCATAGCAGCCACTGTGTCAATCCATATGGTTGAGGACCTTCCTCTTCTACGCTCCAGGACTGACCTCTCCCGACAATATGTCCAAAGTCTGTTAGATAAAATATCTCCACCCTTCCTTCGCAGGAGAATTCCGGCTTTACTTCTTCCATAACAAATGTGTTTGTTCTTAGACAGCAGGTGATGGTACTTTCCCCATTCCCTATGCGCCAGCTCAATAATTCAAAAGCATCTCTTCTTCTTCAGTTTTCCTTATTTCATGTCCAACTCACATCTGAATGCAAGGATGGGAAATACCACAGCTTGGGCCAGGTACACCAGAGTCCTCTCAGAGTGATGTTCTTGCTTTTTGGAACACTAAAGTGGTCTTACACAGCAGATTTATTGATTGCAGGAGACTTTGCTTTCTTGACTGCTGCTTCCATGAACATTGATTGTGGATCCAAGTAAGACAAACATTCTTTGACAAATTTAATCTCTTTTTCCATTCATCATGATGTTATCTACTAGACCAGTTGTGAAGATTCTTGACTTCTTTTACAAAGAGTCCTAAATAATACTTAAGATTGTAATCCTTCATCTTCATTGACAAGTGCTTCAATTCCTCTTAACTTGGGAAGCAAGTTTGTGTCATCTGCATATCATAACTTCTAAATAAGCCTTCCTCCAATCTGGCTGCCCCATTTTATTTTATATAATATAGTTTTCTGAGTATTGGCTCAGCATACAGAATCAGTATGATGAGAGACTATGACCACAAACAACACCAACCATTCCTGGTTTTAAACTATGAAGTATTCCATTGGTCTGGGCACACAACTGACTGTTGATCCATGTACAATTTCCACATAAGCACAAGTGTTCTGGAATTCCAGTTCTTCTCAAGGATATCCACAGTTTGTTATGATCCTCACAGTCAAATATTTGGCACAGTCAATCCAACAGAAGTACTCAGCTTTCTGGTATTCTTTGTTTTAAGGCAAGAGCCATCTGCCATATTTATGATATCCTGTGTCCATGTCTCCTCTGAAACACACCTGAACCTCTGGGAACATAATGCACTACACCAGCAGGTATGGATGACCTTCAGTACAATTTTGCTTTTATGCAAATATCAATGACATTATTCTGCCATAAATCATTCTGGTGGGTCACCTTTCTTTGGAAAGGTGACATGAGCAAGACAAAATTCCATTTTGTTTGACTCTAGCCTTTTAAATATTTTTGTTTTGAAGATGAGCAAGTGAAGTGAGAAGCAAGAATGGGGTTAGGAATGCAGACTCATGTTATTTGTACAAGTAGACAACCTCCTGATGCCCACTGGTAGAACTTCTCCAAACGACCAGAGAGGCCATTGGCATAAAGTGTGACTCAGCAAAGTTGTTTACCTCTATGTTTAAAAACCCCTACTGATGGCAGAGGAGCTTCAGAGCTTCCTTGACACAGAGAGGGCACCACACCACTCTGAGCTCTCCACTGGTAAGGTAAGGCACCTATGATGTATTGCCTGATATGAGAATATGTAGGCCAGATTTTAAGTCAGACTATATACTGATTATAAAATGTGTCATCCCTTTGATAACTAAATGTGTGGATTCAGCATCATTACATGTTTCAGGACTTAGTCCTTTTTGCATGCTTGAGACATATTGGTGAAGTGTGCAGGATTGTTATATTTTGGTACCTCTTGGGGTCGAAAGCTTGCTAGTTTAAGTCGTTTGATTGCTATACTTTGCATACATTGTCTGTTTCCTACACCACCGATGCAGAAACCGTCTATTCCTACCTCAGGTAGGGATTGAAAGGGTGCCGCTGGAATATGGACTACGAGACAAGTGAGACCAGAGGAAGAGAGTACTGAAATTTACAAGCACTTATGGGAACTTCATATCCATGAAAGTGGTGTAGCTGGAGGGGATTAGACCCCAAAAGTAGAACAAAGGGAAGCCAGACCCGAGCAAGGCCTGCCCAGAGCCAGGGTGCAGGCTGTGGCGAGTGCCTATGCTTCTGAGACCACTCACAGGAACCAAAGAACAATCTACCAACCCAAATAGATTGAAAGATCAAATACTATTTGTACATTCTGAAAACCATGCCAAATCACCAAAGAGATGAGATGATATGTTAGTTGAGGAGACTGCAGTGGTGTCTGTTGCTGCAAAATGTTTACCATCTCGAGGAAACAGGACAAACCCCCGGACATACTGTTGGGGAGCCTGTGGGGCGAATCCAAGCACATATGAAAGAAGAAGGGAGCGTATAAGACAGCACCAGCTGGTCTACAGTTAAGGAAGTGTGGACATTTAAATCCTATCCTGGACAGGGCAGGTAAAAAGGCAATACCATCTTTACTTTTGCAATCATGTGTTCAATAATTACATTCAGATCTCACTAAAGGAAAGTGTTTGGTAGCAAGGAGATTAGACAGGTTAATTTGAGTGACAATAACCCATTTAAGGAAAGACCCTGGGAAGAAGCCTGCCCTCGCACAGTTACAGAGATCAGGAGGACCGCACGAGGGAATGACGAAGAAGCAGTGGAATTATCAGAATGTTCAAGAGAGAAGAGAAGGTTTGGGACAGATAAGTAGGTAAGACAGACTTGTTAATGCACCTTTGAGATAAGGGAGGCAGTTCTATAAACATGACAGGAAAGGACGTTTAAACATTTTAACTATATGTGAAAACCATGAAATACAGGACTTGTTGAGAAAGTTGTGCAAAAAAATTGAGGGGTAGTTGGAACTCTGTGGCCCTGGGTCAGTGAAGCTATGAAAGGGCAGAGCCTTATATTGACATATAAGCATGGCATATTGATAAGCTGAAATGGCATAATCATAAACACTTCTGTACTAAGAAAGCTGGCTATATCGACATGATGCATTACAACAATGTGTAAGGCTCACCTACAGCAGTGCACGCCAAGGAAGCCATAAAGAGGTGCACCTAATAGCCTAAAATTGGCATACACATACTCACTCCAAGGATGCTATACAGTGGAAGGGACGACAAAAATGATCCAGTTACACAAAGACATGGGCCTGGGAAAACCTAAGACTTCATTTGTTGCCCAGACGTTCAGTGGAAAGCATCTGGGTCAGGCTGACGTCAAGCAGTCCCACGCATAATTATGATGCCGGCAGGAAGTATAACAGACCCAACCATGAGCCTGACAACAGCAACAGCCCAACCAACCCCAAGACGTTCCAAAACAGAGGCAACTTGGGGACAAAATACGGGGGACCTCCTCAGGTAAACAGGCCTCCTGTGGGGCCTTTCCCCAGTTATAAGCTGGATGCAAACTGGAGCCCTGTGCCTGGCCCACAAAAGAGAAGGGATTTTGTGTTTTTCCAGAAACAAAACCAGCCTCAGTTTTTCTCACAGAACCATATTTTGATAGTAGACCACATATCAATCTAACAAACAGTGCTGGGCACAGAGCACACAGGCCAATTTTTAACAGACACAGGACCACACATTTCTATGAGAAGAGGCAATGAAAGGACTAAGGATGCAACACAAATAAAGCAGGTCACAGGGAGCAGGACAGAAGCATACTGGATGCTACAAAGATGGTTTGTACATAAAATCACGGTATGGGGTAATGTGGCAGTTAGAACCAGCCTACTCAATGTGGTAGGAATGGATAGTCTAAAAACATATTCCCACCCTGGCATTTGGCCAAACACTTAGAAGACATCCCATGTGCATAGGCAAAAGTAAATATACAACCACTTTCATTGCCTAAGCCCGGTGCTCAGCACTGGACAGCTCACTACCCCTTGAGGGGAAGATATAAAGAAATGACAGAAAAAATACATCAAATACATCAATTGTTACATGAAGAAATAATACAAAACATTCAACATTCAAATGTAATTCACCCATATGACTTGTAAAAAACCCCGACAGTATAGGCTAACAATAGGTTATTGAAAATTCTCCCCAAATAATTAGTAATTTACCAGATGCTTTGGAAACCATTAATTTAATGTCTACAAATATTTTGCCATGATAGATATGCCAAATATGTATTTACAATATCCATAGATAAGCAATACCATGAAAAAGCCTTTTCTCCATGGAAAAATATACAATATAAATCTGCATGCTTACCACAGGGGTATTTAAACAGCCCTGCTATAGTACATGCCACTTTAGTAGTGCATATCTACTAGGTGATATACTATTAATAAATGAGGGGAGAGACAAACTACCGCTGGATTTGCGGTCTTTAATTAAAGCACATAGGGAGAAAGGATGGACCATAAACCAGGAAGAGGTACACGAAAGACACACAAATGTGAACTTTCAAGGAATCCAACGGACATCAGAGGACAACAAGGACTGCCCCCAATCCAAACTATGTGGACACCTGCCCCTCCCCCAGGCGGTATTTATTTCAGAAGACAGCACTGAATCTATGGCTCAGAGAGAGGGGCATGTCTGATCAGAGCACATGGGAGCAAATGAAGGGGGAGGAAGGGAGAGTGGAGCCACCAAGCCATGAGGATGATACTCCCACTCAGAGCAGCCAATCCATAGAGAAGACCATATGCTGGCCCCACTATGAGACACGGCAGCCTTCACTGACCCATAACCCTACAGGGGACAACACTGGAGACACTGACAACACTGATCTCACCACACCGAGGCAAAACACTAAGGGGATGCGACAGAACAGCAAGGGAAACAGAGCAACAAAGCCCCCAGTGGGATGTCAAAAAGTAGACTCTGGGGCCAGGGCTTGGTGCCCCATCAGACTTGTCCAGAAAACACTCCTAAAGGCCAACAAACAGTCCTTGAGCTAACTGCAAGCTTTTCTTTCTTGTGTTTTGTTTTTTGTCATTGGTTTGTTGTTGTGGGTTTTTTTTTTTTGGTGCTTGGTGTTGCTCTGTCTTATTTTTGTGCATATTATTATCTCCACAAGTCTTTCTAAATATGATAGGCTGGATGGACATTCTGGAGGAGAAAACAATGCGATTGACATTTCCGGGGGGACATGGGAGAAGGGGACATGGGGGGAAAGAAAGTGGCGTTACCAACCCCAGGGACAAGAGAACAGCAAGTGATCCAAATCGGTGGTGAGGAGGGTGTAGGAGGCCTGGTAGGGCGTGACAAAGGGTAATGCAACTGAGAGGAATAACTGAAACCCAAAAGAAGGCCGAACCTGATAGTGGGACAAGAGGAACGTCAAAGGAAATAGAAGAAAGAGCTAGGAGGCCAAGGGCATTTATAGAAGTCTAAATAAAGGCACGCACATTCATAAACATATTTATATATGGGGATGTGGAAATAGATCTATGTGCATATATGTATAGGTTTAGTATTAAGTTGGCAGGTGGAAATTATACCTCCACTTAAGTACACCCTCAATGCAAGAATACTTTGCCCTATTAAATTAGAATTCCATGATGCTCACCTTCCCAACACAATTGCTGAAGACAAAACTGGTATGTAAGCAACTGTGGTAAAGAAAGCTGATGGTGCCTGGCTGTGAAAAGATATAATGTCTGGGGTCTTAAAGGCTTTAAGGTGAACAAGCAGACATCTTACTCAGAAGCAACAAAGCCCACATGGAAGAAGCACACCAGCCTGTGTGATCATGAGGTGTCAAAGGGATCAGGTATAAGGCATCATCAGGAAAAAAATCATATCAGTGTGAATGACGGGGAGTGTTGGGTGGAGACCCAAAACCCATCTGTAGGCAATTGGAAATCCCCTTACAGAAGGGTTGTGAGGAAGAGTTGAGCCAGTCAGGGTACAGTGTAGCAACGATGAAACATATAACTTTCCTCTACTTCCTAAATGCTTCCTCCCCCCCCCCCCCACTATCATGATCCCAATTCTACCTTACAAATCTGGCTAGACCAGAGGATGTACACTTGTACAGATAAGAACTGGAAACACAGGGAATCCAAGGCGGATGATACCTTCAGGACCAGTGGTGAGAGTGGCGATACCGGGAGGGTAGAAGGAGGGAGGGCTTGAAAGGGGGAACCGATTACCAGGATCTGCTTATAACCTCCTCCCTGGGTGATAGACAACAGAACAGTAGGTGAAGGGAGATGTCGGACAGTGTAATATATCACAAAATAATAATTTATAAATTATCAAGGGTTCATGAGAAAGGAGAGAGCGGGGAGGGAGGGGAAAAATGAGAAGCTGATGCCAGGAGATTAAGTGGAAAGCAAATGTTTTGAGAATGATGAGAGCAATGAATGTACAAATGTGCTTTACACAATTGATGTATGTATGGATTGTGATAAGAGTTGTATGTGCCCCTAATAAAATGATTAACAAAAAGGACATCAATTACAACATATAATTAGCAATATGATAGACAGCATTCTGAGGTCAACCAATTAAAAGGAGGCACAAAATTAATAGTTATTGGGATATTTAAATTAACATATACCCTTTTTACAATGGTTATTAAGACCAATGTATAAAGTGACAAGAAAATCACCAGATTTTATTTGGGAAAAAGAATAAGAACATAGTTTTAGGTCAATTAAAGAATACATTAGAGAATACTAAACGTTAGCAAATGCAAAAGAAGGAAATGAAATTAGAATAGACTTATTGTTCCAAGAGGTTATGAAGCATGGGGTAAATATTCTAAAAGACCTGGCAAAACCAAATATTTCCCATGTGGGTGTTATACCCAAAGCGTCCCACATTCCCATCGCAAAGACTCATTACCGGACAAATTAATTTGGACTGCCTCCATGGCCCTCCAAAAATCTGGACTGTTTACAAATGGAAGGAGAGTTACAATAAAAATGCCACTTCCATTTTGCAATTCGTTAACTTGACCAAATTTAGGGCATGAGTTTAGACACAAACAATTGGTCTGGCAGGGTACATCCAGAACAGAAGGGTAAGCGTCCAAGGCAAACCCTCCGCGATGCTAGAAGAACTAGCACAAGCGGAAGCAGAGCCCCCCGAAATACCAGGAGAACCAGGACATCCCTGTGCTAATACAGGCAAATGGTGTTCCGAGTTTGCTCCCGACTTACCCAACGGTTGCTTCACATTCGAAACAGCATCACCACATGGAAAGCAGCTGCCATCAAGATTCCGGGCCTCCTCATAACGGAAGAGGTTGAGACAAAGTCTGCACAACCCGAGGAGCTAATAGCTATGAAATTGGCCATAGAGCATTCTAGTAAGAACAAAGAGCAGATAATACACCTTTTCACAGATTCGTGGGTGGCTGAAAACAGCATTGCTTTGCTGTCAGGGAAAGGGTAAAAATCACTTTGAAATTAATTGATCCAATTACGTGCATATGATATATGGAAGGCATTATATAATTATATGAATAAAACAAGAATTTTAATGATACACGTGTCAACCCAACAGAAAAACAATTCATTTGAGGCAAGTAAAATAATATGGCAGATGAGGCTGCCTGAGTAGGTGTTACCAGAGATGCAAAAGATACAAATATACTACAAATGAAAACTAAAATTATAAAACAAGAACCTAAGACATATTCAACACAACAAAAAAAGCACACAACAAATTGATATAAACAACTGTCACAAACCTCACAGTGTAGACATACACAAAACAGATATTATTGACATACATCACAACCCAGGGCATTTAAGTGCGCACGCATTGTACAACTGGTTTACACAAAGAAACATTTATGTACCATGGCACAAAATAAAAGGAGCTATTAGTAAATGGAACATTTGTTGCATTAAGCCCAGTCGCTTTAATCATCAACCATTGAAAACTAAAATAAGGGAAGAAACATTATTTAACAAAAGTATTCAAATAGACTATACAGGGCCATCGGCGCAAGGCTTTTCATTCATAATAGTTGATGTACACACCACAATGATCATGGCACATGCATGCAAACACACAAAGACCATTAACACCATAAGAACCCTCAATAGATGTATAAATGCACATGGCTCCCAAAAAACAATAGAATCAGACAATGGATCACATTTTAAAAGTAAAATACTGAGGGAATGGATTCAATGACATTCGATGGGTTTTCCATTTAACATACAACCCAATGGCCATGGGAATAGTAAAATGTTTTAATGGACTAATTAAGGAGAAATTATATTTTATTTAGCAAAGTAAGGGCTTTATTAAACCATTACATGGCCAACTAGATATCTGTGCCCTATTATTAAATAATAGACTTAGACCAAATTAATTAAGCCCAATAGATATGATTATGCATAACCCGCAGTATTTATCATTCCATTTTTCCACATCTATACCATTGTCTCAAATCCCTAAGGCCTGGATAAAATGCTGTAATGACAAATCAGTCAGTAAACAAGACTTAATAGCTCAAAGTGACCCATCCACAATGTGGACCATGGGTGATAAAGGAATATTACAAATACACAAAATTAATCAGATAACTTGAAGGGGCTAATGTTCCCTTTCTTTGTTTATATCGCAGGGCATGACCACTAGTTAAGCCTTTTGGCATAACATTTCAGTGTCCTCCTCTTTATATCAGGAGGGTTACTAAAAATATTTTATATTTTTTATGCGGCCATAAGGTGCTGCTTCATACCAGCCACGTATTATGGACTTTCTGGGGTGTGCTATTCTCACCCTAGTGCTACTAGCTGCCCGCCTTACGGCATACCTGCTCACCTGGCATTACACAATCCTCACCCTAAAAACACACTGAAGCAACCATGCCGCCGTGCACCAAGTAACAAATTACACCTTTTTTGCCTTAGACACTTATTGCGGCTTTTCTGGCTGAATCCAAACAACAAATCCTAGAGACCAAGCCTAGGTACACATTGCACAGTTACCACAGACTGCTGCCACCGACCCAGGGCCGGCAGACGCCCCCACTGACTTGTAATTGGACACTTTTATGCAGCTAACTTATCCAGGAGCAATAGCTTCGCTCATTACTCACCCTGGTTACAATAACATTTGCACATGGATGGATTTATCACAAAAATTGTGTTCATGAACCAGGGTGTTACACAATGCTACACATCCATAGCAGTAGCACCAATAACCAGAAACAAGAGAATGGTGAGACAAGCTAGGGTCTACAGGATTCCTGAGTTTCCTAGACTAAAAACAACTATCTCAGAGATACCAATTGATGTGCTATTGTTTGACAATATAGATGAACAATGAAAAATAGAGAATAGGGTCGGACACATACCCGAAGACCCCCAAGCAAGACCAAAGGTCTGAACACCTATATATTTGTCCAAAGGCTGTGGCACTAGCAGAAAGGTGAGGAGTCGCGGGAAGGTTTCTCTTAGGTGTCTTGAGAAGGAGAGCTGTCACTTTATGCTAGGTGGGAATGGAGAAAGGGTTCGAGATACTGGCTATAACTGAGAATCGTAGGGTTACTATTGAACCCTTTCCTATCCACAGGTTGGCTCAGTCCACAGGTACTGCAGGACATGATTGAGACAAAGAACTATTTCAAGCAGCAGCATGCTGGTTCTATCATCTGGGAGGAGGAGAGGCTGGATGCTGGCCACAGAAAGTATTTATCAGCTGTAACCTTATTAAACTCTACCCACATGTTCCTATGGAAGCCTAGTTGGCATGATACAACCATCACAAAACTTTAGTGTGATATCTGTTTATTTGACTTCTTTGACCAACTGCTTTAATTTATGGAATAATTATTCTTAATTATAAATTTTTCATTGAATACTTGAAAAATTCAAGGCCATATGAATTAAAAATCCCATGTCAATTATTCTGTCAAATATATTGTATTTATTAAATGATTTAAGTAGTTAAATGTCCAATATAAGAAGTCTATGTTCAAAAATAGGGTCTATCTATTTTTTGAAACCTTCAATCTTGGAATTTATTTTTAAATGACATAAGATATAGTCAGTATTTTAAAGGAGAATGTAAAAATAATTGAATGGATTAATTTTACAGTGAAGATATTCCTATAAAAAGGGGAAAAATTAAATACACATTTTTGCTTCCCTTGAAAATTTTCTTAATAGGAAAGAATGATCATCCTGTTTGCCACTCAATTTTCCAGAGGCAGTATTTTTTCCCTTTAATAATAATCAAGAAAAATGTTTTCATAACTTAAAGATCTAAATTATGTTTTCTTCTAAATATCACTGCCATATGATCTATGCTTACACACAGCAAACCCTGTAGGATAGAGTAGAACTTCCCTTGGGCTCCAAGGCTGTAAGTGCATATGGCAGCAGAAAAGCTCATCTTTTCCCCTAGATGATTGACGTTGAGATTTTCAGCTCGGAATGTAACTCACGGCACTCCAGGGCTCCTATTTATCAAACTAGGAAGGCGTTTTAGAATATATTTGATTGCCACAGGCCATTGTAACTGAGTAAATTGTTGTTGTTGTTGTTGTTGTTTTCCTATTAAATAAACTTTATTAATCAAAGTGTAAGTTTGAGAATTTAATTCACACAATATATAATCAAATCATTTTCCTACTCTAATACAAGTCTATTATAAATTGTTTTTCTTAAATAAGACTAAAAAAAAACTAGTATAATTAAAAATTAAAAGTATATTTCGATATTTTGGTTTAGTTTCTGTTGTTATTGTGTTTATCACTTCATCTTTACTTGGCATTTTAGATAAGGGCCAGAAATAAAAGGATTTGCATGCATTTAATCACCCCCATTTCCTTTTTTGATTTAAAAAATCATTTTTCAGGGGCTCTTCCAGCTCATATAAAATTCTGTACATCAATTGTATCAAACATATTTGTACATAAGTTGTCATCATCATTTCCAAAACATTTTCTACCTGAGCCCTTGGCATCAATTCCTCTTTTTACCCTTCTCTTCCATTCCCCTTCCCTCCTCCTCTCATGAATCTTTCATCAATTATATTTTGCTATTATTTTGTATTTTACACTTTCTGTTGTCTCCCTTCAGCCACATTTCTGTTATTCGTCCCCTTAGCCACGTGCCCCCTTTCTACCATAATTGTGCCAAACTTGTGAATTTGGAAATATTTAGAAAGGGAAGGGGTACAGATGTTCAGGAGTGAGGAATGATAGCTCAGATGTCTAGAATGTGCGTGAACATTTCTCCATCAAGCTGCAGACTGCTAATTTAGCTACTCATTAGCTATGTGTATGGAATTTATATGAAAAGGCAGCAAATTGCTTACTGATTAACTAGCACACTTTAAAACTTGAAAAAGTTATTGATATATATTTACCAAGCTTCCCATATTTGGGTTTAATATATGTGTTAATGATTTGTACATGATTTCATACATCCAATTCAAAATGAGTATATACAAAAATATTCTTAATCAAAATTATAATGTTATGTATTCAATTTAAAGGTTTGATAATTATAAATATTGGGAATATTACACTTCTATACTAAACTAGATTGTCTGTTATCTTGCCATTTGGCTAACTCATTGTATTGAAGAATAAGGTTCTAATTGAGATTCATTATGTTGCCTTTATTTTGAGAGAACATTTGTTATTGTTTTGTTCATAAAAGGAATGCAGACTTAGCACAGATCATCCATTTCTATTCAATTGGGCCATTTGCTAAAATAACTGCTTCTCTGTTCATTGTTTCTTTTGTTGAGACTATCAAGATTTGATTCTTAGAAAATGCTGCTGTTGTGTCTGTCAACTTGATTTTGTTATACCTAGTTGTTCTATAATTGCGTACTGAAAAAAAATTACAGCTAACAAGATACCTTTTATTTATAGAGTTGAGCTCCATTAACAAGCCTTTTTGTATACAAATGGAGACTATATGGTTGCTTTGTTGCTTTTGAAGAACAGTTTTGAAATCAGGAGTATAATCTATTTTTTTAATGTCCTGGATACTTTGCCAATAGTCAAACATTAATTAGTTTAATAAGGTTGCTGTGCATCAAATTAGTTTAATGAGGTTGCTGTGCAAACTATGAGGTTAGGCAAAATAAAGTGGAAATATTGAAAGTCATGTTTATAAGAAAGTGTTAGTAGTATTATAATACAATATATAGAATTATTGTGAAATATGTGAACTATATGGTAAAATTGAATGGTATGTTTAAATGTGTTAATATGACAAATAATTCGTTAGATTAATAATTTTTCAGATATTTATTTTCTCTAGGTTTCATGTAGAGATGGCTTCATGTTCGGAGGAAGTCAAAGGAAAATCTTTTATTTTTCATTTCTCATTCCTCTTTATTACCCTTTCTCAACCAGTTCAAAATTTAATATATAAATTTATGTAAAAGAGCATTTGAAAATCCTGTATTTCTCTTTGATTTTAATGACCATTCTTCTAATACATTTATCTAGCATTTACCACGTGAAACAAACAAAACACCTTCCTACCAGTTTTCTTTGCTAATAACTCTGTTGTCATGAATTTCTTGCTTATTATGATAAACAAGTAAATATGTTAGATTAAAATATTATTGTGACACTTCCATGAGTATTTTTCATTTGTTTCTCTGCACTGACTAAAGTGATGTAATATTTTAAACAAATTCTTAATATCTTCAGTCTCATAATTATGTGTGTAAAGTATTTTCTAGGTCTGGCCCTTATCAATTCCCTAGAGTAATTTCATCTGTGAATGATTGCTAACAGGTCTAATTGTGATTTAAAACTTGGGGAATTATAACTTGAGGATTGGTCATTTTTGCCAGTCAACTAAATTTAAAATGATGCTTCGCAGATGCAGAAAAGAGCATTTCACAACCATCAAAAAGGAAGAGCCACAAGTGGATCATCCTATAGTTCCCAATCTTTGACCTTTGGGGATCCAAGGATAAAACACTATGACACCAGAGTGCTGGTAGAGGACCAACAGCAGAAGAATCAAGAGTCAGAGCCTGAGACGGAGCAAGAAGCTTCTCAACTCCCAGAACAATTACAGCTGAGTGCTGCCATGCAGGAGACTTGCTTTTGAAGGAAGTTCCTTCAAGACACGTGGGAAACCAAATTTCGCTGATTTATTAAGATAGGAACTCATCCCAAGGGCTCAAGCAGAAAGAAGTGTTTTGAAAATGATGATGGCAACATACATATTAATGTGTTTGATACAATTGATAAATGGATAGTTATAAGAGCTTTAAGAAGCCCCAATAAAATGATTTATTAATTAAAAAAAAGATAGAACTTGAAAACGTTAAGGAGGATCTTTGTGGCAGAGGGGATTGCCATTTTGGCATTACTTGGCCACCACAAAAGAACTTGGTCTGATCAAGGTAGAGCTCAAAGGATCATGTGGCTGAGAACCCAAGGGCCAGAAAGAAGACAGAAGAACTGTGTATTGATTATTTCTCAGCCTGATTTGTAACCTATTAATTTCCCCAAACTTCGCATAAATTGTGAGATGACTTGTGAGTTCTCTGTGGTGATTGTAATTAATTGTCAAACTCAGCTCAGAAACAGAGGGTTGGGAGAGAGAGGGTCGAGGGTACAGATTTCTATGACTCCTGCCTCATAGGAATCCACTTTGAACTGATGCTAATGATACTTTCCCCCATTCATAAGCCTCAGCAGCTCCATTGCCAGTGTCATGCCGATATGTGATCCTATCAGGGGGATGTACTCAAAACATAACAACTACACTCTAGAAACCATAATCTCAATTATTATATTTATTATTTTAGTCATATATGTCATTTTTAAATGATCTTACTTTTCCAGAAATACTACCATTTCTTTCATGACTGAAGCCTAAAGTTTTAAGTTATGCTTGCATTCATATAAAAAGATCTAGCACATTAATTTTAAATTAAATAATGAAGTATACTTCCTTTTATTACAGTAAATGCTGATTCAAATAAAATTCATAAATATTCTCCAGCTTTAAAGTTTTATATGTATAATCTTCTTGTTTTTGTGATCAAACATTTTTATGTGTGTGGTTCAGCAGAAACTTATTATTTTCAACAAAAATAACCCTGCAATTATTATTACAGCAAACCATTGCTTATAAGTCTGAATTGCTTATATTAATATATCTGAGAGGGTAAAACTTTATGCTTATATACTTTTTCAACGTTCTAATGGTTCCTCCCTTCAGAGCTGTCATTAGTACCCATTAAAATGATCCTTCAGTCACAAGCTTTAGTCTGCACAAGTTCCAAGTAAACCTTGTTTTTTGCACTAATGCTATTTTAACTTTTTTTGTGTGAGTAAGGTGATCAAATGAACACTTCTCCATTCAATAGTTCAAACACACTGTATTTGAACCTATCCGCTGTAAGGCCCTACTCAGTTTTTCCTTGTGTTTTTGTCTCATTTCCTCCTTGTTTCCTTCCCTGCTGGACTTTATCCATGGGTATATGTTGCAGCTCTGATAAAAAATGGTTTATTGGTCTAGCACAATTTGTGTTCAGTTGCTAACTGAAGAGTGAATGGGGGTCACAGTCTTTAAGCTCTCATATGTCTTCCTCTGCTTGGTTTCCTATGATTTTGAATTCGCTCCTCATTTTTATCCCACTAGCTCCAAGACCATCTAATATGATATTTCTCAATGCAGTTCATGGTAAAGGAGAAGAGCAACACAAGAGAGGATGGTTTGCAATGAAAAGGACTGGCATCATGCCTGCAGCAATGGGCTCAAGGCTAGGAGCACTTGTGGGGAGGGTGCAGGTCTAGGCAGTGTTTCATTCTGTTGTGCATAAGGTTGCTATGTGTTGGAACCAACTTGATGGCACCAAACTATTTTCAAGACAACTCTGTCCTAGGACAGGCCCTTGTCGACCTTTCCATCCCATCCTTGTAAATATCAAAATCTGTTTTCTAAAAATAAAATTTTGTTTGTTTTTTGATTTTGGTGTGAAAAAGATTCATTATTAGCGTGAACACTCTTTTTAAAATAGTGGTTTCATACAATATTTTTCCTTTTGTGCTTGGATACTTTCATTCAGCATGATGTCCTCCAGTGTCATCTATTGTGAGATATTTTGCAGTTACATTATTATTCTTCAATACTACATAGTGCTCCAATTTTTAAATAAGTAAATCATTTTTGGGGGGCTTATACAACTCTTATCAGAATCCACACATATATTCATTGTGTCAAGCACATTTGAACATTTGCTTCCCTCGTCATTCTCAAACCATTTGCTTTCTACTTGAGCCCTTGGTATCAGCTCCTCATTATCCCCCTCCCTCCCCGCCCACCTCCCCCATGAACCCTTGATAATTTATAAATTTTCAGTTTGTCATATCTTACACCGTCTGATTTCTCCCGTCACCCACTTCTCCTCTGTCTGTCCCCCAGGGAGGAGGTTATATGTAGATCCTTGTAATTGATTTCCCCTTTCTCCCTCACCTTCCCTCCACCCTCCCAGTATCACTACTATCACCACTAGTCCTCAGGGGTTCATTCCCTATGTTTCCAGTTCATATTTGTACCAGTGCACATCCTCTGATCCAGCCGGATTAGTAAGGTAGAATTTGGATCATGATAGTGGGTGGAGGAAACATTCAAGAAACAGGAAAATTGTATGTTTCATCCTTGCTACACTGCAGCCTGAGGCAGTACTCCATTTTTAGTATTTAACAAAGTTTATTTGTCTGTGCTCCCACATATGGGGAGTAAAGTTGTTGCCATCTTTTTTGCTATTATGAATAATGATGCAATGAACATATCTATTCATGTTGTGGCTACTATTTCATAGGACATATACTCAACAGACACATTGCAGGATTGCATTATATTTCTAGTTGCAATTTTTTTTAAAGAAGTGCCATACCAATTTTCATGAGTCTCATCAACAAGATACAATGATGCTAATTTCTCTTTCCCATTCTGTAACTTGTTGTTTTCTGATTTTTTGAATATTATCATAAATACTGGAGGAAGATGGCATCACATTGTTGTGATGGTTGTCGGCCACCTGAATGTCTTCCTTGATGAAGAGTCTGTTAATCTCCAAGTCGATTTTTAAGTGGATTATTCATCTCTTCTTGTTGAGGTGTTGAAGGTAGAGATATATTCATTGTCCAATTTCTTGCTGCCGCTCCCCCCATAAAAATCCAGTCTAAGTATTCTCTTTATACTTGTTTGGTGAAATCTTTTGATGGGCATAATTTTAAGAAGACCCAGTCATCTATTTTGTCTTCTACTTTGTATATGTTTTTCATTGTTTTGTTGTATGCTTATGCCATGCATTGGGGTGTTTAAATTCTCCTTATAGTTTAACAGATTATCTTTATAGTTCTATATTTTATATTCAGGTATTTGGTCCACACTGAGCTCATTTTTGGTATAAAGGGTGAGGTATTGATCCTGTTTTATTGTTATACAAATGAAATCAAGTTTTTCTAGCACCATTCATTGTTTTTCAACCTTTTGTTACAATAAGTTGTCTTTATGTGGATGAGTTTACTCCAGGTTCTCATTTCTCTTCTGTTTCTCAGTATATATCATTGTATAAGTTCTAGGCTTTTTATCTATGGTGACTATGTAGTAGGCTTTCAGATTGGGAAATAGAAGTTTCCTGCTTTTTTTCCCTTCTTCTTCAGCAGTGCTTTGCTTATCTTGAGTCTCTTTCTTTCAATATAAATTTGGTAATATTTTTTTATCTCTTTAAAGAATAATGCTGGGATCTGAATCAGGATTACCGTATTGTTATAGATTTCATTGTATAGCATTGACATTTTCACATTGCTATCTTCCTGCCCATGAATATGACATTATCTTCCATCTCTATAGGCCTGTAAAATACAAAAGTAAATTCACATAAGTCTTTTGTGTCTCTGGTTAGGTTTATTTCTAAATACCTTATCTTTGGGGTAGCAATTGTTCATTTCATTGTTTTATTAATTTCTTTTCCTGAGCTCTTTCTGTTAGTATATAGGAATACAACTGGTATAAGTACATTGATCTTATACCCTGCCAAGGTGTTGAGTCTCATTTCCAACAATTTTCTGGCACGGTCATTGGGATTGTCTATGTGAAGGATCATAGTGGTAATAAAGTGTCAATAATGTGTATATTTTGTTGTACCACTACACTGTAATATTTAAATTGATTACTCAATTTCCACTTCTTTGTTTTCCCTTCATCTTCCTAATGTTGATTTCCAATTGTATAGTATTGTGACCTGACAGGGTATCAGTATTTTCAATGTTATTGAGACTTACTTTGTGGCCTAACATGTAAGCTATTCTGAAGAAGTTCTATGTGCTCTAAAAGAGAATGGACATGATTTTGTTATTGGGTAGAATGTTTTGTACATGTTTACAAGGTTGTGTAGTTGGTTAATTAAATGTACTTTTATTTCCTCTGTACCATTATTGAGTTTCTTCCTGGTGCTCTGTCCTTTATTGATAGTGGTGTGTTAAAATCTCCTACTATTGTTATAGAGTTATCAATTTCCCACTTCAAATAAGAGGAGTTTGATTAATGCATTTCAAAGCTCTGTCACTGGGTGTGTACATGTATTTTTATGGTTTCATCTTCTTCTGCAATTAGTCCTTCGATCATCATATAATGTGTTTATTTTTACTGTATGCTATTTTTTCCCCTTAAAGTCTATTGTACCTGAAACTAGTATTGTCAGTCTTGCTCTTCACTTATTGCCTTAGCTTGATATATATTTCCATCCATTTATTTTTAGTTAATTTTTATCTTTGTATCTAAAGTGTATCTATTGGGAGCAGCGCATTGATGGGCACTATTTACTAATGTCCCTCAGTTTCCGGGCTGGTGCATTTCATACACTTACATTCAGTGTAATTTATATGAAAGTTTGAAAGAAATACAATTGGTCCTTGAAAATGCCATCTAATTATACCAACATACAAGAAGATCATATGGTACCATTTTGCCACCATTTTGACTTATTCTTTGCAAAACATTTTCCCCCTAACAACATAAGTAGCTACTATGCAAGTGGATCTCATAAAATGAAATTAGGAGGAATCAAATTGACTACATCTGTGGAAATAGAAGAAGAAGCTCAATATTATAGACACAAGTAGGAGCTGACTGCAGATGGGACCAACAATTGCTCACATACAAGTTCAAGCTGAAGTTGAATAACATTGAGACAAGTCCACAGTAGCCACAGTATAACCTTGAATATATCTCACCAAATTTAGAGATAACTTCAAGAATATATTGAAGTATTAAAGAGTAATGACAAAAATAGATGGATTGTGGGTTGATATTAAGAACATTGGACATTAAAGGGGTTGGGGAAGGTCCTGAGAATGGATGCCAGAAGAGACTGAGACTTGCCCCTCACTACAGAGTACCTCCAATGAATGAAATAATTAAACAAAATAAATGTTTCAAAGGGTTATTTGAGGATGTTAAGTGGAGTATTATAGTTAAATGTACCAACACCAAAAGTTAGAAAACCAAAAGAAAAGAACATGCTTGCATTTCTTTAACTGAAAGAAGAAACGAACAAGTCCAGTCTTGAGTAGAAATATTGAAGAAATCAATGGGGTAACATTGAATGATTCAGGAAGCAACCTAAAGAAGATGGAAGGAATACACAGAGTCACAGTAGCAATAAGAATTGATAGGAGTCAGTAATCTAAAGGGAAGCATATGATCAATAACCAATGTATTGGGGACCAAGTCTAAGTTTCACTTAAGTTACTGAAGCCTTAAAAATAAGGCTCCAGGAAATGAAACTTGCCATGCTATGGCCATCAATCCTAAACTATTATATGATGAATTCTGGTCAGTCTCAACAAGTTCTCCTTATTATAAATCTGTACACAATTACAGTGCTCAGGCTCCAGACTTTATAAAAATATTTCCCATAATATCTCAAACAGTCATTACTAAATAATTGTCAAAATGTTAACACCCCTTACTCAAGTAGGTTCAATAATTTTAGTTTTTCCTGATAAAGGAGTTATACTGAAAGTATTTGTAAGCATACATTATAAGAAACATAAGATAATTTTATTTATTTATATTTATTTGAATTAGGAAAATTCCTAATCATGGTTCACAAACTTTATACTACCTCTTTATGAGTCCAAGTATCCAGAGTTGAGATGCCTGACTTTGAAACCAAGTTGCTATTCTCTAAGGTCTGTGGGTAACATGATATTGTCTTTATGCATAAAAATTCATAATCTCTTTCCGGTTATAAGGTCCATTATTTTTATTTGTATATGTGAGAATTTAATACATTTAATCATGCATAATTCCAATTGTACTAGTATTTACATAGTTAGAATTACATAAGGTATTCAGATGGGATATTATAGTAAAAATTACCTGAACTAAAACCAAAACCAGCAAATGAGGGCAGTGAAAAACATTTATCAAAATAAAGACCGGTATATTAGGAAGAGTAATGCTTTTCAAATTGGACATTTATAGCAGTTAACATTTTCACTTTGTTTTGTGTCTTAGGAAACAATCTATTTAAAAAGATGTTCAATATTTTGAAAATTAGAGTCATTTTTGAACATCTGATGATATTAACTGACCTCAATGTTAAGCTGAGAACTCAGAATAACCTTTTAACTGAAGCTTAGAGCATTCAGAAAGAGTCTGAATAACTTCAATTTGTCTTTGAACACAACCTTTGCAGAATGACCACAAAAATGCTCCGAGGCTCCTTTTCTATCCCTTTATCATGGATGAATGACTTAAAGATCACATCATCACAAGTCTCAGAAGCAGCCTTTAACGGAGCGGTAGATAAAACCACAAGAAATCTCTGCTCACTTTTTATATAAAGAATGCAGAGTTTTCATTGATTTTGAGGAATAAGTGCATTATTTAAAAGTTAGCTTTATCAAAAACAGAGATGGAAAAGATTCAAATAGGCCATACAAGATTCAATTACATATACACTTAGGCTGTACTTATCAACTATTTTCTTTTCTGAGAATTTGTATTTACAATAGCCAAAAAACAAATCTATCTCACTAGGCACAAGACAAGGATAATACTGGCTGTGGTGAATGAGGTTTATTGTATTGACAGTAAAAGTTTTATAGTATCATATAGAAACTAAAGATGTAGTGAAAAAACATTCTACATATTTCAGGCTGTGGTATAAAATATAATAATTATAAGAAACCTAGCTATGTGCTTTAAAGAAAATAATCAGAATAAGTTATCTCTTTTATAAAACATTCACACACATTAGGATAGTTATCTTAGAAGAGAGCTGATTAAAATATATGGGATGGCATGAAATTGTTCATGTAAAAGAGCGAAAGTTTGAACATTCAACTACATAAAAATTTATTATTTTCATTATTAAACCAACTTGACATAAGTATTCATATCATTTTCCTTATGAAAATTATTACCATCTCAAATAATTTAAAAGAACAATCTTGTCCATTACAGTCCTTTAAGATTAAAGATATATGCCTTTATTTTTCAATGTTTACCTATTTATTAATCAAGGGGCTACTTTTTACTTATAGTTTTCACTTTCAAAGATGTTCTGTTACACATTTTAATACCTAAAATATAAAAAGAAACAAATAAGTGATGGAATAAGTTATCTTTATATATGTCTTGTTTGCACCTGGATTAACAGTTTTGCCTATGTGGTTTTCTGGGCCACAACCTTGCTAAAGATTTGGACAGCTTTCCAATTGCATATAAACCCTTCCAGGTACTGGTTAGTCTACTTGCCAATAGGGTGCAAAACCCCACCTAACATTGTTGGGTGACTAGCTTAGCTTCATAGCTATCTCATCCAGCAGAACTGTTGCCAGACATGGAGGGAAAAGGCAGAGTCGTAACACTGAAAAGAAGGAAACACAGTACAAGAGTGAAAAAGAAGCAAGAGGTGGGGAGAAAGCGCCCGGCTCTCTTAGAGTCAGGCTGCAGTAGATTCAAGGGAAGAGACTCTCTTAGGGCAAGCGAGGACAGGAGCTGAGACTTAATTTTTGGGAAGATACCTGATTTGACAACTGAATCTTGTTTTTGAGTTGAATCCATTATTTCTAAGTTGATTCTGATCTCCAATTTTACCCACTTGTTTACAGGTAGATTTTGAACTCAAGTTGTAACTTATTACTTCCCTAATAAGCCACCTATCCTTATGCATGATGTGTGAGTTGTTTGAAACATAGCAATGAATCAAGGACCAAAAGGCAGCAGGAGGAGCACAGTGGGAGGGAGGTAGTTCGTATTTCAGATGGCAGAGTACTATGGCAACTTGGAGAAAGCAGGTATTCTGCTCCTCGATAACTCTGCATCCTGGAAATCAGCTTTGTATGATTTTTCAGCATAACGTCTATTTGTTTTACTCTTGCTATAAATTGTGGACTCAACATTTTAAGGGATGTGTATTTTTCTTTAGTTGTTCAGATACGTAGGCAATGCTTATAAAAATCTATGTCTGTGATAATTTCAAAGTGCTTTTTATATTTTATCATGGGAAATAATTTTATACAACTGTGGAAATAAACCAGAAAACCTGCGTGTGCAGTAGTTAAAGCCACTTGATTGCTAACCAAAAGCGCTGCAGATTGGACCCAACAGCTGGTCGCCAGCTGAAATCGAGGAAGTCTGTCTCTGTGCAGACTTACAGCCATGGGGCCCCTCGAAGCTGTTATATTCTGTTCTGAGGGTAACGGGGGATCAAAGCTCAATCGAGGGCGGTGGTGATTTTGTAATAACAAAGATGCTGTCAATTAATGCTCTGCAATTTTCACTTGATTGCATAGTGACTATTTTGCATGATCACCACATAATCCCGAAAAAATCCTAGATTCTTTACATATATAAGATACTGTCCAGAGGAAATCTAACTTTTATGTTGTTTTCTACTTATTTAACATTGTAGATTGTAGGTGGCAAAATTTAAAATTCCATATCTTTTGGATCTTTTAACTTAGTAACTTCTCTCAAAATCAGGTTACCTAATTTTTAATGGAACATTTTTAATTGTAGAATAATAAATTATAATAAGGATAATATATTGCTATTATAAGTTCATCACAACAAAAATTGCAAACATTCACTTGATATATACAAATCAAAATAACTACAGTATAAAAATAAAATTTTAAACAAAATGAGCCTTAATTAATGTATATACATTAAAGGTATATGTGTGTGTAGTGTATATATATTATGTGCATCCTATCTGAGGGGGCTTCAGAGAGTTCATATAAATTGTCCATTATCTATATCATCTATACTTATATCAATATAGCTATATCACATATCTATGTACCTTTGAAGTCTCCTCAATAATGCATATTAGAGAGCTATGGTGGCGGCATTGGGTCACTGTAGAACAGCCTGTCCTAAAGTCAGTCATTCAAATGCACCATCTGCTCTAATGAGAAAGATGACGTTCTCTGGACCTATAAAAAATTACATCCTGAAGCCCTAGATAGGGTTGCCAGGAGTAGGAATCTTCCATTGTATGTCATTTGCTTTGGAATGTAGTATATTAAGTACATCATGCTTAACCAATTCAGGACCTCTCTATAAGGTTCCTATGAGTAAGAATCAGCTTAACAGCAGAGAGATTGTTTGTGTTTGAAGTTAAAGGTGGCTTCTAATTCCATGTCCATTTCTTTGTTTGATTAATCAATAATGTTTGATAAAGGGAGGGGGTAGTAAATAGTGTTAAGAAAGAAGAACTATGCCAAATACTTAGAAAAGCACAAAATCTGTTCACATATCATGTAGGCTTCGTAGAAGTCTTTTGAAATACAAGTTTTAATTTAACAAAATGGTCAGTAATATTCGGATAATCAAGTGCATCCTGATAAAGTGAGTATTTTTATTTTGTTTCTCTAATATTTTTAGAACTTTGTCATTAAAATATTATATATTAAAGTATATTATATATAGTCATATATTACATATATGTGGGAGTCCTGGTGGTGTAGTGGTTACACACTGGGCTGTGATCCACATTGTACTCAGTTCCAAACCACCAGCAGCTCCACAATAGAAAGACTGGGCTTTAGGCTCCCATAAGAATTGCAGTCTCAGAAACCCAAAGGGGCTCATGCGTTAGCATGAACTCCATGGTGATCAGATTGGTTTGGTTAATGTGTATTTTATGTTACATTTTATCTTCATTTCCCCTCAGTATTTCTTTTAATGTCATGCTAATATACTTACTCTTTTACGCATCTTGGTTTTATTTTATTTTTAAGGAGAGAGCAATCTTTAATCATGACTTCTTCTCCCTTTTTTTTTTTTTAAGCAAAAGGGAAGAAATTTATTGGAGCCCATAAGGGAAACCCTAGCAGGGACCAGCATACCCTACTGTGTAGGCATGGCCAGCAAAGGGTCATACCATTCACTGTACACCCCTTTCCCAGAGGGACTCCCCTTGAGCCAAGCCCCAAAGCCCCAGGATTGGCTGAGGATAGGGTCTCCTCATGACTTCTCAACTGTCAATAGCTCGCTAGCTAAATATTTAGTTGAATACAGTTGATACAATAACAAGTTATCCAGGAGTGTTTGAACAGCCCATTGTGTTAGTGGAATCTTACTCTCTGATCTGCTTCTTAAAAACAAAATGAAATACTTCACTCATCACCCCATCAGTGGTTAGCGGACACATCCAATGCTGATTTAATGGTTTGGAGGACTGGTTTTGTCTTGACAAATTATCTCTGTCATGTTCAAATTTTGGACATTGCTAAAATTTTCATTCCTGACTTATATTACCTTCAGGATATTCATTTGTTTATTCCATTACTTGTTATTCTAATATTATATTAGTTTTGCATCACAAACATACAGGACACACATATTTTACTGCTATTCTTTCTAGATGTTAATTTTATACAAACATAGAATCAGTGAAGAAAAAGCTCTGTCCCATATGCAAATACTAAAGCCTAGGAAATCCTATGGGGTAATTCTATTCTGTCATATAGGAGACTGTGAGTAAAAGTTATATATATTTCTTAACAAACATTTTAATGGTTATCACAATTAAATTACAAGATATTTTAATCATGAATATCATCAATACTTTAACATCTTTTCCTTAGTAAAATTTATTATAAGGCTTATAGAGGGCACAAAAATTTCAGATTGATGAGTACGTTTATGTAATCTAGAGAATTTTAATCCTCATAAAAGTAATGTGATGGCTTAAAAATAAAGCATTATTATTCAATATATTTTAATTAAAATATTTTCAATTTGACATAAAATCTATCCTTAAACAGAAATAGTGTGAGCATATATAACTATAGATGCTATTTTATTATTTATAAAAATTTGTTTAGCAAATATTGTATTTCTTAAGAGATACATAGTTTAGAAAGTTATGATGGAAATTAGAGGAATGGTTGGTGTTAAGAACAGACTTTAAAGTAACCAAGAGAAATATTGAACGGGTTGAAGAAAGAAGAAACAAACTGAATAACTTTGTCAGGACTTCCATCTATATCAAATGCAGATTCTACTTCCAAGATAAAGTCACGGGTGATCTGCTTAAGAATCCTGAATCCCACCTTAATCTCTTACATTATATCAGGAATGGCCAATCAGACTCTATCATGTGGTGACTACATCAGTTTATAACTGCCACATGACACGATAACTATCAAGAACACACTATGAAAAGAATAGGCTGTCCACTTGCATGGCTGAATCTCTGAATCTTCTGAACAGTAACACAAGACTGTCGAAAGATTCATGCATTGAATTACGGTGCTGGCGAAGAACTGTGGACTGCTAGAACATAGACGTCAAAACGGGGCCTAGGTTTGATTATAAAACATATCATCAATTGTTCATTTTTAACTTTCAGGTTGAAGTTGGTGAACACTACATGTCAATGAGAGTTAAAAGGTAATCTTGGATTTATTGTACCTCAACTGAGATATTCAGAAGAACAAATTCGAAATACTGAACATAATGACAAAAGGGCTGAAGAGCTTTGGGATGAAATAAGATCATCTTACATGAAAAAAGATATTCCATTAAAAAGAAAAGAAAAGAAAGACACTCTCAAAATGAGCATCACAAGGGCCTAAAAGCTTACGTTTCCAAAGTAGCTCAGGAAGATGAAGCGAAAAGAGTATAAAATATGCAAAACCCTATACTTAGAGAGTCAACAAGGAAGAACATTTTAAGCATATTTCAAACTTCAAGAATCAGTGAAAAGTGTCAGGACTCGTGTTGCAATCTAAAAGGATTTTATATGAAAAATGTTACAAGATGCAGAAAGTGTCAAAGGAGTATGGAAGGAGTACACAGATCAAAAAGGAGTACACTGTTCCCAAAAGAATAAGGTGGCATTTAATTATTTTTAGAGATCATATATGATCAAAAACTTATGGCACTGAAGAACAAGTTCAAGCTACTGAGAAGGCAGTAGTATAAACGAGGCTTCAGCAATTGACCAAATATCAATCGAGTGTCTCGGGAGGTTGAGGAAGTACTGGCGCACTCACTTGAGTATGCCATGGTGCTTTCGAAGAAAACTACTTTGTGACCCAACTGAAAAGATTCATGTGTGTGTCTGTCCCAAATAAAGTTCACCTAGCAGAATGCATAATTTATTGACTAATATGATTTACATGCAACTAATTTTTTAAAGAATATCAAAAATGGTGGTAGCAGTCTTGTAGGGAGCTGCCAGAAGTTGAATTCAGGCTCAGAAGAGGATATACCATGTGGGATACCACTGCTGACAGCAGAGGGCTCTTGGATGAAACAGAGGCTATGAGAAAGATGTTTACTTATTTTTTATGGACTATGTGCGGCCACTGAATTGTGTAGATTATAACAAACTATGATTAACATTGAGAAACAGGAGCTTCCCAAGCACTTCAAGGCGCTCTTGTAGAACCTGTACCTGACAGTCATTTAAATAACAACAACAACACAAACATTAGTGTTATGCATTCAGCATAACTTATCAATCATGGAATCGTGATTTGAGGAAGGCTTATTAACAACTTGTCAGATGCTGAGACATAATTTGCTTGCTAACAGCTCGCAGAACTTGAAACACTTGCTGGTGATAATGTAGACTACAATTCAATGTAAAGAAAACAAAAATTCTTACAACTTAATCAGTGCAAACTATCAGGATAAAAAATCAATGAGGATAACAGGATCAAAGCTCATGGAAGTAGCAGTCAAGAAATCATCTTGTATTGCCAGCTTTGCTGCACAAGACTTCTTTAAACTGTTGAAACTTATGGTTGCTATTTCAGGGATTAAGATGCACCTGACCCAAACCCTGAAAGTTGGACAGTTAATAAGGAAAACTACAGAAGATTGATATAGTATTTGTGAAGATGATTGGATGGCTAGAAGAATATAGGAGTCTGACACAGAAGCATGGCTGGCTGGCAAGACTTTTCCTCACATGCTTTGCATATGCTGACGAGAGAGACTAGTTTCTGGAAGAGGACATCATTCTTAGGAGAGAGTGAGTGGCTTCAGATGAGCTTCCAGAGTAAGGAAAAGGAAATAGGGTATCCTCTTCTGACAGCGTGGCCCCTGAAAACCTGATGTGTAGCCTTTCGGGTTGGAAGACACTGAAACTAATACTGGTGAAGAGCTGCTTCCTCAAAGCAGAATCCTTGGTGAAACAGATTGATCAGGGCTTTGGACACCTTCATTTGCTGATGAGGCATGACTAAAAATAACAAACAGCTGTAGAAATCCATTAATAATAAGAATTTGGAGTACATAAGGGTTGATAACCTGGTACTAATGAGCTTAGATAGATTGTTATTGGCCATTCTGGATCAGACAATCATGGAGTTTTCTATACTTGGACTATCAAATTTAGGTGGAATGCTACTGCATTCATTGTCAAGGGGAACATTTAGGAATCTATCTTGAAGTAGAATGCTGTCTTAATAAGATATTTCCTATGGGCCAACAAGGAAGACTGGTTACTATTCAAGTTTGTGTACCAAACACTAAGGCTAGTGATGAAAAAATTGAAGAATTTTTATGTTTCTTCATCCTGAAATTGGTCAGACATGCAATAAAGATGCATTGAAACTAGTGATTGGAATCTCAAAGCTACAGGCATAGAGAGGGGTCAGTAGTTGGAAAACAAGCCCTTTATGATAAAAATGAAGCTGGATACCTCATATAATTTAGTAAGATGACTTCTTCATTGCAAAACTTTTTTTTTACTCAAAACAACAGAAATTTATGATATTAGAGTTCTGAGGGATAAAATGCTAACACCCACTTTTATGTTGTTTGCGTCCCAGGGAGGAAGTTGTATGTCCATCCTTGTGATCAGTTCTATCTTTCTCCCACCTTCCACTTCCCCTCCTACTATTTATTTTCTCATTATTGGTCCTGAGGGGTTTATGTGTCTTGGATCCCCGCGTTGTGGGCCCTTGTCTGTAGCAGTGTACATATTTTGGTCTGGTCGGGTTTGTAAGGGAGAATTGAGGTCATAATTAAGGAGGGGAGGCGTTGGGGAACTAGAGGAAAGTTGTGTGTTTCATCAGTGCTGCACTGTACCCTGAATGGCTTGTCTCTTCCTTGTGACCCTTCTGTAAGGGAATGTCATATTGTTTGCAGATGGGTTTTGGGTCTCCACTCCATGGTCCCTCCTCCCCTCAATCACATTGATATGATTTTTGTTCTGTTTTTTTGATACCTGACACATGATCCCATCGAACCCTAGTGATCACACAGGTGTGCTTCTTCCGTGTGGGCTTTCTTGCTTCTCAGCTTGATCGCTGCTTGGTTATCTTCGGGCCTTTGAGACCCCAGATCCTATATCTTTTGACAGCCGGGCACCGTCGGCTCTTTACCACATATGCTTATGCACCCATTTTGTCTTCGGCAATCATGTTGGGAAGGTGGGCATGACAGAATGCCGGATTGTTGGAACGGGGTGTTGTTGCATTGGGGGAGTGCTTGAGTGGAGGCCCAGTGTCCATCTGCTACCTTAATATTTAACATAAAAGTACATAGATCTATTTCCCAATCATTGCATATGGATGCTTTTACATATGTACATGCCTATATTTGGATCTCTAAGAAGGAAATGGTATTAGCAAACCCAAGGACAAGGGAACAACAAGTGATCCAAATAAGTGGTGAGGAGAGTGTAGGAGGCCTGGTGGGGTATGATCAAGGGTAAAGTAACCGAGAGGAATTACTGAAACTCAAACGAAGGCTGAGCATGATAGTGGGACAAGAGGAAAGTAAAAGGAAATAGAGGCAAGAGCTAGGAGGCTCATTTGTAGAGATCTAGGGGAAGGCATGTGCATATGTAAATATATTTGTGTGTGAGGATGAGGAAATAGATCTATGTGCATATGTTTATAGGTTTGGTATTGGGGTAGCAGATGGACATTGGGCCTCCGCTCAGGTGCTCCCTCAATGCAAGAATATTTTGTTCTATTAAACTGGGGTTCCATGGCGGTCACCTTCCCAACACGATTGCTGATGACAGGACAGGTGTATAGGCAGGTGTGGTGAAGGGGGATGATGGTGCCTGGCTGTCGAGGGATGTGGCATCTGGGGTCTTGGAGGCTTGAGGGTAGATGGGCAGCCATCTGGCTGGGGGACAACAGAGCCCACATGGAGGAAACACACCAGTCTGTGTGAACACAAGCTGTTGAAGGGATGGGGTATTGGGCATCAAAGAGCAAAAGATCATATCATTGCGAATGAATGGGGACCCAAAGCCCATCTGTGGGCAACTGGATGTCCCCTTGTACAAGGGTTGTGGGTGGGAGATGAGCCAGTCGGGGTGCAGGATAGCCATGATGAGGCATGCAGCTTTCCTCTGGTTCCTAAATGCTTCCCCAGCCACCCTGCACCTCACCCGACTATCATGATCCTGATTCTGCTTTACAAATCTGATGGGACCAGAACGTGTACACTGGTACAGATAGGAATTGGAAACACAGGGAATCCAGGATGGATGATCCCTTTAGGACCAGTGGTGAGAGTGGCCATATGGGGAAGGGTCGAGAGAGGGTGGAGTAGAAGCGGGGAGCCAATTACAGGGATTTACGTGTGTTCTCCTCTCTGGGGGATGGACAACAGAAAAATGGATCAAGGGAGATGTTGGACAGTGTAAGATATTACAAAATAATAATTTATAAATTATCAAGGGTTCATGAGGGAGAGGGGAGTGGGAAGGGAGGGGGAAAATGAGGAGCTGATGTCAGGGCCTTAAGTGGAGAGCAAATGTTTAGAGAATGATGAGGGTAAATAACAAATTTACAAATAACAAATTTACATATTTACAAATAACAAATTTACAAATGTGCTTTACACAACTGATGTATGTTTGTGATAAGAATTGTATGAGGCCCCAATAAAATGATTAAAAAAGATAAAAGAAACTTCCTGGCCCAGTGCCTGCACTAGTGGACTCCAACACAGGTCTGAACATGGTACAGTGTTGAGCTGTAGTTCAATCTGTTGTTTGGTACCTGACCAAACCATCGAGAACAGACTGCATTCTCATGCCCTTGTCAAGTGGACACACACCACCTGAACCTAACCCAGAGTACCTTATGGCTCATGCACATAAAAAGGGCATTGTCATTTACATGCATTAATATTAATGAATTCCTTACTAGAGGCTTCCTACCTGATCTAATTTTTAAAGAGTAAACAACCATATGCTTAGACTTCAAATTTTAATATTTTTAAAGAAATGCAGCTATTTATCCATTTTTCTAACTTTCACTTTCTACTTTAAATTTCTCATAGTTATATTATGTTTATATAACAGTACTTAGAAAATTAATGAGTATTTTCATAGGGTACCTTACAGAGAACCCTATGAAAAAATATCAGTGTTAGGATTTATAACCTTATATGATATTAAAATATAAAATTAACTTGGATATGTCCATCATGGCTTTCTTTATTTCAAAGCACTACTTCTTTAAATTGTATGCCAAAAATATAAAATAATTAGACATGATGGAGCAGCTTATAATTGGACTTTTTTATAATTATATAAACAGGGCACACAAAATTCTTATAGAAATCTGTTAACTTATTGCTTGACTATCCTAGAAATGTATAATTACTGAACAATATCTGGTCATTGCCTGGAAGTATGTAGCAGCTATGTCAACCTATTCCCCTTTCTTCTGTTTCTGGAAGGTTCAGTTGGTATATTCCCCAAATGTTACTAGAATAACCTTCATGAGAAGAGTGATTCAAATATTTTGTTGGGTTTTGTCTCTGTATTTTCTTAAATAAAAGCATGCTGCAATGCTTAAATGAAGTAAGACTTCTATTCAGTCAAAGGAAAAAAATCAGTTTGGGGTCAAAGTGTGAAGATTAAAAATAGAAACTTTTAAACTGTCTTCTCCAGTGCTCTAGCAGAAACAAGTGTGCTCAGCATATTTTTTGTGGCTATTGATTAGTATTTCATCTGAAGCTTATTTCCAGTTCATTTGTTTCAAATTTTTCTTTGCATAGCTTGGACAGCATATGTCTCACCTTTATCTGTATGCTTTTTGGCCAGTTCAACTTTACTTCTTGAGTCGCTCCTTTTTTTTCTATTTTACTGCCTTTGGATTTACTTTGATTTCTAAATAATTAATTCCTTGGAAAGATTTACTTGTGCTTTTGTTCACTGAACCATAAACATATATTTTTCTTTGTGTCTAGGGAAAAACACTCACAGTTCAATATTTCCTGAACATCGTGAGTAAGGCATTTACTGTGATTTCTGGTGTGGAACTTGACATAAAATGTGTTTCTTGCAGAATTATGTTAGTTACAATTACCCTATTAGAAGTCAAAGGCCACTCACAAGTTTCTTTTCATAACCTTCGTTGATTCATAAACAATTTCCAATGTTATTTTATCTCTTTACCACAATAACCATGTTACATGTGTGCAGTTAGACATGATAACATTACCTGTGTCTAAAAGACAAGGTAACCAAGTAAAAGAACAGCTAACAGGTTTTACTGAGAATCAATAAACAATTTAATGAAGACATTTAGATTCCAATTTACATCTCCACTTTCTCAAACGTGATAAGGGTCTAGTGTCCTCGGTGGCCAGTACTGAGATCAGTGTCCTTCCCTGTCTCCTTCTTTTCAATGCTACCTCTTTCATTTTCCTGTAGTTTTATTTTCCCAATCTCTGCGCTCTCCTTCTCAGGCCAGAGAGATGAGAGAGTTGTGTTGGAGATTTGGTTACCGCAAGTTATGCTTCGATCAATGGTTGCCTTCAGTCGAAAGCCTGAGCCTACCAAAATCAATGCCATCTGATTCACGGGGTCCACCCAGCTTTCTGTGCCTCGTGGTAGAAATGATCATTGCTACCTGTGGGAAATTTAGCAATGTTAGCAGTGTGCGTAGCTTTAGTGGAAGTAAGACTATTCGCATTTTGATTTTTAAGTTTTCCCTCCACAAAAATGTGATTTTTGTCCTAGTCTGAGACTTAAACATATGTCTATGTAAGCACCACAAATTTGTTTTTTAAATGTATTACTAGTCTACCTACTTTAAAAATAAATTCCAGTCATTTGAATGTATGGAAGGTTTCCATGTTTCATTCAGATATGAATCTTTGGCACAAAGCTCTTGAATACAAATCAGATATATCAAATGCATATAGAAAGCAGTAAGAACATAAACACATGGTAAAATCCAGAGGCAAAGTATATAAAGGTTTATAGATTATGGTGGTTACCATTCTTGTTTTGGTAACTATGTCAAATTTTGCTGGTGATTCACCAAGCAATCTTGTAGTTTATGAGGTTTCACAGAATGAGATTATTCAAGGTTCAAGTTTATTCTAGGTCCAAGCTAAATAGGATAATTTCATCACCCTATAATACGTCCACTTGCATGCAGTTGATTCTGACTTATATCATGTCTGTTTAAGGTTTGCAAGATTATACATATTTATGGGAGCAGACAGCCTTCCCTTTCGCATATGGAATAGGTGGTGTGTTTGAACCAATCACCTTGTACTTAGCTGCTCAATGACTAAACCACCATGCCTCTAGAGTCCTTCCCAGCATCTATTAATCATGAAAAATCACGTTACTGAACCCAGCTCAATAAAGTTATAAAATGTATGTGCTGGAAAATCTTAGGGCGCTTTTCAGTGTGAGAGAGAAATATTCTTAAAATGAAGCAAACTGCTCAAGTGACAGAATAAGAGACAGAAAGATACTGAACTCAAGAGCAATTCGCTTCTGAATCAAATATGGTGACACACTAGCGTCAACTTCATTTGGCAGTATTTCTCTTGTATTGTTGTACACAACACAAGATGTCTTAACATGCACAAAAACTGTCCTAAGAGGAAAGACAAAAATATAATATTGACAACCTAGTCGGCTACACATTGTGCTGCAAACTAGAAGGCCACTGGTTCGCACCCACAAGGCTCGTTCTGCTCCTGGAAAGAATCCCCGCTTCAGGAACTCAGAGGGCCAGTTGTCCTCTGTCCTGCGAATATGTGGAATTTACTCAATGGCAGTGACTTTAGAGTTTGGAGTGTTTTTCTAGAATAGAAAAGATATAAAATAAGAAAAAGTCATTACTTTTATGATATGAAAGAAGCTATTACCATATTTTGTCTACAGCTTTGTTTTTTCTCCTTATTAAGGAAAATAGCATTATTTAATGTTTATATTAGCACTCTCACCTACTATACTTAGTACTTCAAGAGTGCTGGTTCCTTAAGGGAACACACAAGTTGCAGTGGACACTAACCCGAGTACATCCATCAGAACATATGCTTCCTACATGTGGTGATCACACATACATGCATCATTGTTCACACATACATGTGTCATTGTTAACAGATATGAAGCACCCTTCTTTGTGAGAAGATTTATATCTTCTGTCATTTTCACTTATTGTTAACCTATGAAAATTTTGGTTCATCAAATCTGAGCAGAATTGCAATTTCTCCATTTCAGACAGAAAAGTTTGGAATCAAAGTATAGTTTGCTATATTCTCCTTTACATGTGTGGAGAGGGAAGACGTACCCGACTGGATGTCTGAATGAGAGGGAGAAGCCAAGCTGATGGAGCTGTAGCAATTTTATTTGGCCTCATTCACAATGTTTACTTTATGATAGCAGAAATATGATAAATATTATAAAGCTTTCTGATATAATTCTAATTAAAAGTTACATGAGCTATTTCCTAATGAATAAGGTAATATGGATGGAAACTAATGAAAAGTTGTTATATTTATTAATTAAATGTTTAACATATGAATGGAGTGCGCTTTATTGTATCACATAATTAATATTATTTTCGTAGTCTAGTGTGAATTATCATGAAATTGGTTGGCCTGTAACTGATTGTGATCACTCCAAATTCATCTTTGTGTTAAAAACAATTATTAATATATTCAATCATGATTACAACTCATAAAAGTTTACAAGAATATTATAGACACAAGAGGAATACATTGTATGTTATAATTTATAACAAAATTTCATGTTTTGCAATCAAACACGTCCGTGTGCTTATCATTGAGGCTATATCTGAAAATTCTTATATTTGTCATTCATTAAAATATGATCACTTAGGAGCCATATTTTTTATAAACCTAAGACCTGTAGTTGCTTCATTTTCAGATCTTTGGTTCATCTAGTAAATTTGAGATTCACAGAAAATTATACTATCTTAACTATGCAGTTAGCTGCAGAAATAGCACAAGACCTTATAGATGCCATTCATAATTTGAGTTTGCTATATTTACTTCTAAAGTAAATATCTTTAATAAACCACATATTTTTATTTTATTTTATTAGTTGCTGAAAGAAATAGCCAGGCAACACACACACACACACACACACACACACACACACACACTAAATAAACACTGACAGAAAGTGTAAAGCTGAAGAGCTGTATGAGGCGTATCAGAGCTGTCAACTCAGAACTCAAGCTATTTCTGCCCTTAGCGGGTCATTCAAAATATGAGAGCGAACAATGTGGCAGCCACGTGAGAACACTGTCTGCTTATCAAAGAGGCTACAATGGAGCAAAAACCAGTATACACAATTTCACAAAAGATCATACATTTCTGAGATAGAAATGTAACAAGCAAACTATCATTCAGATCTGAGGAATTGCCTGGGTACCTGCAGGTGCATATGGTGAGTAGCCAGGCCTTATTCATTGTTATCAAGGTATCAAGTACTCCGAAATCCTTAGTAAGGAACTCTTTCAAGATTATACCACAGATTGGGGGGGGGGGGCAATGAATGGCACATAACCACACAACCCTATCCAGGGGGAAGAACAACAGAAGCCAGAGGGGAAGGGAGACAGCAGTTGGTGTGATATTTGAAAATAATTAACAATTTATAATCTATCAAGGGTCCCCGAGGTTTGGGGTGGGGAAGAGGGAGGAGAAACAAAGAGGAGATGATCCTGAGAGCTTAACTGGAAGTAAATGTCTACAAAAGAGCAACGGAATATATGTACCAAATGTCAGATACTACCGATGTATGGATTATAAAAAGAGTTGTAAGAGCCCCAATAAAATGATTAAAACATAAAATAATAAAATAAAATAAATAAAAATAACTGCCACTCACTTTTACAAAGAAGAAAAAAAAGATTATACCACAGATTGTAAACCTACCCCCTCCCTCAACTAATGTGAAGGTTCTGATGCTCTGGACACAAGAGCCAATAAAGAGACGGGCTGTCTGGAAAAAGATACATATATTTGCAAAGTTATGCAACTTTAGTTCACGGTCTGTGGAGTCCAGTAAAACTCTAGCAGAGCACAGATGAGCAGAATGCTCAGCATGCAGTGACCTAAAACCCAGAAAGAAATGAAACATGAGAAAAATCATTCTTTGTAATAATTATCTTTTAAAGTAGTATTAAAATTCAGAATTAAGCACATTTCCCATATTTCTCATTTCATTGCATATTAATTTCAAAGGAATGGAATAAAATAATATGTAGGATTTTAAAACATTTTAAGAAGTCGTATAAAAGGTATTCAATGGAATGATGAATAAAATGAGGCTTAGAATTTATAAAATCTTTAGAAAGCCAGGTATCTAGTTCAAAAGGATCAAATGCCAAGCCTAGACTTTTACATGCCTTATCAATGTTCTTTCAAACGCACAAAACAGTATTGTAGAGTCCCTAAGTGGCTCAGAGGGTAAAGTGCATGAATGCTTCAAGCACACACAGAAATTTCTAGAAATAAATGCTAGAAGCAATTTAACCACTAATTTAGGGTTTTTTAAGCTATAAGAAGTAAATGAAAAGTTCTGTTTATCAACTCAAAAGTGTTTTGTACCGAATGAGATCAGGCCCGTTCTTTGCTTATTTGTTTGTTTTCCTGAAATGTAGCCTAGTGATAAAATCTCTGGGGCATTTCTGCCCCGCACCCAGGGGATTTCCCGTGAACTGAGACGGGCTTCATGGCCGCTAACAACGACAGTATACTGGTAACTATGTTCAGTGAGGAAAAATCCACACAGAAAGAAATAGGAGGAAAAATATGACATTTTACATGCTATGAACATAACTAGGAGAACAACATGAATAAAACTACCATTTCACTCCAAATTTGAGCTCATTGGCTGGGTTTGTTAAAAGAACATTCTTTTTTATTTAAGTATGTATACTGCCTTCTTGATTTACTAGGCCTCTTAGAAGTAATATAATCCTTATTTTTTTTCAAACCTATAAAGAGCAAATGAAAAGTTCTGCTTATTAACTCAAAGTGTCTGGCTCTGAACGAATCTGTATACATTATAATTATGATGATGACAGTTATACTGTTCCTAAACAATGAAACTATGTAATTTGGAGATTTCATAGTATTTAACAGTTCATTTGTTTTGTTTTCATTGAGATTTGGCATTAGAATTTGATAAAGGAAAATAAATTTTATATTGGAGAAAAGAACAATTGGAGGTTCAAATCCACCTACATACACCTTGGAAGACAGGTTGGTCATCTGTTATCTGAAGTGTATTTCAGAAGAATAGACTGATCTTAAGCCTTCCAAACATATGTTTTTGGGCAGCAGTTAAGGTAAATCAAACCTATTAAACTTAAAATTTAAAAGAATATAAAATACAATTTTTTTCAGGGCTTTTTTGAGGGGTGAGGATTGTAGGTTTGTTTTTAAATTTTCATGAAAGAAAAAGTTCCTAGAAATGCATGTGTGTGCATACTGTCTCTCTCTTTTCTATGTCCCAACAGTTGGACAGTCGGAGGTTAAGAAGGCACGCCTCACCTTCCAGAAGGTCTGCTTCTCACTTGGAACTTTAAGCATTTCCTCCTGCTAAAATCCTCAGTAATGGTGGTGAATTGCCGAGCTGGTCATTTGAATTCTACCAATAGGTCATGCTTGTACTTATTTATTCCTCCTATAGTTGTTAAATAGAATTTTTTAATTAAAGAAAAGTTACATTTCATCTATTTCCTTTTGTGCTTACTAGTGTTTGGCTTATTCACTTAAATTTTACTCCTAATCTCTTCAACAAATTTTAAAGTTGGGAACCAAAGAGTGACAGAGTAATTGGAAGAATAATGAGGAGGTTTCATGACCAGAACAAGAGAGTAAGTTGATTGAGTTACACATCCTGAGCTCTGTGAGCACTCTAGTTACTACGTTCTCTTAATATCCCATTTAGTTTTAGAATAACTCCTTTCTGAAACATCCTCCTAATAGAGGAAAGTGCTATATGAACCATAAATAAATCTCTTAGGTATGTGATTCCCCCCCCCCACAAACCCACAAAAAAACAAAACAAAACAAAATCAGAAACAAAATCATACTCATACTCCACAACTCAAAATCAAGTTCACTGCCATCATGCTGATTCCCTTCACCCTCACAGACACTGACATAACACGATTGGTCTTGCTAGCTATCTGTCTCACTCTCTCTGTCTCTATCTCTTCTTTTAAGAAATTCAAATGCATTCTCTATAAGTTTGAAAGAAGTTGAGGAAATGATAATGCATAATTGCATATAGGATGCTTATGAATATCCAATAATAACTACATAGCAGAAGAAATAAGGCAAACCCATATCTCCCCAGAGACGTCGGACGGTGTAATATACAACAAAATAACAATAATATATGAACGATGAAGGGTTCATGAGGTAGGGGGGAGTGGGGAGGGAGGGGGGAAATGAGCAGCAGATATTAAGGGCTCAGTGGAAGGCAGATGTTTTGGGAATGATGATGGCAACAAATGTGCATATGCTCTTGACACAATGGATGGATGTATGGATTGTGATAAGAATTGTATGATTCCCCCAATAAAATTATTTTAAAAATTATTTTAAAAAAATGAAATGCAAACCCATTGCCGACTCATAGTGACCCTGTAGGACAGGGCAGAATGCTACCCATAAGTTTCTAAGACTGTGACTCTTTACAGGAGTGAAAACCCAGGTCTGTCTTCTGTGGAGCAACTGCTGACTTTGCAGTTCGCAATCCCACATGTAACCGCGATGCCACAAGAAGAAGAGGGAAAAAACTACCTCCCTTTGAGTAACCCTTTCTCCATGTCATGCTTTAATTGGAGAAACTCAGTCATTTTAAAATACAAAACTTTTCAGGGCTGTACCAAACTTGTGGACATTTCACATGGATAGGGTACCACATTAGTTAGTACAATGACTGTTCTCTGACCTGAAATCGAAGTTAGGTCCCCAGAGGTTGGACAAGGATAAAGGCAGGGTCAGAAGCAAACAGTCTGAAAGAGGTCAGGGGCTCCGGATTATAACATAGGCAAAAGCATAGATTTGTGTGTGAATCCTTACACTTGAAATTCAAATATTTTTAACCTGGTTCATATCCTAGCTGTAGCGATATATTCACACTTAATTATTTGATCTTCCATTTGATACATTTTACATTTGTTCTAGTTTTTCTGCTTTCTTTTCAAGTGGGATTTTTCTGGATTGCAATTTTTTAATGTTAGTTTATTTTGTTTTTGTTTTTAGGGATGGGGTTGTTTTTCTGTATATGAGATCCAGGATGGGTAAAGCTATAGAGATGGTCATGCCTTTTTTGGTTTCTTAGGAGGATGGCAGGGACGATTGGGGGAAAATGAAGCACTAATAACAAGGAGTACAAGAAAGAAGAAAATATTCCAACACTGATTGTGATGATGGTTATACAATTTTCTCAATATGCTTGAATGATTGAATTGTGTGATATGTAAATCATATGCCAATAAAACTGTTTAAATTATATATACATATATTTTCACAAATTCATTAATACATTTCCTCACCAGTGTTTGAGTTTAATTCTCCTCACCTAGAATGTGGGCTGGATTAGTTACTTGCCTATAGCAAACAGAAGACATCAGAAGTGTTGGAATGACGTGTCCAAGATTCAGTTAAAGAAGACTGCAGCTTCCCTCTGGTTCTCTCTCTCAATCTCCATCTCTGTCTCACATCCTGTCTTGGCAGTAAATGAGCTGTCACCATAAGCGTGCATTCAGACAGTCTACAAAAAGCCTCCATAGCCAGGAATCAAGGAAGAAGGACTTCCTGTCAACAGCTAGCAGTGGACTGAGTGAATTCAGATTCAAATGCCCTGTGGTCTGCCAAGAGTGTGGAAAGGGAATGTGGGAGGAAAAACTCTCTCCTCTGAGTGCTGAGGCAACCTCAGCCATAGCAGTTTGTTACAATCCTCTGAAAGATCCAGCTTTAGACTCAAAAAGTAAACCTCCCCTAGAAGGCTGTTCCACAGACACAAAGACCATGTTTATCATTAGAAGGAGGAAATTTAACACTCTGCAAAACTACAGGTAGCTAATATAATTCCAAAAGTATTCAGGCCAAAGAAAATAGGGATATCTTTATGACACATGAATATTCAAGTTTAAGCATATCATGGTTAAAATGAGGCAACTTTGCTTATGTTTAGAATGTTCTTAAAGTTTGAGTGAGATCAAAAAATTATAAAGAAACTACTGCTTATTGGTTTTCAGACGTGTAGTATACAGATGAGGCCTCTGATTGAATGTTTATGTGGCACTAGAGGAGGGCCTGGGAGTGGCTATGTGTTGTGCTGCTGACCACTAGGTCAGGGCTGTGCACTCTCATCAGAGTGACCGTCTAGGAAACCGCATGGGCAGTATCCCCCTGCCCTACAGGGTGTCTATGAGTCAGTATCCACTTGATAGGAGTGAGTATGCTTGTCTGTTTGTTATGGTGATAGATAAATAAATACATTTGGAGAATGTATAGACTATTACATATACAAAGTCAAATATAATTGTTTAAATCGAAAAGTTATGCTTCATTTTACTAGCCGTATGTCACAATCAAAATTCAATTCTATCCTGAAATTAACTCTGAATTTTATATACTCCAGTATCATATGTTCCTTTATATTTGATGTTCCTAAAAGATTTACATGGGATGCTTTAAAATATTATTTCCCCAGCTCTTATTTTCACCAAGCCAATCTAGTTATCACCTATACCACTGGTTTAAAGTAAATCAGATTATTTTATTTCATTTAATACTCACTAAAAGATCAATCTTTTTTTTTCCCCTGACGTGATTGAGAAGCACAAAAAAATACAATAAAATCAGTGACATGGAGTAAAGGAAGATAATTATAATTTTCTAAGGATTGTAAGTAGGGTATTTCACAGTAACAACCAAATAGTTTCCTAAATCACATTTTTATAGTAAGATTTTCAAAAGAGTTATAGAAACGAAAACAACAACAACAACAACAAATAACACCTTTAAATCATATGTGTAGAACTGCCTGCAGGAATGTTTATTATGCAGAGCAGACAAACAGCATACAATTGGTTTGTCTCAAGATGGATTTTAAAATAAAGAGTACCATTAGAAAGAAAGAAGAGAGTTTGCAGCCAAGGTCCTAGCATCATTGTAGGTGTTGATTTTCTGTTCACAAATCTTTTTTCTTTCTTTTCTCAGTGCTTTTGTGTCTGTGATTTCTTTCCTAGTTTATGCATTTTCAGTGCTGCTGAATGCTGATGAGACAATCCTTGGTGTAAACATCCTCAGGCAATCATTTTCAGATAATAAATTTAGGATTTGGAAACATAAACTCTCCTTCCATGTGTGCAGTTTGGGTCAGGCTACCCAATTACGTACAGGAGCCATGTGATTCTGAAGACTTGGGAGAACCACTATCTTCTTCCAAACATAATGCTTTCCCGGGAAGAAATAATGATAAGATGTCATAGAGAAATATTCAGAAGCAACCCAGTAATTTTTAGGAATTTTAAAGAAAGAAAGAATAATATTTTGTTGTAAAGTTTTGCTTATAATACAAGTTTTTTTAGAAACGAAGCCTGCTCTGCTTTGAAAACACAAACCAAACAGAAGACTAAACTAGACTATTCCACTGCCATTGGTTAAGCATATTCATTTGAAATGGAAATTATTTTCCACCTTCTCTCAGCATTGGAAGGAGGTTGATGATAGCTGCTAGTTCTCAAGTCTCTATAAAGTATCGAGTAATTCATAGCATACAAAATATTCTAAACTTCAATAACGATTAATAGTAACCTAAATTTATGGAAGGCTATTCAGTTTATTAATCTTGAATATTCATAAAAATTATATATTCACATGTTTTTTAAAAAACACACTAAGCAACTTGATTAATGAGGCAAAAGAGCAGACCCTTAGCGTGCTCTTTCCTTGCCATTACCCCTTCCTTAACTTCATACTTCCACGTAGCATGAGATATTGATATTTTGCCCTTCAGTAAAGTTAACATTGCCAATTTATGTAATGTAGAGGATTTGCATCTTTATAGAAATGTCTCTGGAATCACATCTATTACCATTCTTTAAATTTAGTTGTATAAGTATGAATTACATCAGCAATGTAGCTATATCTTTTTTATATAATTGCAGTTCACTTTTAAGCAAAAATTATAATGGATCACTTTCTTCACTGTATGCCTCTTATTTTTTGAAATTTATATACATGTATTTCCTTAATTTTGTTTATAAAACTCTAATTTCTATTTGAGCTGCTTTAAAAAATAATGAAATCCACCAAGACACTGACAGATAATTTCAAAATACTTAAATATATAAATTTCACTTTTTCTACCCCATTTTTGTCCTTCCTTTAAACTGGACCAGGTAAAACTCGTGCAGTGTCAATATCCTGATACTTGTCTTTCATTTTGGGAATACCTCCTGCCTTAGACTGAGTTCCCGAGCAGTGCAAAACCAGTGAAGCTCATGTAGTGATCACCACTAATTGGCAGGCCAGGTTTTTGAAGACCTTCCTTAAATTAAAAAAAAAATGTACTTACTATATTTTCTCTAATGCATGCATTTGACAGGAACCAGGCTGCTCCAGGTAGGCAGCATAAACCCATCAGATAACAAGTCAGAGTACAGCCACTAGCTCAACTCTGCTTTTCCAGGATCCTGATTTGCAGAAGAGAAATCTGATTCAAGGATGAATGGGGAAGGCACAACATTTCAATATGTTATGTAGAATGGTCCGCAATTTAAGCATTTCCAGACCATGGCTGTGTGAAATCAGAACGCAAAACAACATTCATGTGGGGTTGTTGTGGACCAAAAAAAATGTGTCCCAGCTATTTTATAATATGTTGGCTTGATTAATAAACATGCATTCTCATGAATCCTAAAATCTTTTTCTCTGACACTGGCTCAAATGCCCAGAACAAAAGGTCAGAGGATGACAAGTTGTATGCAGGATCACTAGAGATCAGTCTTGTTCTTAACATCTACCTACATTAATTTAATATAAAATGCGCAGTAGTATTTCCTGATCAGTTCATTGGTTTTTGTTGCTCCTTATTTTTCTTTAGGATCGCGCTCCTTCCTGTCCCTCACTGTCTGTCACCTTGCTGTCCTGCGGTCCTTGGTGTGCCGCCTGATGCTGGGAACTATGCATGTCAAGTGCCAGCACCCACGGTGAACCGCTTTCATTGGAGTTTCCAGACTAACAATAGACAGCAAAGAAGAACTTGACACCCCACTTTGGAGGAGGAAGCCGCGGAAAACAGTAGGCATAGCATCAGTGCATCTTCAAACACTGCAAGCTTACAAGGGAAGCAGAGTATTGCTAGAGATACTGTGGGCAAATGGGCACATCCGTAGTCAGGGCGCTTGAAATGTGACCTTGGAGAGCTGATTAGGGAGGGAAGTGAATCCCGTAAAGCCAGTGGGAGTGGAGCCTTCGAGGTTTGCATCTGCTCAAGGGGCACGACTCAAAGTAAAGAGAAACAGCTGCAAAAGTCTGCTCGTATCTGGAATTAGGAGGTGTGAGTATTCAATTCAGAAAATGGGACCTGGTAACAATCAAATAGAAAGCATGAAGCTTGATATCCTAGACTATAGTGAGCCAAACTGCACTGGTACTGGCCATTTTGAATCAAAATCATATGGATTACTACACCATGAATAACACAATCAAGAGGAATGGCACGGTACTTGTCAGAAAGGATCTTGCTAAATCCATCATGAAGTACAGTGTTATCTCTAATTTGATTCTATTTATCCGCCCTCAAGAAAATTCAATAAGCACAACTGTTATTCAAATGTATTCACCATCCACAAAAGCTAGCAATGAAGAAATTGAAGAATACTATTGAAGACTTCAGTTGGAAATTGATCAAACATTTAATCATGATGCGTTGATAGTTACTGCTGATTAGAATACAAAAGTTGAAAATAAAAAGGAACAGTAGTTGTAAAATATGGATTTGGTGATAGAAATGAAACTGAAGTTCCATGACAAAATTTTGCAAAAACCAATGACTTGTTCATAGCACATACCCTTGTTCAGTAACACACAAGGCGATGATACACACTGATTTCCCCAGATGGAATTCACAGAAATTAAATTGACTGTATCTGTGGAAAGGCACACGGGGATGCTGAATATCAGCAGCTACAAACAGACCATGGCCTGACTGTGTAATAGACCATCCATTGCTCATATGAAAGTTCAGGATGTAGCTGAAGAATAAAAACAAGTCGAAAGGAGTACAAATGTAACCTTGAATCTATCCCACCTGAATTTTGAGGACATCTCAAGTACAGATTTGACACACTGAACACTAATACTGGGAGGTTTGATGAAGTGTGAGAGGACATCAAGACCATTCATAAAGAAAGCAAAAAGGTGAAGAAAAAAAAAAGACAGGATAGAAAGGAAAGATCAAAGCAAATGTCAGAAGAGACAATTGAAGAAAAGTTGAAGTCAAGGAGCTGAAAAGAAAATTCCAAAGAACAGTGTAAGAAGACAAAGCCATATAGTATAACGGCACATTCAAGAACTTAAAATCAGAAAACCCAAACAACAATGAAACAAGGACACACTTAGCATTTCTGAAACTAAGAGAACTATAAAAACAAAACCAAAAAAACCATTAAGACCTCAAAATACAATTGTGAAAGATTTCATAGGCATCAAGAGAAGATAGCTCCAAGGTGAATGGGGGGAGGGGCATGGCGTAGAGCCCCAATGCCCGTCTATAGGCAATTGGACACCCCCTCACAGAGGGGTTACAGGGAAGATGAGCCAGTTTGGTGCAGTATAGCACCAATGAAACAGACAACTTTCCTCTAGTTCTTTGTTGGTTCCTGCACCTTGCTATCATGATCTCAATTCTACTTTACAAATCAGATTGGACCAGAACATGCACATTGCTACAGCTAAGAGCCTGCAACACAGGGAATCTAGGATAGATAAACCCCTCAGGGCCAACAGAGAGGAGAGATACCAGGAGGATGAGGGGAGGGTGGGGGGAGAAAGGAAGAATTAATCACAAGGATCAACTATAACACTCTCCAAGGGAGACAATAATGGAAAAGCGGGTGAGGGGCAACTGAGGACCATGTAAGATATAGAAAAAATAATCTGTAACTTATCAAGTGTTTGTGAGCGAGGGTAGGTGGGGGAGGGAGGGGGAAGAAATGGGGTGCAGTTATTAGGACTCAGGTGGGAAGAGAATTCTTTGAAAATGATGATGGTGGCATATGTGCAAATGTGCTGACCCACTGGCGGATTGTATAGATTGTGATGAGATGTAAGAGCCCCCAAGAAAAGTATTTTAAAAATAAATTAATTAATTAAAAAATGAGAAGATAGAAAGAATACAGTATAAATTTACTAAAAAGAAATCGACATTCCACCATTTCAAGATGTAGCATATGCACAAGAACCAACGGTGCTCAAGGAAGAAATTCAAACAGCACTGAGAATATTTTACAAAAGTGAGAATGAAGGAATTGATGCAGTCCTAGTGGAAATGTTTCAGCAAGCTGATGAAGCACTGAAACTACTTACTGGCCTTTGCCAGGAAATTTGGAGGTTACCTACTTGAACAACTGGCTGGTTGAGATTCATATTTGTGATGATTACAAAGAAAGGTGACCCAACAGAATGCTCAATTACAGAATATCTTTGATTTCACACACAAATAACATTTTAGTGAAGATAAGTCAGCAGTATATGGAGCATTATATTGACAGGGAACTGCTAGAAGTTCAGGCCGGATTTCAAAGAGGAGGTCGATCATTACTGATATCAGATGGATCTTGGCGCAAAGCAGAGAATACAAGCAAGGTGTTTACTTGTGCTGCATCGACTATGCTAAGGCATTAGAATGTGTGTGCTAGAGTAGTCGGTGGATAACCTTGAGAAGGATGGGAATTCCAAAACATTTCATTGTGTTCAGAATTTTACATGGAGCAAGAGGCATTTGTGTGCACAGAACAAGTGGATACAGCATGTCTTAAAATCAGGAAATGTGAGCAGCAGGGTTGTATCCGCTCACCATACATGTTAAAACTATATGTGAGCATATCAACAGAGAAGGTGGATTACATGAAGAAGAATGTGGCATCACACTTGAAGCAAGGGATATTACAACAGCCTTGCTTGTTGAAATTGAGCAGGAATTGAAGCATTTGTTGATGAAGATCAAGGATTTTAGCCTTCAGTGTGGATTAAAACTCATTGTGAGAAGATCAAAATCCTCACAACTGTACCGATAGGTAACATCATGATAAATGGAGAAAAGGTAGATGTTAAGCATTTTATTCTACTTGTATCATTTACTTGTTAAGCATTTCTTTCCTATGATCATGGAAGCAGCAGTCAAGAGACCAAAAGATGAATTGCATTAGGTAACTGCTGCACAAGACCTCCTTAGAGGACTGCAGAGTAAGAATGTGTCTCAGAGGACTGAGGTGCGCCTGCCTGAGCCATGCCATGCTATTCTCCATGGGGAAGTGTGCATGTGAAAGGCGGGCAGTGAAGTAGGAAGAGCATAGAAGAATAGATGCATTTGATTTCTGGTTCTGGAGAAGAGCAATGAAAATACCACGGACAGCTAAAAGTACAAATTTATCAATGTTGGAAGAAATAAGGGCAGATTGCTCCTTAGAGGCACAGATAATAAGACTTTGTAGTACATCCTTTGAACATATTGTCAGGAGAGACCAGTCTCTGGAAAACAACATCATGTTTTGTAAAGTGGAGGGGCAGAGAACCAGGAAAACCCTTGAGAAGGTGGACTGACACAGTGGCTGCGTCAGTGGGCTCGGTACCAGTGAAGCCTGGGCAGGATTGTGCCTGGTTTCGTTTGTGTGTTGCACGGAGTTGCTGTGGGTTCGAGCTAGTAGATGGCACCTAGCAACTTGCTCACACTTCTTTTTAAAAGTTTTTATTTTACATACATAATTGGTTGATAATTGGATAAACAATTTAACTTTAATGTTAAAAATGCTTTTGATTACATTTCTCATTAATCTTTGTTCTAATTTTCCAAATTCTATTATTTGGGGGAAACCCAAAAATGTAAAATTAATTTTGTTATGTTTCTTTCTAGAAACTCTAACATATACTTACTTCTCACTTCTCACTTTCACTAATATTTTACTATAGAATTATTCATCTCTTTTATCAATTAACAATGTACACCTGACAGTAATGCCGATACTGCCTATGATGATTCAAGTTACGTGTCTACTTATTTGAGCTATGATTCTAAGTTGCAAGGAAATTCAATTGGCAATTACATATTGTCAGAATTTGGCAGATATATAATAATGTCATCTTTCTCCATTTAGTGACCTGATGTCATTTTGCCTCTATTGCATAAAATTATTTTAACATACATTTTTGGTATTTAGGATATTATTTAAGATTCATTTATTTAGAAATTTTATATTGATATCTTTATTAAAATTTACTGAAATTGGCACACCAACTTTTTAAAATAGGAAACTAGTTTCCTTTGATTCTGGAAAAGAAAAAATTTAATATAATAAAATCACCTAGAGTTTTTCTATACCTTTTAATTTTTTAATAGTTTATCATGGAGTGACTTTTAAATTCTTCATTACTTTTTTCTCGTTTAGTAATTATATTCCCATTTAATTTAATTTTAATATTTTAGGAACCTTTTATTTTTCATCCTCAATTATGTATTTTTTGTTAATATTCTATTTACATTTTCATAGTTCCTTCACACGTTTTTAGTGACATGAAGTTTTTGATTTAAAATGGAAAATTTCTATAAACTTATGATAAGATAAAACATAAAATCCAGTAATCTTACATTTCAGACTTGTTAACAATTATATCAAATCATCTAAATGGAGTAAAAGCTATGTACAATAGATGGAAACCCTGCCCAATCCTGCACTGGCCTCACCACTGTGGGTGTGTTTGAGCCCATTTGTGCAGCGACTGTGTCAATTCATCTGACTGAGAGCCTTTCTCCTTTTGGGGCTGCCCCTCTACCTAGCATGATGTCCTTCTACAGAGCCTCCAAAACCTGTATCTGTTGGTCAGAACACAGCATGTGTGTGTTCAGTTTGAAAACCAGGCCAAAGGAAAGGAAGCTCCACTAATCATTTCTCAGGATGGACATACTTTTCACACTTAAATGATCAATTTTTAAAGCTTTTTCTCACATATATCTACATTTAGCGACATCTTAAGAAATCAAGCCAAAATTGTCTATAAATGCCTCATTAGTCCCAAAAGATTGGTGGAATTGCTAGGTGGAAGTGGGAAGGGAGGAGGAATGGGAATCTACCTAATATAAATGTTTATTTTCTTGCTACCTTGCCTCGGCTGCTATTCTATGTCTAGAAAGTCAGGGAATGTGTTTATATCTATCAAAAAGCTTCATTTTTCCTTATGTGATTCAATCTAAGAACCAAGGTTTTAGAATATTAACTCTAAAGAGTCATATCCAGTAGTTTTTGTCTCCAAAAGTTTACTGGTGTCTATTCATCGAGTATACTCATTGTTGAGCACACAATTGAAGTGTAGGAACTAACATCACTTCAGGCTGAAATGGCATCCTAGTGGCCAGATAGTTAAGCCCTCTGTTTGTAACCAAGAGGTCAGCAGTTTGAAATCACCAGCTGCTCTTCAGAAAACAAATCTCCTTGTCTGTATCCACAGTATCACGGCTTAGCATGCAGGGTGGGACTTTTTGTCCCTTTGTGTTCATCTGAATGGGAATCAACCCCTTGACACCAAACAGCACGCAGAATCCATACTTATTTATATTGGAAAACAGACCTAAAATATGCAATCATGAAAATAATTAAAAGTTTATTTCCAATTAGCATTAATTAATTTTTAAAAATATTTTGTAATATATGATTTTCAGATGACCATAATGTCACAGAAAAGTAAATACATGCAAAATAATAGTATTAAAAAGAAACAAGTCCAATAGCTAAATCGTTCATAAATTAAAGACTATGATATTAAGAGAAATGGATCTGAAGACCGTGCTATCCAAGAGCATATGAAAACAAACCAGCAAAAGAAGGAAAACTCCAAGAAAAGAGAAGTAATTCCAGGAAACTTCTACAACAGAATTATTACAAAGAAGCCGAGGATGTCAAGGAGAAGGGCTATAAATATACACTTAAAATAGAAAATAAAATGTTTCATAGAGTACCATGGAACAGTGATAACAAATTCAAATTGACTCGTTTAAAGCAAAGCCTTGTGGATATAAACTGACTGAAGTATAACAAACAAATGTCAGTGTATTTAATGGAGTGCCACAGAGATCAGTGTGAGGGCTGATCTTATTTAACAACTTAATTAATGATCTGGAAGATGGAGAAAACAGTATGCAAATGAAATGTGTAGAAGCTATCAAATTGGAAGTTTTGCCAACATCAATTAAGATGAAAAAATAATTAAATGGAAGTTAGAGAGGCTCAGATTATCGGGAAGAAGAACTATTATTTATTTAATTTCTTGGACTAGAATCATCAGTGATGAAGAAAGCATGACAGTAGTTAGATTTAAAGCAGTAGAAGTAAAAGGAGAATATAAGTGAATGTGTTACACAATACTATAACTATTTAATGCAATTTGCACATATATCTAGATGGCGCAAAATTCTGAAAGTATACTTCTTCATAAGTAAGGTAAAAATGATTAGCTATATTAAAGTACACAAATATGAATAAAGCAAATTATGAATGTGAAAATAGGACTGATTTTCACGGGACTTAAGCATTTTACAGAAAAATGTAAATTTTTTTGAAAAAAACTAAGAGTAAATTTACTTTATTATGATCATTTTTATGCGCTTTAAGTCCCTAGAGTAAATATAATCACATTAAAGAATGATTTATTTTTCACATCAGATAGATTTGACTCAATACTAGGGACTCAAGTTAAATTTGCACAAATATTTAGATAAAAATGAGCATCCAGAAAACATTATGTAATAAATGAGGGTTTGTAGATGTGTAAGAGACTTCAGATTGACAGAGTTCTTGGATTGGGACAGTGACTTACCGTCACAAAGATTCATCTCTTTATTGTCTCAAAAGGGATACACACACACACACACACACACACACACACACACACACACATATATATATATACAGTATGGCAAGACTATTGTGGAAATTAAGAAATTTGGAAGTACTTTCACCATTCATTCCATTCATATTTTTGGTGTCCAATTTCTCTTTGTTTATTCTGTTTGGAATTGATCCCCTGAAGGCCATTCTAGAATGTCTACTTCAGGATGATTTATTAGGTGAAATTTCACTGAATATTCCGTTGTGTTAGAAAATTTTAAAAAACTGTAATGAACACTTTTATTTCTTCAACTAATTATCACTGAGTGGATACAATGTGTCAGGCAAGATTCTGAAAAAAATAGAAAATAAAATAGTTGCTGTCTGATTGATTTTGACCCTTGTCACTCCCATGTGTGTCTGCGTAGATTAGTTCTAAAGGCTTCTAATGACTGATTTGTTTGAAGTAAATCAGAAAGCCTTCCTACCCAAGGACCTCTGGGTGGAAATAAATGCCCAATCCTTTGGTCAGCAGTTAAGTGCCTTACCATTTGCACCATCTAGAGACTAAAGTATTTTTTGAAGACTTGAGATTTCAAAGGGGCCACAAAAACAAACAAACAAACAACATCCTTTGCCTTCCCAGAATTTGTAGTCCAGAAAAAGAAACCAGAGGCTAGTACAATAAAGAGAATTTATGTATATCAGGTGGTCATTGTGCTAGGGAAATTGCCTTTATAAAAGGGGAAAGTAGTAATCAGGTATTTGGTGAATAATAGTCTAGACATAGTCTAAGGGCAGGGCAAGGACCCTGATTTGCAGAATTGATTTCAGTTTTTTATTACCAATGTGACGACTAGTCAATCCAACAACCTGTCTGTTACTTGGTCATATGGTGATGCTCTGCATATTGCTCTGATTCTGGAAGCTCTGCCAGGATGATCTAACATAACAGCAGTTTCATCAGTGGTAGAAAGGATTCAATGGATCCTCAAACGAAGACTCAGAAGAAAGGTAAAGGGGCCTACTGTATAAAAATAGCCAAATAAAACTATGGCTAACAAAAGAGTATATTCATACCGTGCTGTCAAATATATCATTGACATAGTTAAGTATGGCTTTAGATAGTTTAAAGAACAATTTAGATAGTTTAGAGAACAGTTATAGTAAACTCTTGGATTCCCCAAGTAAGAGCAGAGAGATGGGTCAGAAGTTAACAAGGTCCATTTCGAGTCCAAGTTTTACAACATGTCGTCACAGTTTAGCTTAGTTCATAATAAGTTAATAGGTTCCCTACCTAGGAGATGGCTGATAACATAGGTGTGAAAAGACAACTTTTCATTGAGAGCTTTGCATGTATGTGAGCATTGATAAAGTTAAATGGACAAGTGGGAAAAAGCAAAGAATTTGGGTAAGCTAGTCTTATTTGTTGAATGTATGTAAACATCACTCCCCCCAAAGGAAAATATTGCAGAGGGTTGCCTGCTTATGAATTATGAAATACCATCCAGGGAAGAAGAATGTTTGAACGTAATGATGTTGCATTGTCTCCTGTCCCATACTTACTTTAAATAATAACTAAATTTCTTTTGTTTATATGGTGTTGTGCCCTTCTGCAATACTGTTTAGAACTTTCAGTTCACTTTCAGAGAGGAGCACTTAGATTTCTCTATATAAGGGGTGAGAGGGGACTCTGACTGCTAAAAAGACATTGGGAGCTGTTTTTAATAATGTGTCATGTACTTTAGTCACCACAAAAGGAGGAATTATGACATCATAGTAAAATATATTTTCTATAATCTTAGGCAATACTACTTAACTTATGTGTATGTATACAGTATTGCATTAATAAATATGTGTATTGTATTAATAAATATGTAGCAACTATGCTAGGTTCTGTTTACTTAAAATCATTTGTGTGCAGGTTATAAAGAAGCTCTCTACTTTGTAAGAGTGTACATGCATGTTTTTAGTGGCAAAGTCATTGAAGACCTGGAGATATACTTTCTCACACCACTACCCTAACTTTTTCATCCTTGGGAATGTCTGTTTCCATCACTTAGAAAGTTTCTTTACTGCTGTGACAATATCAGAAGCAGCTCAAAAACACATGCCCACAGTGTCACCTAAATCAAGACAAATTACATTTAATCACTCCATTATGACAAGATATCTCTTAGAGATTGGTATAGAGTCCAGAAAACATAAATATCTTAGAAAAAATTATCTAGATGCTCTCTATTCTTTTTTTTATAGGGATACAACAAAAAAGTATGAGAAAGAATATAGTGTTCAATAGTATAAACTTCCACTCTGGGAATGAGCTTAGAGGAAAGAAGTAGGCATTTAGAAAAGACTAGCAAGAATAGAATGTCTCATCTACAGAAGAGAAACCATTGGAAAGAACTCAAGGGTAAAGAGACCACTCTAGCAGAGAACCAGACTTTCAGTCCATGAGAGAAAGTTGGGGAACTATTGAGAAGCAAAAATTAATAAGAATATAGAAATGTTTAGTAATAACTATCTCTGAGTTCAGAAGAATTTAGGGAAAGATGTTGAAGAGTTGGAGATGAGTGAGCAACCTGATAAATATAAAAATGCACACATTTATCAAAATAAGACTTTTCTGGAAATTTGGGCTTGTGGTGTTAACTTAGAGGCACTGGTGACAGAGTGGTTAAGCACTTGGTTGCTAATTAAAAGAGCAGTGGTTTGAATCTACCTACAGAGAGCAACAATGAGAAAACAGAGACATGGGAGTGCCATGATTTGAGCAAAACAACTTTCAATCCATTGCCATCAAGTCCAGTCTCATTCATTACAATCTGTGTGTCAGAGTAGAACTGGGTTCCATAGGGTTTTTGGTGACTTCCTTTTTACAAGAGGAGCATGTACTGTTTCGTCGAAAGCGCCCCCGGGTGATCTGAAACCCAGCCTTTTGGTTAGCAGAAAATCTTGCCAACGCACCCACTTGCACTATCTACGAACTCTAGCTGTCCCTAGCTTAGGGAACAGGCAAAGAGAGTTGACAGCGTAGGGCTGGGTCTGCTAGCAAAACTTCCAGCACCTCAGTTGGTAAGTCTCTAGTCCGTAAGTGAGATATGCATGGTGCCACACAGTATAAGGGACATCTAGACATGACAAGAAAAATGAAAGAACCGAGAGAATGGAAGGAGAACTGAGGGTTTGTGACACCATGTGGGGTGTGACACCAAGTGTGACGCACACTTAGGGTTTGTGTCATAATTTCATCACTATGTAACTGTTCCTTGATCCATATAACTCTTGAGGCTTATATAAAATAGAAATGTCTCCATTGATATGCATTATTATTATTACTCAATTGCTAAAATATTAGCTGATAACAAATACAAGGCTAGAGGCAATTCATAGACACTCATGTGCGTGTTTAAGAGAGAGTTTTATATCTAAGAGCCATTGTATATTGAGAAAACATTGCAGCTCAGTCCAGATCAGTTCCATAAGTCTGATATTAATCCCTATATATGATAAAATCTATAAAGTCCTCTTCAGACTCATGCAACATATGCAATGATGCTGAATGCAGGAAGATCACAGGCCATGGGGTGGAAAGTCTTGTGGATCCAATAGTAGTGGGAGCATCACAGCACTGGCATGGGTCTCCCTGTAGCTCCTCCTGCTGCAAGGCTCTGGCTGCCATCAGCATATCTCCAGGTGGTTTGCCAACCGGTATGTCTCACAGAGAGATGAAGCAGAGAGTATCTGACTTCCAGTGAGTTATTTATCTCCTTCGCACCTCCAAATGAGCTGTGACCTGATTGAAGGCTAGACATCAACCCTTTCACAAGTTGACAGATTATGTAAATGCCACAAAAACCAACCATGAAAACATTGTTGTACATTTATAAATTTTGCTTTTTATACCAAAATTAGATATCATCCTATATTTTTCATTTTATTATTTTACTTTTTCTAACATAAAATATTATTCAATCTTTGGAGCATCTATATGCATGCAAAATAGCCATTTTTATGGCACTAAATAAATTCTTAAGGTTGATAATTTTATCAATGAAATCTCCATACAAACTACAGTTCATATTTACTAATAAGAATTTATATATATTTTAATGCTGCAAAGAGATTTTATCCGGACATTATATAATTCAAAGGATTATAATAAGATAAAATTGTATGTATTTTCTATTGGAACATAAAATTTAGAGACATATATAAGAATATTTGAATTAATTAGAAGAGTGTGTGGATGACATCATCTTTCTGTTCCAAGAAATATCACATTTAAATATTTATATTTAAATACTTTTTGAATTACTGAAAGTATTTCAGAAGGACATGATAACATGAAATTTCTTTAGTTTCAAATGATGTATGGGAAGCATAAACATGAATCAAAATGAAATTTCACGTGCAGTGAAGCACTTATCTAATAATGCGAATGAACTTTTCAACTGTGTAAGCGTACTTTAATCAATGGTGTCTTCTGAATATCTGTCCACGTGTGATAATATTTAGAGTTCTACCCCTGTCCACAATTGATTGCAAGCTCATAAAGAGAACCGCCTGGGTTCCTGGTGCTCTTCTTTGTTGGGATATCTGTCCACACTGCCTCTGATTTAGACCTACTTATTCTAGTTTTCTTTCCTGATGGGCAACATATGGCTGTGAATAAACCTAACTCACTGCCATCTAGTCAATGCCACTGCGGGTCTCCAAGATGTAAAGCCTAGTCTTTCTACCACAGAGCTACTGGTGATATAGAATTTCTGACCATGTAATTGCAGCTCAATGCTCAACCACTATACCACCAGGGCTCCTGTATGTAGAATGTGTATATACACATTGCTACAAATATGCATAAAGATATACATGAGTATATATGTATGTATGAATGCATGCAGATTCACACACATATATGTTGCCAGTCAGTACAGCAACCTAAAGTAAGTGTGTTTAAAATGAGTCAGTGTGGATGCTTACACCAAGAAATATGTATACATAAATATCTCCATCCACCAGCCACTTCAAGAGAATAAAAATTACTATCTCAGAAACCCTATAGAGAGTTGATATGAATCAGAATTGACTACTTGGCAGTAGGTTTGTATCTTGTTTTTTTATATGTGTACACACATGTATGTAAACATATATGTGTGTGAATGTACATCTACATACGTGTGTGTACATATGGAGGACTGATGGTACAGTAGGCGATGAATTGCAGGAGAAAGGCTTTACTCCCCTTTAAAACCATAAAAGTCCTCCGATTCCTTCGCCCTCAAGCCTAAACAGCGGTCAGAGTTGCTCAAAGAGAAAAGGAGGAAAGTGAAACGGAAATGGACTTGGAGTCTTGCCGTAAAGATGTCCATTCCAAACAATAACCAAAAAGCCCACACAAAGTTCTACTCTGTCCTAAATGGTCACCATGAGTAGAAATTAATTTGATTTCAAGGAGTCTGATTTGGGTTTTATGAATATCTTTAATAATTTGAATGAAATACATTCCACTCCTGATTTATGACATGCTTAGGAGACCAGACCAGTATTCAAAAATTGACATTATGTAAAAATGGTGGACTTTTTCTCTTCTTGTCCCATTTTTGTAGTTTAGAAAATATAATCATAGAAATAATAACAGTTAAAATGGACTTGTTTACCCATCCCATATGCCATGAGTACTCAATGTCAGACCATTCATTCAAAGAAAAATAAATTCATAGACAAAGTCCTGCTTAGTGACAAGAAGACCTACGCTGAAGTATTTCAACTTCCTCCTGTGCAAGGTGAGAACTTCCCTTGGGAAGTCACCTCTAGGGCTCCATTCCCACCCATATCCCAAAGCAAAGCAAAGAAACAAAACAAAACCAAAAACCAAACTGCTATCCGGTCAATTCTGACTCACAGTGACTCCATAGGTCAGGGTAGAATTTCCCATGGGGGTTTAGTCTCCAGCTCTGAGTGTGATTGCTGATCTTGAACTTAGTAGACCAGCATGCTACCCACTACACTACCTCCCCAATAAGCCCCGTATTTAATATTCTAAAGCCGTTTTTGTCCCCAGGCCGTGAGAGTCACCAAAGTTTGATAAATAATGAGTTAGTCCACAGTGTTTCAATAGAGAATTGATAGACAGGTTTTAAAGCATTAATTAAGCAAAGCAGTCTTTCAAAGTGTTTGGCAATATCTGTTTGATATTGGTAAATAAATTTCTAAACTACATACAGGTTTGATATAATTTCAATTATTTAAAAACTAAGGCTAGAGTATCTATTAATTTTTCCAAATTTAGTGTTGGTTATATTAATCAAACATTAAAAATAATAAAGCTATGAATGAAGGGTCAACATAATCTAACACAAAGGCAATAATGATATTAAGTGTGCAGACTATTTCAATATTCTGATATTTTATTGTCAAAGACAATATGCTTTTATTGTCAAAGCAAGTACACTATTATATAAGTACATTTGACCAAATGTACTTTTATTTCCTTTCTTCTATGGGGATTTAAAATCTTATGATACATAAAATAAGGATCATTTTTCCTTGGTATCCAGCACGTTTAATCCAACTCACCTGTTATAGATTCATGTCCTGGAAGCTCCACAATGCAACAGAGAACTACAGCAACAGAGTCAAGTTTGTTCTGTAGATGTCAAATGGTCCCAGAATATGATAAGGTGGTTATGTGACAGATGAGTGCATTAATTAACAAACTAATTGACTAACTATATTTGGCAATTTTAAAAAATATAACCCTTTCCTTGCAGGTTGTTTTATAAAAAGTTAAAACAAACAAAAAGCATTTAAAAGTTTAAAATTTTCTAGGAAACTTTCTCTTAAATGCTTTTGTTACAAAAATCAAGACAAGAACACCAGAAAACAATGAATATAGATGATACAGGGTCATCTTGGTAATACTATAGATTGGAGACTTCATGTCGTGATTAATGAGAGTCAAACCAAGGTTCTTCCAAGATAGAATAGAAGATACTTTCTTAGCGTCCCACGGGGTTAACTAATGTAGAATCAAGAATGCAGAGATCAAAGGTGAAGTAAAGAAGTAAATTTAATGGTAGATATACAAAAGTAAAAAGGATGATATGCAAAAACACTCTATAGCAGACTTGCAAACTGAAAGTAATATGACTGTATATTTCCACATTACAGAAAATAAAAGTAAGTGAGAATGTTTCTCACATCAATAGTTAAAAGAAGAGGCAATTTGTAGACATAGAATTATTTCCCTAACTTTATATAATGAAGTTGACCATAACCTCTTGATAGGCAATTCTTACCAGTTGAATTTTAAGATTACAAGTCATGACTTGACAAAAAGTTGAAAGTAGAAAGCTTTCCCATTTACATTTTACTTGTCTTTCATACAAACTTATTTTTCTGAAATAATATTGTTGGCTGCGATGTGTAATTTTAAATAGTAATGTGGGTGAAATCTTTTGAGTATTTTCAATATTGTTTTTGTTTGAGGAACATTTTTATTAATACCAAAAAGGAACTGCTTTTATTAGTCAAAATCATGATCCAGGGGTTTATAATGATTTCCATGGGCTCTTCATATTTTGTCCATGTGGGATTATTGCAATAACATCCTGTTAAATGTTAGAAAAGACCATTACAAAGCTTGAAAAGTGGAGGAACCTATTCTGGGAAGTGTTGTGACAAAGCCTCAGCTTCACTGAAAGGTTATGCAGGCTGCAGATTTAATAGGATAAATTTAATTCCCATGTTTTACCCACTGAGACAATCATGCTTTCTTGTCAGTGACATTCAACTACTGAGTCAGCTTTCTCTTCTTAGGCATATTCATCCGTGAAATGGAACCAATAATATATAACAAATTGTTCTAAAACAAACGTCAGAAAATTAAATCTCGTATAATATTGAGGTAGTTTATTGTGCCAACCTGGCCAGTAAACACGTGGGGTTAATTGAAGGGCGGAGGGATAAATGGCTCAATGAGCCTCACCTTTCTAGTTCTCGGGTCTCTTGCTTTCTGATGGATGGACCAGGGTGCAGCTCATTAGCAGTTCCCTGCTTCAGCTGCAAAACTCATTTCCTGCAAGACATCCCTGAGGGGAAGCCGCATGGACCTACCCTGATGCAGCCCTGGGTGCTGGAGCAGCCCAGTGGAGACCCCAGCCAGTGCTGAGATGCTTACACATCACTGACTCAGCTTTTCTCCTGGGTTTAGTGTCATTGTACCTGTTTTGTGAGATGGAGGAAGACTCTGTGGACTGGTGTTGGACATGAGGGTTAATGTTGGACTTGTGGGCTTGGGCAGTACTGGGTTGGGATGTTTTCTTGATGTGCACTTAACCTTTATATAAAAGGCGATATATATAACTCTCTGATATATGAGTTTCTGTGAATTTGTTTCTCTAAAGAACCCAGACTAAAACAAATAGATAATATATTTTGTGCATTTCTTTATCCATGAGAATATTGGTCTTCTTTTGATGTTATGCTATTATACAAGATAGCTAGGCAGTCTCTATTTATTGTGATACAAAAATACCTAAATATTAAAATGTATAAAGGGAAGAGCATCCAGAATCCGGAGGAAGGCATTGAAAGTGAAGGGAAAAATAACAATCTAACCAAGTAGTTTGGTGTACTTGGGGAAGCAGGACTATTTAATAACTTCAGAAGTTGAGGGCCGCACAGACAGGGAACTCAAAGACACTAATAGAAACCACAGCACCACCGTAACATTAAACTCTTAAGCAAATTTTAAAATTAAGAAACAGTATTTTTCTCGTTATTCTCTTAAAATATTTTGTGCCTTAACAGAGTATTACAGAACTAAAAGAATATCATTAAGTTTGCTAAGAAGTCAATATTTATTTTATTGCCATCTCAAAGTCCTATCAAAAACAAAACAAGAAAAACTCCCAGATTTCGTCTTCCCTTTCTTCTTCTTCTTCTCCTCCTCTTCCTTCTTTTTTAACATGCTGAAACATTTATTTTGTAGACCTGTCAAATGTGCTTCTAAACAATAGATTTATAATATGTCTCTGTAGCACAAAGTGACATTTCCTATGGAGGTAGTGTCTACAGATGTGTTTAGTTGTCGGAGATGCTTTCAAAAGGCCTTTACAGGGTGCCATTTGCTGGCATTAACATAATATTTTCTGTATGTTGATCTGACATCCTTCTTGCTAAGCATAAATCTTTGTCTTTAGAATGGCCAAGGAATGCCGTCGCCTTATCTACTCTCACATCATACAGCATTTTAAAAAGCAAGAGCATGACTCTTGTTCAGAGGCGTTCAGAATTTCTTCGACACCACTGCACAATCCTGGGCCATCCTCCGGATCATCTCTGTGCCGGAGCGCATCAATGCAGACACTCTGTCATTCCATCTTCTCGAGGGCCTTTTTTTTTTGCTACCCCTCCACTTTGCCAAGCATGAGGTTCTTCTCCTGGGAAAGGACTCTACTGACATCATGTCCAAAGTATGTAAGATGAAGTCTTGTTATTCTTGCCACTAAAGATTACTCTGGCCTTACCTCTTCCAATATAGATTAGTTTGTCATTTTTAGCAGCTCTTTAGCACTTTCAATGTTCTTCTCCAGCACAGCAATTAAAATGCATCTCATCTACAGTCTTCCTTACTCAATGCCCAACTTTCATGTGCATATGATACAAAGGAGAATGCCATGGCTTGGGACAGGCCCACCTTAATAATCCAAGAAACATCCTTGCTCTTCAATACCAAGAGGTCTTCTGCAGCAGATTTACTTACAGCAATACATCTGTTGATCTCATGACTGCTGCTTCCATGAGCATTGATTGTGGACCCAATTGGACAAAATCTTTTGACAACTCCAAACTTCTCTCCGTTTATCATGATGTTAAATACTGGTTCAATTGTGAGGATTTGGGTCGTCCTTACATTGAGTTGTACTCTATACTGAAGACTACAATCCTTGATCTTCATCAGCAAGTGCTTCAAGTTGTCACTTTCAGCAAGCAAGGTTGTGTCATCTGCACACCACAGATTTGTTATAAACCTTCCCTCAATGCTGATGCCACATGCTTCTTCAAATAATCCAACTTCCCTAATAATTTGCTCAGCATATTGCTAGAACGACTATGCTGAGAGGATACAACCCCTGATGCACACCTCTTCTGACCTATTTTTTTCTTCATGAATGATGGTCTTGATGTCCTCCCATAGCTCATCAGGTCTTCAATCATTAGTATTTATTGCATCAAACTGTTCTTGAGTTGTTCTCAAACTTCAGGTGGGATAGACTCAAGGTCATATTTTGATTGTTGTTCACTTGTTTTAATATTTTTCAGATTTCCCCTGAACGTATCATGATCATTAGATGGTCTGCTCTACATTTAGCCTATGCTCTATTTTTAGCTGCTGATTCCGAGTTTCTCCATCATGTCTTCACACCGATGTAGTGACTTTGATTTCTGTGAATTCTACCAGGGGAAATATATGGGAATAGTTGCCTTATGTGTTCTTGATAAAAGGTATTTTCTATGAAAACTCATTCATTTTGCCATATTCTATCATGTGAACTCCAGTCTTATTTCTATCACCAGACCCATATTTTCAAACAACTTTTCCTTTCTCTTTGTTTCCAACTTTTGTATTTCAACTATCAATGCCTCTTGAATGCATGTTTAATCGAGCATGTTGCAACAATTTCCAGCTGAAGTTGTTGGTAGAAATCCTTAATTTCTTTACCATTAGCTTTTGTGATTGGTGCATAAAGATGAATAATACTTGTATTGATTGAATTTCCCTGAAGGCAGAGAGATATGATACAATAACAGACACTGTATTTCATGATGGATTTAGCAATATCCTGTCTGACAATGAATGCCTTAGAGGAATAACACATTCCTCGTGATTGTGCCATTCCTGTCATTGTAATGATCTGGTTTTCTGACTCAGAATCGTGATTGCCAGTCCACTTAGATCCACTAATATCCACAGTGTCAATCTTGAAGCATTCCACTTTACTTTTGACCACTTCCAATTTCCTTAACTTTATAATTCCCACATTCCAAATTCCAAACTTAGGAGATTCTTGTAGCTGTTTCTCTTTACCTTTAGTCTTCTATTTAGATTAATACCCAATCAGCAAATGAGATCCTGATGGCTCACTCCCACTGGCTTTACTGGACTCATGGCACCAGAGTCTATTGCCCTATAAGAAATCAGCTCCTCTTCAGTGACATTTCCAGTGTCCTTCGACCTGAGGATCCCACGTGCAGGCTGTAAGCAGAGTTTTCCTCCAAAGGGAGCAAGGAGTCTTGTTTGGTCATCTGTCCTTAGTGTAGACGCCCTGCTGTAACCTTTCAGTTTCGCTGATACTGCCAGCATTTGAAATACCTGTGACGTAGCTCCCAGCATCACACAAGCCATCAAGTATGACAAACTGACAGACAAATTATGGTAGGGCAATAATAATAATAATAATATTTATATCCATATTTATACCTAATCACTCAATCTAAAAATATGCATGCATAAACTTAGGGTAATATAGATATGATGACATAAATTAATCTTATTATTTATTAGGGAAATAGTTATATATGAATACAATTGAATAGACATATTTCAAACGAATATATTTTATTTTAAAAACATGGCATTTCTTCTCTAAAATGGAAGTTTAAGGAAACATTTTTCAAATTCATCAGTTGGCTGGCAGCACTTCCCTTGCTTTTGTTCTTCACCTCTTCTACATTGTCAAAATCACTGTCCTCATGTCCATGACCCTCTTCATGCACAGAAACAAAAAGATGTTGCATGGAGTGAGATCAGGTGAGCAAGATGTGTGGGACAATAGAGGCATGCTGGTTTTTCACCAAAAACTGGTGAACTGAGATGGCTGCATGAGTACTGAATTGTCATGATGGCCAAACCAGTCCCATCTGCCACAATTCAGTCCAGTTTTGTCTCACACGTTTATGTACTCTTTTAAGAAGCTCTAAAGAGAAGGCTCGATTAACAGTCTGCTCTGGTAGAATGAACTCCCAATGCACTGCCCCTCACATCAAAAAGCAAAATACAAATGAGCATTGTTTTGATCTTGGATTTCACGTGACAAACTTCTTTTGAGGGGGGCTGATTCTGGCACCTTCCACTGGTTTGTTTGCTTGATATTTACTTTCATGGTTGTAAGAATAACATCAGATCTCATTATTAATAATGACCTTGGAAATAAAAGGACTGGGTCACTTTGGAGCTGCCAGGCATGTTTCCAGTCCACACCCTTTTTCGTGCTCAGTCAGAGCCTGAGGCACAAATGGCCCAGTGACCCTTCTCATTCTCAAATCTTTCATTAAATTTGCTGAACCGAGCTCTAAGACAGTCCAGACAACTCCCCATCTCTTCCATGATCTGTCTTCAGTCTTCTAGCACACGTGCATGGATTTTTCTGGCATTTTTCATCCCTTGGGGAAGTTTACAAGTGTCCAGAAAAAGGTTTTTTGTCATCAATCCGCATTTCACGATTTTTGAAATGAGAAAACCGCTCATCCACTTGAGTTTGTCCCACAGTGCTGTCCTTGTAAGCTGTGTTCAACATCACAAGAGTTTCTATGGCACTTTCCCCAAGCAGGAAACAAAATTTCACAGCCACACCCTTTCTCTTAAATTGACCATCACAAAAATTGAGGTTTGAGTGAAGCTGCTTTTCAAAAAAATTCATTGAGACCAGTGAGAACCTCCCTAGGCAATAAATTGTTCTACTGAAAATCCACTAATCTGGGGCAAAATTTAGAAGAGACAGATATATTCTTCTAATCCTGATTTGAACTGAACTGACCCAGCAAATTCCCTAGGAAGCCTCATTTTCAGTTTGGATTTTGTTCTCTAGATCATATAGGTAAATCTAAAACTCATTTTAGGGTAAAGTTAGTTCCACTAAATTATATTAATTGGGTTTAATATTGTTTGAAATATCAGCTCTTTAAACAAACTGATTTTCACACAATATTTACAGTATTTATTGAGTCAAAAATCTGCTGAGTTCAAGATATTTACCTAAAATTGAAAGTACAAAACCATGTTAGATGCCAGCGTCAGTTCCTATCCCATCAATGGTAAATAAGGTCCTCTTCCACCTGTTTTATGGTCTGTTGCCACAATTTCTTAGCTCATCCAGATGGATGCTCTTTCCCCACCGGCTCACCTTTGAGAACTTCTCCACCTTACTTAAAAATGCTTGATGCAGGTGTAAATGTTTATATTTTTGGATGCAAAGAGACCTGATGGCATAGTGGGGTATGCTTCAGGCTGTTTACTGCAAGGCCAGCAGTTCCAAACTTCCAAGCACACCAGAGGTCAGAGATGAGGTTACTGCTCCTATAAAGATTGACAGCTGCGGAAACCCTCAGGGGCAGTTCCTGCCTTCCCAGGGGGTCGTTATGACTTGGAATTGACTTCATAACACTAAAGATGGGCCTGAAGGATTTATGTGAGATGGCAATTTTGTAAATGGTTGCAATGCTTCCATGTTTTTGAGATATCCATTTGATTTTTGTTAAAAATGTGATATTAATATTGACAAAAAATTACTTCTGCATGCCATAGGAAATATCCATTTTTTATAGACACTCTAATGAACAAAGTATATCACTGGGAGAACTTTCTGTAGTATTATACTGATTACAGTCATATGTTGGCATATTCTGATTTGAATATTGGTACATTATGTGCAGGTAAGTACAAATGCTGGATAGTATCCATATTTTACTTACTCTGAAATAAAATACACATAGACATATACACATATCAGTGCAAAAGATATTCTTTGTACTAGAAAGCTTATAAAATATACATGCATTTTCAAATAATTGCTAAGAAAGATAAAACTATATAGGTATTTATTCTAAATTTTTATCAATCCATCAGAAAGAAAATTTGAAATTTATAATTATTTTCCTATTATGCAGAAAAGGATCCCAAATAATATATATTATTTGGAAATTAATCTATCTTACCATTTAAAAAACTTTTTCTTCGATTAACTTTTGGATAATACTATATTTACAGCTATAGGAAATCCTAATATAATGATTTAAACAATAATTGTACACCTTATACTCATAAATACTCCCTTCAGTTGACAATTCAAAGCTGATGAAATTGTTCATTGAGGCGTTAGGGAACCTAGGACATGAATTTCTTTCTGTATGTCTTTTATGAATATCTTATTTCAATTTTTTAGTTTATAAAATAGAAGTTTTATTTTTTCACAGCTGTTTTTATTCAGCAAGAAGGGAAGAGGGCCAAGTGCCGTTTAGTTGCAAGTTTGATTTTTTTTCAGTAATAAAATAACATCGTGACTCTATACAATTTACACACATCTCCTCAGCACTAAGTGATTGGCATGACCACCATTCAATAATACAGCCTTACTGTGAACAATCTGAACTATGGGGCCCTCCTCCAGAACAGATATGCATACTGCCCAGCATGTGTCATCCTGGAGCCAAGGTGGCACAGTGGTGGGCTGCTAATCACAAGGTCAGCAATTCAAAACCACCAGCTGGTGTGAGGGGAACAGACCAAGCTTCCTACTCCCATTAAGATCTGCTGCCTCAGAAACTCACAGGGGCAGTTCTACCCTATCCTATAGAGTCACTATAAGTCAGAATCAAATGGATGGCAGTGGAGTTTGGGGGATGTGTCATCTTCATGGTCACTGGGATGTGAGAGTCCATTGTTGTAGTGATTGTACCAATCCATCTTATTGAGGGATTCCTTCAACATGTTTGAACCTCCACTTTACTGAATATACTTAGTTTTCAAACAATATATCCACCATTCATGAAAGAGCCAGTGAATATTGTGGTTGACAGTCTTCAAAGATGGATCTACAGATACCCTGTAATGTGGGCCCAGTATAAAACCCTCCACAGAATATAAACTGGCTATGTGACATTATTCCATTGTCATTCAATTTGAGTATTTTCTGGTTGGTGAGAGATTATATTGCTTAAAGTAGTAATCTTTGGTGGACGGCCCTATGGTTGACTTCTAAGTGTTAAGAATGATGATCAGCAAAAAGCCAGAATTAAAAGGAAGACATTAGTTCAATAAGGAACTAAATTAATCCTACAAACTGAATAAGTTTGGAAGAGGACCTAAAGCCGAAGACCATACAAATGCTAGCTAACTCCTTAATTTCAGCTTGGCATCACCATGAAAAGAGAAACTATTTATGGAATATCTAAATTTTTGTTATACACAAACAAAGAAATAATGAATAGCTGTTTTAACATACTAGATATGTGGATTTTTTCATGTAGCAATATATTATTGATTCAGGAATTATTTCATTTTAACTGCTCATATTTCGTAATGAAATTTGATTGCTTATTCAAAAGGAGCAAAATGGATTTATTTTCAAATGCTCTCAAGTTCATTAAAACTCATCCTGACTTCATGTCCAGCAGGAAGAACCACTGCCTGGTCCTGTGCCATCCTCCAAAATTGTTGATGAGTCCAAGTCATAGTACTGTGTCCATCCATCTCATTGAGGGTTTTCGTGTTTGGTTTTTCAAGCCTACATTTTCTAAAATGACCTCCTACCACAAGGACTGGTCTTTCCTGAAAATATATCCAAAATGCATGAGACCAAGTCTCACCATTCTTGCTTCTAAGGAGGATTTTATTGGTGGCAGTCCAGGGTATACTCAATATCCCTTACCAACACAATCATTCAAAGACATTGCTTATTCCTTAACTTTACTATCTATTGTTCAGCATTCATAAGTATATGAGGTGACTGATCAGACTGTGGCTAGAGTCAGGCGCGTTGTAGTTCTCAAGGTGACATCAGTGCTTGGTAACACTATGGAAAGGACTTCACAGGAGATTCGCTCAATGTAACACAGCATTTGATGAAGGTTTCCATGGGTATTGATCATGGACCCGAGGAAATGGTATGATAGGTAGTGGTTGTGTCCATTTGGCTGAGTCAGCATTCTCAGTAGTTGGGTTGTAATACCCCATGATCTAGTCTAACACAAAATAACCAACTCCATGTCTGGAACCAACATAACGTAATTAACGCTGAATAGTGAGAAGTTATCGTGGAGTGGAGCCCCTGGATCATGTCACAGTCTAGATGTAATACGAAGAAGCCTATGGCCTGCTCCTTGCTAAGCATTGGGCTGCTTAACTTCAAGGTCAGCTGCGCCTCTGGAGGAAAACGTTACAGTCTGGAAAACTCACAGGGGCAGTTCTATCCTGTCCTTTAGGGTTGCTGTACTACTGCATCCCCTTGATACAGTGAGTTTGAATTTGTTTGTTTTTGTATGAATTTTTTTTAACCCCTGCTGGCTCTGAATCCAGCACCTATTTTATCAACTTCTTGCTAGATTGCCTAATGAATCCAGGATTTATTCAACGTTGTATGCATAAGCTTTTGGTCATCGTGTTTTTCCTGGTTTGTCAACTGCAGCAGTTACATGAGTCTTCTGAAGACACCAGCTTAATATATGACCCCAGACAAGAAACAGAGGGGACTTACTCACTTTTACAACTGTGGGGCTATGTCTTGATCTTGATATAAACTCTCTCTCTCTCTCTCTCTCTCTCTCTCTCTCTCTCTCTCTCTCTCTCTCTCTCTCTCTCACGTAAGCTTCACTGGTTGTGTTTCCCTAGAATATCCAAGATAACACAAACTAAAATCTTGACTAATTCAGTATGTTCTCTTTTTCATCATAATGTTGCTTATTGGTCCAGTTGTGAAGAGATTTTTTTCTCTATGTTAAGGTATAATCTATGCTGAATGATGTAGTCTTTGATCTTCATTAGTGAATGTTCCAATTAATGAGAGTTTCTGTACAGCATTTTGAATTATTTTTTCAGCATACAGATGAATAAGTATGGTATAAGGATAAAATCCTGACATACATAGTTTCTGGTAAGAAAACATACAATATGTCTGCTCTGTGTGAAGGCTGTCTCTTGATCTACATACAAGTTTCTCATGAGCATAATTAAATGGTAAAATATTTTCATTGTTTGCACTATATCCATAATTTGTTGGGAGCCATGCAGTTGAATGCCTTTGCAAGGCCAATACACAAGTATAAACTTTGTCTAGGATTCTGTACTTTCAGCAAGAACCATCTGACATTAGCAATGGTGTTCCTCATTCTGCATCCTGTTCTGAAGCTGTCTTGAATTTCTGCTCTTGCACTGTAGCAACTATTTTTGAATTATGTTTTACAAAATTAATTTTCACGGGATAAGAGTGATATAATTCTATAATTTTCACATTCTGTTCGATTGCCTTCCTTGAGATGAATCATCCCTAGTACAATGGTCATGATCCTATTTTTCAAATTCCTTAACATGAATTAGTGAGCCTTCCTGGCATTTCATCCATGTGTTAACTGCATATCTTACTTGATGTTCTGTCATTCGAGTCTTGTTTTTATGAATGTCCTGGAAGCAGCTTGTTTCATCTTTTAGTACCATTGGTTCTTGATCACATGCTCCCTCCCAAAGTGGTCAAGGAGCCCTGGTGGCAGAGCGGATTACATGTGGGCTGCTAACGCTCTGGTCAGCAGTTTGAAATCCACAGTCTCTCAATGGGTGACAGATGAGGCTGTTTGTTCTCATAAATATTTACCTTGGAGGCCCAAACTCTGCTCTCCACTAGGAGCCACAGTTGATAAGATGGCAGTTAGCCTTTGTTTGTTTGACTTGGCGGAGTGATTGCAGTTCAACATTTTTCAAACCCACTGAATCTGAGTATCAAGTTTGTGTTTTCAGTGCATCAATTTTTACACTTTCTGTTTTCTTCACTGTTTTGGCTAAAGAATCCTTCAGGGCTATATTTTGAGACTTGATTTTCATCTGCCTTTGTTTTAGTTTGAGAAGTACCCAAGGAATTCTTCCCTTTTGGTTTTGTAACCCAAAGTCTTTTTACTTTTCAATATACTTTATTTTGAATTGGCAGCAAATACCTGGGGGTTGATAATGTTTTGCATATCATTTTAAATGTGTAACAACCCTTTGCTTAGCATTTATTTAACTTTAACAACCCTTTGCTTAGCATTTATTTACCTTTAAAATATTTACTTATCATTTTTATACTGTTATTTTTTTCTCTGTCCATTTGTTTTAGACTCTCTTCATCTTATCAAAAATCTTATTTAAAATCTTACTATAGCATATTCTTTTTTCTGTTTTTATTTATTAATGACTTGATAATTTCATTTGTTTGAACTGTTTATATACTACTTTGTTATAATTGAAATAAAAATAACAAGTGAAAGTAATGTACTGAGTTCTATCTAAGAATTAGTGTTTGGACAAAGTTATTATAAAAATATAGTTTGTATTTTCCCCAGTTTCTTTATTTTACCCACGTACACACCCTCATCTTTTATTCTGCTCTTAATTTCAAATAGCTCTAGCCATTCCCAGTAGCTTCAATTTCATAGTCAGAAATCTATTCAGTAACTTGACACTAGATTATCTGATGTTGGAATTTGTGCATTTATAGGTTTAATAAATGTTTGAACGAGTACACTCATGCCCATGGTATTCATCATAATACTGTAAAGATAGTAGATATCATTTGAGGTAGATAATTCCAATATATGAGACAGGAGTCAATAATAGCTATTATAATTATTTTAATAATTTATCATTTTATCTTCATATCTTTTAATAAATATTTTTAAATTACTAATATGAATTATATTGGAGGAAGTATTGAAATATAGGCAACATTTGTCCTCTCTTTATAAATGTTGACAGGCATATTTTAAAAAAATAAATTCAAACAATAATGCCAACCTCGTTTAAGAAAAAATGCAGCAGGAATCCATGTGGTTGTTAATATCAGGCACCATAAATTGAATTTGTTTAGCCACTTGGGTCCTACTGAATGAGTCTTGTACCTGGGGTTAATCACTTACCACTGGGAAAGGGTAAGACACATGCACAGGTGGAGGGCACCATCAGCCAGGGGCGACCTTCTGAAGTATGCGCTCTGCCCTGCCCATTGGGTGGCAGAGTTAGGGAAGCATTCAACCATTGAATTTTCTGGCTGTTTAAATGCCTCACACAAATTAGCCTAGTGAATTTCTTCTGCTACTTTTACTTAGATAAATGTGTTTTAACACGGTATCTCCTCCAGACATTTGAAGGCACTCATGTCTCTTTCTTCAATGCTCTTATTAAAAAAAGAGAGTCTATTCTGTGTCTTGAGAGAAATATTACACAATAATAACTAATACTTCTATTTGTTGTGATTTGTGTGTACAGTACAATCTAATGATTTCAATTACATCCACCATTTCTTGCAACCATTATTAGTGTCTATTAGCAATTTTGTCATTATAGATGGTCTAGTAATTGACACTAAATCCATACATAACAACATCACCAATTATAAGATATAATATATTTTTAAGTACTGGATAACTGAATTTCCCAAGAATTTTCTCTATCTTTTGATAATATTGGGAAATATGTCAGTTTCTTTATGCTCCAAAAATCATGCATTAACTGTACACCATCATATGTTTAGTTAGAGTAGTTGTTTACCCATGACCACACGCATAAGAAGTCAAAAGTTAATCAACTTCAGAAAAGTTCCCAATTAAAAATACTAGAATCAAACCCTAACATGAATTCAAGAAGATTGGTTTTTATTGAATCAAAAGAAATGCCTCATTTCAAAATTTATAAACCTCTTAAAATGAAATGCTCAGAATCCTAATAGAAATAAAGAAGCATTGGATTACTTGAGTGACTTGGAAATCTTGAAACCCTTCATTGGCAAGGAGTATATAGCACATCATAGAAGATTTTATTTTCTTAGTATGATACACTGTCCACCCAATATATTTCACTTTGTTGTAAAGAAAAGGCAAACCTTTATTCTTAAATGTTATATTTTCTCAAGTGAAATTAAGATGTGTTCAGGTTAATGTCCTAATATCCATCTCTCTATTTCTGGAGTGCAGACATTAACATTTATCAACGCATCTTAATCCTCCGTTTTCCTTTCCTCTCTGTCTCTTTAAGTTATGTGCCATCATGCAACTGTGTACACACAGTGAAATGTGAGACAAGAGAAGGTGTATTTCTTCTCAGATGAAGTGTTTAATTTCTAATCCTTGATTTTCCCTGTCTCTTTCCTTGCTACTTACACTAGACTAGATTTTTTAGATCATTTTATTGGGGCTTCATACAACTCGTATCATACGTTATAGCTACTTATTTGCGGTATGCAACGTCTCCTGTAAGCTGGATCACTGACGCGCTGCTTGAGAAAGCAACTGCACCAGCGAATCTCCAGCCCCACACGGACTTTAAGGTGCCGAAAAACAAACACAAAATCACTTTAAATGTGTGTTTTGGTGGGGGATATTCTTCAGCATATTATTTCCTCATCTCAATATGAACACAAACTATCCTCTTGCTATTTACAGAGTTGACGTGACTCCTCTGACATTCAGGATTATGTGCACTTAGCTCGCGTCGCGGTTTGGCAGAGGGACCTTCCTTGGGATGTCGGCTCTTCCAGGCCAGGAATCTCAGCTTGAGTATTCCCCCTTGACAGTATGATTCTCGTTCTAAGGAGGCTATTGAAAAGTGCCTTTCTTTGTCCTTTCTTCTCTCAACTGCTGCTTCCAGCCTGTGTCTGAATTCCTGGGACCTGAGCTGGCAGCAGCCATGCATCCTGCCTATCTTTATTAGCTGTCAGTGATCTACCCTTGGTCCCCCTCGATTCTGCCGCCCAGGCCTGCGGTCTTCTCCACTCCTGCTTCATTTTCTAGGTTGAGGCAGGAAGGGCCTCCAGGCAGCATCAAGCTATGGATTGGATTGGAGTTTGTGTGGATTTGCCCCACACTGCCAAAATCTTGAATTTCTTATTATAAATCCCTCGCTTGATATAAATTTACTTCATATATCCCAAGGAAAGATTATATATACATAGAAAACACAGTCTAGCACAATACCCTTAGAAAGAAATAAGACATTGTTTTCATAATTTAAATTTGTTATAGAAAATTATCCCCACCACAGTTTTCTCTGATTTAAGTTATAAAAAAAACAAAACCTCTTAATTAAAAAAAATAGAGCTGGGTACACTATCATTAGTCCAGAGAGTGGGATGGCATACATGGTAAAGTAGTGAGTTATTAAAATTTGGAAGAGCTTTAAGGAGATTCACTGGCACCGTGACTGCAACAATGGACTAAACCATAGCAAAGGTTGTAAGGATGATGCCGGACTAGGCAGACTTGATTTATTGTTCACAGGCTCTAACACTACACTATATAACAACATCACACTGTCAATATTAAAGCACAGAGCAGCTATTTTTTGCACACTGTGCCTGGTGATGTTGCCTTGCTCTGGATACCACAGCAAATAACACGACTTGCCAGAGTAGCCTTTGTGATTTAGCTTGAATGAACAGACTGATGTTGTTTGCCTCTAATTCTTGTAAGTTAGGCTGCATAATGTATTTGACAGAATCATATAGATCTTGAGTTTGCTTACGTGGACATTTTGCCTGCAGATACTAGAACAGTAATGAGTTATTCGGAGTTACCGCAAATGCCCAGGGAAGAATGCCCACTGTCAAGTCTTCTGTTGTTGGTAGATGCTTTCAAGTTTCAGCATCACTAACCATCTATTTTTCTCTGGTTGCCTTGAAAGATCATGGGCTTAACTATCCATTGCTAATATACACATAGAACTTAGGCATTCTTGATGCCCAAACTATGTTAATAGAGTGATCTTATCAGGAAATACAGATATAGCTTTCTATAGATTTCAATATTTATTTATTTCCCACCCTGCACCCAGGTAAAATTGAAAGTATCCTTCAAGAATGCATTATGATTAAATGAAATATATGCCACTTACAACTCACATCAATTAAAGCCTGAATTATTATTTTAATCCAAATTAATTTTTTGAAATTTCTTGGATATTATTCTACCCAAATAAAAAATATTTGGTGCATGCTGTGGATACTATAGTGCTTATTTCCATTTGCTTGTGTCAAAGATTATATTACTTAATTTATATTTCTTCATAGCTTTTGATTACCTTAACTTCTAGTTCTCTAGTGAATGCCCCAAAGACAAGTGGTTTCTGTAAAACCAAGCAGAATGAGATGTTCTTTTCTCTGTTGCCACTGCCTTTTCTCACATCAGTATCCTAAGTACATTTGGTTATGTTTCTGCATTTAAAACTTATTAGATTAAAAACTCTTGAGGAATACCACATTAAAAAAATATCTTGCTGTTTTTGATAAAAAGGCTAGCTTGATAAAATGCCCAAATGTTTTTGAATCATAACTTAATAAACACCCTAGTTATATGAAAGATAAACTGTCTTCTCCATGAAACAAGCCTGGAGATAGAGATCGGTATTCCAATCTAGAATCCTAACAGTCTACATTCAGGCTTATATTAATCTCTGCTGCATTGTAGAAGATGCTGTTACTGCATTTGGACGAATTTCTATTGTGCTAAAAGACCTGTGATTTGTAACCTAGCTCTCTATACTTATACCTTATATAATCATGTTATTTAAGTTGCAATGTAGTTTCATTTAAATGTAAATATATGTGTATTAAATCATGCTTAAAATGCTAGTCCTTTTCTAAGATTCAGAAAAAAGTAAGCTTCCATAAAATTCAAATAAATACAATATTATTATATTTAATCCATTATGACTGACACATCCATCTATAATACTTAAATGTCTTCTAATAATAGCTTTTATCTTTTAAAAACATTCTAAATATGTTCTTGCCAAATGTTAAAGTAATTCCAATCTACTGTACATATTTATATTTTAAGTTATCACTGTTAATATTATTATTTGCTTACAAAATAAAATTGCCTTTATAAAGCTGGATAACTTTATATGATTACACGTTATAATATCTAACTAGAATTGCCTTGACCTCACTTGCTTGAATTTCCTTGAACAAATGACTTAGGGCCTTTGCATATACTTCAGAGAAATTGAAATGTGGAAGTCTGCTTCTTAAAGATAAAGGGGTAGCTCTGCTCTTTCCTATAGGATTCCTATGATTTGAAATACATATTATGACAGTGTGTTTGGCTTCGTTTACCTGAAAAAATAGTGAATAATTCACCTTTCCCCAGTGAGTATAAGTGTGCTTTTGCATGTGAAATATTTTAAATAGGTGTGTACTATTTGACATCACTCCAAGTTACTGTCTGATTTTATCATCTATCTCACCTAACTCAATGCTATCCTTCAAGATCTTTTAATATATGAAAAATCCTCTTAAAATCAATTCTGTTGTGAAACTGCAGAAACCTGGTGATATTGTGGCTTATAGGCAGTGCAGTACTACAAATTGCTTTCCATTTGTGTAAAGAGTTACAGCCTCAGAAACTCAAAGAGGAATTTTAAATCTGTCCTATAGTGTCACTTTGAATAGACATTGATTCTTTGGAAGTGAATTCAGTTTTGTTTTGATTTATGGTGAGATTTTACATTCTCAGTTACTGGTTATCTTTGGAAAATCCCCTTATTCCAATCACTCCTCTGTATATCAATATACAGGTAATGATTTAGATATTTAGGAGAGATTTATACATTTGCATTTGGGGAAGCTTTACTTAAATTACACATTTTGTAGCTTTTAGATTTTTTGGTAACCTTTTACTACCCTGGTTAGCAATGTAACTCTGATAGAGTGATTCAGTTACTGATAAATTTTCTGAGTTACCTGCAAAATTGTGTCACTACGTCTTACTTTGGAGCTTCTCATGATGTCCTTCTTCCTCACACCATAAAGGAGTCACATGTGGTTAGCAGCCCAAAGCATAACCTCCGCTGTCACAAGAGCTCCTTAATCTCATGATAGATTTGGTTTTTAATTGGATGATTCACATACTAAAGGTATTCAGAAAGGATAGTTTACAGTGAGGGGCATATGGGATGGTAATTTAAGAAATAATACCAAAATTTATTCAATGATGGGTCACTATGTCTCAAGAATTCCACCTGGAGTATTAAAAATCTTTTTCCCCAATAATATTTAGCATTTTCCAAAGGAGATTCCATAACAATAAAGACATATAAAGTTTTAGTATATTTTTAATATCCTATTTATATCCTCTTCTTCCGTAAGTGTGTTGACATTTGATTAACGTAGAAATGTATTGTTAATTCCATTATTCACTGGGTGCAATCATGCCCCATAATTCAAAGGCTACACTAATAAGTACACGTGAAATGAATTGCCCACGGCACGCGATGTGTTCAAGCCCCCAGTACATTTTATATGGGTGACTTTCCTCATAACTTAGCCCGCTGTAGATGCAGAAGTGTCCTTAATGCAGCAGTATGCCATGCGAATAATCTCCAATGCCAGGAGACATCCCATCAATATGGGATTTCCAGGCCCAAGGGGAGGAAAAAAAACACTACCTTTTGTGACTTTCTGGACACCTGATTCTTATCAAAAACTGGAAAGACTGATCCCCAATTTTCATGTCCAGTCAGTTTGGAAATGTCCCTTCCTCGTCATTCTCTCTAATCTCCTGCTGTAGATCTTCCAGGGCAAGGTGCGAGGATCCACTGCTCACAGGTAAAGCTGTGGAGCTGCTGGAACTGGGTCCTTCTGCTGCAGATCAAACAGAGGAAGGTAAGCACGTATGTGAACCATTCGACGGTCTTAAGAGGGTCTTTCATGTGCACCGTGAGACAGATTTGTGCTCTAAGGAAAACCTTACCTCAAACCCACCACACTCTTTAAGCTATCAAATGCTATGACACAATTTCTGTGTTTACACAAGCTACATAGGCTATGCTTGTTCATCCAGTGGTAACACCTCCTGAGACTTCCTTTGGAATCTTCCAGTGTGAGACCAACCAACACTTCCATGGGCATTGCTATCCTTTGCCTCTTGCCCTAGCCTTCCTTGAACAGTTCACCTGCTTTGTCTCTTCCCAGAGTCATCGGATTACCAAAGTCACTGAGCCATTTGCCGTCCCCAGGAGTACCCATACTGGGACCTCCTCAACTCCTTCCCCTGTGGACCCCTAAGTGGATAACCACTCTTCCCAATATAGCAGGAGCAGCCAAAACACTGCCTCTCCTCACTATCCCCCTATGATTTGGGTCCACACTCCCTCAGTGAGGAATGCAAGGTAGATAACTTAGGGATAACGGGAGGTTGCCTCCCCAAGGCCTGCGCTAATCAACACCCACAGTGTATGCCATAATAAAGGGGTGGGAAAGAAATCTTGAACTCTAGTTAGCCATCTATGGGAAAATCCAGAACTGAGCATGCTCAGACCCAAGTCACCTAGGCCCGGGTGGGAGGCCCACTTGATTGCACAAACAAGGCAACAGTGACATGACATCTCACAGGTGCACCTGAACTCAGTCAATAAGATCAGCCAATGCCCTGATCCATGCCTGCCCAGCCACGGCGCACAGGAGCGGGTCCAATCAGGTTGTGGGCGGACCATGCTCCTCTCTTATCTGGGTGTTCTCTTGGAGGGCGGGGTGCCCCCGCACAGCCTGGGCCCTCGCAGGGCCCGAGCTCCCTCTCAGGCCTCCCTCTCAGGGTCTGCTTTGGGATTGACTGCTCTTGGCTCTTCACGTTGCCGCACTCCTGTTCTGGTATTCCTTCAATGTGTTTTCCTGTGCTCCCCTGAAGCGGCCACTTTCAGAAATGAACTTCCCCGTGACCCCCATCATGCCACCTTGCATGCTATCCGGAGCCAGCATGTACTCTCAGAGACTGCACTACCTGGAGCTTCCCTTCCGCTCACACAAGTTACCGGGGTTGCAAAAGTGCCTCTGCTGTGTGAATTCGTTCAGCGTCGACAAGCAAGGACCGAGGTCCAGCAGCACTGAACCTAACAGGTGGGCTGGTGTTGGGAGAAGGTCAATGCAGGAGAGACAAGAAAGAAAAAGAAAAAAAAAGTGATTTTTGAAGAGACTCTGAAATTTGCTCTTGAGTATAAAGTAGATAAAGTAAGCAGAAACAAAAACTGGTGACGCTTAGAGCTGAACCAAAAAGTTCAAAGAGTGACTGAATGAAATGTGCAAAGACTGGCGGTTTGAAAATAAAAAGAACACGCCCAGCACCTCTCAAGTCGAGGAACGGAGAACAAACATCAGAAGAGTTCTTGGCATTGTCTGAGAACATAGAATACCAGGAAGATATTCACCTGTTTTATTGACTATGCAAAGACGTTGGCTATGTAGATCACAGCAAACTGCGGATAGCATTGAACAGAACAGGAATTTCTGTCTCCAGTTTGCTCCTGAACAGCCTATGCCTTTACCGCGAAACGGTCATAAAGGCAGAATAAAGACATGCTGTGAGATATTAAATAAGCAAAGGTGCGTGTCATAGTTGTATTACCTCATATTTACTCAACCTGTATGCGGAGCAAATAATCCGATAAGACGTACTTTCTGAAGAGTATGGCAAAAAGATGAAAGGAAGGTTTATTATCAACTTACAATGTGAGGCTATAGCACTATGTTGCCTGCTGAAAGGTGAAGGACTTAGAGCACTTGCTAATGAAGTTCAAGTACTGCTAATAAAGTTCAGTCTGGATTATTTCTCAATGTAAAGAAAGCCAATACACTTGCAACGAATAGAATCAATGTAAATATACAAAATATTGAAATTATAGATGGTTTCATCGTGCTTAGAACCACAATCAATACTCATGAAAGCAACTGTTAACTAACTTTCCTTCATGGAAATATCACTGGAGAAATGGGTGCTAGAAAAAAACGTTCCGAAGAAATCTCATGATGCTAGACTATCAATAGAACAGTGTCTGGTTCCTCAAAGGCATGTCTTCAAACAGCAACTATCTAAAGGAGGGGTCAGCTGACTCCATACAGAGGAAACATGCTCACCTGTGAGGCCCAACTGTTACAAATAATAAAACCAGGATCCAGGGGAAGGAATGCTATCAGAGCTGAAATTTTGAACACCCAGTTTGCAGAAGGCTATAGATGACAACAGAAGGCCAAACTCCATGTGCAGGGTACCCACATAGATTAAGCCTCTGATGAATTCCTTCTGCCCCATAGTCAAGGGATGAGGACATTCTTTCTGTGAGATGAAGAACATGGAAAAATTGATTACAGCAGATTTAACTAGGTTAAAATGTAACACCTTAACATTTGATCTTCCTTTTGATCTATTTTAAATTTGGTCCAGTATTTAATATTTTCTGTTTTCTTCTCAATTGAAGTTTTTCTGTTTTATTTGCTATTGTTGTTGTTTGATTTTTGTTTCTCGTTCTTCTTGGGAATGTTTTTTTCTGTATATGATATGCTCTCATTCACTCTGCTCACTCACTACCTGCCAGTCAATGTGACCCTTGAGGTTTTCCAAGACTGTAACTGTTTAAGACAGTAGAAAACCTAGTCTTCCTCCCATGAATCTCCTGGTGGTTTTGAACTTCTGGTCATTTGAATTGTAGCCCAACAGATAACTACTGTACCACCAAGGCTCCAACATTTATGAAATCCAGGAGAGGTTAACATATAGAGATAGCAACTGGGTTAGTAACTACCCAGGGACAAGGCAGGGGAGGTTGGAAGGAAACAGGGAATTGACAATAATAACTACAAGAAACAAGACATTACATCGAAATATGGTGATTTTACAACCCTTTTAAAATTGAATTGCATGATATGAGTTGAAATGTGTGATGTGAGTCATTTATGCCAAAAAAGAAATTAATAATCAAATTGTATGATGTGAATTTTATATGCCAATAGAAAAATAAGTGACATATTGCACTGGGAATATCTGTTGATTTTCCTTAAAGTGATGAAAACAACGATGTCACCTTCAGGACTGAGGTGTAATTGACACAAGCCATGGTATTTGCAGCCACCTCCTATGCATGTGAAGATCAAAAAGTATTGTTTTATCTGAATTACGGTGCTGGTGAAGAACATTGAAAGTACCATGGACTATGAGAAGAAGAAACAAACCTCTTTTGGAAGAAGTACAGCAGAATTATCCTTAGAAGCAAGGATGTTGTGGCTTTGTTTTATGTAATTTGAACATGTTATCATGGAAAGACCAGTCCTTGGAATAGTGTATCATGACTGAGAAGTAGAAAGGAAGATGAAAAAAGGCCATTACCTTCACAGAGATGCAGTGAATATTACAGTGGGGTCAAACATAATACGAAATGTGAGGATGATACAGGACCCAGCATGGTTTCCTTCTAGTCCACAAAGGTTCTCTAATCGTTAGAGTTGAGTGGAGGCACCTTACAACAACAGCATGAAATTTGGAGATGTACAACCCTTGCTATGAATTGCATATTCTACGTGATAGATACAGAATAATTCATTATTTTCCCCATTTCTAAGCCATTAGGAAACATCAACCTGAAAGTTTGCACAGAGAGAATGGTGGATGGCAAAACATGTGCAGGTTGCTTATATAAATTTATCAGTTTTTATGTGCCTCTAAGTGATAACAAAGTACCTAAAGGTTATGATTGGTAAGAAAAAGCATTGTTTCCATCGTATCCTACTACTACTCACTACCAACAAGTCGATCCAGACTTGCACTCACCTAAAGGTCAGGATGGAATTACACTGTAAATTGCTGAGACTGTGAATCTTCCTGGGAGCAGTAGGCCTAGCCTTTGCCCTGTGGGGCAGCTCTGGCTTCAAATGGCTCCCTTTGCCCTTAGCAGTCCAGCTTTTCCGGGATGACATCGGGCTCCTCTCCACCAGCTATATTACCTATCATTTGAGAGAGTACCTTTTCTTTTGATTTTCATAGCTCTTAATAATAAGAGTTTCATAATAAACTTATCTTGTCCATGGTTAGCAGTATTTGGATGACCCATATTGCAATTATTTTATGGGAATATTTTGTAATAGACATAGCAGAATGAGCCCATATCCTCTCTTTTAATTATTTCTCTCTAAGACTTTCAAAGATTATATCATAAAACTAACCACCTAAATTAAGGCATTCAGATAAAATATCCCCTGTGATCTAAAATCCTGTACTTATTGTATCTTGCTGGACATTTTCATTTAAATATTGTATTTTTGTCCAGAAAACAGTACATCAGAAATATAATTTACAACGTTTATCCTCAAGTTCACATTTTTGTATTTTAATATATCTGTTAACACAATTTTAAATGCCTATAAAGATAATACATGGCCTTGGATACTCAAAGATATTTTCATTCTTAATTACATTTAATGCTTTCCTTTAGATGTCATTAGATTCTTTGATTTTTTTTCCTCTAAATTTTAAATACTTCAAGAACTATTTTCAGTGTCACTAATTAAACTAACAGTGTTAACATGCCATTCTGCTCTGCAAAATGTCATTAACAACTACCTAATATGTACATAATAAAGCTATGATTATTAAGTATTAATTTGGGTCTAGCGGAATAACAATAGGATAGTTTAATCTTTATTCCACAGAGCATACATGAAAATTCCAATACTGCACTAAGATTTCTATTAAAGTAACAGTCCATCTTTAAATTATTGATAAGAACATGCATTTAGTTATAGAAAAACTAGAAACTGATCATTAAAATGTGTTAATGCATACATATAAATATTTGTCTATATATATGAAGAAAATGTTATTTATTTTGTACCTTAAACATATTCATTAAGAGCCACACTTTAACCAGCTATACTGTGGGAGTGTTCCTATGAAGAAGATATAATTCAAATATCTACAGATATAGCACCTTTACAAGCAATAAATATAATTGTTCATTTATATTTGAGCTTATTTAATATGTAGTCTCAGTCTGAAGTTTTTCATAAATTTCTAATATAAATATTAAATATATAAATATAGAAGAGCATTTATAAGTACAACATTTAAACATTCAAATACTAGCAAAATATTTGGTAGTTTGAATACACCAGTAAACCTACAGGCGCCTTGAGTGACAGGTCTGATGACCTGCTCTCTTGGGATCACTAAGAATAAGAATCAATTTTTTGGCAACCAACAACATCTTAATTTACAATGTTACTTTAGATTATTATAGTTTTTTATATTCATTGCATATATTTTCGTTTAGATTCACAATTTTTCTATTGATATTAGTAATTTTATTTTGGAGAATATTTCCTAAATTATGCAAATTTGATTAATTCTATATTCTTAAAAGATTGCTTCATTGTAGATTTTGCCATTGTTCATATCATAGTATTCTAAGTTTAATTCCTTATATTGTTGTAGAGGGTTATGAATAATTTGATATGTAACAGATTCTACAACATTTATGATAAGATAGGTGGGTCAATGTATGAGCTGAGACCTAAGAAATATCAATGAATAGATGATGATTATTGTGAAAAAAAATATTCCATGAGAGTAAGTCACTTTACACCTAAGAGACTAAAGAAAGAAAAAGTTTGTGGAATAGCACACACTTATAAATAACTCTAAAATGTGTAAAATGTATGTTGTAATTATATTTACCTTGATAATTGATCAGCATGTTTGGCAAAACAAAAATACACATAATATCTACAAAAGACACATAAAAGTACAATGTTATCCCCTCCAATTTTATAATTAATTATTATAAAAGTAAGTAATCTTCATTTGACAGTATTTAACTTTTGAGCTCATTATTGGTACTAGATCATGTAAACTTAAAATTAAAGATCTACCTATTTTATAACACTTAATTTATTATATTCATGGCCTAGGAAATTTTAGATACACTTTACTACATAGAAATTAAAAGGTACATTTCTAATAAATGTATTCATAAAGGAGAACACAATATTTACCTTTTGTTTATGTTGGCTAGGCTAGTAAATGACTCTGAATTAAAGATACCATAATACCAGTTGACCTCAGAGAAAAAAACTTAAATGTGGATTATATGGTGGTAAAGAAATATAATTTTATGAAATATCTTTACCATAAACAGTAATGATAATAAGCTCATTTAAATAATTTTTAGCAAAATTAGAAGTAGTGGAGTAAAACTTCACTGAAGATGAGAATAAATGGTAATGGTAGGCGGCATGAAGAATTCAGGCTCTCACTATAATACTAGAAGAGAATGTTCACTAAAGTTGCAGTCACCAAGCAAAACTTTTGATTAAACGATTGGGTATAAATTGAGTTGATAAATGCCACTAACTTTATTGTGGTCAATGCTACCATTATTTCAACAAGGAGGCTTTTGTCCCAGTTGTTGGGAATACTGTAAGCAGATAGCTTTGTGCTGCCCACCACTTAAGAGATTGCATTTCTTAGATACAGCTGTTTATCTCGTTCTTGGTAATGCTCTTCCAGAAGTGACCACTATCAGTCATTACCAGTAGTCACATGGGAATTTACTCTGAAGTTACTTTATCAAGGGAGAGAAGAGCAAGCAGGTGGTTAAGGGTGATGAAGCTAAATCTGCAGAACTTTCCTGAGATGTGGGACTTAACCCAGTGACACAACTTCAAGAAGCAGTTTGAATTTGACCTTATCATATAAGGTGATCCGATTTTAACATTGGTAAAGTGGGACACCATTGACCGCAGGGCGGGAGGGTTCTTGATTAAAAATTTGGTCTATATGGAGCAACAAAAATTTTCATAGAACTCAAAAATAGTATTGTAATATACATTTTTAAAATTTCAGCATAAGTACAATTTACAAATATAATACATTAAAATTATGTCTAGTACTATTTTATTCTTTGCCATATTTCTCATTTGAGTGAATTTTTTAGTAGATTGCTGTCATTTAAAAGGTCATGAAATTTTTCACAAGAATTTGTTAAATTATATTTCACACATAAAATGGCTTTCAAACGCTCAACACTTAATTGTAATTTTTCTGATATCCACTCTTTATTTACCGTAGAAAAAACGCGTTCAGTTGCAGCATTAGTTCCTGGTAAGGACAGTGCATATCCACAATTTTTACTGCATTATTGTATGGAACATGGTTTGTTTCAAAATGATGAAATATTTTTAACCATTTGTTCTCTATTGTGATTTTTGCTGATGCCCAAGATTTAACCTTTCCCTTATCAATATATATTTTTAGTAATGATACCACATTAAAAAGATCATTTTTGGAAATATTACTGTATGGGAAATTTTGAGTAATATGATCGAATAATTTTTTCACATCTTTTCAATTAAGTTCTTATTTTAATGTAACTCAATGAAAATGTTCAATATCATTGTAATGTACTGGTCACTCTTCTAAATAATCTATGCAGTTCTATAGAACTTTTTAACGTGATTAATGATATCTGCACAATTTCTTGCACCTGGTTCTTCTAGCTGGCTTATACTATTATGGATAGTTAACGGAGAAAATTATTTTCTAACCACTCTTGACACTGAAATGTTATATTATTAACTTCATTTGCTACTTCGATTACCAAAATTGTGTCACCTTCAATAAGTTTTATAGCATTTTGAAAAAGAGCTGCTTGATTGTGTACAAACTGTAGCCAAATTTTCGAAGATTCTTTTTCAAAAATCTCTTCTAAAATTCTAGACATTTATCCTGTGATAGAAAGTAGGATTTCAAAGGATCATATATTTTCAAAATTCTTTCGACAGCTGGCAAAAGAGCTAACCAGCGCGTTTTACTGGATCCACGTATTTTCTGTTATTCGACTTCCGCAGTTTCACAAAAGACTTTGAGCATTTCAACGGGCACAGTGTATACATAGAAATAAGAATATATTTTAATAACAATATTTTCCACATGTACAGGCTACAAATCAGCAGCTGCTGAATGGCGTTTTGTATTTTGTAAATTCCCCTCCCTTTTTCCCTCCGTTGCCTAGCTTGTAGTGCATTCTTTCCAAAAATCGGGACTTTTTTAAAACGCCACGGGACGCTGGACAAATTGTTAAAAATCGGGACTGTCAGGCCAAAAGCGGGACGTCTGGTCACCTTACCTTATCCTGCCTTCTGGAGGCACTGGGAAAGCAGCAATAGATTATGCTATGGGATCTTTCGCTGATCGAATGCATTGGCAATCTGTGAATTTGATAATGAAAAGGTTGAAGGAAGTGAGAATGCTGGAGAGGCGGACCTTCTGAGCAACATCAGAAACACCCAATGATGCTGCTCCACGAAGCGCTCCATTAATGATGGCCAGAGGCACGCACAGGTGAAGAAGGGCCCACACCAGAAGAAGTTCAGAGGTGGCTCCCTTTGCAAGATAGAGACAAAAGGTAACAGAATTATGTATACTTGAACTATCAGAGCAGATAAATCCCAGAACCAATAGAAGCCAGATGAATCTATATACATGCTGATACAACTTATATCAGCAGAAGAAATCAAGGAAGGATCATCTTATTCATGAATAAAATTACTCTCCTATAACCTGTGACAGTTTAGGATCCTGAGAATAATGAAAGGGAACAGATATCTTAGGAGGATTTTGAAATACAATAAAATTTTTACAAGTGATGAATCACTAAATCTTTTCCTGAATGAAATCTATGCTATTTATTCAGAAAATTATATGGTAGAAAAAGGTAGAAACCAATTCATAGCAACAGTTGTTTGATATGGCTTCCAAATTTATATTGAGATATCATTGTTATACCTGTTAGTATGGAGTCTTATGTCATCACCCAAATCAATAATATATCCAAAAACCATTCAGGCAATCATTATTTCCATTGGTATGTATAATTGGAAGAAGAAAAAATACTTTGTAGTTGACAAAGTCCCACATTGGGTCTTTGTACTAGTTAATAAGATCTATCAACATAAAAACCAAGAAACCTCTGAAATTGTTTCTCCTTTGACAATCAGTGTGACAAATGAAAAACGATGTGACATCTTGAGGAGTGATAAATAAATGAGTGCCATCTTGAAATCACTAAAACATAAACTTAAGCCTCGTTGTTATAGAATGGATGATTTTAGGCCCAAATATGTAAAGTGTCACTGCTTTGTATGCAGTTACAATCTCACTTGGCAATAAATGACTTTGTCATGTTAATGAGGAAGGCATTTCTTTTTAGTGGAGGATATCTCTTTGTTCTGCAGTCAATTTCTTTAGAAATATAAAAGAAATTTAAAAAGCATGTCCTCTCTTTTTTCTTCTCTCTGCCTTATCTGGTCTATTTCTACCCAGAAGCGTGGATGCTTTTCTTATTCAGTCATTTCAAGCCCCATGAAAACCAGCAAAGAGCTAAGGTATAGAACTTAAAAGAAAAGGACCTCTCATATAAATGACATGCAGTAGGTGTCCTCTAGAATGAATGCTCTAATTATGGATGTCCACCCTAACTACTATAAGAAAATAAACTTCTGTTAGTCAATGCGACCCACTTAGAGTGTTGCTATTGTAGTACTTCCAGAACATTAAGTGGATTTTATCCTTTTCTCTTTTTCATTAATCCATCAGTCAAGGGAGCACAAGGAGCAGAATTGTTAGGATGTTGCGCTAGGCAGGGTTGACTTGAAAGGGGAAAAAATCCAGTGACACTCCTATATGTGTAAGAAAGAACTTTATATCAAGGAGTAATCCTGTACCCATAAAACTTCCCAACCCAGTTCAGCTCATGTCCATAAGTCTTGAACTAGTCCATAAGTTCCTCTTCAGACTCATGCAGCCACATACATTGATGTAAATATCAGAAGATCTCAGGCCAGTGGTTTAAAAGCCAATGGTGCTGGAAGAATCACAGGGCTGGTGCAGAGCTCAGCATGGCTGCTCAACATGTAGGTGAAGGCAGAGAGAGAGGGGAGGCACCCAGGACCCTCCATAGGAGAAGGCCACACCCATAAGGAAGTACCATCAGGCTGTCACCCCTACACTTTTAGATCTTCAAGTTAACACGATGTTATGTAACTACTACAGATGCTTCTTCACCTTATGATTGTTCAATACAGAATGAAAAAATTCAAATCTTACAGATATTTTCAACCCAATTGTTCTCTATATTGTTAGCTGAGACTGGCACATGGATTATAGTTAAATTTCTTCCTCTATGTGTTGTTTCTTCATCTTCCCATTCATAGTTATTAATTGTTAGGACCACTCCTCAGTGTCTTCAACAGGGAATTCACTCCTGGAGTCCACGTCTTGGCAAACTTAAGCATAATATGTGGGGCAGAAAAGAGCAGAGAATAGTGTAAAATAAACTCAAACTAGTGTTTAAAGAGCGAGTGTTGAAGTATCGAATAGTCCTGTTATATTTTTGTAAAATCTTATTATCTACAAATGAAACAGTTAATTTAAATAATAGGCATTCGTGTTTATGACTCTGAAAAGCAGATGAATTATCTCACCAACTGCTAGATACATTATAAAGGAGAGAAAAACATTTATTTTTCAAAAAAAAGCAAAATATATCATTGTTTTTACTAACTTGTAGTATATAAATCAGAATATAATAATTATAATGTTACTAAATATTGTTTTTTGTGTTTAGTAACTTAAAGTCTGTTTGGGAACTAGAACTTTTCTAGAGCAAAAGATTTATCAAGCCACAGTCAGAGATTCAGGTTATGGAGACTTTGCATACTCTAAAAAATAAACTATGTATTTGAGCCCTCGGTTCATGTAGCAGGGAAAGATTGTTTCATCTACATATCAGAGGTAACATCATATTCTTCTTCATACAATCCAGCTTCTCTGATTATTTCCTCCAGAAAAATATTGAATAATTCTGTTGAGAGGAAACAGCCTGATGGCCACATTCCCTCACCTTAAAGCAAGTGCCATTCGATGATCTTTTCACAAAACCAATGCAGGTGCAATTCCACATGAGCACAATTCAGTGTTCTGGAATTCTCGTTCTTCTCAAGGCTATCCAGAGTCTAGAATGGTCCACACAACCAGATGCCTAACACACAAGTCAGCATCTCTCTCATGCCCCTGCTTTGAGTCAAGGCCCATCCGTCATCAGAGATGTCATCGCTTGTTCCATCTCCTCTTCTGAATCTTGCATGAACCCTGACAATGAACAGCTGCAATTCTTCTTTGATTATGTTTGACAAAATTTTTGTTTCATGAAATATCAAAGGTATTATTCTAGTTTGAGCATCCTCTTGGGCCACCTTTCGTGGGAATGGGTCTAGGTTTAAACTGTACTGGTTTTCTTCCAGTCAGTTGACTAGGCAACTGTATTCCAAATTTGCTGACTTCTGTAGAAGAGTAAGTGCTTCCCGTGCTTTCAATTTCACTCTGACCACAAGAAACGCTCCGCGAAAGGGATTGTGCAAGCGTCCTTTCATGTTGACTTCAGCAGGCTTCAACCATAGTAGAGTGAACTTGGAGCTGTGTGTGGGGGTTTGGGGCCGTTTCAGGTTGTAGAAAGATGAAACGGAAAGTCATAACAGGTTAAAATCACATAAGTTTCAAAGATTTAAATGTTGGATATTAGATGATAGATAGATAGATAGATAGATAGATAGATAGATAGATAGATAGATAGATTATAGAAAGAAAGATAGATAGGTAGAGAGATAGTAACATTATTGTTTTTTCTGATTAGGTATTATGGAATGCATTTCATCTCAAAGAGTGTCTATCTACAACACATCAAAAGACTGCTCATTTTTTGTGCCAAACTCTGTATAGTTGTTATGCTTAAGTTCATTGTTTCGGCTAGTGTCCATTTATCTCAGAGGTCCTCCTTCTCTTCTTCTTCATCTTTTTTTTTTGAAGACTGCTTACTTTAGCAAGTATGATGGTCTTTTACAGCCACTGTCCTCTCCTGATATCCTGTGTCGTGAGATAATATGAGAGACAACGTGTCACCATCTTCGCTTCTAGAGAACAACTACTTTTACTTCCTCCAAGACAAAATTGTGTATTCTCTGACAATCAGGTTGTACTCCATAGTCTCTGCTGACACCATAATTATAATGCATGAGTTGTTTTCCTGTCCTTATTCAGTGCTCAGTGTTTCCATGCAAATGAAGCACTAGAAAATGGCATGGCTTGGATCAGACTAACCGTACTCCTGAAAGTGATACATTTTCTCTTTGACATTTTAAAGAAGTCTTCTGCAGCAGTTCAACACAATGGAATACATCATTTGATTTCTTGATTTCTGTTAAGAATGGGTTGTGGATCCAAGCACAAGGAGATATATTTATCCTGCTACATCCTTTCTCCACCACTTATCTGCCAGTTTGTCATACTATGTTGACTCGTGTATTCCTATGATACTGGAAGCCACGTCATTGGTTTTGAAAAGCCTGGCAGGGTCGCCAAGGTGAATAGGTTTCAGTAGAGCTTCCAGACTAAGACTACACAGAAAGAATAGGCTGCACACTTCTCTATGCTGAAAACTTTATGACTATCATCAGGGTATTTCCAGATAATATGAGACCCATATCAGAAGGTATTAAAATATGCCAGAGGAAGTATTTCCTTCTCAGAAGAAAGTCTAGCACAAAGAAGTTGATGACGAAAGCTTCGAGGATCTTGATTTACTGATGTAGGACAACTTAAAATGAGACAAAATGATGGAAAACGTATTTTTATAAATGGAACATGGTGCTTATTAAATCTAAGAAAATTATAAGCCTCCAAAATGTAAATGATTACTTAAAGAACAATATCCTAGGTAATATGGAGCTGAAATAGAATGTAATTGGCCATTTTTGAAGCAGACAATCACATAAATTACTATGTCTAGAATCACAAAGTCAAGAGAAATATGGTGAATTCATCATCAGTGAAAATATTTCAAGATCTAGCTGGAAGTACAATTTTATCTGTATTAGGATAACATCTATAAACATCCCAAGAGATCTAGTTGGCAAACTACTATTCAAATTTACACATAAACCACTGAAACTAGTGATAAGGAAACTGAAGAATTCTACCAATTTTGTTGGTCTGAAATTGATAAAATATGAAATAAAGAGGCATTGGTTGTTATTTACAATAGGAATGTAGAAGTTGGAAGGTAAGAGGAAGGAACAATAGTTGGAAAATATAGCTGTGATGATACAAATGAAGCTGGAATTCACATGATATAATTTTGCTAGACCAATTTCTTCATTGCAAATACATTTATTTAACATAGACAGTGACTGTACATATGAATTCCCTTAGATAAATAAATAGGAATCAAAATGACGACATCAGTTGGAAATTGCTATGAAGAAGCTCAGTGTCAGCATTGAACATGAGAGGAGAGCCTGATTATAGGAAATCAACTATCCATCTATAAATTCAGATTGAAATTGAAAAATGTGAAAATAGTTCCATGAGAATTAGAATATGGCCTTGCGTATAACCTACCTGACTTTAGATAACCTCTTAAGGATAGAATAAATTCATAGAACAATAATAACAGAAGACCTGACAAGCAGCAGGATGACATTAAGAACACTATACATGAAGAAAGTAAAATGTTCTTAAAAATATAGAAAAAACAACAAATAATAATATCAAACCAAATTGATATCTAAAAAGTCTCTGGACCTTGTTATTAATCTTAGACCTATGAGGTCTAATTGAAGAAATCATACAATTAGAGAGCTGTGTAGAAAATACTGTAAGGCAGCTTGAGAAAACAAAGTTATTTATAATTAAATGTGCAAAGACCTGGAGTTTGCAAAACCCAAAGGGAGAACATAGTGAATATATATCAAACTGAAAACACTAAAGAAAAAAAAATCAAGATTCAAGTTGTTATATTGAGTCTTTGCACAAAATATTAAACAATGCAGGAATCCTCCAAAGAAGATGAAGGAATACACAAAGTCATGAAACCAAACATTGACATTCAACTATTTCAAGATAAAGAAAATAATCAAGAACCTGAAGGTATTAATGAAAAACAAAGCTCCAGGAATTGACTGGATATTTTACATCCATATGATAAAACACTGATAACACTCTTTCATCCAAGCCAGGGCATATGAAAAGCTGCCACCACATCACCCTGCTGGGAGAGATTCATATTTGTACCCATCCCAAAGAACGTTTACCTACCTGGATGCAGAAGTACCAAACATTACTCTTCAAATCACATCCAAGTAAAATATTGCTGGTGACTGTTCAACAACGTTGTAGCGGTGCACCGACAAAACGCTGCCAGAAATTCTAGCCAGGTTCAGAAGAGGATGCAGAATGAGTGAAACTTTACATAATCTAGAGGCAATTATTGTTTCTTTTCCAGGGTTGTTTACTTTTACCATATTTATACCAAATTTATTCTATCTGCATACTCCTACAATAGTCTGAGAATGTGTACTATATGAAGTAGAACATGATTTCAGAATTGGAAGAAGGTTTATAACAACGTGCAATATGCAGAAAACACAACCTTGCTAACAAGAGAAACTGAAGCACTTGCTGATGCATAGTGCTGTATTCAGTATAATGTACTATTCAACATAAAGACAACCAAAACACTCAAAACAGGAGCAAAGTATCCTGAAAAATGGAGAAGAGATTGAAGTTTTCATTGATTTCTTCTTTCTTGGATCTCCAATTATTGCTTATGAAGGCAGCTGTCAAACAATCAAAGGAAATATTGCATTTGACAAATATGTACAAAACTTCTTTAAGCTGTTGAAAAGCAAGAATGTCACTAGCAAGAGTAAGACTCAATTCATGACATTGCCCATTGCCTCATATACATGTTAAAGTGGAACATTGAATAATAATAGATTTAAATGATACAAGATATTGGTGGAGAAAAGTAAATTAACATAGAGTTACAGAAGAACAAGCAAATTTTAGCAGAAGTACTGGCAAGGGTATACCTTAGAGGCAAGAATGGTGAGGTTTTGTCTTATCTGTTTTAAACAAGTTTTCAGTCCCTGGAGAAGGACATCAGGCTTTTTAAAGTAGAGGAAAACCATCAACAAGATGGAATTACACAGTAGTCGCAATATTAGATTCAAATGTAACAATAATTGTGAAGATGGTGTAGGACTGGATTGGGTTTCAGTCTGTTGTACATAGGATCAGAATGAATTGGCATCAACTTGACGGTACCTAACAACAATATTTTCTTCTGAATGCAGCACCCTAAAGATGTACTACTGCTATTGTTGCTGATTTATCTTAGCAACAAACTTTTAGTTGTGTGTGAAATTAATGATACTGCTTCATAATTTCCACATTTTGTTGGGTCGTCGTCCAGTTGGTTGACCAAGTAACTCTCCAGTTTCTTAGCACGGGCTAATGAATGTGCCCACTTGAAGCATTTGGGTTGGCATCATGTCAGTTGTTGGAGTGCTGTGTTTTGCTAATACCTTCAGTACAACTGGGCCTTCATCTTTCAATTTCATTGCTTCTTGAACATTCTTGAAACAGGTGAACTTCAGCAATTTCTTTTTGGCACAGTGAATCTGCTCATTCTGTTCTATATCTCTAACACTTGATGTATCATCCAATGTTTTGTCAAGGACGTCCCTTTACATTTTAAGATGAGGTTTAAGTTTTTCTTCAATTCTTTCAGCTTCTTGTCGACTTGGCACGTTTTTCATTTAGGGGTTCCTAGCTCCAGCTCTGAATATTTCTTTATAATATTTTGTCTACTCCATGTGCTTTTTGGCATTTTTGTCCTCCTTTTTTTTAACTTTAAACAGTTTAAACCTTTCCTCCATTGGCTTTAGCCCATCAGCATTCTTCTAACAATGACTTTGACATTTTTTTTCTTTATTCAGTTATGGTGCATTTGGTGTCCCCTCACAGCTCATCAGATCTTCTGTCACTAACACCCATAGGTCCATTCTCTTTTTGACATATTCTCTAAATACAGGTGGGATGTGCTTCAGGTTGTGTTTTGGTTCTCCTTGACTTGTTTTAATTTTCTTTAGTTCAATCTGAACTTGCATATGAGAAATTGATGGTTTCTTTCTCAGATTGACACTGGCTAATGACACTGAGTTTCTCCTTCATCTCTGCTGAAATAGTCAATTTGAGTCCTGTCTATTCCATCTGGAGAAGTCCACATGCATACTCATCATATCTATGCTGTTGTAAACAAGATATTTACAATGAATTATTTGTTGGTTTTAGAAAATTATATCATGTGACCTCCAGATATTACCCCTATAATATATCTAGATTTTCTCCTTTCCAATTTTTGGATTACCCTTCCAGTCTCTCTCAGAGATATTTTCCATAAAATAAATATGTTTCTAATTTCATTGAGTGTCTTCTGATGATGCAGTGGTTAAATACTTGCATACCAAATAAAATGTCATTAATTAGAACCTGCTGGAATGTGTTCCTATAAAGATTGCCACCTTGCTTCCTCTGTCTTCTCAGGTCGCTCTGACTGCTACTCAACAACTCAACTTCAAAGCAGTGATTGTGGAATCCCACCCATGTTGTGACTGGACAATTGGAACGATCAATGAGATACTAAAAAGTTTCAGTAAAGGTTAGCAAACAATAGCATTTGTCTATTGTGTATTAAGACGAGTCCAGGTGACTCAGTGATTCAAAGTTTGGTTGTTACTCTCAAGATTAGCAGACCCAGCCCACCAGCCCCTCTGTGGGAGAAAGTTGGGACTTTCTACTCGCAGAAACAGTCTCATAAGCAATCTCAGAAACTGACACTACCTTGTCCTGCAAGGTCACTATGAGTCAATATTAAAATGGCAATGAATGAGTAATTATATTTTATCCTAACTTTTAATATCTGAATGAAAAGCTTTGGTGGCATAGTGATTAAATTCTTACCTGCTAACCAAAAGAACTGCCGTTCAAACCACCAGCTCCTCTACAGGAGGAAGGCAATGCTTTCTTTTTCTTTTTTTTTTAAAGCATTTTATTAGGGACTCATACAACTCTTATCACAATCCATACATATATCAATTGTGTAAAGCACATCTGTACATTCTTTGCCCTCATCAATTTTAAAGCATTTGCCCTTTCCATCAGGTCCTCCCTTTCTAATTGTTTATGGATTCAAGGTCATGGAAATGCACAAGGGCACATCTACCAGTCCTCTAAAGCTTCAGTGAGTTGAGGGTTGGTTTGAAATATGGATGTATCTTCTTTATCTTTTTTATAGTGCATAATTATACACTTTTTACTTTACATCTTTTTCTGTTTTATAAAATTGTCAACATTTTTCTACTTTTTCCTAAGAATCAATTTTTTGTATTTGTTTTTGTAATCATTAAATCTTTTATTTTTCAACTTTTTTCCATTGATTGAAGATTATATTTCATGTTCTACTTACATAAATGAATTTTCACATCTTTCATTTTCATTCTTTCTGCTTTAGTAATGTAAATGTGTAAGACATTTAAACTCTGTGCTTAGAATTAAATCTTAGTTAGAAACTCATCGCATTGGATATGTCATATTATCATTGTCCCATTTTATAAATAATTGGCAACTGAAGTTTTGATATCCTCTTTGACCCAGTGAATGTGAGAGGTATCTTTATTAAAGAAAAACTTTGATAGGAATTCATATTTTTATTGCAAGACATTACACACAAAATTCTGTACATATTTTTCTTTTAGGAATGTACTATCATTATTTGATGACCTGATATAAAATCAAATAATATAAGAGCATATGTAAAAAAAAGTATCATTACTAGGATTCTAGGCCATACACACACACACACACACACACACACACACGGTGATTTCAAGCTCAACATTTCCAAATATGTTTCTGCAACCAATTGATGGCTACAGAAATGTTTTGTCAATAAGGAGTCTTAGTTTCCTCAGGGTGCCTTCCAGACCAAAAGCGCCAACCAAAATAATGGCTTCCAAAATAGTAGCTTCCAAAATGTTGGCTCTTCTAGGCTTTTTAAGCTCAAGAATGAGAGGTCCACAGATAAATTTCTCAAAGGACATTGATGACCATGGAGACTTATTAGGAAGAAATTTTGATTATAAAAAAACAAACTGTAACGGGGAGAAAACGTCTTGTAATATTGTGCTGAGAATTTTTTTTTCTCCTTTTAAATATCACACAGACATGTTCATTCTTGGGGAAAGCAAGATATTTCCTATGGTAATATAACTGAGAAACAACTCCATCCACAAGAGAGCCCTGATCTTGCACCTTCAGACTTCCTTTTGTTCTCTAAACTCAAACAACATTCAAAACAAACACAATTTAAATCTGTCAAAAGGATGTCAAAACTGCTGTTTTGATGTGATGCAAATCAAAGAACACAGACTGCTTCCAAGAAGGGAGAGAGAGAGAGAGAGAGAGAGAGAGAGAGAGAGAGAGAGAGAGAGAGAGAGAGAGAGAGACACGTCACCCTCAGAAGTGAGTAAGCTTAGATGGAGGATGAGCCAAACAACCAGTGCTTCACATGCTGATATTTTTGTTTCACAAGATTTTTATGATTTATAGCAATTGTTGCTTAAAAAGGACAACGAAGTGAATAGTGAATCACAGTTTTTAGCTCGGCTGCCTGGACTCTGTAAGCTGCTTCATTCCTATTTTGTTCCTCCCTCCCTCCCTCCCTACTTCCTTCCTTTGGTTAAATCCCCCTTATAATCTTTTCTATAAAGTTATATTTGAATTTAAAATATAGCATTTTAAAATTCATCTGTTTATTCGTCCATTCCAAAACTCTATTGAACTCCCAGTCCATACTTGGGACAGCACTAGATCCCGGACTAGTGAAAAGATAGTATTTATATTTGCATTCTAGTTAAAGGAGAAAATGTGACAACCATGATAAAATAAAGCAAACTGTATGGTCCATAGGGATGATGATTGTAATGAAAAATGAAGCGGAAAGAAGCACAGATCGTTGCTGTGGAGAGAGAATTACAATTTAATTTAGAGAAATCAATGAAGGTCTTGCTATTTTGGATGATAGCTGATGAGAGAACTGAAGAAGGTACAAGAAACAGGCTTGTAGCTCTCTGGAAGAAGAGCATTCCAGACAAGGGCTATCAAGGGTAAAGGTCATGAGTCAGAAACCTGTCTGCTGTATCTGAAAGAAGTATTCCAGTGTCCCCAGAGCAGAGGGAGATGAAGTATTTACTATGTTACATTCCTAACATTTGAGCATCGTGAATCATACCTTTTAAATAGAACTTGTAGTTTGCTTTAAATGATCTTTTTCCGAATTCAGGGTTTGGCTCAAGGGCAGAAACCTTGGGTGTTCCATCTGGCAAAGGCTATGTATCAAATCTGTTTATGTTGCTGAGAAAAAGAATTTGCAAAGAAGTGTTTGGTCTTGCCAAATAATGGCTCTATACAGCTTCTTCGTTTTAAAATTTTTCCTTTAACGTTTTGGGTTTTGGCTTATCGGTAAATGAAGTTCACAAAAACCTTGTCTCATCTTTGTCATTCAGGTGAGCTCTGAACTAAGGAGATCGGACTTTCCTAGGCAGCTTTTCTGGCATTAGAAAATGCTTCCTACCTGCTCATAAGACTTTCAGTGAAGTGTTCATTAGAAGTGGACTGTTATTCCTTCTTTCCCCTCTGATCTTAGTTTGGACGCTCCACTGAAACCTGTTCATTCTGTGGAAAACTGGAAAACTGATGGTATGTTATGTACTGATAGCTTTACTTCCAGTAGCTCAGCAACACATGTACATATGTATAGGTAAGAGATAAAATTCACAACACAGGGAACCCAGGAACAGGAATGGCAATAGAGAAATCGAAAGGATAAGTTGAAGGTGGGGAGAGGATGGGAGGGAGGGTGTCACCGATCACAATGAATGACACAAAACCACACATCCCCATCCAGGGGGACGAGCAACCGAAACCACAGGGGAAGGGAGATGTCAGTCGGTAGGAGAGTTGAAAATAATTAACAATCTACAATCGATCAGGAAACCACAAGGTTTTGGTGGGGTGGAGGGAGGGAAACAAAGAGGACCTGATCCCAAGGGTTCAGTGGAAAATAATTGTCTAGTAAAAAATGATAGAATATATGCATTGATACGTCAGATATAATTGATGTATGGTCTGTAACAATGGTTATAAGATCCCCAATAAAATGATTTTTTAAAATATAATGGAATAGATCAAATGGGGAATCGTTTGACAGTATGACTTTAAAATGTTAACATTGCTAAGCAATTATTACACTAAATTTTTAAAAAAACAAAACAAAATTACTATTTGGCATCTACGTGGGCTGTTTCTCAGATTAACTCTAGATGAGTAAGACAGGGATGAATAAGAACTACCATTTACAAATATACTTTTGGTTGATGACCTAGGGTTTTATAAACATTTTTGTACCAAATCATCTATTTTTTAATTTAATCATTAACTGCAATATTTTCCCTTCTGAGTCTGGCTCTATTTAATTATACTTTCAAGTGAAACGGTCTGTTATAAGAGATTTAAATCAGTTGTTTTCAACCGATTGTGATCACATGTGTTTGAGAGTAGAGTTTTCAATAATTGCGATATTTTAGAGCTAAACTACCAGGTCTTTCTTCCCAGGTGTGTTTGGGTAGATTTCAATTACCAGCAATTTTCAGAAGTCATGACCTCTGTTACAAGAGGTATAAGAGTCAAGTTGACTTTATATATTCAATGATCCCAATACTGAGTGGACCAAACTTCAGAAGTCTTATAATTTTAACCATTTGATTAAATTTAGTTGAGAATCAACAGTCTCATCATTTATGCTACATTATTAGACAACTCTAGAGTCATGTTCAACTCTCTCTGTCGGTTTCTCTATTTTCTTTACATCACTCACCTTGAATAAGACACAAATAGAAAAACTGCAACAACCTCATTAGCTACTAACAAGCTTCTTATCAGTCTTATTTGTGATTTCCTTCAACTGCCTTGCTCCTCCATCAATTGTCATAAACTATTATTTTCCTCTCTTCTGCTTATCAGTCATGTTTTAAGTAAGGGTTAACACATAGTTGCTACGTTTGCCAAACATTCCTCTAACCACCTTACATAATTTTAACCATTGTATCTTTAAAAGATAAAGCAGTCACTCTCATTATCAATATTTTCCCCAAGGGAACTGAGTGTACATAACTCACTTTGACACACAAATAATATGATTGAAGAAAAAAATTAAATCTATGGAAACCACCCAAGTATTTAGCCTATATTTTATTCATTGTTCTATTCAAGAGTGAGGTGTATAAACACTAAAATTTCTAAAATGATATGCATTTTTTCGATATTCCAATTTAATTACATTTTTTTCTGAAATTGAGTTTTGTCTAGGGAAGAATTTAAAAATAACACTAATAAAATGCACACTTGAAGCACAACCACTTATTGGTAAATCAAATTTTCCTCCTTGTGGTAGTATCATATTTATCCCAATCAGGGATCACTTATAAGCAAGTATATTTCTATAATATCTATCTTGTTTTATTTGAAGTTTTCTAACTCACTGCAATATTAATATATTCTGATATTGGACAGTGATTTCAGGAATAGATTTCCTCTATCCTTGTTAATTCAAGAGTGTCCGTCCCTATATTTTTGACAAATTGAATTTTTAACACCTTTGCAATATTGTCTTTCATCAAATAACAAATAACACATTGATATAGATATTTCTTAATTTATCAAATAATATTTTGCAAGAGAGTTTTGGTAAACTATTATTTATTTATTTGATTTTCCCTGATAATTTATTAGATTTACTGAAATTATAAAATATTACATTTTAAATTTCAATGTTCTTAATTGATTATCATTTTATGTATTTACAAAAAATGCACTAACATGCTTTTCACAATTTCTAATTTGATGCTTATTCTTTTCTTGTCTGTATTTTTAATACTATTATTGAAATGTACTTCATATATCATAGAGTTTAAGTATTTAATTGTATGATAGTTGTGCAATCATTGTCACAGTCAAATTCAGAACATTTTCTTCTCATATTCATGGCTGTTCACTCCCATTGTTCCCAACCTCTCCTGCTATATACCCAGGTGATGAATGCTGGTACTGTCTCTATAGGCTTCTCTCTCCTGGGTTTCATATACAGAAAACTATAGAAAACACAAAAATACAACAGCATGACAAAAAAAAAAAAAAAGGAAGTCCTCAATTGGAAAGAAATAAAAAAATATTAAAACTAAAACAACTTTAAAATGGGTCAAAAGACAGATCAAATTATAAAGTGCTGCATTTTAACCTTTCTGCATTGGCCATAATCAATTTAGAATGTTCTCTCTGATAGTAAATATATCACATCCCCAGCTTATGGGCACAGGGAATTCACCAGAAGTGTAATTCATGTCGTAAGGTATGAAAAACTGGCATATACATGTACAACTTCTTTTCTCAACAATGTTATTATTTCTATACTGTGGGCTAAATTAATAACACTATCAATAAAATGATCTTATGCCACAAGCTGATGATTTATAGTGTTCTCCATCATAAAATGAAACTGATGTCTGTTAAGTGAACCAGAGATATCTATAAACCATAGATATTTGAATGTATTTTGGTCTCATGTTTAATTCTTACCTGAATTTAGAAAATAAAATATTTCCTATTATGTGGCCATACTTGATACCCTCATGAACAAATCACTGAAGATATAGAGGCTATTAAAAAGTGTAGGGAAGAAACCAGATGGCGCGTGATTACCAGAGAGAATAGTGTCTTGGGTCTTAAAGGCTTGTCTTCAAACAAGCAGAAATCTAAGTGAGATGTCAGCTAAGTCCACGTGGAATAAGCATACCAGCTTGTGTGATCCAAAAAATTGCAAATAATGAAATCTGAATCCCCAAGAGTGAATGCTATCAAAACTTAAATTCTGAACACCACGTTTGAAGTAGGCTAAGAATGACGAGGTTGTTGGCTGTCATCTGCTTGGCTCTGACCACAGTGTCCATAAGCATAGCCGGTCAGACGTTGCCTGGTCCTGCGCCATCCTCCCAATCAGTCCTATGTGCCAGCCCATTGTTGCAGCCACTGTGTCAATCCACCTCCTTGAGGGCCTCCCTCTTCTTTTTGCCACTTCTAAACTTTACCAAGCCTAATGTCTTTGTCCAGGGACTAGCTTCTCTTGCCAAATCCCCAAAGTATCTAGGACTAATCATGGCTTCTTTGCCTCTAAGGAGCAGTCTAGCAAAATTTCTTCCAAGACACATTGGTTTGTCCTTTTAGCGGTCCAGAACATTTTATTATTCTTCTCCAGCACCACAATTCAAATGCATCGATAATTCTTTGGTCTCCCTTATTCAATGTCCAAATTGCATGTGCTTTCCGGCAATGGAAAATACCATAGGATGGGCTGGGTGCACCTTAGTCCTCAAAGTAACATCTTTGCTTTTCAATACCCTAAAGAGATCTTGTGCAGCCCAGATTTACCAAATTCAATACAGTTGTTGATCCCTTGACTGCTGCTTCCATGAGCATTGATAATGGATCCAAGAAAGACTAAACCCTTCACAACTTCAAGCTTGTCTCTTTTTGTCATGATGCTATCTACTGGTCCAATTGCTTTGATTTTGATGCTCTTTGGGTCGAGTCATCAACTATACTGAAGGCTGCCATCTTTGACCTTCATCAGCAGGTGCAGGAAGTCCCCTCACTTTCAGCATTCAAGGTTGTGTCATCTGCATATTGCAGTTTGTTAAGGAGCCATCCTCAAAATATAATGTGACATTTTTCTTTGAATAATCCAGCTTCTCTGATAATTTGCTCAGCATACAGATTTTACAAGTATGGAGAGAGAATACAATGGTGGTGCGCACATATTCTGATTTTTAAACTATGCAGTTTAAAACTATTCACACGACTGCCTCATGTACAAATTCTTCATGAGCATAATTACATGTTCTGGAACTCCATTTTTTCTAAATGATTTCCATAGTTTATTGTGGTCCTTAGAAACGAATGTCTTTGTATGGTCAATAAAACAGGTTAACATATTTCTAGTATTCTGTGCTTACAGCCAACATCCATCTGACATCAGCAATGATATCCTTTGATCTACCTCTTCTTCTGAATCTGTCCTGAACATCTGGTAACTCCCAGTAATTGTTCTAATACAATCATTTTTGCATGAGCTTCAGTAAAATTTTACTTTCCTGTGGTATCAATGATATTGTTCTTTAGTTTTCAGCATTCTGGATTGGGCAAATATATATTAACATATATACGTACATACATATATATCAGTCAGTTGGCCAAGTAGCTGTCTTCTGAATTTCTTGGGATAGATGAATGAGTGCGTCCAGTACTCCATCAGCTAGTGGAAATGTTTCTTTTGATAGTCCATCAGTATCTGGAGTCTTGTTTGTGCCTAATGCCTCAATGCAGCTAGAACTGCTTCCTTTAAAATTTTAGTTCTTGCTCAGATGCTACCTTCTGAAGTGGTATAATATTAAATAGTTATTTTTGGTTTGGTGACCCTGTGCATTCTTTCTATCTTCTCTTGATACTTCCTGAATCATTCAATATGGTTGTTTTGCTATTATTTCTGTTGCTCTCATTCTCATTATTTTAATCTTTCTTATACTTCTAGTCCTCAACAAGATTGATTGACAATGTGAGTTGAAACAGGGGCTACCACAATGAGTTCAAAATCAAGAACAATGATAAGGGTGGCACAGGACTGGGGTAAATTTCTTTCTATTTTACACGAGTAAAAACTGACTCTGATTACTATGATTTTTTGTCTTTAATCCTCAACCAGAAACTCTCAGATACTGACCTCTAGGTAACAGTTTATCCTAGTGAAGCAATACCCACAATATTTATTTTACATGAAATTTGCTAAACAAACAAACCCCACGGTATTTCTACTAATTTTTCTTTGAAGAGAATAACAGCACCCAAGTGCTAATTCACAGAAAGAGAAACAATCTCAGCAGTCAGATTCGTTAAGCTACACCAAAATGAAGGTTTAGAGATCTGTTGAAAGTTTTTCAGGAGAAAGTTAACCCATCAGAAAGCAGAGACTACAAGCTTTCAAAACACCGAGCTAGCCTGCTACACATTTTCATAATTGACATTGTTCCTTTTACTGTGTTATTATTGGGATATTCACAGAATAATTATTTCTCTGTACATTTGTGAAGTTCCAGGTCATAATTTTTACAGGTACTTTAATTAAACAAATAAAGTATGACACATCAAGATTGAAATATATCAACTACTCCCTGCACTGATAAGCTAATAATCTGTTTATGCATTTGCCTGTTCGACACAGTTCATATAATAAAACATTGTTTTGTTGGTTCCTTTGTTGTGTTTAAGTATCTGAATTATTTCACTCAGCATGCATTAAGATTTAAGTTTATTCAATCTTGTGGCTGAATGACACTGCACTGTATATACATATTATATTTTTGCCATCTTTCTACTTTATGTATATGCATATGTACATATATTTTTATGACTTTAATTTTTAAAATTTTATTTTGTTATTGTTGCAGAGAATTTATACAGTGAAGCACATTTATTTTAACAGCTTCTAAAGTACAATTCCCTGACAATAACTGCATTCTTTAAATTATGTTATCCTCATAATCAGATTGGTTCTTCCCCCATAAACATAAATTATTATCCGCTAATTATCCTACCTAATATGTTCAGTTTTCATTGTTAATTTAATGCCATATCTTGAAAAGGCACAATCCTCAAGACAGATCATCTTGACTAGTTAAACTATTCTATCATTTGGCTGTGAGAGAAGGTTAAAGGGTATATTTTATTTGCAGTTGTCTTGGGGCAATAGATTTGAGAATTCACCCAGAGACCTTAGACACAAAATAATGAATAGATTAAAAATCACATGATTTTAAAAATATATCAAGCAAATAGTAACTCCAAGAGAGCTGGAACAACAATAATAATGGCTGATAAAATTTATCTAAGCTCAAAATTATTACAACAAAGAAAAGCATGTAAATATTAAGTGTTAATCAACTGTATGAGAATAACAATAGTAGATATTTAAGCATCCAATGACAAATGTTTTAAATACACAAAACCAATTTTAATGAAATTTAAAAGAAAGTTCCACAAGAGTAACAGGACCTGTTAACACACCACTCTTGAACAGACGAAGCAGAACTAAACTCAAGAAGGTTAGGAAAGATCTAAATAACACAATTACCAACTTGACTTCATGGACCGGAGTAGAAAACCACCGTGAACAGCAGTACAAGTACTTACATTTTCAATTGTATGGACCGTTATACAAAGCAGACCATATTTTGAGCTACACAGCAATTTCCAAAAAATTCAAAATTACTGAAGTAATTTAAAACACTTTCTCTCACCCTAATACTATAAAAGTACAAATGAATAACAGAAAGAGTAAAAAAAGTAAAATAATGGAAACTGAGTAACACTTTACATCAGAACTCTTTAGTAATGAAAGAAAATAAAAAAATGAAATTTGAAACCCCTCATAATCAAATGAGAATGAACATATAACACATCAAAATATGTGGAATCCAGCAAATACTGCCATTCCATTCAGAGGCATAGTATAGCAATAAACACACATATCAAAATAGAGGGAAGAATCAAAATCTATGGGCAAACTCTACAGCTTAAAGACATCAAAAAGAAGCTAGAAAAGAAATCTGTAAGCATGCAAAAAAAGAAAGAAAGAGAGAAATAGGAAAAATAGAAAGTATCACCAAGACTAGAATCTGGTTTCTGGAGAGAATCAGCAAAGTTAACCACAAGTCAATGTGACAAGCACAATAAACAATACTGTGAAAATAACCAAAGTACGGAATGCCATAGGGGGCATTTGAATACAGTCAAGGAGATAAAAAGGTTACTAAAATTTTGTGGAAAAGTGTACTCTAACGAATTAAAAAGTCTACAAGGAATGAGAACATTCCTAGAACTACAGTACCTACTAAACCTAACACAATGCCAAAAATGGGAATAGGACCATAACATTAGAAGAAATTGAAGAGATCATAAATATAACTTCCAACCAGAAAAATGTTCCAACCCAAATGGCTTCCCAGAAAGTCTGCCACACCTTCAGAAAAAAAAAAATGTTGACATCAATTCAACTCTAGTTATTCTATAACACAGAAGAGAAAAAAATATTCCCCCATTCATACTATGAAGCATGTATATGCAAAAGAAAAAAAATCTAGAGAAAGGAAATTACTGATCAATACCATCATGAATATAGGTGCAACAATCTCATTTGCTCCAGCACATAGTAACTCTGGTGAAGGACGTGGCAAGTCACTATGAGGTAAGAACTCAGTAAAATGCGATCAAGGTAAATGCAGACAATGAGAGGGTAGCTGGGCTAACTCACACCTACCACAAAAACTGCAATATACGCAATTTGCAACAACAGTAACAACAAAACCATATAAATTACACATAGATACATAGGTAGATGTGTGTGCTATATATTTGTGGGAGAATGGACTAGAGTAAATGCACATTCTTAGACAAACAGAAAACCTTGTGAAACTAAGATACTGGGGTTAAAGCCTAAGAGCCATCAGCTAGAGGACATAAATATCAATTGTGATGGCATAGGTCATAAAGGTCATGTTCTAAATCATAACCTCCAGTCTCTTCCTGTCTACAGCAAAGAACAGTCCAGGAAAACAAAGCATCAAGCAAGTAATTAGTCTCTGTCCATATGAACTGCATGCTTCTTTAGCACAAGATCCAAAGAAAAAGATGGTACCCAATGACTTCTGAACACCAGTCTGAGCAGGAAAACAACAGAAGGTCCTGGAAAGATGAGATAATAATATAGAACAAAACCTAAAATCATAAATAAAAATACTCGACCTGCTGGACTGATAGAGGTTAGAATAAACTGTGAAATTGAAACTATTTCCCTTTTAACCTGGAGTTCACCATTCAGCAATAAAATAGACTGGCCTACCTGTAAAATAAACAGTAACACTCATGAGGAATGTAATCCTTAGAATAATCAAATATAGGAGACCAAACAATTAATGATTTCCCCCAAAAAAAGATATTCAGGAGGGACAGGAACACTATAAAGGTGGAAACAGAAGGCACGAAGAAAATAGAGAAAGTGCTGACAGGTTATGACATCACACAGTTATCACACACATATTTATATATTAATTAATCTGCTGTGGAAACTTTTACCTAAAGCACAAAATTTTCCCAAAAAATATCTATACATTTTTACATTTAATAAATGCTCCAATAGTCAATAAAGATTGAATCCTTTCCTTTATTTACTGTATTTACAGAAAATAACATGTAAAAGAGTTGTATTCAAGATCATGAATTTGTATTTTTCTCTCGCCTACAATCCACAATTTGGTAATAATTCCAGTTAGTCAAGTTTTTACATTTAAATATTCTTTACAGAGTATTGCTGATCACAAATAAAGTATTTCATTAGTTTTTGTGCGAGAATTATTTAGAAGACTAGCTTAGGTAACTTTTTACCTAGTAATGATGTCAGATATAGATTAAGTTAATGTAAAGCCTATAAAATAAGAACTATTAATCATAATTGTAAAATTGATATTATGATACTGATTCATTAAGTTACTTAAAGTAGTCTATGAATTTATACCATCATTTTGTGTATATTGTTATATTTCATTAATGTAATTACATAGATGAAAAATCTGCATTAACATATTTTTTATTTTATCAATAAGCTCCAAGTCATAGATAATAAGATTATTCCCATTAACAACCATTGATTTGCTACCCACTCACCAAACAAACTCACTGTCATTGAGGTCATTGTCACAGTGACCAAAAATCCTGTAGTGCTGCTCTTGTTGATTTCCAAGCCATGATGGGCTGCAGTCCGCATGATCCACAGTTAGTCCTGTGAACTCAGAAACCACCAAGACACCACCGTGAGTCAGCATTGACTCTATGGTGGTTAATTTGGTTTTGACACAATTATGTACTGTGTAGTTGCATCATGCTATAAATACAAAATATTTAGAATATTTAAATAATTATGTTGACATGATGCTCAAGACCTGATCAAAAGTTCCAAGTAGTTTGAAGATAAATTCCAAAAATATGTAACTATGCTGTATAATAACTTCAAAACTGTACAATAACGTCAGTGTATTAAATCCCAATGATATAAATTTATCATCCACACTGATATGTCCCATATCACAACTCATTATTTCTGTGTGCTTGCTGTCAGAACAGCATTCTATTTTGGTCTGCACACGCATCGTCTGCTATATTGACGATGAAGGGGGGGGGGGGAATGCCTTCTTTTGTTTCTCCAAACGCAGATCACAAATTACAATGTTTAAAGATAATATGTAATATTTAAAAGTAAATGAAAGAAAATGGGATATTTTAATTCAATTACTTCTAACTCACTAATTTCTAATCCAATCATATTCTCAGCCATATAGATGTTTTTAAAAATTCTACTTTGACAAAAATCTTGGAGTTTTCTAATCAATGTCCTCATTCAATAAGACTGTTTTATTCCTAGTGGAAATATCTGCTTTACCAGTAGTCTATCTTTTCAATATCAATAATTAAGGATACTTACTGTAGGCCTTTCCCCTGAGATTATGTTTGTTTTGTCTTTTTAAGCAGATAATCCAAAACAAAAGCGTTCAGGCAAGGTGAGAAAAGAGCACAGCTACCTTTTGATGGGAAAAGAGACACTCTGTTTTGATGTGTGTGTGTGTGTGTGTGTGTGTGTGTGTGTGTGTGTATTTAAAAATGTTCCCCCAGTGGCTGATTTTTTAATTTTAAAACCATTCTTTTGGGAGCTAATACAGATATGGTATTCTTCCACAGTTCAATCGTATCAAACAGTACTGTCCATTTGCTACCACAATCAATTTTAAAACCTTCACTTTCTTCTTGAACTCTTGTTATCAAATCCCCTTTGACCTCCCAAACCCTACTGCCCCCCACAGGAATGCTTACCCGAAGTGCTGTCTCTATGGATTCATCAAGCCTAGGGTTTATATATGGAAAATATATAACAAAACTTCAAAAGAGCTACCCAACGTAAAATACCTCAATGATCAACCCCAACACAATTAAAAAAACAACAAAAAATATTGAAAACCATATCAGATCAAAAGTGTATCACAGGGGGAAACAAATAACAAGGTTTTAACCATTCAAGTCAGACAATTTTGTACGTAAGTGTGTGTATTTTAGATCAATCAATGTTATCAGTTTCTAGGAGTGCAGACTCCTATATTGAAAGAGCAAGTATGTTTTCAAGGTCTTGTTCATGGATTCAGTCTATAGATCTGTATTAAATTTTGAAATAGTTGATATATACATTATGTTCTACATGTTTAAAATTGATTTCTTAGGATAAATGTCTCTTTGTTGTGGGTACTTTTTACCACAGGGTGGGTTCCATAAAGTGCGGCAGGTTAAAAATCTGGAAATACGTCCCTACTTTTTACTAACTTTTTGTTCCTGATTGGCAAGCTAAAGACTGGAAAGTAAGGAATGAGGTTTTGGACTATTGAAAAAATAAGCTATTACTACTAGTGTTTAAAACAACCTGGATATTTTAATGTTATGAACAATTTATAAGCAAACTAACCACAGAAAATGTCAAATAAGTTTAAAATGCAAGGGAAAGTACACAATTATAATTTACTTCTGCCCCTAAAGTTGACATTATTATAATTCATGCAGAAGTGAGAAACGTATCTTTATTTTTCTGATATCACCAGCATAGTAAATGTAAAATGTATGTTAAAAAGTTGAAAGATCTTTGAAGACAATATTATGAATAATGATACAGATTTGGGGACAGTTCTGCTCTGCCCCAAGGCATACCTACAAGACATCATTGCCTAAACGGCTGTGCGTCTGCTTTCAGACGCAGATTACAGAGAAAGCAAGTGGTAAATGCTGCTACCCCTTATGCCGAGCACTTAAGTCCACTGTCAGCTGGTTGGTAGCTACTCGGAGTGATCCTTAGGACAGAGGAGCACTGCTCTACAGGGTTTTCAAAGCTGTTAATCTTTGAAAAAAGCATTTCGCCACAACTTTCTACCATGAATTGACTGTTAGGAAGAACAGATTAAAGAGTTCAAAATTAATTTTGAGCTAATTGTCATCTTCTCTCTATTACATGTGAACATTTCAGTTACACATTTATAAGTATTTATATTAATATTTGTAACCATGCACACATATGAGTGGGTACCCTCCACAAAACAGAAAAAAGCTCTTCAGGGCGAAGCTTTTGTAGTAAGCATATTGCTAGCTAGGCGAGCATCAAGTAAGATGCTTTGGAAATTAGGTAATAATGTAATTTCACAGCCATGGGATAATATAATCATTCTCTATTTTTACATAATGCTGATATTTTTATAATGACCTGATACTTTGAGCGTATCTATGTGGAAAAGGTCATAGTAAGTATATATGTTTGTATAATATGTTATGTATGGCTTCCAACCTTTGTTTCTAAAAAAAAATAATGTTTGTATTAAAGGAAAACATATTTATCTTATTATATGTATTATTTATAAAAGAAGTTAAATTCAATTTGTAATAACCAGTAATGTTTACTCCCTTTTTCTATTATTAAATGTCTTTTTACATTTTCACTCAAACTAAGATTGCTGTCATTAATCATTGATATCTAGAAACTTATATTGTTTGCATTTTGTTGTTATTAGGTGCTGTCAAGTCTATTTTGACCTTTAGTAACTAATGAAATGTCAGTATGTATGCAATTACTTATTGACTCTCTATAACACACTGTAAATATACATGGGAAATATATTGCTTTAAAATGTTAAGAGTTCATATCTTAGATTAACACAATTAGGATGCATATTTATAATTTGCCATATGGATGACTATAAACATATTAGACAGATAGTTCACAAAGTAAAAGAATTCATAAGAAATAATAAGTTTGACATAGACATCTGTTTCATAAGCCAGTTTAATTGAATACATATGTTTATGATATCATAACTTTAATTATTACGTAGAACTAATGAAAACATCCCTAACCAACAAAGCCAATATAGAGAAACTTTGGACTTTCAAAATAATTAGGCTAGTCATTAGGAGACAACTTCTGTAAAATTAAATTTACTTGTGTACTATATTTTATAATGATATAAAGCCAAGCCAAAAACACAGCCATTAAACTGATTCAAACTCATTGAAATTATATTTGGCTTTCCAAGATTATAAATCTTTATGTGAAGTCAGCGTCTCCTGTGGAGTGGCTGGTTAGTTTGAACCACTGACCTTGCAGTTAGTAACCCAATGCTTAACTCATAGTTAGCTTCATTTTAATGGAAGTCATCCATGCATTCATATTAGTTAAAAATAAAAATGTAATGCATTTATTTATTTTCAAATATAATTATATGTTTATTAATAAAATTTAACAATATTTGCATACATTTCTATATTCATCAAGCACTCCTCTGAAAACTGAAAATTTGACCGTTCAAATCCATCAGATCAGTTACTCCAAAAAGTAACAAATCTTCATTTATTTTTATATAAATATATCTTTTATAGATTTAATTTCATAGTGTATTATTTTTAGTTGCTAGCTTGAAATCAACATGTATTATTTGTCCACTTCTCCATGTTGGAGGATCTGTTTATTTAAAATGTCTTCTTGTAGTGTATGAGAATAGCATATTTAGATGATTAGATAATATCTAAAGTGTCCTTCTATATCTTTCTATAAAACAGTGCTACTGAGTCGTTTGCGACTCACAGTGACCCTAAAGGACAAAGAAAACTGACCCCCTCGGGTTTATGAGGCGGGAATATTCCTATGGTCATAGAAAACCTCATAACTCTCTAGTGAATGGCTGTTGGTTTTGAAATTCTGACCTTGTATTTAGCAGCGCAACACAAAACCCACTGGGACATCAGGACTGATTGTATGTCAGTACATGGTTACCAGTAAATATGAGCCCTGGGAATGAATAATTGTCCAATTTTCCATAAATGAATTTGCACCATCTTTAACATTCTTCAAAAATAAATCACCAGAATGAATTTGGCTACTATGTTTGCAATGCATCTCAACCATATTTTAAGTAAATTAACAATAAACTTGGTCATAATTTTTAATCCGATTACTTAATATGCTTCAGTGATTCTGAATCAAATGTGGTTTTGCATTATACTCTTCTCATCAAGGAGATATTTTCCAATGTCTGAAGTCATTTTGGCTGTCACAATTTGAAGGGAAGGATGCATTACTGGTGTCTAGTGGATAGGATATATCCAGTGATATTGCTAAATAGCCTATGCTCTTTAAGACAGCCACACAACAACAAAAATCCAGCAAAATGTATCAACAGTAGTAAATTCACAAACAGTATACTTTACCATTTAAAAGCACTCACAGATCTCCGGACATAAGTCATCAACACAGCCAGGGGCCCTATACTGAGACTATTATTCCTTAATTGGAAAACTGATGACCGCTTCTCAGATTATCACTCTTAGAGACAGTATACTGATCTTACCACTTTCAAAGAAACATCCAGATAGGAAACAGGCTTTTCACGTCTTATTGTTTTAAGACAAAGAGAGATATCAAAGAGCATGGTGTTCATCAGAGTTTGATAAAAGAGATTTTGCACATGAATCCCCTTTTCTGAGTCCTTGCCCTAGGAAAGAATGGGCAGAATGACACAATAGGATCACTAGACTTGGAAGCTTTATTGCTTCAGTGAGGTCCAGTGAAGTGAATCATTCTAGAATGTTACAACTTGTTAGCTAAACACTGTATTGCCCTTTGACTTCTCAAAAAACACAACACTTAAGAATGTCAAAAGATTAAATAATATCTACCATTACATCGGTTAACTGCATTAATTATTGCATGCTGTGATGATACAACAAAAATAAAAATAAATCAAGGAAAAGATGACACAAAATAAAGCAGCCACTATTATAAAGGTGATAGAGCAATCAGAACTATGAAAGTGGATAAGATAATTATATGGATTACAACAAAATGCATTACAGGTTAGAGTGGGAATTTTAATGACAAGTGATACTAACGTATTACTTTCAAATGCATCTGATATAGATGTTAATATTTTCTGTTTTTCAAGCCCAATATTTTTTATTTTATTAAAGTGGGACCTTTCTCCTTAGAAACACTTGTCAGTGCTTGAATTAGCAATGTAGTCAAGTACATAAGGGTTACTGTCTATGAGACTTATCATTGACCTTATCATTTAAGTATTCATGAATATCAGAATAAGATATAATTGATGAGAATTTCATTACTAGAAAGGAATTATTTTAATGTCTTTAAAAGTTTAAAAATCAGTATACATAATTAGAAGAAAATAATTGCAAGATATATGTTTTTGATATTTGGTAATATAAATGAAAAATAATCCCATAAAAAGACTGAGAGTACTGCTTTTCCTCTGCACATATTTAAAGGCAACTTCTTATTGTATTTATGTATTACTTCCTAATATACCAAAGTAGTTATAAAGTATGGAGATTTTTGTTAATGGCAGCGCAAAAGCAGACAGAATAACCCAGCCTGATAACATTAGCCATCCTTCATCTTTGTCCCTTCTAAAAGCAGGTATGATGAATGAAGGGACTGTCCAGAGTAAAAGAAACAGAAACGATTATTAAGTGGACACATAGACTCCCACTTTTCAAACTATATGATTTATGAACTTCCACCACCGTCACCACAAAACGATGCAAATCTGCTGGGAGAACAATTATCCACTTGCTTATTGGTGTAACTGCTCTTGAGTCCATTCTAACTCATGCTAACCCTATGCACAATAGAATGTAATAACACTGGTCTGGACCTATGCTCACAATAATTTGTTATGTTGGAGCTCATTGTTACAACCATTTCTTAGCAATTGGATAAAGCATTCCCATTCCAATAGGAGAATCTATTGTCTCTTTTCATAGGAGTATGAAAACAGGTATGAGTTTACACTTCCAACCCTCATGTTTAGCCAATATTACCTGTGAGTTATGGAATCCCTGACCAACGTCAATGCATTCTATTTAATGTCCCACCTGCCCAGTGACCCCACTTCATAGTGAGGGCATTGAGAAGACGGGTGTATGACCATGCATCCCACTGACTGTATCAAGTATATACATATCCAGAAGATTCCATGAGTACAAAACACAGGGATAAGTTTTTGGTTTTTTTTACATTTTATTTTATTTATTTATTTTTTAATTTTAACAATTTATTGGGGCTCATACAATTCTTATCACAGTTCATACATATACATACATCAATTCTATAAAGCACATCTGTACGGTCTTTGCCCTAATCATTTTTTTCTCCTCTTTTCTTTTTTTACATTTTATTAGGGACTCATACAACTCTTATCACCATCCATCCATATACATACATCAATTGTGTAAAGCACATCCATACATTCCCTGCCCCAATCATTCTCAAGGCATTTGCTCTCCACTTAAGCCCCTTGCATCAGGTCCTCTTTTTTTTCCCCTCCCTCCCCTTTCCCCCCTCCCTCATGTACCCTTGGTAATTTATACCTCGTTATTTTGTCATATCTTGCCCTATCCGGAGTCTCCCTTCCCCCCTTCTCTGCTGTCCCTCTCCCAGGGAAGAGGTCACATGTGGATCCTTGTCATCAGTTCCCCCTTTCCAACCCACTCACCCTCCACTCTCCCAGCATCGTCCCTCACACCCTTGGTCCTGAAGGTATCATCCACCCTGGATTCCCTGTACCTCCAGCCCTCATATGTACCAGTGTACAGCCTCTGTCCTATCCAGGCCTGCAAGGTAGAATTCGGATCATGGTAGTTGGGGGGAGGAAGCATCCAGGATCTGGGGGAAAGCTGTGTTCTTCATCGGTACTACCTCGCACCCTAATTAACCCATCTCCTCTCCTAAACGCCTCTATGAGGGGATCTCCATTGGCCGACACTTGGGCCTTGAGTCTCCACTCTGCACTTCCCCCTTCATTTAATATGGTATATATATATATATATATATATATATATACATATACACATATATACACATACATACAAACACTTATATCGTTTGTTTTTTTTTTTTTTGCATGATGCCTTATACCTGGTCCCTTGGCACCTCATGATCGCACTGGCCGGTGTGCTTCTTCCATGTGGGCTTTTTTGCTTCTAAGCTTGATGGCCGCTTGTTCACCTTCAAGCCTTTAAGACCCCAGACACTATCTCTTTTGATAGCCGGGCACCATCAGCTTTCTTCACCACATTTGCTTATGCACCCATTTGTCTTCAGCGATCCTATCATGGAGGTGTGCAGTCAATGATATGATTTTTTGTTCTTTGATGCCTGGTAACTGATCCCTTTGGGACCACTCGATCACACAGGCTGGTGTGTTCTTCTATGTGGACTTTGTTGCTTCTGAGCTAGATGGCCGCTTGTTTATCTTCAATCTTTTAAGACCCCAGTCACTATCTCTTTTGATAGCCGGGCACCATCAGCTTTCTTCACCACATTTACTTGTTCACCCACTTTGGCTCTAGCCATTTTGTCGGGAGAGTGAGCATCATAGAGTTCCAATTTAATAAAAGAAGGTATTCATGCATTGAGGGAGTGTTTGAGTAGAGGCCCAAGGTCCTTCCGCCACCTTAATACTTGACCTATAAATATAGACACATAGATCTATTTCCCCATCCTCCTATATATATTTGCATGTACATGTCTTTGTCTAGACCTCCATGAATGCCCTTTGACTCCTAGCTCTTTCCTCCATCTCCCTTGACTTTCCTCCTGCCCTACTACCATGCTTCATCGCCACCTGGGCTAGAGTATACCTCTTCTCTAAGCAACCTTACCCTTGATCATTTCCCACCATGCCTGCCACTCCGCCTTCTCTACCATTTGGGGTCCCATGTTTTTCCCTTGTCCCTGGGTTTGTTAACACGACTTCCTTACGCCCCCTACCCCCCCACCCCAAGTCCCCCGTTGATTTTCCTCCAGATAGTTCTTCTAGCCTGTCCTATTCAGACAGACCTGATGAGTCACTAACATGCACGAAAACAAGACAGAGGAAAATAAAGCAACAGTATACAACCAGACAACAAAACAACAAAAACAAACCACTGACAAAGAACAGAACAAAACAGTTCACAAGAGAAAAGCTTGTAGTTAGTTCAGGGGTCGTTTGCTGGCCCTTAGGAGCGTTTTCCAGTCCAGTCTGTTGGGGCACCACGCCCTGGCCCCAAAGTCCACTTTCAGCATTCCCTGGGGACCTTGCCACTCCATTCCTTTGCTATTCCGCTGCACTCCCCCAGTGCTTTGCCTCGGTGTGGTGGGATCAGGTCAGGTGGGAACACATCTTTAGCAATGACACATCAGACAAAGGCCTTATTACTAAAGTCTACAGTACTCTGCTAGCTTCCAAAAAGAAAAAAACCAATAGCCCACTTGAAAGGTGGGCAAAGGACTTGAACAGAAGTTTCACAGGGGCAGAAATCCGAATCGCCAACAAACATATGAGAAAATGTTCCCGATCTTTAGCCATAAGAGAATAGCAAATTAAAACAACAATGAAGTACCACCTGACACCCTCAAAGGTAGCCCAATTCAAAAAATCAGAAAGCAACAAGTGTTGGAGGGGCTGTGGGGAGACAGGAACTCTCATCCACTGCTGGTGGGACTGTAAGTACGTACAGCCACTATGGAAATCAATCTGGCGATACCTAAAACAGATGGAAATAGAGTTACCATATGACCCAGCAATCCCCCTACTGGGCATATACCCAGAAGAGGCAAGAAACAAACCAATACCAGACATCTGTGCTCCAATGTTCATTGCGGCACAGTTCACAATTGCAAGGAGTTGGAAGCAACCCAAATTTCCATCAACTGACGATTGGATTAAAAAACTGTGGTATATACATACAATGGAATACTACGCATCACTAAAAAGCAGTGATGAACGTATGAGGCACATAGCGGCATGGGAAGAACTGGAGGAAATCATGCTAAGCGAAGTAAGTCAGGCACAAAAGGACAAGTACAACATGAGTCCGCTGAGCTAAGAATTTAAAAATTTTTTTTTAAAAAGCAAAAGTGGCATAGGGAAAAAAGCTACTGTATACAAACATTTTAGGGGTGAAGACGGTGTAGTATGGAAGAGACCAGACCAAAACCAGGGATGTACATGGTAGACAATGGTGGAGGAGGTGGGGAAAGGAAAACAAAAGGATGAATAGAAGGAAGAAAAGGGTAGTGGGGTCATGGGGCATTAATCCACCCAAGGGGAGAGTATTGTTTATATCTCCACAGGGAAAGTGGGACCAGACTTCAACCCAGTGCTGCAAGATGTGAATACAATATCCCGGCGTGGAGAAGGGAACCAGTGGAGAGGTCTGGGAGGCTGGCCCCAGCACCATAAATTAAGTGGATTCCTGCCCCTCCCCCGAAAAGAATTTGTTCCAAAGGACGACATTGACTCTGCAGCTCCGAGAGATGGACATATCTGATCAGAGCACACGGGAGCAGACGAAGGGGCAGGAGGAGAGAGTGGAGCACAGCCTGGCCCACCAGGCCGTGATGATGATGTTCCTGAGTAGAGCAGCCAGTCCACAGAAAGAACACCATGGCTGGCCCTACTATGAGACATGATGCCCCTCAGTGACTAAGGGCGATACAGGGGACAGCACCGGAGACACAGTGAGGGATAAGTTTTTAATCCACCATTCACCTTACATTTTCTTGTCTGCTCGAATTTATTCTACCAGCATTTCAAGCACCAAAAATGTACGTGTCAACAGTGCAGCTGAGTGAGACAAATGAGGATGAGCTACTTCAAAAAAATGGCCAGAGAATAACATTATAAGAAGCAGAGAAAAGTTGGCTGAAATAGTGTGAAATGAGCTTAGATTTTAAGAGGCCAAAATAAAGCTAGAGAGGAACACCTCCATCAAAATAGACTCTAACTAATGGTAGGGATGAAATAAAGGTTTTGATACCTTTATTTGTTGATGTAGTACAAGTCAAACTCAGAAGAAATAAATTCAAACATTCCGTAGTATTTGGGGAATGTGGCATAAGAAATATGTCAGTATGCTGAAATAGATTTATATTGCCCACTTTGAATCAAACAGTTACATAGTCTGCTATGCTGGTAATCACAGATTGAAGAGGAATGACATTACATTCACCATCATAAGTAGCATTTCAAGATCTAGTCACTAGCACAATGCTGTCAATAAGAGGTTATTATCCATATGCCTACAATAAAGATGAGTTAATAGCGCTATTATTCAAATTTATTCATCAACTACTAATGCCAAAGTTGAAAACTCCCAATGTCTGCAGTCTGGCATCTATTAAACACGCAATCAAGATTCATTGAGATGCATTGATAGTGACTGGTAATTGGAATGCACAAGTTAGAAGGAAGTAGAAGGATAGGTTGTTGAAAATATGGCTTGGTGATAGTAACAATTCCAGAAATTTTATTATAAAATGTTTTAAGTTTAGTATGTTATTCATTGCCAACAAATTTTTAACAAAATAAAATGTGTCTACATGCTATGACAACACCAGATGGAATACACAGTTATCAAATCAACTACATCTCCGGGAAAAGAGACAGGAAATGTGCTCTATTCTATATTATCTGTTAGAACACAATTAGGGGCTTACTACAGAGCATACCAATAATTGTTCATGTGCAAGTTCAAGTTGAATCTGAAGTAAATTAAAACAAGCCCAAGAAAGGCAAAGTATGAACTTCAGAAGATCTCATCTGAATTCGAGACCATCTTAAGAATCTATGCAACTCAATGGACATTACTAACTGAAACTGGCAAGTTAGGGAATAATATCAGGTACATAACATATGAGGAAAGCAAAGTTCAGTAAAAATCTAGGACAGATTGCAAACACCAAAATAGATGTGGGAGTAGACTCTGATTATTTTTTTATTGAACTTAGAAGCGCTAATGTCAATGGAATAAATTATAAAGTAAAATACATTTAAAAGGACAAATTGAGAAGTCCAAGGAAAGTATTATGAATAAAAGTACAAGAATTTGGGAGTAAGCTTAACAAACCACCAAAGAAGGTCATACACAGTATTTCCTGAGGTGAATGAATGGAAGAAAAAAAATAAGCATTTGGTTCAAATATTGAAGGATTCTATGTTCAAGATATTTGACAATTTAGAAATTATTAAGGATTATTATGACTATCATGCAGGTAAAATATTGATGGAAGAAGCACACCAGCCTATCCTGACAGGATTGCTTAAGACAAACCGGGTGCATAAGCAAATGCGATGAAGAAAGCTGATGGTGCTCAGCTATCAAAAGTTATAGAGTCTAGGTTCCTATAGGCTGGAAAATGAACAGAGGGCCATCTAACCGAGAAACAACAAAGCCCACATGGAAGAAGCACACCAGCCTCTGAGATCAGAAGGCGTGGGAGGGATCAGGTACCAGGCATCATAGCATTGTAAATGAGGGGGAGTGAAGAGTGGGGACCTAGAGCCCATCTGTGGGAAATTGGACATACTTTTGGAGAAGGGCCATGGGGAGGAGACGAGCTAGTCAGGGTGCAGTGTAGCAATGGTGAAACATACAATTTTTCTCTAGTCCTTGAATGCTTCCCCCCCACACACACTCTATCATAATCCCTATTCTACTTTACAGATCTGGCTGAACCAGAGGATGTACACTGGTACAGATAAGAACTGGAAATAGAGAGGATCCAGGATGGATGATCCCTTCAGGACCAGTGGTGAGAGTGGTGACACAGGGAGGGTTGAGGGAAGGTGAGGGAGAAAGGGGGAATAGATTACAAGAATCCACATATATAACCTCCTCCCTGGGGGACAGACAGTGAAGTGGGTGATGGGAGACGTCAGACAGTGCAAGGTATGACAAAATAATAATAATTTATAAATTATCAAAGGTTCATGGGTGAGGGGAGAGGGAGGGGAAAATTGAGGAACTGACACCAAGGGTTCAAGTAGAAAGCAAATGTTTTGAGAATGATGAGGAAAACCATTGTACAAATGTGCTTGACATAATGGATGTGTGTATGGATTGTGATAAGAGTTGTATGAGTCCCCAATAAAATGATTTTTAAAAAGAAAGAAAGAATTGTAACTTTGACAGGATGTGAACTGAGATTAAATATGTAAGTGAAACTTCCCAGTACATCAGACTGGATCTTTCACTGCATCACATGAACACATTAGGTAGTAAAGAACAGAAGAGCTCCATCAGGCAGTGTCTAGGCTGTCTGTCACGTTCAGCAAGGGAAATCTGAGGCCGACAAATATACTTTGCTACAAACATTAAGGGTTCACTTTATTTTATGTGTTTACTTGTTTAATTTCAACTATTTCATATTTTAAAGCACCGTTTAGCCAGATATCTAACCCTTGGATTTATTTGTTCACCTTCAGCATCTAGAATTCTTTTTTAACCTTTGATATTTTTATTTCAATAATTGAATATCATTTTGTACTTTTCATTTATATGTCAACGTTTTGCCTATATTATACTTCCAAGATAAGGAAGAAAGGTCTTAATATAACTCATAAACAACTAATTTTCATTACTAGTTGTAACCATAAATACGGAGCCTTTGCAATGTCATACATAAAGAGAAATACACGTGATCATTGGACAATTGTGCAAATGTTTACTTAGTTTGCACAACTTGATATAAATTACAGAGTGCATCATTCCATTTAAATGAAACACTGCATAGTTGATTATGTTTATCCTTCCCAGGACTTGTTGATGTTATGCTGCAATGTTGAAACCCATGTGGCATGTGCCATAAACACACACATAACTGGATCAATGGTGGTGGGTACTGTGATACAGTAGTCCTTGGTTCCCTAGGTTACCTATGTATACTTTAGTTTGCTACTTCTCTTTATTTCAGGACAAATATGAAAACAGATAGAGCTTCAAGTCTGCGGTGAATATAACAACATAGAAAGACATAACCTTATTCTACAAATTTTGATCTGTGACATAAATTAGATGATAAAAACTTCAGTTTGTAGTAAAATATCCTCTATAGCAAGAGGAGACCAACTACATGAACAGGAAATGGCTTTCTGTGATCATCATACATTTCCCATGTTGCTAGAACACAGTTCAAATGAATGTATATTACATAATCAAATATTTGCACTTTTGATAACATTAAACTCTTTATAGTAAGAGTTTCTTCTTCCACTCAGCACAATAAAATACCTTATTTTGTATTCAGTTAAACAGACTTTTGAATTTAAAAGTAGCATTCTAAGGTGTGACTTATGTCCCAAGTTCCATTTCTGCCTGTGTCCCAAGCACATTTATTATCAGAGTGCTTGGGATTTTTCATAAAGAAATTTAACTTTAAAATACATTGTTTGCAGAAATATTTGATTTTCAAATACATAGAAAATGCTTTAAACTAAAGACAGTAGAACATATTTCATGAACGATTATGATTATGAAGGCATTATTGCAAAATATTTTTGCATGTTATTCAATGCATGTGACTTTGTTCAGCTGTGAACAAAATTCCACATCCTTTCTCTGTTCTTTTTTTTTTTTTTTTCAAATTTGGCAGAAATTTGTTGTTGATGCTGTTAATGATGTTCGTCTGCCTTATCTTCCAGGTTTTGGAAATGTCCAGAAGACATCAGAGTTCAACATCACACCTTCCCTGACACCCACTGAGGCTGGCAGCCTTGGCAATATTCTTTGACAGCTTGTCAAGCCCACAGGCAAATGCATATAGTCTTTTCTCTTGGTAATTAAAAATGAATTATTGTTCATTAATCTTTAATGAATGGTTGTTTGGATAATTTAGTCTTTGAATAGAAATAAAAAATTAATAGTTGCTCTTTCAAATAGAACATTTTTAATTCAGGACTTTTATAAGGCAAAATAATTCTGTGACTAATTATGAAAAACATGAGATAGAAAAGTAAACTTATATAGACACATCTAGTCACCCACGGGTCCTAGAACCTCTATTGCACATGCATTTAGCTAAATTCCTGATTCCACCTGAGCTCTAAATCACAAAGCACCGCTATCTTCCAAGGTACATAAAACAAACCACAGCGATACTTCTGTTTCTGAGAATTTCGGGTGTTCTCTTAAGAAGCTGAAAGAAATGGCTCTCTGGAACAGAGACATGTGAATGCTATTGTCTTCACTGTCAGAGATTTTTATTTCTTTTCAGAACAGTAGAAGGAGTTTTAGTTTAAAAAATGAAAGAAGAAAAGGCTGATGGAGGCATTTTAATAATTGTGAATCATTAGATGTTATTTGTATTCAGCTTTGTTCTGATATTCACAATGTCACCAGTTGTAATGACAATGTGTTGAGTACTTACTTGATGGGGAACAGCTGAAACACCTTTTTCTTTGACATTCATAGAAATGATGAAAAGAAAGAAAAACTATTAAAATCATTGAAACTAATGATAGCCCCCAGTGCTGGGAGAGAGACTGCTCATTCTACTTATAGAGAAAAATATTTCAGAATTTAGGAGTGCTGAAGCAGAATAATTCCATGACACTGTGCAAATAGAGGAAGAGATAACCCACCCCATCAAGCATATATGAGTATGTTCAGGCTTGTTCATATCTGCTTCATCAATATTACATAGTGTGCAATAGTCATGCAGGAGTAAATCTTTAATGGAAGGACTCAATCTTGCAAGCTTGCCTCATCTGTTCCTGTATTCCAGTATTCCTGTATTGCTTGCCAAACAAATATTTGTCTATTTTTCTTTGCATTGTAATGCTGACTTCTCCTGCTTTGCTCACATCTTCCTCTCCTCACTCTCTGATTCTCTTTTTTCCTTTGAGTGTGTTCCTTTCTTCTCCACTCTCTCCCTGGCTCTTCTACTTCTTCCTCGACTATTTCCCTCCCACTTCACTCCGTCCCTCTCTTTCCCTCAATGCCTGCCCCACCCCGTATTTCCATCATTCCTTCACTTCTAAATGATGGTGTCTAATGGACATAATAAAACATTTGCTATTTTAGAATTATTCAATTGTACAATTCAATTTCTAATTAATAAAATGATGTTCTCCAATCATCACTTCATACTTTCCTTGGTTGTTGCATGATTTTATCACATCTCAGATATTTATTTTAACTCTATTCAAGAAGGTTCTGGCTTTGGTATATATATATGTTTTGCCTTTTTCCAAACCCAGACATGTTTGTTCCTGATGATTTTTCTATCTGGATCCTCGCATGCACAATATAAATGAAATGACAATGGGAATCATTCCCTCTCTGCAGCCCTTTTTGTCATCCATTAAATGTTTTCATAAAGACTCTATAAGACAGCATAGGCATGTTTCACAATCATTATTTTTTTTAATTTAAATCATTTTATTGGGGCTCATACAACTCCTATCACAATCCATACATATGTCAATTGTGTAAAGCATAATTATACATTCGTTGCCCTCATCATTCTCAAAATTTGCCTTCCGCTTGGGATCCTGGAATCAGCTCCTCATTTTCCTTTTTTCCCTCTCCCTTTCTCCTTGCTCCGCCCTCCCTCATGAACCCTTAATAATGTATAAATTATTGTTTTATCTTCTCTTTCACTGCCCGGCGTCTCCCTTCACCCATTTTCTTGGTGCCCATGCCCCACAGAGGAGGTTATATGTAGATCCCCAAGATTGGTTCCACCTTTCTATCCAGGGTCATTCTTTTACTGAATTCATTTTATTGCAATATCTTGTAGATATTGATCTTTGCTACTGGAGTGTATGCTAAGTCACTAAACATTTTAAAAGCACCTTTAGGACAGATGAATTTTATTAAATAATATGTGAGATGTATAAGTCCCAACAGAGTCTAATGGTAGAATAGGTGGAATAATACCTGGAAAAAAATTTCTAGAATATTACCTTAGCCAAAGCACCACATCTTCCCAATAACACACAGGGGACAGAAAATACTTAAAGCCATGTCTCACTACACAGAAGCCTAAAGAGAGAAGACTTTTCCACAATCACCCATCCTCTTACACAATAACTTCTCAACACAGCAAATGACTACATGCAAATTCCTCTGTTTTACATTTTCTTAAGCCCAACCCTGATGCCAATACATGACACACATGGGGAACACGGCCTCTGTGAAAACTCCGTGGGGGAAAATTCAAGTAGTAATTATATGTACAAGAAGGGGATAAATTATATAAAGTTTCCCAAGCTACATTTTTATTACGGAACTAGATGGCACATCTTTTTTTCCTATAGAGCAGCTCATGAGTCCATAGCACTGGCTTTTCAGTTATCTGCTGCATGTTCAATCTCTGTGCTGCCAGGGCTCAGTCTCTCTGTTATCTACATCCAATGCACAACAATGATTATTAATAGGATAAGAGCGACCAAACCATATTGAAGGATTTCAAGCTGAGGGTATCAGTGGGAATTGTCTTTGTATGTTTTATCACATAGCATCCATTACACTGTTTTGAACCTTGCCTTTTCCTATTTAATAAGCAAAGCATACCAATCACTTGGTGAGCAAACATAAATGTTGATACTGCACTTAGTTTTATAATGCAAACTGAACTAAGCAATTGAGATGGACATTACAATGTAGTAAATATGATATTTTAGCTTCCAGTTCATATATTCCTATGCATTTTGTTATAAATTAAAACTCCAAACCTAATATTTTAAAGCATTTTATTAGCAGCTCTTAAAGATATAATAAAATCCATAATTCAATTAGATCAAGAATAATTAGGCACTTACTGTCACCATCAGTTTCAAAAAATTTTATTTTTTCTAGAACTCTTTTATATGAGCTCCCCTTTATCCCCTCCCCTACCTCCCCTACTCCCTTATTATTATATCATATAATTATTCTTCCCTCTCCAGTATGGTTACACAGTCACCATTGCTATTAGTCCAACTTCTCCGCCTTCAAATCCCCTTCCCATACCCTCAAGGAATCTTTATTCACACATTATTAGAAAAAAACATTCTTGTGCTGAGGTAATATTTAAATAGAAACTCAAAGTCCATCTGCTTCCTTTTATATTTACACACATATATGTGTATGCACAAATACACATATTTTATATATTTACATATATACATATCTATATTTATACCAGTATATCTACCTTTTACTTTCTTGTTCTTCTTTTAATTAAATGATCATTTTATGGGGGGCTCTCACCATTCTTACACAAACCATACATCAACTGAATCAAGCATATTTGTACATATGGTGCTATCATATTTTCCATACATTTACTTCCTGTTTAACCCTTGGTATCAGCTCCTCTTTTTTCCCTTCCCACCCATCCTCGTGACCCCTTGATAAATAAAAAATTATTATGATTTTCTTTCTTTTTAAAATGATTTTATCGGGGCTCTCACAGCTCTTATCACAAACCATACAAACATGTGTCAAGCATGCTTGTACATATGTTGCCATCGTTATTTTCAAAACATTTTCTTTCTACTTGAGTCCTTAGTATCAGCTCCTCTTTATTTTTCCCTCATGAACCCTTGATAATTTATCTTTTTTGTTTTATGTCTTACACTGACAGCTGTCTGTCTTCACCCAATTTTGTGTTATTCATTTCCCTGGAGAGGCGGGGCAATTATACATCAATAATTATGATCCATTCTCCCTTTCTCGCCCCACCTTCCCCTAACCACCTGGTATCGCTACTCTCATTATTGGTCATGATGGGTTTCTCTGTCCAGGATTCAGTGTTGAGAGCTCTTATCTGTAACAGTGTACATGCTCTGGTCTAGCCGTATTTGCAAGGTAGAATTGGGGTCATGATCCTGGGAAAAGGTAGCATTAAACAACTAGAGGAAATGAGTGTTTTGTGGGTGCTTGAATGCACCCTGGCTGGCTCATCTCTTCCTTGTGACTCTTCTGTAAGGGAATGTCCAACTGGCTACACATAGGCTGTGGGTCTCCACTCCACCCTCCCCATCATTCACACAGATTAAATATTTGTTCTGGGTCTTTGATGCTTGATGCCTGATCCCATTGACACTTCATGATCACACAGGCTAGTGTGCTTTGTTGCTTCTCAGTGAGGTGGCTGCTTGTTTATCTTCAAGACCACAGATGCTATACCTTTTGATAGTCGGGCATCATCAGCTTTCTTCACAACATTTGCGTATACAACAATTTTTTCGGCCATCTTTCCAAAAGGTGAGCGAAACAGAATGGCGGGTTACTGGGAAAAAGTGTTCTTGCATTGAGGAAGTACTTGAGTAGAGGCCTAATGTCCATCTGCTACCTTAATACTTAACACATAAAATATGTACATAAATATAGTTCCATATCATTATATAGAAATATATTTACATGTGTACATGCATGTGTATATCTATTTATTTCTAGAAATGACCTTTGCACCCTATTTCTTTCTTCTGTTTACTTTCCATTTTTCCCACTATCATGTTTTACCTTCCTTCAGTTTGCATTATCTTCTCTTGGCTACATTACACTTGACCAAGCCCCACCGAGCACCCTACACCCTCCTCACCATGGATTTTATATCAGTTGTTGTTTCCTTGTCCCTGGGTTTGTTGGCTCCCCCTTCCTTTCCCCGCCTTCCCTTCTTCAATGTCTCCCCTGAATCATCAGTCTCATTATTGCCTCCTCTATATTGTTTACCCTGCCTATCTTGTCTGCAAAACAATAATAAACACAAAAACAAACAAAGCAACAACAAAAAAGAAAACCGATAAATAGGCCCTGCCATTTATGTGTGTTTTCCAGTCCTTTTGATGAGGTCACACGCCCTTGGGGACCTAATTGGGGATTCCGTTGCTTTCCTGCTCTGTTGCATGCCCTCAGTATTTCACTCCGTGTGTTGGGATCACGTCAGGCACCATTTCCACACTGTCTCCCATGTTGTCCCCCATAGCGCGATGGGTCATTGAGAGACATCTCGTCTGGTGGTGGGCCCAGCCCTATGGTCCTACCTGTGCAATGGCTGCTCAACGCAGGAATATGACCCAGAGGTTGGTTGGCTAGGATGTATTCCACAATCTCTTTCTCTCTCCCCACCTCTTAGTTGGCTCCTGTGTGCTCTGATCAGATATGCTCTCCCAGAGCTGTAGCTTCTGTGTTGTCCTCTGTAGTGCATTGTTCTGTGGGAAGCGGGATTCGAGGGGGAAGGGAGAAGGAGGAGTCCACTTAGCTGGAATTGGGGATGGCCCAGCAGACCTCTCTATGGGTTTGTTGCTTCATGCTGGTTTGTTGCATCACGTCTTTGCACACTGGCTGTTTTAAAAAAATTTTAATCAAAGATCATTTTAGTGGAGGCTCTTACAGCTTTTATAACAATCCATACATCAATTGTATCAAGCATATTTATACATACATTGCCATCATTATTTTCTAGACATTTACATTCTCTTGAGCTCTTGCTATCAACTCCTCTTTTTTCCCTCCCCCCTTACCCTTGTGACCCCTTGAAAAATTGCAAATTATTATTATTTCCATATCGTACACAAACCACTTTCTCCCCTCCCCCATATTTTCTGTTGTTCATCCCCCTGGAAGGGTGGTTCCCCCTATCTCCCCTTCGCTCCTTATCTGCTCCCTACTCTTCTGATATCACTGCTCTCATTCCTGTTCCTGGATTCTGTATGTCTTGAGCTCATATCTCTTATCTGTACCTGTGCACATCCTGGGGTTGAGATCACAGTTAAAGGCAGTACTGGGGTTCTTTCCTCCTTCCTCGTTATCGTGTTTACTCATGTTCACCTCTCAGTAACATGTCTTGGATATATTTCAATTGATTCAACAAGTCCAGGGATGCTACACCCTCCTCACCGTCAATTTTAGATCCCTTGCTATTCACCTGTGTCTGTCATTACTAGCTCATAGTTCCCTACCCCACTCTACCTCCTCCTCTTCCATGCCCTCTCCTACCCCAATGGTTCATTATCTTATAGACACCAAAAAAAAATTAAAGAGAGAGAGAGAGAGAGACCATACACATACAGATGGGGAGTAGATGATTATCTCTATTAAATAGTGAACAGGTCCTGTTGTAATTCATAAATCCAATCTTTTCTTTCAGGGATCAATATCCCAGGAACCCTCATACCCAACAGCACTTGCACCCTTTTGTCCTCAGCATTCATGACCGAGGGGCGTGCCTTCTGCAAGACCCCATGGCTCTTCCTGCAGTGAAGAATGGAGTGCTCTATTGCTTCACTCCCCGCCAGTTACTCTTTTAGACTTTCAGTGTGACCCCCTTGTGAATTTCTCCAACCAGTGCAGATGAGGTGCCAAGTGCTGCCCCCTAATCAGATGTCCACAAATGGGCTTCCTCAGGGGACTTTGTGGCTTTGCTTCCATTGCTGGTCTGTTGCACCCCCCTCTTGTTTTGCCCCCATATCGGCGGGTGAGACCCGCTTGCACTCAAGGGAAATGCTTCTTCAGTGCTATCCTTTGTAGTGCTGTCATCCAGGGGGAGGATGTCTATCTCTAGCCAGCGCAGCCCTGCATTCTTCTCTAAGAACAAGCTGCTTAGAGCAGGAATGCTGCCCTCAAGGTTGGCACACCCGAATGAGGTCTACACTCATCTTCTCCTTCCTGTGGGGACATAAAAATTACCCTCCCCTTGGATGAATTCGTGTCCTATTGCCAATTTTTATCTTCCCCCACTGCTCTGTGGGCATAAAGGCTTAAGGGGGGAGATGTCTTTCAGCACAGGGGCTAGCTGCATGTATGCATCACTGTGTTTGCCAGATTATCTAGTCCTCAGCCAGGAAATGTTCATATATGTACATTTCCCTCTGCCCATTCTGCTGTTGGAACTTACCTCAGTGGACCCATGTTGTACTTGTCCTTTTGTGTTTGGCTAACTGCACTCAGCATAATATCCTCCAACTCTGTCCAGGAGATAAGGTGGTTCATCTTTTCATCACTGTTTTTAAGGGATGCAGAGTATTCCATTGTGTGGATATACCAGATAGTTTTAATTCTTTCAAATATCTATTGATGCAAATTTTGGCTGTTTCTAGTTTTTTGCAATTGTGAACTGCCCAAAATGAACATTAGAATCCAGATGTCTGGTTGTGGCCTGTTTCTTACTACTTCTGGGTGTATGCCCAGTAGTAGAATTTGCTGGGTCATAAGGAAACTCAATTTCCACCTGTTTTAGGTATCACCAAATCATGTTCCACAGTGGCCGTTCTTATCGAAAAGACCACCAACAGTGAGTGAGAGTTCCTATCTCGCCACACCCCCTCCAACATAGATTACTGGTTTTGAATTGGGCAATCTTCTTGAGTGTTAGGTGGTATCTCATGATTGCTTTGATTTGCATTTCCTGGATGACTAATGATCAGAAACATTTTCTCATATGTTTATTGGCCATTTTGGTTTCCTCCTTTGTGAATCTTCTGTTCAAGTCTTTAGCCATCTTCCTCAGTGGGATATTTGGGGTTTTTTGTTTGTTTGTTTTTTGTTTGTTTTTCTTATAAGTTTGCAGGGTTCTGTAAATTTTAGTAATAAGACCTTTGTTATGTCATTACTAAATATCTTTTTCCAGTCTGTGAGCTTTCTTATAACTCTCTTGATGAAGTCTTTATTTGCACACACGTGTTTTTATCTTTAGTGTGCCCCACATGTCTATTTTATCTTCCTCTGTCTGTATCCCTCATGGTTCCTGATAGTCTATACATTCTCTTGCTAAGGTTCTTAGCTTTGTCCCATTATATCATTGATGAGCCTGATTGTTTGGTATTCTACCTTGAGGACTGTGATCCCCCTTGATTTTGTCCTTGTGTGTGGGATGAGCTAAGAGTCTTGCTTCATTCTTCTGTAGGTTGATATCCAGTTTTTCCAGAACCATTTGTTAAAAAGGGCATCTCTTGCCCAATTGCTACTTTGGGGGCCCTTATCAAAGATCAGTTGTATGTATTCTGCTGTTTTTATTTGTGGATTTTCTTCACCACTGTTCCAGTACCATGCTGTTTTGACAACTGTGGGTGTATAAGGTTTTAAAGTCACGTAATACAAGCCCACCCACTTTATTCTTTTTCTTGAGAAACCCTTTGCCAATTCTGGGCTTTTCCCTTTCCATACGAAGCTGGTAGTCAGTTTTAGCATTTCTTTGAAAAATGCTGCTGCTGGTTTTTTGTGGGATTGCATTAAACCTAGACAGTGCCTTAGGTTGGATTGATTTCTTTACAATATTCAGTCTGCCAATCCATGAGCATTGGGTATTTTTCTATTGTGAAGTTCTCTTTGTTTCCTTATAATAATGCTCTGTTGCTTTCCTCATACAGATCTTTTGGGTTTTTTGCTTTGTTTTGTTAGTTATGTCCCTAGATATTTTGACTGATGCTTGACTGCTGTGAAGGGTACTACATTTTTATCTCATTTCTGAAATTCCACCTGTTGTATATAGCAATGTAATTGATTTCTGCTTGTTGAACTTGCATCTTGCCACTCAGCCATGTACCTCTATCACTTCCAGCACTCCTCTTGGGGTGCCTTTGTCATTCTCAATATATAAAACTATATCTTCCACAATAATGATAATTTCACTTCTTCTTTCCCTAGGCGTATACATTTGATATTCTTCCAATGCATTATGTTTTAGCTAGCACCTCTAGGATGATGTTGAAATAAAGTGGAGACAAAGAGCATACTTGTCTGGTTCCCTAAATTCCAAACTGATTTTTCAGGAATTATTTATTTGACTGCATTATTGAATAATAACATTCATGTACAATGAATTATTAAAGATAAAATATGATTAAAATATATTATGATAATTCAATAAATATTTATAGTCTATTTAATATGCTTTAAAAACAGAGAAAATGATTATACACATTTTCAGAGTTTTGTATCACTTTTTACCACTTTGTGAAAAAAATCAGAACTCTCTTTTCAATTTATGTGGGAAAATAAAATCCTCAAACAAATATATAAAAATATGTTTAAAATACCAAAATGTTTCAAAATTTTACTTGTTTATGAAATGACTTAATTGTATTATATATTATTAAATATGTAACTTGTTGTGCTGTTATTAGATGCCCTCTGGTCATTTCCAAATTATAACAATTCCATATAGTATGTCAAACAAAATTAATCATAAAGCTATCAAGGAACTCAAATAAAGTTTAGAAATTTGGCAACTAGTTTTATTAGCCTATGTTTTATAAAATATTATTTATATGTTTATTTTTAGTTTTCACTATAATTTTATCTTTCAATTATTTTTCCTTATTTAACTTATTTATTGGGATTTAGTACATATGTCATATCCTTCCATAGTTTAATCACATCAAGTAGAATTGTGCATGTGCTATCATAGTCAGTTTCTGAGCATTGCTTTTCTATGTGGGCTCCTTGACTTTGCCTCCCAACTACCCCATCACCCCAACTGCACCTCCTCCCTCCGACCCATTATTCTACTTGCTGTACCAACAGATCCATTCATCGTGGGTTTCATATACTGAAAAATGGGAAAACATGTAACATAACATCAAGTGAGTGACCTCCAATGACCTCTCTGAAATAAATGCCAAAAAAAGGACATTTAATTATCAACACATTACAAATATTACCAAACCAAAACTACAGAAAAATTTGGAAACCAGATCAGGTCTAGCCTGCATCATAGGGGACCACTGAGAGAATTTGAATTGTTCGAGTCAGAGTTATACCTTTGATCTTCTATACTCACATCCCCCGAGCACTATGTTTAGGATCCACTTCCCTCTCATCCCTCCATTGTAGATAGAGGGAGTTCTTTGGAGGCTTCTGTGCTAGTCCAGGTAGACTAGAGGAGTAAATCATAGAAACTCATATGTGTATATGAGAGAGTTTTGTATCAAGGGTAATTATGCATTAAGAAAACATCCCAGAACAGTTCAGATCAAGTCCATAAGTCCAATATTAGCCCATATGTCTGATAGCAATCTATAAAATCCTATTCTAACTCACAAAACACATGCAATGATGCCAAATACAGGATGATCACAGGCCAGTAGGAAGAAAATCTTTGGATCCAGTGGCATTGGAAGCATCTCAGTGCTGGCAGGGGTCTCATGTGGCTCCTCCAGTTACCATTGCTGCATCAAGGTAGGTCCATGTAGCTTCTCCTCAGAGAAGTCTTGCAGGAAGCTAGCAGAGAAAGAAATGTCTCCCACTTCCAGGGAGGAATTTCCAGAGTTCACATAATTCCCAGGAGCAGGCGATGCTCACACAGAGGCCACATTGGCTATGATCCGATTGACAAACTGGACCCCACCCCTTCACTCATAATCTCTCAAATTGACAAACGATGATATAATGACCACAGCTTCTTACCAATGTAGGACAAGCAATGAATCTTGGGATCCCACTGTCATCCCTAGTCTTCTGCTCACCACATTCTCATCATTTAGACCCTCATACTACTTCCTCCTTTGATTTCATATAATGAATTACAGGCCTCTGGGACTGATCATGATGTGTTCTTTCGTGTGGACTTAGTTGGCCGCTCACTTAGATGCTCCTAGTTTACAGACAAGCCTTTAAGACCCCGGACACTCTGATATCTCACAGCCAGATAACATCGAAATTCTTGGCCACAGTTTCTGTGGCTTTTTTTCCCAAGCCGGAGACAACATTTCACAGCCGCTTGCTGTTCTCTTAAATCGGACATCACAAAAATTGATATTTGAATGAAACTTCTTACATGAAAAAATTCACGGTGACCAGAGAGAACCTTCCTATGTCATGCCAGTGGGTGCACTAACTCAGAGGGTGTTGCTCGACTCTTGTGTAGATACTCCTGTAGTGGGGAAAGATGCATGCTACAATGGCTTTGATTCTCCCAGTGCAATTCTGGTTTTTTTGTTTGTTTGGGTCATTTTTTTTTGGTGTACCCCTCATAAATCTGAGGTAGTGGAATCTCACTGATGCATCCTCTTGAGCATGCTGTACACCCTGAAGATTCAGAGTACAGCACCCAGCCTGCATCTCTGGAATATCCCCAGTTCCTGACATGCCACCAAGGCATTCCCCACTTAGTGTCTCCCAAAACATCCTCAGTCATTCTTCCCTCCCAAAAGTTTAGTCCTCCCTCTTTCCCGACCAACAGACATGCATCCTTGTTATCCCAGACATGTCCATTCCCTTTCCTCTCTCATGTGTAGTTTCTTCTGCCAAAATCTCTTATCCCTTTGATAGGACTGTCTCCCTCTCCAGGGTGGAACCTGGTCACTAACTTGGCTTGCAAGCAGCCATCCAAGGAAATACATTTTGTCTCCCTTTTCCTAGAGTAACGGAGCAAAGGGAACATCAGAAATTGGAAGAAGATATAAAATATGTGACTAATTGCTACCATAACCTACTGTTTCATTTGCCACGAGACCAGGAACACTGGGAAGTTCTTGGCCACACTCACTGAACAGTTTTATAAAAGCTGATAGAGAAGAATTCTGATCAAAAAGGGAATATTCCAGGACAGAATTGTAATTCTTAATGACTACAGATTTTATAGTTCCTTGGAGCTGAATGGATTCCTAAAACTATTAAACTGAGATAATGATTAGACCTTAAACCAAATTTATACCTTGGAATTTTACTAAAATTATTCTACTTTGAAAGATAGGTAAATGAAATAAAAGTGACAGGAGTAGCTTGAAAGAATAGAACATACACGTAAGGGGAGTGAATTTATGTTAATGGAGAAGTTTAGTAAAGGAGAATTAGGTTGGCTGCACAACTGGTAAATGTAATCAATATCACTGAATTATGCATGTAAGAACAGTTGAATTGTTATATGTTTTGCAGTATATATTCTCAACATTAACAGCAAACTAAGTTAATGCCAAAACAAACAAACAACAAACTTTCACACAAATATTTATGTGTTGAATTTATAATTATTAGACATTGAAAGTAACCATGATTACACCAAGTATTAAAATGAAAACAACCTCCACACAATGGAATATTATTTGGTAATATAAAAAATCAACTATTTTTCTACATGTAAATAAAAATATATATACATTTCTAAATAATAGATGTCAGTTTGAAATTACTACATACTATAAAATTCCAACAGTATGGCATAGTGAACAGTTACAGCCATGAACACAGAAAAAAAATTAGGGATCAAGGAAGGGAGAAGAGAATAAATAGATGGAGCACAGGACATTTTTATGTCAGCTAAATACTTATTTTCTTTTCTGAAAATAGAGTTAAACCTCTATATTTGTTTGTGTATTGCTCCCTCAGTTTGGAAGGTATTTTTGTAAATGCAGCATGTTATTTTTTACAACAATACTTAAATAGAGGTTAGAATAATTAGCAAACAAACACAGAAGGTGCATGTGAGAAAAATCACGGTGTTTTCTAGGGTATTGTAATGATAGATACATGCCATGAAGTATTTTTCCAAAAGGAATTGAATTGTACATACATACAAAATGTTAAACTCCAATAGTTATGGATATTAGTTCACCAATATCGGTCAGATGATTTCATTAATGTTTGATATTAATAATACGGAAAACAGTAGTAGGAGGAGGATAAATGAGTATTCTCCACTTTCTGCACAGTATTGCTGCAAATCAAATCTACTCTAAAAACTATTAATGACAAACATATAGAACTGTAAATAAATATATAAATATGTAGTTTATATATGTACATGCCTGTATTTAGATCTCTATAAATGCCCTTTGCCTCTGAGTTCTTTCCTTGATTTCTTTTTACTTTTACTTTCCTCTTCTCCCACTATCATGTTCAGCCTTCCTTTGGGTTTCAGGAATTCCTCTCGGTTATATTGCCCTTGATCAAGCCCTGCCAGACTTCCTCCACTTTCCTCACCATTGATTTTTGGTCACTTGTTGTTCCCTTGTCCCTGGGTCTGTAAACACCCACTTCTTTTCCTCTGCTTCCCCCTCTCCCATGTTCCCCCAGAACTGTCATCCCGTTGTTATACATGAAGATGGGGAAATAGATCTATGTACATATATTTATAGGTTTAGTATTAGGGAAGCAGATGGACTTTGAGCCTCTACTCAAGTACTTCCTCAACACAAGAACACTTTGTTCTAATAATCTGGCACCCTGAGATGCTCACCTTCCCGACACAATCACTGAAGACAAAGCAGTGCATAAGCAAATGTGATGAAGAAAGCTGATGGCACCAGGCTACCTCAGGTCTTAAAGGCTTGAAGGTAAACAAGCAGCCATCTAGCTGAGAAACAACAGAGCCCACATGGAAGAATCACACCAGCCTATGTGATCATGAGGTGTCAATGAGATCATGTATCAGGCATCAAAAGCCCAGAGGAAAAAAAATCATACAGTGAATGAGGGGGATAGAGGAAGTGCGGAGTGGAGGCCCAAAGACAATCTGTAAGCAATTGGACATCCCCTTACAGAAGGGTTGTGGGGAGAAGATAGACCAGTAAGGGTGCAGTGTGGCCCCTCCCCCAGCCACTATCATGACGCTAATTCTACATTACAAATATGGCTAGACCTGAGCTGCACATGGATACAGATAAGAGCTGGAAACACAAGGAATACAGGACAGATAAACTCTTTAGGACCAATATTGAGTAGCCATACCACGAAGGGAAGGAGAAGGGGGGAGAAAAAGAGGGAATTGATCACAATGACCTATCTATAAGCTACTCCCAGGGGGATGGACAAAAGACAAGGGAATGGAGGATGATGGTGGCCAGTTCAAGATAAGAAAAATAATAATTTGTAAATTATCAAGGGCTCATGCAAGAGGGAGGCAAAAGGCGGGAGAAAAATGAGGAGCTAATACAAAGGGATGAAGTAGCAATAAAATGCTTTGAAAATGATGATGGCAACATATGTACAAATATGCTTGAGACAATGGATGGATGTATGGATTGTGATAAGAGTTGTACAAGTCCAGAATACAATAATTTTTAAAACCCTGTATATAAATATTTTTCAGATTTTATCCATAAATCTTTTAATAAATTACAGTTTAATGTCTGTCTACCACAAGGTGCAGAAGGGACCAGTTATAAGACATCAAAGAACTAAAAATCATATCAATGGGTGCCCACCTCATTGATCTGATCAATGAAGAATAACGTGTGCATAAGCAAATGTGAAGAAAGCTGATGGTGCCCAGCTATCAAAAGATATAGCGTCTGGGGTCTTAAAGGCTTGAAGATAAACAAGTGGCCATCCAGTTCAGAAGCAACAAAGCCCACATAGAAGAAACACATCAGTCAGTGTGACCACAAGCCGTCAAAGGGATCAGGTATACAACATCAAGGAACAAAAACTCATATCATTGCAAATGTCGGTGAGTGCAGAGTGGAGACTCAAAGCCCATTGGTAGTCAACTGGAGGCCCCTTACTGAAGGGTTGTGGGGAGGAGATGAGCCAGTCATGGTGCAGGGTAATAACAATGAAACATATAATTTTCCTCTAGTTGTTAAATGCTTCCACGCCCCCCCCCACTATCATGATCCCAATTCTACCGTACAAATCTGGCTAGATCAGAGGATGTACATATGTACAGATAGCAAGTGGAAACACAGGGAATCCAGGACAGATGACTCCTTCAGGACCAGTGGTGAGAGTGGCGATACCTGGAGGGTGAAGAGAATGTGGGGCAGAAAGGGGGAACTGATTACAAGAATCTACGTATAGCCTCTTCGCTGGTGGAGGGACAGCAGAGAAAAAGCCGGGGGGAAGATATCAGACAGTGTAATATATGACAAAATAATAATAATTTATGAATGATGAAGGGTTCATTAGGTAGGGAGAGTGGGGAAGGAGGGGGAAAATGAGTAGCAGATATTAAGGGCTCAAGTAGAAGGCAAATGTTTTAAGAATGATGATGGCAACAAATGTAAATATGTTCTTGACATAATAGATGTATGTATGGATTGTGATAAGTATTGTATGAGTCCCCAGTAAAATGATTTAAAATAGAAAGAGTTGTACGAGTCCCAAATAAAATAATTTAAAAACCCTGTATTTAAATATTATCCATATTTTCCATAAAAATTTTAATAAATTACAGAGTTTAATGTCATATATTTGAATCAAGAATATATTTATATATTTATAATACATTATAAAATATAAAAATATCATTGTGTGTATAATATAAATACATTGTAATATATTTATAATATAAAATATAAAGCACATTGTATATTTAAATTACATAATATGTAGCAAATATCTAAATATTCAAACGTATTAAATATATTTATATAAATTATAAAATATACTGTCAAACAGGAACCAAATTCTCTGCTGTAGAGCCAATGGTGAATCCTACCCACACTTACAGGACAGGAAAGAGCTGCCCCTGTGTGTTTCAGAGCTCATCTGTGTTTGAGAGTAGAAATCCATGTCTTTCTCCAAAGTGGTAGCTCGAGGTTTCAAACTGTGACCTTGTGGATGGCAACATAATGCTTAACCGTCCTGTCACTCGGAGTTCTAATATATATAATGTATTTTATAAGTGTCTATATATAAAACAGTTTAATATAAAATAAATAATAGAATAAAAATCAATCTATGGATTTATCTTTGAAAATTAATCCAACACTAAACACTAATCTATTTGCAATTCATATAGTTAAAAATTTGCAATATTATTTATTTTTAATTACTTCTTTTGAAACAATTATAGAGCCATTTGTAGTTGCAAAAGTAATTCTGAATTCCTAAGTTCTTCTCAATAAACTTCTTTCGAACACAACATCTTGCCTAATAATAACTGAATAGCAAAACAGACAATATTAGCATGATACAATTAGCTGCATTACGTGGATTTCAACATTTAAATGCACTAATTTTCATATATGTGTTTTTATATACTATAAAATAAAATGTCCATGCTACATGTATATCAATTTCCAGTCAAAAAGTGAATCACAAAATGTGTACCTTATGTAATAACTACTTTTCATGAATAAGAGGCCTTGTTAGGGAAACTGATAGGCTGTTACAGGTCAGGATTAGCCAGCAGCCAGGGCACTGTCATTGGTGTTTAGATTCCATAAACAGTTCCAGTCTCAAAAACACTGAACAGGATTGCTATGAGTCTAAAGTGCATCCATGACAATAGATTTGATTTGGGATTTTTCGATGAAAGAACAGAGGTTAAGTGATCAACTATTAACTGCAAGGTCAGCAGTCTGGACCTTCCAGAGGCGCCGCAGGATTACAGCCTTGGAAACCCTGTGTGGAGTTTATACCATTACTGCTAGAGGGTTCCTCTGACTCGGAATTGGCTTATGCCGTGTGGCACTAACCTCAGAGGATGGTGGTGCATGTATGTACCATTGGCATCTCTTTGGTGAAGTGTCTGTGCACACCCTCTGCGCACACTGTACCTGTCTTCCTGTTGTTGACACTGAAGTGTTCCTCGTGTGTTTGGGATTCGGGTCCTTTATCACGGTTTCACTTTGTGAACTTTCTCCCGGGCTGTGTCTGTGCTTTGTTTATTTAAATGAGGAGGAGTTTTTATTTTAAATAACCCCACCTTATTATTTCTTTTCCATCAGGGATCGTGCTTTTTGTGTGATTGCTATAAAGTTCATGCCAACACCAAGATGACTTAGATTTCTCCTGTGATGTCTTTTAGAAATTTTAGGTTTTTAACTTAGCGTTAGATCTGCAGTGCCCTGGGAGCTAATCTCTTTAGAAGAATAAACACTGTGTGATCATCATTATCCTAATTATTACAATTGCCTGTGGATGGCCATTTGTTTACAGCATTTGATGAAGAGGCTGTGTTTCGCCAAGGAATTGCCTTTATGCCTTTGCCACAGATGTGTCGACTATTTATGTGAGGGTTTGTTTTGAGGGGCTGTGTTTTTTTTCCCATTGATTTCTATGTTCCTTACAAATATGCAACTTTCTCAATACATAGCTTTATGATAAACCTTCTATGAGGGCAGTACCAGTCCTCTAACACTGTTACATATTTGTATAGCTGATCAAGGGTCTTCATTTCCTTTTAAATTATGATCATGAAAGTTTAATTCAGTAGGTTCACTTGCATCATTTTAATAAACAGTCCTATGAAATTATAGTAAATATATTAAGAATGTCTTGGAATGAAATAAGTTGAAAGTAAACTACTCTTTTAACATTTTTGTTAAATTATACGGTTGCACTATAAAATATTATAGAATTTCTTGCAATATATCTAACTTTCAATTTCACTAAAATTTTATTCCCTAGGGAGGGAAACTTTCTGCTATTTCTAAAGATAAATTCAGTAATTACCACTTTACTATCACTCTTCCTTTTGCTACAACTAAGAGTCATTAAAAAAAGTAGTTGGCAAGGTTGTTATTATATTTTGAATTAACACCAATTAGGAGTAAAAACTATTAAACTGGTGCACTTATAATTTGTTTCCTCTGGGAAACTGTGTAGGCCCTTCAAATAGAAATTTACCAGTTATTTAGAATTTACATAGTTTGAGTATGCAAAATACTAAGATCCAGGTTGTACAACGATTAAGCCCTTAACTACTTACTTCAAATCTGTCATTCTAACACTAGTTGTTATGTTGAATGATGCCATAATTTGCTTCCAAAAAATTGTTCTTAATATGATTGAACTATTGAATGGCATGATTTGTGAATTATATCCCCATAAGACTGTTTTTTATTCAAACTAAGAAACTCTATGAGACAGTTAAATATACATATATAAAAAACCACACATATTACAGTGATTGGAGTTCTATATCTTGGTAAATTGTATGGATTGTAAGAAATGTTATGTGTTCATAAGATAATATCAACAAATTAGTAAATATGGAAACACTTTAAGAAATAATAAAGAACAAAAACATCCACTGCCATCGAGCTGATGCTGATTCATAAATGCCATATTGGCCTGCTCCTGTGAATTTCTGAAACTGTACCTCTTCATATGAGTGGGGACCCTAGACTTTCTCCTGTGGAGTGGCTGGTGGCTTTGCACATACACACTCTACCACCACGGCTCTCGAAGATATAACACAGAGAGAGAGAAAAAATCAAAACTCGCTGCCATCCAATTATAGTAACCCCTTAAGACAAAGTAGAACCACTCCCACAGGTTTCCAAGACTTAGGGGAGCTGAAAGCCTCACCTTTCTCCTTCTGAACAGCTTTTTAGTTAGAACTGCCAATCTTGTGGTAACCCGGAAAGTCATTAGAGGCCCTCAGCCGAGAGAAAGTGATCATTATTAAGACTGATTGTGGTAGAGGTGGAAGGATAGGGGCATGAGAGTTGTACCATGGTTCCAGGTTGTCATAAACTGGATGAGGAGCAAGAGCATTTTCAGAGACTGAACAGAAAGTAGGATGAACAGATATCTACACACATTTTGTAGAAAGGGTCAATAAACAGAAATAGGTTATACATAATTGCCTAGGATGAGGTCATCTAATGGCATTATACAAAAGAAAGCTTGGTAGAGAGATATTGTAATGGTCCCCTCTAAATGTAGTACAGGAATGGGAGTAACCTTACTACCAATTTAAGAGGATTGTAAAGTCCATTATGGAAGAGGTAGTTAGTTTAACATGTAAAATCTGACTATTTTATCTACCTTTTGACGCATTTTAAATTTGTTTCTGTTTGAATAATTTCTGCTTTCTTTTTGATTGATGTATTTCTCTGCATTATTTTGTTGTTGTTGGGTTTGGCTGTTCTTATTTTTTGTTTCTTGTTGTTGCTTTGTATTATTTTCTGTATATGAAATCCAATATTGTTAAAGGAAAGCTTATAACAATGAGTATGAAAAAGAAGAAAATGTTCTAAAATTGACTGGTCATAATTGCACAACTGTTCTTAATATGATTGAATTATTGAATGTATGGTATACAAATGTATATGCCAATAAAACTATTAAAATGGGGAAGAATCTAAATAAGTAATTATTTGATTGTTCAAATAATAAATTTAATTAATTAATAAATTTAAGATACATCAAATGGAGAAAAGTAAAATAGTTATCAAGAAAAAGAATAAAAACATACTATAGGGCAAGACAATTTTTATATGGAGAAATTCATATAATCTAAGGATTAGTAGCTCAGTTACTAACACCAATCAATTGGCAGACTCATTAGTAGCAACAATCAAAAGTCTAGATTACATTTGAGAAAAATTAAATAATGATATGATGTAAAATCAGAATAATCACTACTACTGAAAGTACTTCTACTTCAGTTAGTGTTTTAATATTATTTTGGTCTATGATGTCCATAATTTTATAAATGTATTTTAATCATCTGAGTTTATCCTTTCTACAGACTATTCTTTGGAAAATGAATTAAGTAGATCTACTCATATTAATACTATATTTTATTTCCTGAAGAAGGAATTACATTAATTATCTAAGTCATTATTCATATGTCTTTATATTGCCTTGAAGACTAATTATTGAATAATTTTATCAGAATGACTTCATCTCATCTTCAATTCTTGCTCATGAAAGTGTTCTTATATAGTTTAGAAATAAATTCAGGTTGTATTATGTAGCTGTAACCCTCTGGTTATATTTATGTATCTATAAATAACTTACATTGTGGAATTAACTTAATGTTAATTATGAAAATCCTTTATGATGGCAATTTCTTATTTAATCTATAATTAACCAATAAATGACAAACCACTTTATTTGATTGCCAATAATTAGTGACTTTATATTTATATGATTTAGTAAATGAGACAGATAGTCATAATGCTAGTAGTAATTTTATATTACACATTGAGAAAATTAAGATAATAGTTCCTTCAGAGGCACTAAATCCTATAGTTTAAGCACTTGAAGCAATAATCTGGAAGGCAGAAAGTAAAAATCTACCATTTTACATGAAAACAGAGTTATTTGTTTAGTAAACTTGGATGAAGACACGCATGCTTCATTTACTTTTTACCAGTATCATCTAGATTCATTCCTACTTGGAAAAGAAAACCTGTACTCACCTTAGGACTGATGGTTCTGCATCCATCACGGTGAGAGTTTTCATTTCAATATAATCCTCCATATTATACTTCTATAAGGAATATCCCCCAAAATCGATGCCTTTGAACTATGCTGTTGGAAAAGGATATAAAATATATCTTGGGACGACAGAATCACAAAGAAATATGGGATGGAAAAAGTACAGAATATTCTTCAGAAGGTAGGATGATGAGACTTGAACTCAAATATTTTGAGTGTGCTATCAGTGAGCAACAACAAAGGTCTACACATGTCTTAAGGACCCCAGCTTGGAAGAATAAAGTCAAGGATCAGTGCGAAGGAGGAACATCCATGAGATAAATTAGCACTGTGGTTGCAAGGATGGGCTCAATTGTGGAAACGCTTGTGAGCCTGTCCCAGGACCAGGCAGTGTCCCTCTTGTACATAGGATATCAATGAGCCAGGACAACCTGCTATCAGTGAGCAACAACAAAGGTCTACACATTCCTTAAGATATTTTACAGAGTAGATTTATCCTTCATACAGTTTTAAAAGCTATGACCTCCAGGTCTTTGTACTAATGAGCTTCTCAGACCACTGTGGTCAAATATTTTCATTGATTCATTTCCATCCTATTCTACCACATTGTTTTTGCAGCATTAAAGTGACCTGTGAGTCTCCGATAACGGATGAGTAGTGGGTGTGCATAGACATATTGGCTATCTATAGAACCTGAGCCTCCAGCAGTAGAGGCAAGAATTCTACAACTGAACCACCAATCTCTCTCAATCTTGAAGTTTTTAAAGATATGTGTATTCAGACTATTACAAAGCAAAGATAAAGACCCTCAACACGATGAATTAACAAAAGGGCTGCAATAACTGACGCAAATACAGCAATGATAGTGAGGATCGCACAAGGGCAAGCAGTGATTTTTTTATCATGTGTGATATAAGGTGAAAATGGCACATCAGCACACAACACCATCAAAGACTTCCTTCAAATTATTACTTAAACCTTTCTAAAAATACAATTTTTACCTATTGTCAAAAGCAAAATAGACTTGAATATTGGGTAGGTTTATTTCAGAATTGAACAGATGTTGTTAGATCACTTCCTCACTCCAAAGTCTACAGTGACAGTAGGGAGCTGTGCATCTGTATTTTCCATAAAATTAAGTTTTTATTAGACTAATTCTTGGTCTTCTTCAGCAGTGAGAACAATGACTGAAGTACCTAGTTTAAGGCACAGGTTTTAAATCTTCATTACACTATTCCTCAGTGGCCATTGCTAACGAATGCACATCATCATGTTCAGAGAGGTGGAAGACAATTCTAGACATAATACCTCTGCACCCTGAAAATAACTTTTTGTTAATAATTAATTTGACTTCATAAAGTAAAAATGCATTTCAGAAAGAATTCAATATTTTTATTAAAAAGTACACTAAGGGAATGAGATAAGAGTGTTTATATCATATAACTTCATAACTACAAGCTTTTCTCTTGTGAACTGTTTTGTTCTGTTCTTTTTCAGTAGTTTGTTTTTGTTGTTTTGTTGTCTGGTTGTATACTGTTGCTTTGTTTTCCTCTGTCTAGTTTTCGTGCATGTTAGTGACTCCACAGGTCTGTCTGAATAGGACAGGCTGGATGAACTATCTGGAGGAAAAACAACAGGACCGACAGTTCCGGGGGGACTTGGGGTGGGGGGTAGGGGGGGTGAGGAAGTGGTGTTAACAAACCCAGGGACAAGGGAAAAACATGGTACCCCAAATGGTAGAGAAGGGGGAGTGGCAGGCCTGGTGGGAAATGATCAAGGGTAAGGTTGCTTAGAGAAGAGGTATACTCTAGACCAGGTGGCGATGAAGCATGGTAGTAGGGCAGGAGGAAGGTTAAGGGAGATGGAGGAAAGAGCTAGGAGTCAAAGGGCATTCATGGAGGTCTAGACAAAGACATGTACATGCAAATATATATAGGAGGATGGGGAAATAGATCTATGTGTCTATATTTATAGGTCAAGTATTAAGGTGGCGGAAGGACCTTGGGCCTCTACTCAAACACTCCCTCAATGCATGAATACCTTCTTTTATTAAATTGGAACTCTATGATGCTCACTCTCCTGACACAACGGCTGGAACCAAAGTGGGTGAACAAGTAAATGTGGTGAAGAAAGCTGATGGTGCCCGGCTATCAAAAGAGATAGTGACTGGGGTCTTAAAGGCTTGAAGATAAACAAGCGGCCATCTAGCTCAGAAGCAACAAAGTCCACATGGAAGAACACACCAGCCTGTGTGATCGAGTGGTCCCAAAGGGATCAGTTACCAGGCATCAAAGAACAAAAAATCATATCATTGACTGCACACCTCCATGATAGGATCGTTGAAGACAAATGGGTGCATAAGCAAATGTGGTGAAGAAAGCTGATGGTGCCCGGCTATCAAAAGAGATAGTGTCTGGGGTCTTAAAGGCTTGAAGGTGAACAAGCGGCTATCTAGCTCAGAAGCAAATAAGCCCACATGGAAGAAGCACACCGGCCAGTGCGATCACGAGGTGCCCAAGGGACCAGGTATAAGGCATCATGCAAAAAAAAGAGATATAAGTGTGTGTATATATGTGTATATATGTGTATATGTATATATGTATGTGTATATATGTATATATATATCATATTAAATGAAGGGAGAAGTGCAGAGTGGAGACCCAAGGCCCAAGTGTCGGCCAATGGAGATCCCCTCATAGAGGGGTTTAGGAGAGGAGATGGGTTAATTAGGGTGTGAGGTAGTACCGATGAAGAACACAGCTTTCCCCCAGATCCTGGATGCTTCCTCCCCCCAACTACCATGATCCGAATTCTACCTTGCAGGGCTGGATAGAACAGAGGCTGTACACTGGTACATATGAGGGTTGGAGGTACAGGGAATCCAGGGTGGATGATACCTTCAGGACCAAGGGTGTGAGGGACGATGTTGGGAGAGTGGAGGGTGAGTGGGTTTGAAAGGGGGAACTGATTACAAGGATCCACATGTGACCTCTTCCCTGGGAGAGGGACAGCAGAGAAGGGGGGAAGGGAGACTCCGGATAGGGCAAGATATGACAAAATAACGATGTATAAATTACCAAGGGCATATGAGGGAGGGGGGAATGGGGAGGGAGGGGGGGGGAAAGAGGACCTGATGCAAGGGGCTTAAGTGGAGAGCAAATGCCTTGAGAATGATTGGGGCACGGAATGGGTGGATGTGCTTTATACAATTGATGTATGTATATGTATGGATTGTGGTAAGAGTTGTTTGAGTCCCTAATAAAATGTAAAAGAAGAAAAGAGAAAAAAATGATTAGGGCAAAGACTGTATAGATGTGCTTTATACAATTGATGTATGTATATGTATGAACTGTGAAAAGAATTGTATCAGCCCCAATAAATTGTTAAAATAAAAAATAAAAAGTACACTAAGGGAATGAGATAAGAGTGTTTATATCATATAACTTCATAAAATATATTATTTTTCCTTTACATTTCTTTGTACCTAAAAGCAATATTTCGTTAGCATAGAACTCTTGAGCTAAAGAAATTAGAAGAGTTTTATTAGAATTCAAAAAAATAAATTCTAAAATTAAATAAATGTGGTATTATAATTAATTTTCTTGTCATTAAGTGACATGGAGTAAATTCTGACTCACAAGTAACCTATGTACAGTTGAGCAAAACACTGCCTAGTCCCAGCTATCTTCATAATTGATATGTTGGAAAGCATTGTTGCAGCATTTGTGTCAATTCAGCTTGATCAAAGTCTTTATCCTGTTCAGTCATGCTGTACTTTACAAAGCATGCACAACGTATGTGAGAGGAAGTTTCTGCATCATAGTTTCTTAGGCGTGTTTGGGCTGCATTTCTTCTGGCATTCCGCGAGCCTTTCAACGTTCTTTGCCAATAGCCTCATTCAAATGCTTTTTATTTTAATTTTTTAAAATCGTTTTATTAGGGGCTCTTACAACTCTTATCACAACCCATACATGCATCAATTGTGTAAAGCACATTTGTAAATTCATGCCCTCATCATTCTCAAAACATTTGCTCTCCACTTAAGGCGCTGGCATCAGGTCCTCATTTTTTCCCTTCCCTCCAGCTCCTCCCTCTCTCATGAACCCTCAATAATCTACAAATTATTATTCTGTCATAACTTGCCCTGTATGAAATCTCCCTTCAACCACTCCTCTATTGTCCTTCCTCCAGGGAGGAGTTCACATGCAGATCCTTGTAATTGGTTCCCCCTTTCTAACCCACCCTCCTTCTAAGCTCCCAGCATCGCCACTCACACCACTGGTCCTGAAGGGATCATCCACCCTGAATTTCGTGTTTCCAGTTCCAATCTGTACCAGTGTACATCTTCTGGTCTAGCCAGACTTGCAAGATAGAATTGTAGAATTGGGATCATGATAGTGGGGGACGGGGGACAAAGCATTTAGGAAAGAGAGGAAAGTTGTATTTTTCATCATTTCTCCATTGCACTCTGTCTGGCTTGTCTCCTCCCCAAGACTCCTCTACAAGGGGATCTCCAGTGGTCTACAAATGGGCTGTGGGTCTCCACTCCGCACTCCCCCCATCATTCACTGTGGTAAGATTTTTGGTTGTGATGATGCCTGATACCTGATCCCTTCAACACCTGGTGATCACACAGGCTGGTGTGCTTCTTCCATGTGGACTTTGTTGCTTCTGTGTTAGATGGCCACTTGTTTACCTTCAAGCTTTTAAGACCCCAGACACTATATCTTTTGATAGCTGGGCACCATCAGTTTTCTTCACCACATTTGCTTATGCACCTGCTTTGTCTTCAGAGGTTGTGTTGGGAAGGTGAGCAACATAGAATGCCAATTAAATAGAAGAAAGTATTCTTGCATTGATGGAGTACTTGAGTGGAGGACCAATGCCCTTCTGATACCTTAATACAAAACCTATAAGTATATATGCATAGATCTATTTCCCCAACCTCATATATAAATATATTTGCATATATACATGTCGTTATCTAGACCTCTACAAATGCGCTTTGCCTCCCAGCTCTTTCTTCTATTTCCCTTGACTTTCCTTCCATACCATTAACATGCTCAGTCCCCACCAGGGTTTCAGCAATTCCTCTTTGTTACATTATGCTTGATCATACCCTACCAGGACTCCTACACCTTCCTCACCACCAATTTGGACCACTTGTTGTTCCCTTGTCCCTGAGTTTTTTAACACCACTTCCTTAACCCCCACATCCCCCTCTCCCATGCCCCCCCGGAACTTTGGTCCAGTTGGTTTCTATTCCAGATTGTTCATCCAGCCTATTTTATTTAGACAGACCTGCGGAGATAATGACATACACAAAAACAAGACAGAGCAAAACCAAGCAACACTGTAAAAAAAAACAATGACTGAAAAAACACAATAAGAAAGAAAAGCTTGTCGTTAGTTCAAGAGTCGCTTGTTGGCCTTTAGGAATGTTTTCCAGTCCAGTCTGTTGGGGCACCACGCCCTAGCCCCAAAGCCCACCTTCAGCATTCCCTGGGGACCTCGCTGCTCCATTCCCTTGCTGTTCTGTTGCACCCCCTTAGTGTTTTACCTTGGTGTGGCAGGATCAGATCAGTGAAATTCCCACACTGTGTCTCTGGTGTTGTCTTCTTTAGAGCTATGGGTCAGTGAGGGGCAGCATATCTCATAGTGGGGCTGGCCATGTTGTCCTTTCTGTGGACTGGCTTCTCTTATTGGGATCACTGTCCTCAAGGCCTGGTGGACCAGGAAGTGCTCCGCTCTCTCCTCCTCCCCCTTCATCAGCACCCGTGTGCTCTGATCAGATATGGCTCTCTCCCGGATCTGCAGATTCAATCCTGTCTTTTGAAATAAATTCTTCTTGGGGGAGGGGCAGGTGTCCACTTAGTAGTTCGGATTGGGCCTGTCACCCCAGACCTCTCCACTCACTCGCTACTCCATGCCAGCATGTTGCATGCACATCTTGGAGCTCCGGGTTGAAGTCTGGTCCCTTTTTCCCTGTGGAGATATAAACAATACCCTCCCTTTGGGTGGGTTAGGGCCCTGTGCCTCCGCTACCCATTACTTTTTTTTTTCATTTTCCCACATCCTTTTTAGGTGTGTACCATGTGTATCCATGTATTTAATGTGGTCCTTGCCATATTACCTGGTCCCACTCCAGGAATGTTTGTATATAGTAGCTTTTTCCCTATGACCCTTTTGCATTGTTTTTTAGAAGCTTACCTCAGCTGACTAATGTTGTACTTGTCCTTTTGTGCTTAACTTACTTCGCTTAGCATGATTTCCTCTAGTTCTTCCCATGCAGCGATGTGCTTCTTAAGTTCATCACTGCTTTTTAGTGATGTGTAGTACTCCATTGTATGTATATACCACAGTTTTTTAATTCAATCATCAGTTGATGAAAATTTGGGTTCCTTCTAACTCCTTGCAATTGTGAACTGTGCTACAATGAATATTGGAGCACAGATATCTGGCCTTCATTTGTTTCTTGCCTCTTTTGGGTATATGCCCAATAGTAGAATTGCTAGGTTGTATGGTAACTCAATTTCCATCTGTTTAAGATATAGCCAGACCTATTTCCATAATGGTCATACATACTTACAAGTCCACCAGTAGTGGATGAGAGTTCCTGTCTCCCCACAGCCCCTCCACCACTTGTTGCTTTCGATAATATTGATAGATGCAGAGAAGGCATTCAATAGCAATCAACACCAATTCCTGTTTAAGACCTTTAAGAAGATAGGAATAGAAGGAAAACTTCTCAAGACAATACAAGCTATATATGAAAAACCAACAGCCAAGGTGGTAGTCAATGGAGAAAAGACTAACACAATTCCACTGAAAACAGGGACCAGAAAAGGATTCCCCTTGCCCCCACTCTTATTTAGTATTGTGCTAGAGGCTTTAGCTTCCAGCATAAGACAAAGAAAAGACATCAAAGGTATTCGTCTGGGGAAGGAAGAGGTGAAACTATCATTATTTGCAGATGATATGATTTTATATATGGAAAATCCCAAAAGTTCACAAGGGAAATACTGGAACAATAGAGGAGTTTGGCAGAGTGGCAGGATACAAGATCAACAAACAGAAGTTCATCAGACTGTTATCCACATCAGATAAGACCACAGAAGAGGAGATCGAAACGGTGGTACCCTTCACAATAGCCAAACACAAATTGAAATATCTAGGGCTATACCTGATGAAAAGAACAGAAGATCTATATGGGGAAAGCTACAGAACACTATTACAAGAAACCAAGAGTGACCTCAACAAATGGAAGAATATCCCATGTTTGTGGATTGGAAAACTCAACATAGTCAAGATGTCAGTTCTGCCAAAGCCACTATATAAGTTTAATGCAATCCCCATACAATCACCCTCATCTTTCTTCAAACAAGTGGAAAAACTGATTACCAACTTCATATGGAGAGGGAAGAAGCCCAGAATTAGCAGAGAACTCCTCGAGAAGAAGGACACAGTGGGAGGGCTTGCTTTACCTGACTTTAGCTCATATTATATAGCCACAGTTGTCAAAACCGCATGGTATTGGTGCAATAACAGATACTCAGATCAATGGCAAAGAACTGAAAATCCAGAAGTGAAACCATCAGCATACAGACAACTGATATTTGATAAAGGCCCCAAAAATATCAAATGGGAAGCAGATGCCCTCTTTAACAAGTGGTGCTGGAAAAATGGATATTTTCCTCCAGAAAAATGAAGCAAGACCCTTATCTCACTCCATGCGCAAGAATAAACTCAAGGTGGATCACAGAACTTGAAGTTAACACCCAAACTATTGGGGCCATCAATGAGAGAACTGGGACCAACTTGAGAACTTTGGCACAGGGAATACACAGGCTATCAGAAATAGCGAAGGACACAAACACAGATGAGGCGCAAATTGACAAATGGGATATACTGAAGATAAAACAGCTGTGTATATCGAAAGAATTCACCTAGAGAGTAATAAGTGAGTCCACGGACTGGGAAAACATCTTTAGCAATGACACATCAGACGAACTTTATCCCTGTATTTTAATGACCTTTACATTTCTTCTTTATTATGTCCCTATTATCGTCACACACTTCTGGTTTTTGGTAATTAGTGTTCAATGTTTCACATCGGTTTTCAGAAATATTCCAAATTCAGGTGGAATACCAATTCTATTACCAATTCTATATATTCAGATCACTGGTCCATCTTATTTATACCTCTTTATTCAATCCACTAGAAATTATGAATGTCTAAAGCTTGCAAGCTGGATCAACTTTAGACTGAAGACATTAGTAGAATTCTTCAAATTCTTCAGCACTAGCTATGCTAGTTGAACTAACTAGTCATCCTTGTAGGCATACAGACAACATATCACTGAAACATTACCTTTCAAGATAGATCTTGAAATGTTCTTTTTGAATGCCATGCCATTCTTCTTGAATTTGTCACTGCTGGCGTAATAAATTATTTGATTGATTCAAAATGGCAAATACCAATCTATTCAAAACCTGGGGTTTTATCTTTATGCATTAAATTTTTGATGACTTTCAATTTTCTGAGATGCATAGTTCAAATATTCCATATTCTGATTGTTATTGGATATTCTCATTTTGAATTTTGTCCCCATGATTAAATGAAAATAAATCATTATTGAGAGGTTTGTTCCTGCATTCCATTAAAGTCCACTCCGCTTAGGGATTGCAACTGTCACGCAGTCATATTCGGGATGATTTCTCTCTGAGGGGCTAATCTTTGGGAACTGCCTGAGACAAGGTGCCACTGCTCTCTATACAGTTTCAGTAGTGAAAACATAAGATGTGGTCCACTTCTTCCTACTTTCTAGTGTGATCTTAGTCTGGAGACACCACTGAAATCCGTTTACTACAGGTGACCCCTGCATCTTGGGATCTGAAATATCAGGGACATAAATTCCAGCACCCCAGCAACATGCAAGCTCCTAGAGTAAAACAATATTAACAGATGAGTGATGGTTATTTCGCATTTACAAATTGCTAAATAATTGTGTCATACATTTCATTAAATGCAATACATGCTTTAGGTACATTCTCCTTATAACAACCCTCCACGACAAGGTAGAACTGTCCCTGGGCTTTCCAAGTCTGTAAATCTTCCAGAGAAGATTTTTAAATATTTTATTTCCAGAGGAGCAACTGGTAGTTTGACACTAATAATCTAAAATTAGCAGCCTGACACGTAATCAACTATGCCACAAAACTCCTTTTTCTAACTTTGTTTGATCAATAATATAAACAATAAATCCGAATTATGTATAGGGACTATTGATATGAAAATGAGTGCAAGTTATTATATGATATAGTATACAGTGTACTTAGAAATGCCTCTTTGAAAAGTAATGGCTTATTCAAAATACCGAAGTGGATAATGATGATAGTGAAACATGTACGGAAGCAAAAATTATTCCAATTTCTCCGAAAATTTCAAATTCACGGCCCTTGAGTCAATGCTGACTCTCAGTGTTTACTCTGTGGGTTTCTGGAAATAGAAAGTCCAGTCTTGGTCCTGCAGAACTGCTGGTCATTTTGAACTGCCGGCCATGCACATTGCAGCCCAACATGTAACTGCTACATCACCTTCCAAAAACCGAGTGCACAATAATGTCAAGTGGATCAACGTGCCCAGAGAACAGCAAGAGGGAGATGGTAAAGCATTAACATTAACAATCTCTGAAACATATCTGGCTATTCCCCCAGGGTCCTCCTCAAGTCTCCCTTACATTAATAAATGTGGAATTCATCCTTACTGTGTGAGAAGAAAATTTCTGGTTACCGTTTACTTTGGGTCTCATGTCTCATATCCAAATCAGGCTTGCTCATTATTCTTGCTTTTATGAGTCAACCAGCCTCATGCAGGTCCCAGAGACAACAGAGCATGTTCATTTAAATCATTCTCTTGTAGACTTTCATTAGCTGATTTGGGGGAGTAGTTTGACATACTTTTTATGCATAGTCTGAGTATATAAACTCCAGTGAACATTGTTCAGCATCATAACACATGGTGCGCCACAGATCAATGGATAGTGACTGCCTATTGAGTACCTTGGCCAGAAATAAAAGATGGATTGCCCACGTGGAATTTCAGAATTCTACAGAGACCCATGAAAACCTCTCTTTTGCCTCTGTCTTAAATATATGCATAATCTCACCAATCTTAAATATATGCATAATCTCACCACTAGCCAGGGGAGTCCTGGTGGCTTTGTGGTTGAGTATTGGATTGCTAACCTCCAGGTTATCAGTTCAAAACTTTTAAAACTACCAACCTCTCCAAGATATATACATGAGGTTTTCTACCCCAGTAAAGAGTTACAATCTTGGAAACTCACAGGGTAGTCCTACCTTTTCTGATTGGGTAGTTATACGTTGGTATTGACTTGATCACAGTGACCTAATGCTTGCTCATCACGGTCTACCATATCTAAGCACATTCATCTAAAATAAACTTTCAGAAGTTTTACTTTTTGTTTTTCTGCAGTATGTCTATTTCTAACACTTCAGAAGGTCTTCTTTCTAACTTAGGTCAAAATGTTGTATTCCTTTTAGACAGGTGCTCACTAAAATCTGTCAAATGAAGTAATAACTATCAGCAAAATATTAGGAACATTTTGGAAAGATTTAGTACTTCAATATTTTAAAAATTATTTCAATAACCAACATTTAAATATGAATGTGATGATTGAATTGTGGATATAAAAAAACAAATTAATTATGTAATGGCTGTTTCCCCACCATGCTAATAGATTAGTTCTTTCATAAAGATTCATTGCCCTGATAGACTCACTTAATCTGCACTTACTCACGTTTGGAAAATAATTTCTCTAACCACTTACAGAGATGCTTTTCCATATGGGTATTTGCATAAACATTATGTTTTAATAAAAATTCTCAAGTATGTTTCTGTTAACAGCGTTATATTAAACACAAATATATAAAAAGGCTTTAAGTCAAAAGTAAAATAAAAGAATTGAACAGAAATCACTATCTAACAGAAACAACTATTATGAAAGGTAAACTCAGTGGCAACTTCCTATTTGAAGCATTGTCTTCCTGTATAAATTATATGAAATTGTAATAGCTTTGGCTGTTAAATTCATGCATAGAGAGTAGATAAAAAGCATTCAGATTGCCTTAATACCAAATAGTGAAAATTCAAGAAAATGAAATATACTTGAGTTGTTTTATTCTGTTTTGAAAGATAATAATATATAGATAGAGAAAAAACACTTTAAAATATCTGTCTGTTTCATAGACAAATTTTGTAAACCAAAGAAAGCTTACTACTTTAAAACCAATTAATTCACATGCTACATAAAATTAAATTTATAGCAAATATTAGATAAAATTCCTATGCCACCTTTGCAAAAAGTAAATGTATTGAATTTTAAATCTCACTACAGGGAACGTGATTGCCTATGTGATTGAATCCCAGTGTACCTTCAAAGATAAGTGTACATTCGCTCAGAAAAGAGAGAAGTCCATATGCTAAATAGCAATATTTAATAATACAATTCAAGTTCACTTTGTATAACTTATTCAAATGTTAAAGAGGAAATTATTTAAGAGGAACAAATTAAAGACAACAAAGAAAATTAACACAAATATGAAAATATAATAATTTGTCTGACTAAAGAAAATACTGCTGCATCATATATTAAAAAATAACAAAAAATACATTAGTTTGAATTATTTCTAGGTCTAAACATGGACAAGAAGGAAATAAAGAACTTCACATGAGAAGAAAGTTATTTAAATATTCAGTGTAGCTTCTGGTATAATCTACAACTATGAGAAATTATATATATGATAATTCTTGTCCAAGTATAATAAAAGCAGCTCAAAAAATGTCTAATGGGAACAAAATGATATCTTAATAAAAGATATAATTTTACAGAAGCAGAAATCTTCATGTTATTTGGGATCTTCCTACTTTCTCTATCTGCTTTTCATATGTTTGAAATGCCTTGATAAAAAATATACTTATTGGTCAAATTATTTCATTCATTAATGATAATAGAATAGATAGCTAATAGATAATAGAATAGATAGCTAATATTAGTTACTACCCTTATGCTTAGCCTTTGTTAACAGTATAAAATTATTCTTCAAGTTCTTGACCCATGATTTGTCAAACAAAATATTACCTATACTTTCCATGCTATCAAAAGTTATTTGGCACTCTGCATGATGCATTATTACATATAAACAGCTAGGTATTACAAGAAATTAATTATTTGCATATGAATAAAGTATCTAAAGATTTATTTTTTGAGATGTTAAAGAAGGGAAAATATGAGAATTGTCAAGTGTAGATCATCCTATTTTAAAAATTTTCCAATACCTAGCATTCACCAAAATTTTACTTTTTATATAATATTAAAAGTAAACACTTCCAAAAATGTATTCAGACTTAGTATTTGCCAGAAGAGAAATATTTTTGTGGCCAATGCCAATAGTTGGGTGAAAACACATCAAAAAACTGGCAAGCATATTCTAATTATCAAGGTAATAGCTTGAAACAATGAATTTGGAATTTCTATTTAGGGTTTCCTTTAATTTGGTCCTAGATTTTATCTATTCTAAATGACTGTATTTAAAAATAAATTTTATTTTAAATCAGTATTATTGGTGCTTGGTGAATGTAATAGCCTGTTTTGTTTTTTAACATGGAATCTTGAAATTAAAGAATATATCATGTTAAATGTAATGCAGATTTGCAATGAGAAACATGATTTTTATGTAATTATGTCTATGCTACCTGTTCAAAATCCAATAAAACATAATATTTCTGAAAGTGAAATTCACATTAAATGAGCTAGTATATTTGTTATACTTTAATAACATGAAGAAAAGTTTGAAGAATATGCAAATGCTGAAATCAAGACATTTTCCAAATTATAAGTTTCATACAAGTTGGTCCCTTTCATGTGATTACTATTATTTTAAAAATATCCTCATATTAAATTGCTCCATATTTTAAGTTTAATTATATACTCTTTTTTAAAAAACATTTTATTAGGGGCTCATACAACTCTTATCACAATCCATACATATGCATACATCAATTGTATAAAGCTCATCCGTACATTCTTTGCCCTAATTACTCTCAAAGCATTTGCTCTCCACTTAAGCCCTCTGCAAAAAAAAAAAAAAAAAAGAATATATATATGTGTGTGTATGATATATACCATAGTGAATGAAGGGGGAAGTGCGGAGTGGAGCCCCAGGGGCCAAGTGTCGGCCACTGAAGATCTCCTCATAGAGGGGTTTAGGAGAGGAGATGGGTCAGTCAGGGTGTGATGTAGTACCGATGAAGAACACAGCTTTCCCCCAGATCCTGGATGCTTCCTCCCCCCAACTACCATGATCCGAATTCTACCTTGCAGGACTGGATAGGGCAGAGGTTGTACACTGGTGCATATGGGAGCTGAGGCACAGGGAATCCAGGGTGGATGATACCTTCAGGACCAGGGGTGTGAGGGGTGAGGCTGGGAGAGTGGAGGGTGAGTGGGTTGGAAAGGGGGAACTGATTACAAGGATCCATATGTGACCTCCTCCCTGGGAGATGGACGGCAGACAAGTGTGGGAAGGGAGACTCCGGATAGGGCAAGATATGACAAAATAACAATCTGTGGATTATCAAGGGCTCATGAGGGAGGGGGCAGCGGGGAGGGAGGGAAAAAAAAGGACCTGATGCAGAGGGCTTAATTATATACTCTTAAAATGTATGTTTAATTCAAAATTGTATTCAAAACACTTAAGACAATATCTGCAAGAGTGACTGTTCAGGTAGATCCATATTATATAAAATTGAATGAGTTTTTGTAGTATAATTTTAAATTTCATTGATAAATGTTTGTAGCTGACGGTGGATCTGAATGATTTAGCAACTCTAAATATAAATGCCGTAATTCATCTGTCATTTTGTTGTACTGTGACGATGTGTGTGTTGTGACCATGGAAGCTCTGTCACTGGTATCAAACAGTTGCTGTGTCATGCAGAAGGAACACATTCAGCTCAATTGCCAGAAAAACAGTGGACAAGGAAGAAGGACTCACCTACCCACTTTGAAGGATGCAGTCCCTGAAAAGCTTGTACATCATTATGAAACATTGTCAGTTACTGAAGGGCTAAAGAATTGAAACAGAAGTTGTGTGATACAGTGCCAAGAATGGGACCCTCAGCCCTAGGCCATTTGAATTGTGACTGAGGAGGAGCTGATATCTCAGAATGGAGTTGTGATAGTTACATAATTTCATGACAACTTGATATATTAGCATGGGAGTGGAGCTTCACCTGTCAATTAATTCACAGCCTGATGATGCCACCTTGTGGGCATGGCCTTTTCATGAGGATTCTGGGAACTTCCTCTTTTTCTCCCTAGAGGTGGGACACTCTCTCTTCACTTTCCTCCCTCAAGGGGCCACTTGGAAACACAGGCCATCTCTGACGTGCTTCCACCATCCCTGGATCCACAAGACTTTCCACCCACGAGACTGTGATCTTCTTGCATTCAGCATCATTGCAAGTGGCTACATGAGTCCGCAAAGGAATATACGGACTAATGTAGGACAGATGGGTTAGCATCAGACTTATGGACTTGATCTGACTGGGCTGGGATAGTTTCTCAATATCCAGTTGCTGTTTGATATAACGCTCTTACACACACATAGGAATGTTTCTGAATTTGTTTTTGTGGTCAACCCAGTCTAAGACATTAGGGCACCTTGGGAGTGGAGTATTAATGGAACAAATTATGACAGTAGAGATTGGAGCGATTGGAGTAGAGAGGCATTTGTCTGACCAATAGCTCATGACAGTTTTTCTTCTTTGGCTTACTGGAGGTCAGTTTATTGGGTTGCAGTTTATTGGGTTGTTTTCTATAACCGACATGGGAAGTTTAAAGTTTGATTACTTGATTTGGCTGTTGCTTTTTGTTATTTCTGTTTAAAATGGCAAAAAAATGAATGTGATAAATGTAATTTTGAGCTAAGATGATGAAAATCATCTCTTGAACATTTCGTCTGAGACCATGCTGCCTAGTCAAAATAGCTGATGAAGGTCTAAATGGCTGACCGAAAGCCTGCACCTGGCTTGATACAGTCAGAGGTCTACAGTGATAGTATGTATCAATAGAATAGTTTAGATAAGGATTAAGATAATATAGATTAGGATTTAACTTGACTATTTTAAGAATCTAATTCAGGAACTGGCTGTACTTGGTTTATACTGTTTTCTTATGCCTATAGTTATTGATATAATGATTGATAGAAATAATTATTGGGGAGTAAAAAATGGAGAGTCTGTAAGCTTACTTGCCTTCAGTAATTAAATTGGATCTTTAAATGTGTATTGGTCACTCTGGCAAAGAAGCCTCTGAAAAAATGTCACACCCAGTGACTCGAGTTTTCCCAAAATTCCCACTAGACGAGACAAGCCTAGGGGGTTGCTGACAGAATAAATTTAAAAAGGAATCCTTTTTAAATGCTGAACTAGTGGTTGATGCCTGAAACCTGGGAAAATCAAGGAGCCTAAGGCAGCGTGAAATGGTTTCTAGGTGACCACCTGGATCCACTTGTTAAGTGAAAGTAAGAGAAACACAGCAGTAGAAAGAGGAGATGAGTCTGACCACTGACATCCATGGACCTGGTTCATGGGAACTAAAGGAGAAGACAAGAGTGGGTCGGCGTGTCTGAAGTTCATAACCTAGCCCAAAGAGGCAAGGGTTATTGAGAATATGTGAAGGGGCCTATGGCTGAAAGGCGAGGAAGTCAATGGGGGCACCCTGAGGAGGTTAAGTGTGGGGGCCCACCTTGAGTTCAACCACAACACGACCAGATGAAGTGATGGTTTTTGAGCTTGACACTTGGTGTGGATATTGCTGATGATTTTATGGACAGGCCTGAGACTTGGTATGGATATTGCTGATGACTTTTTGAACAGCCTGTCTTGATTTGACTTTGCTTACGGATGTGGACTCACAAGATCCCAAATCAGTGGTTCTTAACCTTCTTAGTGCTGAGACCCTTTAGTACATTTCCTCATGTTGTGACCCCCCCAACCATAAAAGTATTTTTGTTGCTACTTCATAACTGTAATTTTGCTACTGCTGTGAATCATAATGTAAAAATCTGATTTGCAGAATATATATTCTTTTTAATTAATTTTTAAAAATCATTTTATTGGGGGCTCATACAATTGTTATCACAATCCATACATCCATCCATTGTGTCAAGCACATTTGTACATTTGTTGCCATCGTCATTCTCAAAACATTTGTCTTCTATTTGAGACCTTAATATCAGCTCCTCATTTCCCCCTCACTCCCCACTGCCCCCTCCCTCATGAACTCTTCAGAATTCATAGATTATTATTATTTTTCATATGGTATACTGTTTGACGTCTCCCCTCATCCATATCTCTGTTGTCCATCACCAAGAGAGGAGGTTACACATAGATTCTTATAATCAGTTCCCCCTTTCTACCCCACATTCTCTCCACCCTCCAGGTATCCCCACTCCTACCACTAGTCCTGAAGGGGTAATCTATTCTGGATTCCCTGTATGTACAGTTGCTATCTGTACCAAAGTACATCCTCTGGTCTAGCCAGATTTGTAAGGTCGAATTGGGATCATGATAGTGGGGGGGGGCGTGAAATGAAGCATTTAAGAACTAGAGGAAAGTTATATGCTTCATCATTGCTACCCTGCACCCTGACTGGGTCATCTCCTAAAACAGGAGTCAGCCATGGTGAAATAAAACCTTTGGGAGAGGAATCTTTGTGATGTCCATTTGCTGATGGGGCACAAGTCAAGGTAAAGATAAACAACTATAAAATTTTTCTAGTGATAGGAAATTGGATTGTGTGAAATATGATTTTAGGAAGACTGGAAATCACCAAAAATGAAGTGTAACATTTTAAGATCTTTATCCTAGACCTTAGTGAGCTGAAATGGACTGACATTTGCCATTTTGAATCAGAAAGAACATAGGATTTATTATTCCTAGAATAATACAATCAAGAAGAATGGCATGGCATTCATTGTTAAAGTGCCTTGCAAAATCCACCATGAAGTGTAATATTGTATGTGATGACATTATGTCCATCCATCTTCCACTGAATCGATATAATTTTTATTCATATTTACACAACCACCACAAAATTAGCGATGTAAAAATAGAATAATTCTACTCAAGACTACCTAGTCAGTCAGAATAAGAAGAAAATAGAATTCAAAAGTTAGAAACAAAGAGGAAGGACGAGAGTATTTGGAAAATATTGTCTTGAAAATAGAAATGAAGCTGAAAATCCCATGATAAAATTTTGTAAGACCAATGACTTGTTCATAGCAAATACCTTTTGTCAGTAACACATAGGGCAACTATACATATACATATCTCCAGATGGACATCTCCAGATGGAAACACAGAGAGCAAACGGACTCCATCAGTGTAAAGAGGAGATGGAGAATCTCAATGTCAGCAGCTAAAACCGGGCCAGAGGCTGACTTTGGAACAGACCATCCATTGCTCACAAGTAAATTCACATTAAAACTGAAGGAAATTAAAATAAATCTGTGAGAACCAAAGGATGACCTTGAGCCTACCCAGAATTTTGAGGCACCATAACAATAGGTTTCATGCACTAGGCATTATGGACAGAAGACCTGATGAGCTGACCAAGGACATCAAAACATCATTCACGAAGAAAGGTCACTAACGGACGCTTTAAGGACAGGTCATTAAAAGAACAGCAAAAGGGCTTTAAAAGGACAGGATAGAAATAAAAGATCAAAGTAGAAGTCAGAGGAATCTCTGAACATACTCTTAAGTGTAGACTAGCTAAATCAATGGAAGAAATGATGATGTCAAAGGAATGGATAGAAAATGTGAAAGGACAGCTCTAAAAGACAGAGTAAAATATTATAATGAATGTGAACAGACCTAGAATGAAAATACACTCACATGATCTCAAACTGAAAGAAATGAAGAAAACAATCAAGCCTCAAGTTGCAATTTTCAAAGATTCTATAGACAAAATATGATCCAGGAAGTTTCCATAGATGACGAAAAGAGAATACGTTACCAAAACCAACTGCTGGAGAAGCCACCATTCAGCAGAGTGTATGGGAAAGAGCTGCTTGTGCTAAAGGAGGAAACTCAGCTTCACTGAAAGCATTAGCCAAAAGCAAGGCTACGGGGATTGCTGAAATACCAATTCAAGTGTTTCAGCACACTGGTGAAGCACGGGGATTGCTACCTCCTCTGTGCCAGAACACTTGGAAGACAATTATTCTTCCTTTACACACCTTACACTTACACCATCATACTGACCTCCTCTTTCCTTCAAAGCCAGATGGTTGATTGGACAAATTCCATTTGGGTCAGTAAGATGGAAATGCTTTTTATTAAAATAAAACACCCTCTATTGTAAGCTGGATGAAAGCTTACAAAGGAAGTCAGTTTCCCATTCCCATCCCCATAGACTTTGTCTCATGTCAGTGAGTGTGATCTATGAATTATCACTTATCGAATGTCATTCCTTTATTAGCTGTCCATCCTTCTATCCTATTGCTTTCTTCCTTTAACCAATGCTTTCCTTTTGTTCCAAAAGTGTTGATATTCTGAGGTGTGAGTGCCTGACTAGTGCTGTTCTTCACTCTGTAGATCTATGTTTTGTTTGCCTGCAAAGTCAGTGTTGGCGTTGGATTCTGTTCCATGGTCTAGTGGGGAACAGAATGTTCCACCACTGTCTATCCAACCAGTAGGCCTGGGTTGTTTTTGTTCTTTTTTTGTTTTTTAAAGTGATTTTTAGGCTTTTTTCAGATTTTTTTCTCATTCTACCTAGGATCTTCTATTTTGATTCTCCTTAGACGGTCTACAATTATAGCCTTACCACACCTGGTTTTGTTCTCAGGGTGCTAGAGACTGTGGTTTGCACGGTCCCTTAATCCTTTGGTTTGATTATTTCCATGTGCTATTAATTGTCTTCACTCTTCTTTTCAGAGAAAAGAACAATAGTTTCACTTTGCAAAGCAGCTTCCAAGTGACCCCAGTTACCACACAAAAGAGCAGAATGCAGAATATTGTCTTTGTGAACTACATTATGTCAATCTGCCATGGTTTTCCCTGTGACTATGGCTGCAAGCCTCCCGACTCATTAGTTCATTCCATCCAGTTGTTTGATTTGACAAAGAAGATTATATACCTTTGCCCCCATTTCCTCTATTACAAACATGTAAACATGTATTGGCATCACATACAAATAAATTTATAAAAATATCATCTACCAAAGTTATATATGGTCTTGCATGTGATCATTATTTTATATTTATACATATTCATATTACTTATCTGCTAGGTATCACTTGCATATTATTGTTTTGTTATTTCTGATAAGCGCGAATTGTGTGCATTGAAGTATGGAGTGTACCTGCAAGTGGGATAGAAGCTTTATACAATCTTCCAGCATAAGAATACAATTTCCTAACTTCCCATTATATCAATCACACCTATCCCAAAGGATAGATACTATGTTCCAGAAGAACAATAAGGATGGCAGGGTGTGGGTGTGGGTGTGGGCAGCACTTTTTCAGTCTAATTTCACTGCCACGAGCCCAGTACAATTTTGTGTGGATACAGCCTATTAACTAGACCCCACTCATATGTTGTGGAATGAGGGGCACCTGGAGTCAAGCATCTCTGATCACCAAAGGCCTTTTCTTCGGTGTAAGTATCAAAGGTAATTACTGTGTATCTTTATTGGTCATTCATTCTGTCCCCTCTCACTGGGTCCTGAATATCAGGTCTCCAGGGCCACTAGAGTTCATGACATGTTGCTTAGCATTCTTCCGGTAGACACAACTGGTTTTCTGTCCACCTTATTTCACTCAGGGTCTGGCACACCTCCGTCTCAATTGGGATCCAGTGAAGTCGCCTACTCCTCCCCTGTGTGTGTTGCATTTGCATCCCAACCTAGACCCCTATGAATAAACTTGGGAGACTTACAGGAATGATAGCTAATTTTGACGAAGACCCAAAAAGAAGAGAGACCTATGTGAAAAATTCCTATCACCAAGAATAAAGTGTTGCTAGAAAAGATGGCATTACAAATGCTTATGATGATGCTTTAAAAGGAGACTTTAAGAAGTGAAAGAACAATGAAGGAAGTGGCATCTGCTTTATAACTTTACTAACATAAACTGACCAGGGAGCAAATCATTCAGATTATTATCTTAAAACTCTCTTGCTCTGTGAAACGTCAAATGAAAAACAGAATGGTGGTTTCTAATGATAGGGTTACTAATTTGAAGCTACCAGTAGGCCCATAGAAGATGGCTAAGACTCTCTGATCCGCTAAGACTTACATCATTAGAAAAACAAAGGGCAGTTTATTCTTCCCTGTAGGGTTGCTATAAGTCAGAATTGACTTGATTACAGTCACTTAGGTTTTCCGGTTTTGAATAACATACTAAATGATAGTGAATGGCTAAAGAAAGTAGAATGTGTAAATGATCTGGGGATATTGCATGTTTATGGCAGATCCTAAAGAGACAGTGATTTTTGTTTGCACTTTACAGTAAATATGTAAAGAACATCATGGACCTAAAAATAACTGTTTGAAAGGAAAACAAGATTTTGAAGATTGAGGCAATTCTGTGTTATAAAAAAAATAAAGGCCCTTTCCTTAATATTTTCCAAAAGGCTCCAAAAAACGGAGGTGCCCTTACCAGAATCTGGGGTGTCTGACCAATGTCCAGCATCACAAAGTGGTCGTGATTGCCTATATGTTCCTGGAATATCAATTACCTTCAATCTCTGATAACTAATGTCATTTACTGAGGCTTTTGGACTTCCTTCATTCTTATGTCCCCTTTGTTCCTCCCGGGGTTTTGTTTGTTTTTCTTTTTCCTATTTTGTCCCTCTTCTGACAATATATTTAGGAAGCAGACAAGTTGTACATTAAGTTTTACAGGTTCAGAGATGGAACATTTTTTAACAGAGAATATAACTCAAGTAGGATATCTACTTGGTTTAAATGATACAACATTGAAATGTCTTACATAGAAAATATGAGGAAGTTATGCGACAAGGTGAATGTTCTTGCATGAAAGAGGGACGTACATTTTAGGGGGGCAACAGGGGGAATGTTTATAGATTGAATTATATGATACCCTAATTCATGTTGGATTCCTCTCTAATCCTGTGGATATATGTAATATGAAGAAATTAAGTACCCTTCAGTAAATATATTATAATGGAGTTCCCAAGCTTAATCAATCAGTTGAGACCACAGCAGCATAAGTCACTCATGAGTTTTAGGAAGGACGTCTCAGTAGACACACAAAAGAAGAGGGTGCCACGTGAAGATACTCTATGAGCTAAAGAAAGCAAAGAAAGAGGAGCTGAGGTAATCACCACATACATAGTGGAATAATGGACATGGCTCAAATATTTATTTATACTTTTAACATCTAGAATTGTGAGACTTTTTTTTCCTTTTAAGACAGTCAATTGTAGTATTTCTGATATAGTAGAACTATTAAACAAAGACAACATCCACTCCTTTCAGAAGCAATCTTTGAAATATCTATTCTAGCAACATGGAATTGTCTTTCTGAAAATGAAATTGAAGTTCCTAATTATTAACTAAAATGTTTGTTGACATACTAATTTATTAAGTTGCCCCGAAATTTTTGATTATTTCATTCAGTGTAAAATTTTTAAGAAATAATCTTTTTAAAAACAAGCATAAAGTTATAAAGACATGATTTAAAATAAATCAACAAGCATGCAAAAAATTTAGTTAAAATTTACCTCTGATTATAAGAACACCAATATATTTTTAAAGCTTAAAATAAAATGTGTGTAGTCAATTTCTCTTCCATTTAAATGAATATCTTTGTATATAAGAAATCATAATTAGTTTTCTAAATTTAGTCATTCTCCCAAGGACAAGGAAATAATATTATACTAAAACATCATATGAAATTTGGCTCTATAATCACTTGTTGTATGCAAACAGTTTATAGTACTTTCTTAAAAATCTCTGGCTCTGGGGAATGTTAAATGAAAAACAGACTGAGACATTTTCTGGCACAAATGGCGATAGAGAACTGTGATGGCAGAAGATTCGCACAGTGGATCTGACTCACTGTTCTTTTGGGAACTGCACATGATATTCTGTGTATATGAGAACTGTGGACTAAGAGGTGACAGCAGAACTGGCTCTTATTCAAAGGTTAGAAAGAAAACGAGAGCTTCCTTGATACACTGGCCAGTAAATAAAGAGCTAAACATAAAATAATAAATGATAACTTGACAAAATTAAATTATAATCAATGTATTTTAATGATGTCAATTACCTATCTTCATATGTATAATACTTTACACCATATTATGTCTGATTTATATATGCAACCATATAGTTTCCATATTCAACATAAACCTTACTCACTGAAAATATTTTTCTCACCTCTCTGCAGAGTGACTGAAGTTATATATATTTTGGCTTGAGGGTTCAGTCTCAGCATTTACTCAGCCTTTAGTTTCTCAGCTGAATCTCCCAGAAAGGATATCAATTAGTTAAATCATTATGACATTTTTTTGATGTGGCCATCTGTCCACTTAGAACTTGAATCTGATTAACAACTTATTGCCCACAGGCTGACACACAGCTGCCAGATGGCAACAGCTTGTGATCACCATGACCCAACCTAAATTCAAACAATAGAACTAATAACAAAAATTGGCATATTGATCATTATACAAGTCACTTCAGAATGAATTTTGAAGATTATAGTTTCTGGCTCAAGGTCAATAGTTGAATCTATTCTAAATTTCATATTGAATTGAAGTATTCTGCTTTACATACACTGACTGACTATGATTATGTCTGTTTCTCTTTCATATCTCTAATATAATGAGTCTAAGAAGATCTTCATATTCAACACATGCAATCTTAAATTTTATGTGTATGGTTTGTAATGAATAATCCACTTGCTGAATAGTATATTTTCTTTTTATGCTTAACTGTAGAGTTCTAATAAGATGACAGAAATGCCATATCCATAAAAAAGCTATCCTCAGGCAATATCAATTCATACCATGACCTATGCCTCTCACATGAGTGCTGCGCTTCGTACTTTTCACTGTTTTGATATTTTGAAAGGAGATTATCAGGTACTTCTGAGAAACATTTGAGTGGGTTTGAACTCCTATATTTTCAGTTCATAATCCAAGGTTTAACTATTTGTCACACCTAGAGATTCTATCAGACAGTAATGGAAAATCACATTTCATACACATGTATCACATAGTAAATTTTGGGATGGGTGGGATGCACATTACTTTTCACACTGTGAAACACAGGAAATAGAATTTGAGAGAATAATGAATTTTCCCGACTGCATTCATTTACTGAAGTAAGTTTAAGAACCTGATAATTAACCAAAACATCCTCTCTTTCTGGTATGAGGTAAGAGGGGGTATGCCAAAAACTCAGCGTTGTGTTTGGCAGAAAGCAGCTTTCAGAGTATGCCTTTTTCCCACTGAGAGAGCCACCAGCAACTCTCTGAATTAGTATACCATGATAGGTGGGTTTATTCTGCCAACCTGGCCAATAGGAACATGTGGGCTTAATAAGGTCACAATTTGATTGGAAGACAAAGAGATAAATGGCTTGGCAGGCCCCACCTCTCTCCCCTTTTGCTCTCTGGTGATCAGAGCAGTGTGGGATTGCTAGTTCTCTGCCACAATTTGTGAGCTACACTACCTGTGGGACTGCTGACTCATGGACTGTGTCACTAGAGCTTAAGGTTCTTTTGAGACCAGCTTTATCACATTGCTTGTATATTCATAACTTGCACTTGGGACTGTCAGTTCCTGTTGTCTTGCTAACTGTTGGTGACCCACCCTGCTGTTTGTTGTCTGTTGCCAGACTGCCTGCATTGCCTTACAGAAGAGTAAGCCTTCTGCTTCCATGACCTTGAACCCATCGGCCCTCGTCAGTTGAACGACTTCCAGTATATTAACTGCTCCACAGAAGTGAGTTGAACTGAGCCGTCTGTACCACAATGTGGACTAATTAGCTGCTCTATTCCTTCATGTTGTATGTATCTATTCCCTTATATATACATACATATAATCATGTGTCCTGGTTTTGTTTCTCTAGAGAACCCTGTCTAACATATGCGCACAGTGACATTACCTGGGAAGATTCTCTCTTGGCACAGTGAAATTTTTTCACTCAATCTAATTTTTTCACTCAACCTAATTTTTCTTGGTGATAACTGATTCAAGAGAACAGAATGCAGCTGTGAAATTCTGTTTCCTGTTTGAGAAATGGCTGTCATGTTGAACACAGGTCACAAGGACATCGCTACAGAAAAAACGCAACTGTACCATTGGTTTTCTCATTTCCATAAAAAGTGAAATGTCGATTGATGACAAAACTCATTCTAGATATGCGCAAACTCCAAAAGGTAAAAAAATGTTGACTTGTAGTGCAATTGGAGTTCATTTCGCCAGGTCAGACTGTGAATCAAGCTTTCAATTTCAAGGTCCTGAAAAGATTTCATAACAACAGGCAACAATGAAGACCTGGTTTGTGGCAGACGAGAGACTGGTTTAGCCACCATGACAATGCACCTGCTAACACAGTCATCTCAGTGAGCCAGTCTTTTTTGTTTTGTTTTTGACAAAAACAGCATGCCTCCTGAACCTTATTCAACTGACCTCACTTGTGCAATTTCTTTTTGTTTCTGTGAATGAAGAGGGACATGAAAGGACAGCAATTTAGTGATGGAGAAGAGGTGAAGAAAAGAACAGAGTGTGGTGCTGTCATCCACCCAAACATATGATTTTGAAAAATCTTTCCAATTATTAAATCACAGATTTAACAAATGTATTGAATATAATTTAGAGGATGTCAGAGAGAGAGAGAGAGAGAGAGAGAGAGAGAACATCTAAGGTGATAAGGTCATTTTGTAAAAAAAAAAGTACATAGATTTGAAGACAAAGTCAAATTTTGGGGGTACACCCTCAGTTTGCCCTGCCTCCTTTACTGAGAAGAAACACTCAGTGCCATGTAATCGATTTGAACTCATAGTGACCCTTTGAGACAGAGAAAACTGCCCCTTTGGGTTTCCAAACTTTTAAATCTTTTAAAACTACAGAATGATGCATGGGTTCGAACCACTGACCTTCTGATTGGCAATTCAATGTGTAATCAACTAACCACCATGGATCCATATACAGCTTCCCTTGTAAGTCTCTAAATACCTAATTATTTTTTCAAATATTTGTTTAGCTGTTCTGTTTTATCTTGTAATTTGTGGGGTTTTATTCTGATATTTAAAACTAAGATGATAAATTAATAAATCTGTATAAATTAATAGCTTAACAATAGTGAAACACCATCTGGAAGGAACCAGAGTTGATGCAATATACTCTTCAATGCAATGTTCTGAGTCAGCCCCCAAAATAACCCCAGTAACAGGCCTAAAAACCAAGACACTAAGAAAACACTGTTGTTGGGCTGTGTGATCTTAGGGATTTTGAAATTAAAATGTACAAGTTTGAAATCAGCTATAATATATGCACAGATATGATTTTTTTATTTAGCTTTTTAAAATATTTAGTTATTTTTATTGGGATATACTTCACATATCATACAATGTGATTGTTCAAGAATATTAAGAAAGCTTGATGAATCATTACTGCAGAATATTTCAGAGCATTTTCTTCTTGTACTAATTGTTGTTAACCTCCCATTTCCCCCGATCAGCCCAGCCATGCACTCAGACAACTATCATTCCAAATATTATTGCTAGACATCTACCCATGCTGGACTTCATATGTAGAAAAACATAAGAAATATAAAACACAAACAGGAAGCAAACAAAAAGTAATAACACTGACTAGATGAACAGAAAAACCTCAATCAAAAAGAAAGCATAATTTTTTTTAAATTTACACAGCTATAAATGAGTTAGAAGGAAAACCCAATGATGAACTATGGCATCGTAACCAAAGTGCATCTGCCATGATTGATTTTACAACAATCTCTACCTGACAGCAGGCTAGCCACATTTCTTCACTGTGGTCAGAAAAGATTCACTGGGAGGCTTAATCCACGTGTGGACCTTGCAAATGGATTCTGGGCTTCCCTTGCCATCCCTACATTTTACAAACTGCATGTTCACAATTTAAGCTCTGATATAATTTCCTCCTTCACGTTTGACCTGGATGAGCCAGAACTGTAAAAGATATTTTTGTTCTGTCTTTTGTATCTCCATATGAATCTGAGAACTGGGTGACCAATTTCAGTCTTTCTTTTTAAGTTATTCCTTTTATTTCTAAAATTAATTAAACTTGCTGGGGAATTTGACTGAGATAACACTGAGTTTGCACAATGCTCAGGGGGAACTGAAATCAACAACAAAATTGAGTCGTTTGTAACTGGAGCTCAGTGTATCTTTCTCTTCATTGAGGCTTTCTGTATTAATTTTCAAAGAATATCCCTGGACATTTGGCAAAATATTTTGTTAGATACATTTCTATTTAACATTGTATTCTGGTAAAATTGGTATTGTTTCTTCAATTTAATTTTTTATTTTTATTTTGCTAAAATACACATATGCAATCAAATTTTGTATAATGATCTGTTTCCTGTAACCTGGATGTACTCACTGATTTAAATTATATCAAAATTGCCACCTAGTAAAGAGATTTTTCTTTTTCTAAACTGATCCGTTTCATATATTCTTGTATTGAATGCTTTCTGTTTCTTCTTCCTATTTTAATACTCTAGATATAAATTGCAGTACTATCCTGGACACAGCGAGTGAATACCGATATGTTTGTTTTCCTCCTGAGTACAGGAGGCAGAAGTTCTGTTTTTTAGTAAACATTAAGAAATATGTGCCTACAATTCATGTGTAAACTGTCAGCATTAGGCAGATTGTTCTATAAATGCTCATGAACTCATCTGTGTGTCTGGCTGAATAATATTACATTGTATATCTGTGATACACTGAATTACTCGATATGCCACTTCTAGCCAGAGCCTTTATAACTGCCGAGGAATGATTGGGTGGAAGTGTACAAGAGAGGTAAGTGAAACTTTAATTTGGGTAATGGTGAGTTTTGCCAGCTCACTGGGTATAAAATGAGCCATCTCAGAAGTAAGAGCAAAAGAATGCAAAATCATTAAGAAATAAGAGCCATGAGCGAAGCATGTTCTAAGAACCTCGAGATCCAGGTGATGGAGCACTTTAATCGGAGAGACAGCTGTGGTGCTGGGGAACAGTTTGCGTGGTGTGGCTTAGAAGTGGTGTCAGCAGAGACAGCAAAACCAAGAGCATGAGTGTGCAGAGTGGTGAGCTTCCCGGCTTATAGAGAAATCAACGGTGAGTGCCTTTGGCAAAGAGACTCACTTGTGGAGTGAGGTGCCTCTAGGCATTTAATCCAGAAAGACAGATTTGCTGACCCACAGAACAAGAGCCAGGTATCTTCGGGCCAATCCTTAGAGCAGAAGGGCAAGCCTTCTGGCACTCATAGGAAGTGCTAAAGAAACTTAGTAACTCTTGCACATAGGGCCAGATTCAAGTTCTGCAAGAAGGAGGCTGCAAACCAGAGATACATGTGCTGATGATCATGCACAAGGACAAGAGTTCCTGACAGGATGAATTGTTTCCTGAGTATTGCTGATCCTGAATTACAAACTGTTAACTTCCTTAATAAATCTCCTACTCGTGGGTATCCTCGGTGAGATCTGTGTGGTCACTACAACTGATTATCCAACGATTCAGAGGAGCAGAAAGTGCTTTGAGAGGTACAGCTGGGGTCAAAATTAGTTTATAAGATAGAAGCATATCTGTCCTCTGTCTCAGGAATTGGCCTCGGGTTGATTCTTGTGAAGTTAGAGGAGGCCAGATGCCACCCGGACACCACTCTTAAAATGTGCGCATCATGCTTTCTAATGCACTCACGTTTGGGGGGACATTTATGTCAACTCTACCCTTTGGCTTTTGTGATTAATGTTAAAATAAACATGAAATATCAATAGTATAGTAATAGGGTCACTGAAAATTTTTCTTCTAGTCAGAAATTCATTGGGCATATGGGCCTGAAAAATGAGTTCTTTACCATTCATTTATACAAAAGTTCTAAGTTTAAAATTGCTGAAACCTTTAAGTGTTAATAATCCACTATTCGCAAAGGCTGTCTAAAACCTCTTCTTTAAAAAGACAAACAATATCTATAGTGCAAACTGAGTCCAGCTCAACAAAACAGCCCAGGTTTCTGTCTCTCAAATTATATGCACGTATGAGGGTGCAGTCACCCACTCTTCTATCACTTGTTTTACAAAGAAATATTTGAGTTTCCCCTTTGACACAATTCTATCTTAAACAGGTTCCAATTTTTGCAAGCTTCACTATGCAAAACAGCTAAGAGAGGCTTAATTAAATAATAATAAGAATATTGCTTTCAAAACAAGAATGCTTGGGCATGAATAGAGCAAACAAAATTATGTTTTTAAATGCTTCCTTGTTTTAAAAAATTAAGTTTTCATTTCTTTATGCTTACGTGTGTGAAGTCTTTTTCTTGAGCTCTGATAATCCCATGAAGGATCAAAGTGAGACTTAGAATGAGAGAGATTCCTCTTCCTTCATCACGTAGGCTGCCATTGCTAAGATAAAATCATAAAAATATTTAAGAGTAAAGTTAATAGAAATAAAAATTATAAAATTTTTCATATTCATATTTTATTGTCATTTTAAAATGATATTCACAAAGCACATATGTAACAAAATATACAACATACGTAAATAAAACAATACAATACAATAAAGCATGTTGGATACATGTAAAATAGAAATAACAAAAATAAAAATGGTTTTAGGTATATGCATGCATAAGATACCATTAGCATACTCTCACTTTTTTATCTCTGATTTTAAGGATGTCTAAACATAATTTTTTTAAAACTATGAATCCCTGCTATATGAAAATTCCTTCACGGAAGGGAGAAAACTTTCCATTGGGGAACTAAATGTTGATTTTTAATGTTATTGAAAATAGAATGATCACTTTTAGATCATCTCCAAAATGTTGACATACTATTTTATTTAAAAAGGAAATATGTCATACCTGCCATTTTGGTTTTACTTTTGACTTTTGCATAGTTATTTTTCCTATGTTAACGTCACAGAGTTTGATAGCCCTGTAGGCAGAGCGCTTACAAATTGGGCTATGCTTCCTAAGATCTACAGTTCAAAACCACCAGTTGCTCTGTGGGATTACACCAACACTAAACCAACCTCGCTGTTGTAATGTCAGTTGCTGACTCATAGCGACCCCTTGTGGATTTCCAAGACTGAATTTTTACAGGCGTGTGTGATCACGAGGTGTCAAAGGGATCAGGTATAAGGCATCATCAGAACAAAAAAATCTTACCATAGTGAATGAGGGGGTAGTGCAGAGTGGAAACCCAAAGCCCATTTGTCAATCACTGGCGATCCCCTTGCAGAGGGGTCTAGGGGAGGAGATGAGCGAGTCAAGGTGCGATGTAGCAATGATTAAAAATACAACTTTCCTCTAGTTTCTAAATGCTTCCTCCGTTCCCCCCACCCCCCCACCCCCACCTCACCCCCGCATCACGATCCGAATTCTACCTTACAAGTGTGGCTAGACCAGAGGATGTACACTGGTACAGATAGGAACTGGAAAAACAGGGAATCCAGGGTGGATGATCCCTTCATGACCAGCGACGAAAGTGGAGATCCTGGGAGGGTAGGGGGAGAGTGGATTGGAAAGAGGAAACCGATTACAAGGATCTACTTGTGACCTCCTCCCTGGGGGACAGACAATAGGAAACTGGGTGAATGGAGACATCGGACAAGGCACGATATGACAAAATAATAATTTATTAATTATCAAGGGCTCCTGAGGGAGGAGAGAATAGGGAGGGGGGGGGGGGGAAAGGAGGACCTGAAGCCAGGGGCTTAAGTGGAGAGCAAATGTTTTGAGAATGATGAGGGCAATGAATGTACAGATGTGCTTTAAACAGTTGATGCATGTATGGATTGTGATAAGAGTTGTATGAGTCCCTAATAAAACAATTTAAAAAGAAAGAAAGAAATAAAGAAAGAAAGATAGGAAGAAAGAAAGAAAGAAAGAAAGAAAGAAAGAAAGAAAGAAAGAAAGAAAGAAAGAAAGAAAGAAAGAAAGAAAGAGAAATTTCAGTCTTTCTCCCGCGGAGCTGTTAGTGGTTTCGAACCAACAGGAGGTATCGCAACCCAGCACCAGGGTTCCTCTGCTGGAGAAAGATGGGATTTTATATCCTTGTTAAACAACAGTCTCACAAACTCACAGGAGCAGATCTACCCTGTCCTGTGTTGTCACTATGAGTCAGCACGGACTTGAAGACAATGAATATAGTTAGTAATATTATTTGTGGATACCTATTTCTAGTGATAATCCTGCAAAACATCTGTTATCTGTACATATCAGATAAGTAAAATTACAGATTTTTAACACCATACCTTAATACTAACAGGTTTAGCAACATCAAGTTATTTATCTGAACATTGTTAAGTGGGTTTCATTTAATTTCCTACATATATGTGTATATATAGATATACAGGACTCTTCTTTTTCTGGGTAAAACAAGTTACATTTTGAGGAGATAATTATCCATTTAAATTTACTGTTTCAAGAGTACAAGAATATGTTCTTAGATTACTTAACTGTCTTCATTTTTCATTGTTTCTTTTATTTTGCTATATGGAGTATTTCTATTATCACAAAGGTAGCAACATTTCCTAATGGCTTTTCCCAGAGTCCTGCAAGTGGAAGAGAGGCCCATTATCTTCTCAATAACAAAGCGTATTGTGATGAACTCGCCTGCACTTTATAGGCTTTACACTTTCTGAATTGAAAGCATAGGGAAGCCAAGGCTTCTCTTTCAAGTAAGGCTCTAAGACAGCATTACAGCATCTGCAAATGCTCCTGTTCACAATGACCTACCATCAGCCAATGCAGACCTAACTATAAGCCATGCTTTTTCTGATCAAATTAAAATAGAACCTTAGTAGAGTTTACCTCATTATTGCACATAATCAGATACAAATGGGCTAAAATATGTACCTAACATACAAATGCATTCAGTAAATGCTATATGAACAGGGACTTTTTTTGCTGTTTTAGATTACAGATTAATCGTACAGAAACCTCTCTGCCATCAAGTCAGTTACAATACAGAGCAATAGTACACAGGGTTTCGCAGGCTGCGGATCTTACAGGAGCAGACTAACTCCTGTCGCTGTTGGAGTGGCTGGTGGGTTTGAAGCAGCCCGCATCTTCCCTACAGCCCTAGCAGGGCTTTTCATTTATATATACCATATATAAACACATAAAGGAAGGCAGCTTCCTATTTATTTTTTGTCTCCTTACACTCAAGATTATAGTCCTTAAAAGGTTAACTCGAATTTCTTATGTGAGAAATATCATATATCTAGCATTAAAAAATAACACCCTGACTTCTGAATTACAAAATTACCTTTCATATGACCACTTATCACATATAGAGCAATGGGAAATCTTGGACATCCTGATATCATCTGAACAAAAGATTAACTTTTGATCACTTCTAAAGGAGTAATTATATAAAGCAAAGTTTGGGGAAATATTTTTCAGGATTATAGCTTTAATTCTTGACCCTTAAAATACAACATTGGAATGCTAGGTGTGAAACACTTTTTGTCTACCATTATATGTTGATAATATTAAGACAACTGGAATCAAAATATTATTTAGCACTGAATTATAATGGTAAAAAAAAACCTTGAAGTAAGGATGTTTAGCAACTGGGGAACACTTGAAAATAGAGCAAAAAGTACACTTATGAAATGTAACAAAAGAGAGTTTGGAAAAACAATCTAACTATTGCACCATTACTATGATGTTCACTAAAAATACAACAAAAACTAAATGACACACTCTGTAGACCCCTTAGATGATGTTATGCAAATCCACCCCATAGAGTAATACTAGTCCTCAGTTAGGCATGCCTCTCCATTTTCGGCCCTACTCCATGTCAGACATTACATATATAGGAAAGGAAAACCTGTATAGGGCAGAAATCTGTCAGAGATACCCAAATCAAAAAATCCCCCCAAAACAAAACACAAATCCAATTATCTATAGATTTACATATCCTGGGTTTAATCCAAAGGAAAAAAAATACAAAAATAAAAACCCAACAACATTAATAAAATAAACAAAGAGAACTCTCAAACAGAAAACAGAAAGTATTATAAACTATACCAAATTTGAAATGGGTCCAAAAGTAGAACAAAGAAACTACATCTGCCTTAATCTACTTTTCCATATACTCTGTCTGATAGCAAGGCTCATACCCCTGGTCAATGGTCACAGGAGATCCCTAGGGACTTGATCCACTTGCAGAGTTTATGAACGGATTTTGGGATCCCCCTGTCATTCAGAGTCTTCTGCATACTTGGTGCTCAGCGTGTATGGTCTAACAGATCCCTTTTCCAAGGTCTAAACGATCCCTCTTCCGGTCTTGGACTTATTATTGATGCTCTTTGGATAATGCAGGTCGGTGTGGATGAATAAATTCTTAGGATTATGGCAGGGGAAGGTGGGTGGAATAGGTATCTAAAAATAATGAGCCTAACAATGGAGAAAGAGTTCTAAAATTGATTGTAGTGATGATTGCACAATTCTTTAATACGTTTAAACCATCACGTTGTCTGAACTGTGAATTATAGGTGAATGATACTGTTAAAAATGAAGAATTATGATACATCAAAATCAATCAAACAAACTAACACAATTCAAAGAGTCTTGATAAAAGTAAGCAACAGAAATGTGAAAGGCTGAACATTTAGAAGACCTAGAATAACAAGCAGCACGCTGAGATCCTGCTCTCACTGGTGGTCCTGTCGGTCTAGCGTGTGAACCTCCATTCAGTTTCACGTGAATGCATGCATAACTGTACACTGCATACCACTACTTTTCATCATTTAAGGCATACATGGAAGCATATGGATGTTTAATGTTATCAAAAAGTGCAGACAGAAATATAAACTGATACACCTTTTTAAAAATAAGGTGTGGTTTTTTTCTTCATTCCCCAGGCTGTACTAAATCATCTTTGGTAGGAATTCCTCATCTTTCTGCTTCTACATGGTTCTGTTCCATCAGACTCGGCCATCTTCACTTCTCTATCCACACTCACATTCCAGACCTGACCCTAGCCAATTGAAGGGAACGCTATCAGCAATAAAAGGGTGGATGCAACATTATATCTATATTACCAGCATCTTTCATAATCTGAAGACACATAAATCTAGCATAACCGAAACCTAGATCTGAAGCCACCTCCCAAATCTGTTCCATTCTTTTGTGAGCAGCTCAGATGTCGACGGAGTCTTCAATACCAAGTGGCATTTTTACCCCTTTCCTTTCAATGAAAAATTTTATTTGAATCAGAAATCTTGTCTGTGCTATTTGTGATGTGCACACTTCTTTCTCTTAATTCCAGGTGCCCTCTTGGTACTGTTATTCTGCAGGAGAGAGAGACTATGTACTTCCAGGAAGTTTTGAGTATTAGATGCCCTACATATGGTCAAAATGAGTTAAGGTTGATTTGATTTGGTCATAGGTTTGGTTTGAGCTTCCTAATTAATATGTCATTTACAAATACTACTACCCCATACAAGGAATTATGTACACTATAATAACCTAATCATTGTTTTCATTCTTGTTGTTCATATACATTATAACCTATTTAACAGCCACAGTAGTAATTTTAAAATTTATACTAAATTGTTACCTTTCTCTACTTAAAGACTCTCCAAGGCTGTCACTACCTTAACATAATCAATCATCCACATTTCACACCGAGGTCTAAGTTTCTTAGGACCTTCTTTGCTATTATTTCTCACAACGATTCTTTCTTATCCCATTAACGTGACAATTTCTCAACAAAAGATACAATGCTCACCTTCCATACAACAGATTCAAATATATGATTTAATTTATGATGCTCTATTAATTCAATTATACTACTTCACATATGTGCTGCAAATCCTGACCTCTGTGTTTATGATTGCAATTCCATTTGTTGATGGGTTATCTTTGCTCTGTTAATGAGATAGGATTTGCGTACGGTGTAAAAGACATAAAAGAATAAGGGAGAGAAGCAGAGAGATGAAAAGGAGGATGCAGAGCCACAGGAAGATCTCTCAGTAGCTGAAGCTCAAGAGACAATGACCTTTCTTCAGAGCCAACAGAGAGAGGAAGACTTCTCCTGGAACAGGTACCCTAGTTTGGGACTTCTGGACTCCTGAACTGTGATTCAAAAATTCTTGATTTTCAAGCCTCCCACTTGTGGTCGTTGTTATAGCAGCACTAAAGCAAGATACCTTTATAAAGACATGCATGCTGCCCTCCCTCTCAGTTCATTCCGGCATGGCTCTCAGTACATCACAAAGTCAGGTCCGGAATATCAATATGGTAGGCTGGGCCATATGCGATCATAAATATTCATCTGTTTTTTACATAAGGTCTATGTAAACTTCTGCTTTCTTTTTGCTACCATACATTTTCATAGATATCACAGCACCAAATTATTACCTAACCTTCTATTTATCTATTCATCTTTATCCACTCGATATGAACTGCGCAAAAACAAGACTTTGCTACAATCCCTTTGAGCAGAGTATGACATAGTACATAATTGATAAATATTTATTCAATATGTAAATATATTTTATTTATTAAATTTGAATTTAATTTTAATCCCGTCTCATTTCACAAAGGAATATTTGGAAGATCTATGAGGAGTGATTTTATACTATATTCAAAGGTTTATACTTTATTCTAATAGTCTTATTTTAGGTTTCTTTATTTTTTAATGTATGAAATCATTATATAAGTTAGTGTTTGCATATCAAGTTAATATGAAGGTCAGAGTAACTCTGGTTATAAACAGTCACATGTTTTTGAATTTTTAAACACAGTGTGCTGGGACCTGGATGGAAAAAAGAACACCATGTCCTTTCCAACAACTATAATCACCTGCTTTGCATTTCAAGAGCTATGTGATAGTAATACTGTGAATTTCTCAATCTGAGAGAAAGGCAGAGCGGACCAAGGGTCATCTGTGTACTCTCTGAGAAGTCTCAGTAAACAAGCTGCGCTCTCCTTTACTTCTGTCTGAGCCTTTTCCTCCACTCCACTACGTGGCTCATATGTACGTTTCCCATTTCATTTACATGGCTATAGTACTGGGATTTAAATATTAGCATTTAAAGTGTTTGTGTAAATTATGAATAAGATTTATTTTAGTATATTTTAAAAATATAATGATGTTATATTTTAACATTATGGAAGATGCATCTTTCTATTACAGCACCAGCTGCTTTGACTTTTTTTTTTAATTTGTTACATAGAGATTTAGATTCTGTTTTCAAATTACACAAAGAAGGAATGAGAGATTCCAGGTAGTTATGGTTCACTTATTCAAAGACTGCATATAATCACTTTAAAACAATAACATGTGATACTCATATTACACAACAATTTGTGATAAATATTTGGTATCAGTTTTCTTCTCATTCAAGGTTAATCCTACTCTATTAAAATTTGGAAAAGAAAAGATGATTTCCAAACTTGTCCCGTAATTTTGTCCTTATTCCATACCACCATATTCTGGGGCCTTGTTGCCATTGAAGTCCACTGAGGAGACAGTGTGAGAAATGGATGTGGGGTAGGTCTGTCTCTTTTTCAACACTACCTCTCATGTGTTTGTGTTTTCTTAAATATGCTTATGATTTCTTCCACCATCACAGCACACATAATCAGTGATATGCGTGAAAACGTAAGTATGTCTTCACCATTCATTGCTAGTCTTCGGCAGGGGTCCGTGGGAAAAAATGTGCTCATACAATGAGAAAACAGGGAAAGAAGGAAGAACTGTCATGGAAGAATGACTGTATGAAGTTATGGTTTCCGTTGTCATCAAGACAATTTTGACACCTTGTGGACCTATGATTGTATTAGATTTTAAATTCTGAATAACTAGGTTTGTATAAGGCGAGAGTTTAGAAGGAGAAACCTAATTCTATTTTGAGTCTCCACAGGTACTTCACTTTCTATTACGTTAGTTATGACTACTGACCAACGAGATAAAAGGCTTTGCACTTCAGCAGACTTGCTCTCCTGAGCAGCGGGAGAGAGGCAGTGTTACCCTGAGGATACCCTAGACAGAAATTGGAATATCAGGGCCCCGGAGACAACACTCCTACCTCAACCGACCAGGTCAGAACACCCTGAAATCACCTTGCAAACTTTTCTAATCAACCATAATGTACATATCCTATGATGATGCCTTTCTGTTTCTATGACCCCACCTGCAACTGGGATGGATTAATTTGCACCCGTTCGTGAATATGTGATAGATTTTCTTTGATTTCTCCATACTTGGTAATTTACCACATGGTTGCAAATTCTTTGGGCACAATTATGGCTTCATGCTAAAAGTTGTCTGTGTTTGGATGAACATAATGTACCTGGGCTTCCGTATCCTCTTTAAGTTGTAATAAATGGAGCTCCTGACAAGATACTTGACTTCCTGTCTCCCAGCCTCCTTTTTATATGCACAGAAGAAAGCCTGGCCTAGACCCCTGCCGTCCTCATACACGTTACTGTGTGTGCCGCTATGGTGGAAACTGCTGTCTCAGTCCATTTAGCTAACGCTTTCTTTTCCTGCAGACCATCTTGGTTTATGAACAGGCTCCTCAGGGACACAGATAAGGATTTGGGGATTCTCATGTTTCACTATGTTATCCATTTCTTGTTATGATACATATAATCAAATGCCTTCGCATATTTAAGAAAACATAAACATCTTTCTGCAATTCTTTGATTTCAGATAAGATCTATCTGATATTATCAAAGTTCCTTTGTTCCATGTCCTCTTCTCAATCCACATAGAATTTTTGACGGTATCCTGTTGATAATGAATTGCTGCAACCATTTTAAGCAAATTTTTCCTCATGTGTGATCTCAATGATTCTGCTCAATAATTCTCACATTTTGTTGAATCGCCTTGTTTTGGAATGAGGGAAAAATCAGTTTGCTTCCAGTCAATGGCTCATGTTTCCTCAATTTCTTGGCATAGACAGGTAAACATTGTTCAAACTTATCGATTGGTATGCTGTCAATTCCTGAATCCTTGGTTATATTTTTTTAAAACCAATGTCTTGGATTTCTTCATCTGAGACAGATAGCTCTTGATATCCCTCTCAGTGTGATACTCTGGAATGCTTGAACCTTGACCAATATTCTCTTACAGCTGTTCTACATATTCATTCCATCTTCTGAGGGTGTGTTCGGGGACATGCCGTACTTTGCCCATAAATATTTCCGTATAGCAACTTGCGGTTCTAACACAGGTGTTTCAGCTTGAGAAGCGCTACACAGGCTCCTCTCCTTTGATTTTTAACTGCCAGCCCTCGGACGCTTCATTATGAAACTTCACTGTGTCCTCAAGAGCCATTCTTTGAAGTCTTCTTTTGAATTCTTTAGCACCATTTCCTGACTACGTTATTTAAAGAACAAATTTTAGAGTCTCTCCCGATACCATTTTTATCTTTTCTTTTTACTCCTCTTTTAATTAACTTTTGTTTCCTTCATCTATGAAATGCTTGGTGCTTTCCCACTCCTTGTGTTCAATGCAGCCAATATGTTCTTTAAAGGCTCTTGTATGTGGTCATTAATATTAAGTGCTGAATGTGTTATTCAGATAACCTCTAAAGTAGGTGGTCAATATTCAAGCTTGTATTTGGACTCTCACTGACTTCTTTTTATTTTTCTTCATTTTTGATAGTAGCAATTGATGGTCTTTTCTGCAATCAGTCTCTGGCTTTATTCTTATTTATGATGTTGAACATCTCCTTTTCACTTTCCATAGATAGCATCAAATAACAATCTGTTATTTTCATAATAAACTATTGTACCTAGAAAATAACTTAAATATGGTATTGCATCTTGAGAGCATTGTTACCTTTATTTACTAGGAGTATAATTGACAACATCTAATAACCATCATCATCTGTCTCTGTTTCTTAATTTTGTTACATGGTGTGTTAGTCTGGGTAGACTAGATAAACAATTCCAGAGATATTCATATGTGTATAATAAAGAGTTTTATATACAAGAGCAATATAATATTGGGGAAAATATTCCAGCCCAGTGCAGATCAAGTCCAAAAGTACAGTATTATCCCCTATGTCTGATACCAATGTGTAAGTCCTCTTCAGACTCATGAAATACATGCAATGATACTAAATGCACGAAGATCACAGGCCAGTAGGTGGAAAGTCTTGAGGATCTAGTGGCGGTATAAGCATCCAGCAAAAGCAGAGTTCTACATGTGGTTTCTCCAGCTCCAAGCCTCTGGCTGCCATCATCAGCCTCTCTTCATGTGTCTTCCCAACAGGGATGTCTCACAGGGACTGAGTTTGTGTCCCTCCTCCAGTGAGTTATTTATCTCCTTAGCACCTCCAAGTGAGGTTCTCATGCAATGAACTGATGACATTCTAGACTCCACCCCTTCACTCTGAATCTTCAGATTGGCACAGATAATGTAACTACCACACATGAGTATTATGTTTCTCTTTCTGCAACTTTACTGTCAATGAATTGCAGTAATTTGAAGACAAAAACTAGTATTATTGGGGAATGAAATTGGCAAATAGGACCACCACTAGGTTTTCTAATCAAATATTATGTGATAAATTATGCAAGAATTAATTTGTATATTTTTATTTGCATTCCACAATTATTGAATAAATATTTTCTGGGTTTCAGTATATTCTATAGAAAATCTGAGATCCACAAAAGAAATAAAAAAATTTAATTTTCAGAGGTATATTATAAATAAGTAATAGCAATACAAAATAAAACTTTTTAAGAGTTTAGGGAAGTATTACTACAATTTCAGTGAGTACAATTATTCAAAATGATAATATTAAAATGCCAGAATAATTTAATTTCACTTTTGCAAAGCATTCATGATTAAATTAGCATTACATAAAAAAAGCTTTAAAAATTGTTAAGAGACCTTGCTGTCAGTGTCAAAAATTCTTATCGATCAATAACATTTTATTCATCAGCCAGCTTATTTTATGTACCCCCAAAAATAAAACACTTAAGAAGCATATGCTAAAGAAAAGAGAAATCAGCATTAAAATATAGTGATGATCTTTATCTGACAGCCAACCGTCCAGACTGGTGGTGTGCAGTAACAGGAAAGTGTATCAGCGTGATACATCCTATCAAGGACGGACAATGGTATAGATTTTTCCCTTTCTGAAGTGTAGTACTAATGATTCAAAATATTCTGAGATTATGGTGATTTTTATATAATGGAAAATGATTATATTTACTTAAGTGTTGCATTAACAGTATAAAGTCCCTTCAAAAGAATGGAAATATGATGGGTGTTCTATTGATTTTTACTAAAGTTGAGGGGCTTCCTCTTTTCTGCTGACACTCCACTTAATCATGTGTGACATCCTTCTCCAGGAAATGGTTCCTCCTGAAAAGATAAGCAAATTCGATGCAGCCAAGTCTCGTCGCAAGCATTCCTGAGGTGCTTTGTGACTCTGCTTGGTCCAGACAGACCTGTTCACTCTTCTGGCAGCCCATAGTGTATGTAATATGTTTTGCCAACACTGTAATTCAAAGGTGCATTTCTTCTGAATCTTCTTTGTTATGTCTTATTGGTGTTCTTTATAATACCTCTCTTGGTTCTCATATCCACTACAATGTCTATACAGAACTTATGGACTTAATTCATGATTAAAAATGTATTAAGGTAATCAACAATTTATAATTCCAGTGAGACATGCTCAGGGTTGATGTATTTATCAGGACATGTTGCAAAGGCCTTTCAGGTCTTCTAACAAATGTCCACATGAAACACTGTAAGCTTCAACTCAAAGGCACTCAGCACTACGTCTGTGGGTCTGCCAGCCAAGTTCCCCAATTAAGTGCCAGAGGCAACCACTCTGCAAGCCAGACCCCTGCACAAAAGCAATAAGCTTTACTGACTTTGTGGGTGCAGGCGAACATCAATGTTCCATGCTTTAGCTCTGTGTTTGCTGCTGCTCCCCTGATATAAAGCTGTTTTCTGAATCAAAGAAGCTCTTGGTGCAGAGATCCCAGGTCGAGAGGAAGTACTCCATTCCTAGCTCTTGAGATAAAGAGGTCTCTTCTCCTGCTTCTCAGTGAAGAAAAATGATTTTTTTACACAGAGGGTGTCCTACTAACAGTTACTTAGAAGTGCATCCTCTCAGTACTGCCTCCCATCTTCTGAACAGACCCATACAGGGCAAGGTCATTTGGTAGGAGTTAGTCTTTGCCTAGAAAGAGTTACATTACATAATTCACTTACCCTGCATCCTTTTTTATTGCCTAGTTGTCACATGCATAAAAAGTAATTGCAAATCTCATTTCTTAGGTCAGTGTACCTTAGACCACAAAGTAACATTTTGCCCTTTAACATAAAAAATCATTTGCTATAGATTTTCCCAATGAAATTGAGCTTTGATGTTTTGATTGCTGCTGCTGTGGACATTGAATTTGGATGAAAGTAAATAGAAACCCTCAGCAACTTCAATATTTTCTCTGTTTATTTAATTTGCTTAGTCCAATTTTGAGGGTTCTGTTGAGTTAATGCACATGGAATACTGTGCTCTTTGGTCTTAGGGCTTCAATTCCACATCACTTTCAGCAAGCAAGGTTGTGTCCCCTGCACATTGCAGGTTGTTGATAAGCCTTCCTTCACTCCTAACGCTGCATTCATCTTCTTATCGTCCAAGTTGTCAGATTGTTTTCTCAGCAGAAACACTGAATGACTATGATTAAAAATTATAAACCTGACTTAAAACCACTCAATAATCTCACGTTTTGTTTGAATCAGTTACTCTCAGTCTAGGTACAGTTTATACATGTGTACAAAGAACGTTCTAGAATTTTCTTTCTTCACAGTGTCATTTACAATTTTTATTACAATAGGTAATCAGAATATATTTGTAAAAACCATTATTAGTCATAGATACCATTATTGATTTCAGCCTATAGCTTCTCATTTTGGGGACTACTACCATTTTGAACCAAATTATTTTGTGGGCATGCAGCATTATTATATGTATGGTGACAGTATTCCTAATTTCTTTCCATTAGGTATCAAGATATAATTCCAGTTGTGTCCAGTTTGACAAAGTTGTGAACTTTGTCAAAAATTTCTGAGGGGCAAAATTCCAGCGATACAGAACCATCTTAAATGAAACTGTTATTTCTCTCTCAACTGTAACCTCTGGAAAGGATCTGTGTGGTGTGCATATAATAATTGCCAAAGGTAAATTAATAAAATATAAAACTACCAAACATTGCCTTTTTCAAAATAAAAATGCTATCTTACAGGAGGATTATTTATAGATTGGAAGATCTCAGCTTTCAAGATTATGAGAAAATTCTTGATATTCCATTTACTTCAAGCATACCTTATTTAGCATGAAATATGCAACAATGGTGCCAAATTACACCTCATTTGGGCAGGACTCTTAGTAAGAAAGGGCTGTGAACTTTAGAGGAAGGATACAAAGGGTTTTGGAATTCTCTAAAATATTCCTTCAAACTCACAACAGAAGATCATGTAGACTACACATTGGGTTATATATCTTAAATTATTTCTGTATTTAAAATTGAAAAAATAATTTATTCAATGTTGATGTATGCATTAAAATATCACATGGTCATAGATTTAAAATAACATATATTTTCTAGTATTTCCAGTAACTGTTAGCTAATATTGGAAAACTGTCCTTCTATCAAATACAAAAATAATTATTAATATATTTTAAAGATTATGCCAATATTAATAGTGTTTTATATGAATTTTAATTTTTTTTCATTATGTGTCTGATAGTTCATACATAATTAACAGTAATTTTAAAACAGAGTATTTATTGTTCTTATCTTTGTTTATACTACTATGTGTCTATAGAACAGCAAAGAGTTTGGTCACTCAGTCATTGCTTATGCTTCAAATGTCTATATTATCATTTTATTCATCAAGAGTGTTTCAAGAATATAGGAACAATTTGGGTGGGTCAGGGTCAAAGGGAAATGAAGTCAAGGAGTTCAAGGAGGAAACATATTTAGAAACTGCTTATGTTAGTAATTGTCCCATACTGCTTGATATGAGTGAACTACAGAATGATATGCTATATATATTGACTCCCAATGAAATGGATTTTTGAAAAAAAAAAAGAGCTTTGAGGGAAAATAAAACATTCTCAGTGTGAGTAACTACCAAGATAGACGTTTACTGAATTGCTTCATTAGGCTATTGGTATTCAGGCTTATTTGAAAGTTGATATATGAAACAGATAAAGATTAAACAGCTACTCTTTAGAACATATCAAGTTGTATAGACCTGTTGGGTACTTACTTTTGTTTTCCACCCACTGCACTTCTAAAAAAAGGTCGCTGATATCATTCAGTCAACATAATATATTCAATATTCATGCTCCAACAAGTATCTTGAAATCTACTAAGAGGACCTGAAATAATTTATACAACATGTTAATTGGTATGCTTTTATAAATTAACTAGAAATAGTTCTTTACATTTGTATTGAAATATTGTCTAGAGAAGACTGTTTATCAGAAATTTAAAATATAGGTGATAGCTTCATTACTCATGGAGCATGTCGCCCCTTATCTCTTTAATAAGCTATGCAACTAGATCCTAAATTTACTCAAACTATCTTTTATAAATTCTTTTTATGTTCAAAATGTTTTAAATAATTTTACTACTTATGTTTATATTCTCATATTTATAGAATGTTCATGCATTTTCATGGATGATGGAAGCATAAATTTAAAAATCAAATAAAGATGGTCCCAAACCTCAGCATATTTCATGTATACAACTTGCACTTGGGAATATCTACTGTTGTTTTATATATATAATATATTATCTTTAGTATCATGTAATATGTTAAATGTTGCAACATGTATACAATTAAATCCATGTGCAATGTTTCCAACTACTTAAAACATTTAAAGATCTAGAAAAAGACGATAATAGAAATCAATGATAATAAAAATTAGGAAAATGAAGTTTTCATGTTCTCAGAGCCTACTTTTTTTTAATATGTTTTTTTAGGGGCTCATACAACTCTTATCACAATCCATACATATACATACATCAATTGTATAAAGCACATCTGCACATTCCCTGCCCCAATCATTCTCAAAGCATTTGCTCTCCACTTAAGCCCTTTACATCAGGTCCTCTTTTTTTTTTCCCCTCCCTCCCCTCTCCCCCATCCCTCATGTGCCCTTGGTTATTTATACATCGTTATTTTGTCATATCTTGCTCTATCCGGAGGCTCCCTTCCCCCCCTTCTCTGCCGTCCCTCTCCCAGGGAGGAGGTCACATGTGGATCCTTGTAATCAGTTACCCCTTTCCAACCCACTCACCCTACACTCTCCCAGCATCGCCCCTCACACCCTTGGTCCTGAAGGTATCATCCACCCTGGATTCCCTGTGCCTCTAGCCCTCATATGTACCAGTGTACAACCTCTGCCCTATCCAGCCCTGCAAGGTAGATTTCGGATCATGGTAGTTGGGGGGAGGAAGCATCCAGGATCTGGGGGAAAGCTGTGTTCTTCATCGGTACTACCTCGCACCCTGACTGACCCATCTCCTCTCCTAAACCCCTCTATGAGGGGATCCCCAGTGCCGACACTTGGGCCTTGGGTCTCCACTCTGCACTTCCCCCTTCATTCAATATGGCATATATATACATACATATATATGCATACATATATGTACACACACATACATATATTATTTTTTTTGTTGCATGATGCCTTTTCCCTGGTCCCTTGGGCACCTCGTGATTGCACTGGCTGGTGTGCTTCTTCCATGTGGGCTTTTTTGCTTCTGAGCTAGATGGCTGCTTGTTCACCTTCAAGCCTTTAGGACCCCAGACACTATCTCTTTTGATAGCCGGGCACCATCCGCTTTCTTCGCCACATTTGCTTATGCACCCATTTGTCTTCAGCGATCCTATCATGGAGGTGTGCAGCCAATGATATGATGATTTTTTGTTCTTTGATGCCTGATAACTGATCCCTTTGGGACCACTCGATCACCCAGGCTGGTGTGTTCTTCCATGTGGGCTTTGTTGCTTCTGAGCTAGATGGCCGCTTGTTTATCTTCAAGCCTTTAAGACCCCAGTCACTATCTCTTTTGATAGCCGGGCACCATCAGCTTTCTTCACCACATTTACTTGTTCACCCACTTTGGCTTCAGTAGTTGTGTCAGGAGAGTGAGCATCATAGAGTGCCAATTTAATGAAAGTATTCGTGCATTGAGGGAGTGCTTGAGTAGAGGCCCAAGGTCCTTCAGCCACCTTAATATTAAACCTATAAATGTAGACACTTAGATCTAGTTCCCCATCCTCATATATATGTTTGCATGTACATGTCTTTGTCTAGACCTCCATAAATGCCCCTTGACTCCCAGCTCCTTCCTCCCTCTCCCTTGACTTTCCTCCTGCCCCACTACCATGCTCTGTCCCCACCTGGGCTACAGCTATACCTCTTCTCTATGCAACCAGTACCCCACTCTACGCCACTCCCCATTCACTACCATTTTGGGTCCCATGTTGTTCCCTTGTCCCTGTGGTTATTAACACCACTTCCTTACCCTCCTCCCCCTCCCCCACCCGGAGCTGTCTGTCCCCCCCAGAACTGTCTGTCCCATTGTTTTTCCTCCAGATAGTTCATCCAGTCTGTCCTATTCAGACAGACCTGTGGAGACACTAACATGCACGAAAACAAGACAGAGGGAAAAAAAGCAACAGTATACAACCAGACAACAAAAACAAACCACTGACAAAGAACAAAACAAAACACTTCACAAAAGAAAGGCTTAGGCGCGTTTTCCAGTCCAGTCTGTTGGGGCACCACACCCTGGCCCCAAAGTCCACTTTCAGCATTCCCTGGGGACCTTGCCACTCCATTCCCTTGCTGTTCCACTGCACTCCCCCAGTGCTTTGCCTCGGTGTGGTGGGATCAGGTGCAATTCCCACACTGTGTATCCGGTGCTGTCCCCTGTATCGCCCTTAGTCACTGAGGGGCATCATGTCTCATAGTAGCCATGTTGTTCTCTCTGTGGACTGGCCTACTTTTAACTAAACCATAGTTGGAAAAGTACTTTATGGTAAATTGGGGACACTTGTGCTTGATTTTCCAAAAGAAACTGAAAAGCTATGTAATGATAAGAAACATTAATACAAAAATAAATAAATAGATAGATAAATAGATAGATAGATAAAAATAAATAAATAGATAAATAAATAAATAAATAAGGCTGTGCTTGTTTGATTATCTAAGGTGGCAAAACAACACCATTTTGGATTTTAAAATTCTCCATCAAGGATATTCCTCCAACTTTATATGTTTTGATTTCAAATTTGATCTCTGTGGATTCCTGTACTGTACAGATTTGGTTACTATGCTATATGTGATTTCCAGGTGAACCGTTATTCTAGTTCTCCTTGATTTAAGGGTAAATTAATAGCTAACCTATGTGCTTCTAGATCAATGTGTATTTGATTAAGCTCTTTCTTTTTGAGAAGAAACAGAATCTTTTCAAATTTTTCCTTTAATCTAAAAATAAAAGATCAAAACACATTTAAAATTATAAGTTGTAGCAATGTGTTAAATAGAAAACCCACCCACAGCTATCATTTGGATTTATAGCAACAGTATGGCAGAGAATAGGAGTGTTCCATAGTATTTCCAAGGCTGGAACATGTTACCTTAACTTATCATGTGAAATTCAGGGTGGGTTTCCACTGTCAGCCCAGTGCTTAACTCTCTATGCCACAAGGAATCCTTCAGAAATGCAAGAGAAGAAAACACACATATTTATGTAATTAGTTCTGTGTATATGTACATATGGTATACATATGCATATATTTGTAAAACATATTTGTGTATATGCATATATGCACACAAAAGAATTTGTTTATACATACATTTATGCATATACATGTATATGTATATGCATACCATATACCATATCGATTGCCAACAAGTTTCATGCTTCATGTTTTTAAAGAATTATTGGAGTGATGAATAAGATAAGTCTACCATTCATCACAATTATTTCACAATGTTTATATATTACAAGACAATATGTTTAGATTTTTAAAACTCAAAATGTTTAAGTGAAATAAGCAAGTCATTATTTCTTATGCTATTCAGACAGAGTCACACTCCAAGGTCATTTAATGAGTCCGTTTATTAATTTTATTAGCTAACATTTATGTCTACAATGGTGTGGAAAATGTAGGAAAACAAATGAATTTATTTGTCCTTACTATCAGAAGAACAAAATCTACAGCCTAATTTGCACAGCCAGGCCAGACTAGGCTTGCTATGTTGTGAGAGACTGTGGCTTCTCCCCAGATGAAATTGTGATACAGAAGCATTTGCTGCATACAATTCTTCATGCTCCTGGTGGTTTCTCTGAAGACGCTGTGATCTGTACTAATAATGAACCAATCCTTTGAGATAAACAAAAGGTGCTTGTGAGCAAAAAGAAAGAGAACAAACCCAGCAAGCCTATGTTCCTGAAGAAGATTATGTGCATTACACTGAAGATAACATTTGGGGGATACGGTTAAACATTTGAATATATTTAAAGGAAGAAAGACAGAAGATAGTACTGGAAATTTCAACATGAGTAATCAATTATGACTGCATATTTAGTAGTGTGTTAATACCAGTTTTTTTAATTCATTAAAGCTACTATGAGGTACATGGTAATGAAATAACATGCTTTTAAAATGCTGAAAAATTTGAATTTATGAATAGCAACTATTTTGACAAAAGAATAATGAGAAAAATAAATATATAAAGAAGCAAGAAAGCAGAAACAAAGGAAAAACAAAGTAAAGGCTGACTCAGACATTTTTGGTAGGAAAAATATCTAGATCCAAGTAATTGTATGTGATATATTCTGAGAAAATACATGCAATAATTTTAGTCTGTGTCTACCTTGAGATGAAAATGTGACATCTATGTTTTAATGAGGAATTTTGTTTTGTTTCAGGAAAACTGTCCATTCTGTATTCCCAACCCCTAGATGTTCTTTTGTCCCCTTCTTTTCCTGTTTACTACAAAACTGTCAAAGATATTTTCTGTGTTTCCTTGTGTATCTTTGTGTGTGGAGGCTGGTGTGTGAATATGTCTGTGAATGTGAGTGCCTCTCCCCCTGTTCTTCTCAACTGTGATGGAAGTGCTCAGAAAGCTTTTCGTATGAATCACGTGTGCTCCTTTACATAGAGTGTATACATCTTCCTGGTTTCTGTCCTGAATTATGAGATTGAATATTTTGTAGTATCAAACCCAAGTAGAGTTAGTCTTCCTCAGAGTTTCTTCCACTATTTCTCTGACAGATTGAAACACTGTAATGGCTTCTTTGCTGCCATGGTTCTGGAGAACTGTCACTGGAGTGACAAAGGCCAGTAGAGTCACCCAAAGGGAACCGGTTTCAGCAGAGCTTCCAGAACAAGAGAAGGTATGAAAAAGGGACTGACAGTCCCTTTCTGAGGAATTAGTCACTGAAGAATTAGTCACTAAAAACCTAAGGGACCACACTGAAGCAGTGTCACATCATGCAAAGTTCATGAATCACAGCAGGGCGTGGTCATTTAGAGGCAAAAGCTATGACTTGGAAGACACAGAGGAGACTTGGACGTTGTCAAGAATGAAATGGCCTGTTGAAGGATCGCTATTCTAGGCCTGCATTGGAGGGCTATCCAATTACTCTGTGTGGCAATGTCATTGTAGAATTTGATATTATACATTTGTGAATACACGTGGGACTATACCACAACTATGAATCCTAATGTAGGCCGTGGATTTTAATCAATAATGCATGAGGGGCCTTCAACAGATCATGGAATAATTTCACTATCTTTTAAGTCAACTTTTCATGAACTTTCAAAGGCTCTTTCATATCAATATTGCTGCATAAGTGTAACAAACAAACCCAACTCTTGCTTTTTGAAATGGTTAATTTAAAAGGCCAGGTGATAGGTAGAATATTTATCACATAAATATGGAGGATGACATCATCTGATCACAAACGGAAGATAATTATATCATTATGTGACTGCCGTATCATTAAGAATAATGGCCCAGCCAATTTGGCACAGAGCCTAAACCTTAACAGCCAATACTACTCTAGAAGTAACATTGCTAATGCACACAATAGTCAGAGAGTAGATTTGCTTTATTGTCAAAATGCAAACTGTGAAGGAGTAGATATATACCACAGGTATGGGACATGTTAATATTAGGAGAAACTACAGGGAATGCAGGAGCCCTGGTGATATAGTGGACTACATGGTGGACTGCTAACTGCACAGTCTGAAGATTGAAAGCCCTAGCCCCTTTGTGGGAGAAAGATACAGCGTGCTACTCCCTTAAACATTCATGGTCTCAGAAATCCATAGGTGGCAGTTCGACTCTGTCCTATAGACTTACATGAGTTGGTATCAACTTGGTAGCAGTGCGTCTGAGTTTTAAATTTTGTTTGAGGAACAGAGCATATATATGGTAACTTGCTTAATCCTTAAACAATTATTCATAAACATCATATTGTTCTGAAAATGAAATAGATTAAGCATTATCCACACATCCTGATGTATTACACTAATTTTTATCATCTCAAAAATATTTTATATTTCTACAATTACCTTTAAGTAACTTTTCTTAACTACATATGCATAAATCTGTAATCCTACTGAACAAACATGATAGGCCAAGCCTGATCTCCTTTAGCATCATAGGGGGAAAATAATCTATCTCCACATCTATACAAGGAAGATTCCTATGAAGCAGAAGTCAGACACTCCTCCCCTAAACATGAATTTTCATGCTACTTTTACACCACCCATCTACTCTCTGCTGGCTCCAAGGCCGTGCAGAGCTCACAGACAAGACTTACGATTGTTGTTGTATCAGGTGCCGTCCAGTCCGTTCTGACTCATTGTAACCCTACGTGTAAACAGTCTGAAACACTACTCAGTCCTGGGCATCCGCATAATTGTTCTTTGGTTTTCCCCTGTTGCTGGAGCCACCGTATCAATTTGTTTTGTCAAAGATATTCCTTTTCTTCTGCTGATCTATTGTACCAAACATGTCCTTTTCCAGGCACTGGATGATGGATGTTTAGTAGGGAATTTAACAAGTTACCATAAACCAGGATGAGATTAACGAGATGGTCCTTTTGACTATAGTAGTGCCCTTTCTCAGACATGTTAGTAGGTGTATCTCACTCCAGCTGTCTGCCTCTCTGCTAAATATCTTAGGAGAACCCCGTCTACACACTAGCCTCCAATTCTGAGGCACTCAGCTTTACTAGGTCTGTGATCCAGAAAGCGCACTCTGCTTCATGGTCTCATCACAATGGCCTCTGATGCTTCATTTCACACCTTCTACTGGTAGCTCTTCCTTCTTAATGGTCAGGGAATTTTCTCCTCTTACTAACTAAACTCCTCCTTACAGCCCTTCAGACCTTTGCATGCTCCCACCCAGTCCTTTTTTGGGCGATGCAAACCTATGGATAGAGGGGCTATACCAAGTAAGTTTACCAATAATTCACTATATTTACCAACAATTATGAAATCAACATTGGAAGAGAAAAATCTATTAGAACAGTCAACTAAAAAGATAGTGTGTTTCTAGGCTAAATAGTGTTACTAGCAGTCCCAACTGGTCGCTTTGAATCAGCATTGACTCGATGACAGTAAGGGTCACCCCCCCTCCCCCCGATGCCTCTGAGTGATTTGTAGGAAGCTGAGTCCCCGCTTTTGAATAAAAGAGGCATGGGAATGTAATTGGCTAGGAAATTAGTATGCTAAGTTTGAATCTAAATCTGAATAATTCTAGTCCACTATCCTTATGTTTCATTGTCTTAGTAATCTGATTTCTATCCTAGAAGAGATATTTGTACAATCAAGAAGATAATGACAACAAATGCTTAATAGGGGTTTAGGAAGATTGAGTTAATATTAAAAAACAGTAAGAATAGTCCCAGATACAGATTGAGTACCACAGAAGTATTTCAAAAAAGCATAATTTTAATAATACTCCTAAATGCATTTTAAACTTTTGTTTTCTTCTGAATGTTTTATTTGACATTTAAAAAATACGTCTATATAGTTATGTTACTGTAAAAAAAACTCTAAATAAGTTTTCTTTTAATTCATAAATATTCCAAAAAAAGTTGGAATGAAAAATTGGGAAGAATCATAGTTTTATATTTTTTTTAGTTTCATTTTTTATCATTAAATTTTTATTGAATTGTACTTAGGAATCACATCCTCCTTGACATTTGTGTTTGAAATTTGTATATATGTTTTTCAATTTGAAATGATCATTTTCAAGATAAATATTCATATTTAGAGGGTGTCTGCATCTGTAAAAAGAAATATCTCAAAAATGATTTGGCAGTTCTACTTTGTCCTCTAGGGCGACTATGAGTTGAACTTGACTTGATTCCAGTAAATTTGCCCAAGTAGGGCAGGTACTAATGATATGCCTGCAAGCATGTCTGAGAAGCGGCTTTCCTGGTTGAACTGCTAGATTTTTTAAAAACTTTTCTGTCAAAAACCTTTCATTCACTTTTAATTATTCCTTGAAATGTTAATGTTCATAGTAGGTGGTTTCGACAATCCTGGCTACAATTTCAACGTGTATAATTCCATTATAATTTGTGCCATATGTATTTTAAGCCAACATGTTTAGTACATATAAATTCATTAGTTTTATTATGATGATGAAACAATAGCCTCTGATTTATTTTCATTTTTAAAACTTTATTTTGATTGGGAAGAAGTAATTTGTCCATAAAAATATTGTTCTACCTTTTAAACCTTCTGTGTGGCTTCTCTTTTCTTTCTCATTATTGCACAGTTTCATTACAATCTAAATAATTAGTTCTAGACTTGTTATTCATGAATATAAATTCCTATTGAATCATGCTTTCCTCAATGATTGTAGGTACTTAGAAGTGAAGAGGCTACAATTCAAGACCTGAAATATTCAGGGCACAGTTCTTCAGTCAGGACAGGCTCTTGTCTGGCATATATATAAGTCCATCATTTGCCTTTGCTCTACTCAGTCCATGTTAAAACAGCTCCATTAGCACTGTTGATAAATGTCCAAAGGGTATATTCCCTGCCTGAAAAATCTCAGCCCAGATAAACTGAACTCTGACTAAGTGAGACATTAAACGTACATGCCCTAATTAAGTTACATAAGGCATAGAGTCTAACATCCCCCCTTGGTCTCTAAAGACCATGGCTCTGTTTTGTGCCTTGATCCTTGCTTTTGATGTGACTGCAATGGTGCCACTCCTATGGTGCCACAACTCACTGTTTCCTAGATCAAGGACGTCCAGTGTACAGGAATCTAAGTGTCCAATGAATGGGTTCTACTCCTGGCTCATCTTTCTTGATGGTAGTGAGACTTTCCTGTCCTGTAGTGACCTATTCTAAACCCCTTATATGTGCAAGATAAATCATCATAAACCCAGCTGGACAGCAGCTTTGTTTGTCCCTTAAATTAGAATTTGCTTCTTTTTTTTTACAATCACAATTAACCTGTTAACAATCACTCACAACTAAATTAAATTGTCAAAATTTTGCCACACCCGCTTTTACCCAGACACATGAAGAAATGAGAAAAATACACGCAATCTGCATGGTCCGATTCAATCCTCAAGTGAAAGTTACAAAGATTATAGCTAGAAGAGCCATATAAATGCATCAGTGCACCACACACGTCTCTGCTGAGTACATGTTCTTTTCAAAAATCCATAATCAGAATAGTTTCCATTGCTCATTTTGTCTGAGCATGGCCATTACCCTTATTCACAGATGAGTCATATTCTCTAGAATTTTTGTCTATTTCTGAATCCAGAGTTCAAACCAACTATACATTTTGTAATTTCTTTCTTTCAGGAACATATATTCTTGTACTGAGTCTCAGCTTTGTTTTTTACTTCTGTTTTCTCCTATTTCCCAAGCATTTTTATATATTTGGAACAGTGGATGTTTTTATAGTGCAATTCTCTGGGGAGTATTAACAAAACCTGTGCTGCAAAACAGGGTGAAAAAATTAACGATGATGGTAATGCATGGTGTTGGTATGGAAATGGCAGCAAAGATATAAAAATATAGGCAAACAACTATTTCAAAAGGGAAGAGTTTCTAGCAACCCTGTTGATCCAGATTCTCCCTAGTTAGGCTTTCCTTACAAACTCTGTTACACTTGTTTAATTCAAACCTATGGGATTCCAGAACACACAGGTGAAAGAAGGCAAATCAATGCACCTGGAGAGACAGAAAGTACCATATGACAGCTGTTGAAGACACATTTTGACCATCTGTTACAGTGTGATTTCAGCCTAGGGAAAATATGGCTACTTAAAAAGATAGATTATGCAAGAAAATCAGAGCAATAACTTTATAGCACAACATTTACCATTATTAAAATTCCTTTTATAAACACTGGATTTAACTAATTCATGTCATCATAGCAAATAGATTATTTTTACACTGGAAATCATTGTATTATAGAAAATAAATTTGTCATACGTTTTAAAATAGTCAAAAATGTAGAGCTATAAAATGGGTAAACATTTAGTAAGAATGTAATTAAGATAAAAGGATCTTTGGAGTAAAATAAAGAAATACAGATAACCCCTCCTACTGCAGAACACAAGTAATGAATGGCTACAAAAGAATCAGAGGAAACAGTTCCTTATCCAATTGAGAAAGTATTTCTGCAAAGTTACATTTAATTTTAATTGATAGTTTAGTTCTCTCTATGTCACTGGAATATATTCTTCTCTTATCAAGGAATATATTTATCCTGGAAAGATATAGAGGCAAACAGGGATAATTCCATGAGAGGTTCCTAGGTAGGAGTTTAGGCCATACCTATGCAGTCGACACGCTGGCTGCTTCTTCCAAATATGTTTCAAGAGTTCTCCCTGGAAACTTAGATTCTGGAAACAGCAGTCCAAGTTTACTGTGTTTCTACTAAACGATGTCAGAGCAACGAGTTCTGGGGAGTTTAATCTAAAGGGGAAAATATATTCTATTAAGTGGTGCTGGTTCTAGGTCTCTCAGCAATATGTTATTTTACAGTGCTTAAATTACTTTAAGGCTTCAATAAGAGAGAGAAAGTGATTTCAGGCGCTTCTCTGATTGCTCATCACACTAGTAAACCATGCTTGCCTCTGTTTCTGGACTTGGTCTCTATGCTTGCTGCCCTTCCTGGTTTCAAATATGCTGTCCAATTACATTTAAAAGTTCTTCAGAAATTAGTTTTATGATTTTTTATATTATCTCAGAATTATTTGATATTTATTTTATTTCTATTACGTAATATTTCGATAATTTCTAGACTTAAAATGGTACAAAAATAAATTTAAGTAACCTCTCCTTGCCCCTCCCCCAACCATAGAGGCTTGCACCCCGGTGCCACAGATCAGCCAGGCATACAGCAAAGGTTTATGCCCTGCCTCAGCACACCACGCTGACTCACCAGCCAATCCCCGCCCTACACCATGAGGTCTCCAACTACAGGTCCCTGCCCCATCTTTCACTTCCCACAGATCTGAAAGCCAGTACCCCCACCTTCACACACACACCCAGAGGTTCCCATCCTGCCTCAATTCTCTGGGCCTGGCAGGCATTTGCTACAAGTCTAGCATAAGCTTCTGCAGCTGTGGCATACAGACCCAAGCCTTTGGGGCTTTCCTACTGCATTCTCCCTTCTCCTTACTCAATTCCTCAATCCGCACCCCCCATGCCCCAACCCTGTGCTCTAAGCAGTGGGTCTACATGCTAAAAGATGTAGTGGTCCCTTGCTCCCACCTGCATACCTATGGGAAATTCCCCTAGCCAGGAACAGATCACCCACACAACCCACTCCCAAATATGATCCCCACACTCTGCCAAAACTTTCAATCAGACCACAGTATGCACAGCTGCAAACAGGCCCTAAGGAGACCTGAGGGTGGCTGGAGCACAAAGAATATGCCAAGGCAAGAGGGAAACCTCAGCAGGACCAAGGTGAAAAACAACTCCTCAAGGCAGTTGGCTATAGGCAGTCTACAGAAACACCAAAACCAACCTCCCAAAGAGAGAGCACAGGGCTCTGATACACCTGGGAAAATGGCACCCAGCTCCAATAAATAGAGCAAAAAGCATCAAGCTGCTTCCACAGCTTCAACAAGAAAAGGGAAACAAAATACAATGCCAGAGGACCACCTGGACCTAATGGCAATCATAGGAAAAGCAGACATTGACCTCCCACATATAGAAACCTTCAGAATGCAGCTTAGAGTCATACAGGACATGAGGGAAACATTACAGAAAAAGGATGAAATGATAGCAGAGATAAAGAACATGCACCAAAGGGAAATACAAGAGCTTAGGGGTGAGATAACAAAAACTAATAGCAAACACACGGACTTCGTCCAGTGAATGGAGGAAGCAGAGAACTGCACCAGTGACCTAGAGGAATTGCAAGCACAAGTTAATAAACATGAGAAAAAGTCCAACAAATTCATCAGAGATGAAGAAATCTCAGAGTTATGTCTGACGTTATGAGAAGGAACAACATCAGAATAATTGGAATACCAAAGGAATTCATATCAAGGAAATCCATGTTCAAAATAGTTATGGAATTCTTGGAAGAAAACTTCCCTACCTTAATGAATGAAAACCAGGCAACCATCCAGCAGGCAGTGAAAACTCCAGCTAGACTGAATCCCAAGTAGAATCCCAAGAAGAAGTTTAACACTTATAGTTGTTAAACTGTCCAACTATGAAAAAAAGGAGACAATTATAAGAGCAGCTAGGGGAAAACAGGCAATTACATATAAAAACGAGGAGATAAGATTATCCTCAGACCTATCAGCAGACACTATGAAAAAGAGAATAGTGTAGTAACATATTCTGAAAATTTCAGAAAAAACAACACAACCCCCAAAATACTCTACCAGCCAAATTATCTTTCAAAGTTTATGGAGAAGTGAGAGTCTTCCCAGACAAGGAAAATCTCAAAGAATATGTTAAAAGGAACCCAGCACTACAAAAGATCCTTCTCAACCAAGTATGGGCAGAGGAACAACACTCATCAAGGACATACAAAAGAATGTCATGCAGAACAACTCCACTCAGAGACCATCAAAGGTAAACCAGCTCCAAGATAACACTGGCACGATGATGAAAAGATGACAAGAATGAACCACAAACACACATATGCACAACCCACAGAAAAGAAATGGAGGTATGAAAACACAACATAAGAGGGATAAAATGACAACAGAGTTCACTGATAGAGGTAATGACCCTGAATAATAATGGAAAGAACTCAGACCTTAAGAGACAGAGCTTAACAGATTGACTTAGAAAACACAACTCCTTAATCTGCTGCCTTCAGGAGACACGTCTCAAGATTACAGACAAAAATAAGCTGCGAATCAAAGGCTGGAGAAAAGTATAACAAGCAAATAGCAATTCAAAAGATTAAAAAACAGGAGTTGCAATCCTAATTTTGGATAAAATTCACCTCAAAGTGAAAACCACAAAAAGAGTTAAGGAGGGACACTATGTAATGCTCAAGGCAACTATAGACCAAGAACCACTAAGCTTTCTAAATAATTTCTCAATGAACAAGTGATCAGCGGAATATGTCAAATACTCCAAAAGAAGAAAAAAGAAATCACAGCCTCAACAATGATATTAGGTGACTTCAATACATGGTTCTCTGAGAAATATAGATCACTTGGAAAGAAACACAGCAAGGAGGCTAAATATATAAATACTACAATTACATGATTTGACCTTAGAGGTATCTACAGAGCTCTCCACCCAAATACAAAAAAAGTTCACATTCTTTTTGAGCCAACACAGCACATATTCAAAGATAAACCACATACTAAGGCATACGTTGAATCTGCATAAATTTAAGCACATTGATATCATACAGACCTCTGCCTCTGACCACTGTGTTATAATGCTGGAAATCAATAAAAGGAAGATGAAGAAAACAGGGCAAACAATTGGAGGATGAATAACTCTCTGTTGCAAAATATGTGTGTACTGGACCAGATCAGAGATGAAATTAGGAAATTTTTGGAAACCAATGAGAAGGAGAACACGACGTACCAAAACTTCTGGGACCCAGCAAAGGCAGTCATCAGAGGAAGTTTCATAGCAAAACATGCACACATTAAAAAGGAAGAGAGATTTATGATTGATATGCTTACACAAAATTTACAGCAACTAGAGCAGAGTTTAAAAGACAATCCAACTAATAACAAAGAAAAGAAATAATAAAAATTAGGGCTGAGATTCACGAGAAGGAAAATAAAACTATGGAAAAATTTAATGCTGCTAAAATTTGGTTATTTGAAAGGATTGACAGTCTACAAGCGATCTTAACCAGAGAAAGGAAGGAACAATTTTCAATAGCAAGGGTGAGGACTGGAAGATGGGACATTTCAGCAGATGCTAGTGAAATAAAAATGATAATTACAAAATTATATGAAGGACTGTACTCCAAAGAATTAAAAAACTTGGAATACATGGACAAATTCTTGGAAAAATAATCCATGCCTACACTGTCCCAGATGGACATCAAGAATCTCAACAGACACCTATCAATAGATGAAATAGACAAAGTTATCAAGGTATTACCAACAAAAAATCCCCTGGACCACATGGCTTCACAGGAGAATTCTATCAAGAATTCAGGGAAGAACTGACACCAATCCTACACAATTCTTCCAGAACATAGAAAAAGATACATAAATCAGGCAAGGATCCCACAGGAATAGAGAACTTCAGACCAATTCCCTTATGAACATGGATGCATAAATACTTAACAAAAACTTGCCAACAGAATACAGAAGTATATAAAAGAAATAATTCACCATGACCAAACGGGATTCATACTAGAGATGCAGGGATGGTTCAATATATGGAAGATCATTAGTATTATTTGCAACATTGAAATGAAAACTTATAAAAATCACTTGATAACACTGATAGATGCAGAAAAAGTACTTGGCAACATGCAACACCAATTCCTACATAAGACACTCAAGAAGCTAGGAATGGAAGTAAAATTCCTCAATATAAAACAAGTTTTGAATGAAAAACTAACAGCCAAAGTGGTAGTCAGTGGATAAAAGATAAGATCAATTCTTATGAAAAAGGGAAATAGACAAGGATGGATCTTGTCCTCACTCCTATTTAACATTGTACTGGAGATCTTAGCTAACAGTATAAGGCAAAGAAAAGACATCAAAGTATTCATCTGGGGAAGGAAGAAGTGAACCTATCGTTATTTGCAGGTGATATGGCTTTATATATGGAAAATCCCACAAGTTCCATGATAGGAGTACTGGAAGCAATAGAGGAATATGGCAGAGTGGCAGGGTACAATATCAAAAAACAGAAGTCTATCAGACTACTATATACATAAGAATAGGCCTCAGAAGAGAGGATCAAAAAAGTGATACCCTTTACAATAGCCAGAAACACATCCATGCTTGTGGATCAAAAGACTCAATATTGTAAACATTTCAGTTCTACCCAAGGCATTATAAAAGTTCAATGCTATCCCAATCCAAATGCCATCACATTTTGTCAAAGACTTGGACAAACAGATTAACAATTTAATAGGGAGAGGGAAGAAACCCAGAATTAGCAGAGAACTCCTCAAGAAGAAGGAAAAAGTTGGAGGACTGGCTTTACTCAACATTAGCACCTACTATATAATCGCAGTGGTCAAAATAGTGTGGTATTGATATAATTATAGATATTCAGAGCAATGGAGAAGGTGTGAAAACCCAGAAATAAAATAATCAGCATACAGACAACTGAGCTTTGATAAGCATCAAAAAATATCAAATGGGAAGTGGACACCCTCTTCAATATGTGGTGCTAGAAAAAATGGATACATATGTACAGAAAAATTAAGCAACACTCTTACCTCACTCGATGCACAAGCATTAACTTAAGGTAAATCACAGACATAGAGGTAAAACCCCAAAATATTAGGACTATTAATGAAGGAGTTGGAACAAATCTGAGAACTTTACTCAGGGGATACCTAGCTATAGGAAATAGGGAAGGACACAAACACAGAGGAGGCAGAAATTTGACAAGTGGGATTTACTGAAGATAAAACACTTGTGTACACCGAACGAATTCACCAAGAGAGTAATTAGAGAGACCACAGAATGGGAAAACATCTTTAGCAATGACACATCAAGCAAAGGCCTTATTAATAAAACCTACAATACTCTGGTACAATACAACAAGGAAAAAAAAAACAATTATCCACTGAGGAAGTGGACAAAGGATCTGAACAGAAGTTTCTCAAGGGTAGAAATCCAAATGGGCAATAAACATGAGAAAATGTTCCAGATCTCTAGCCATAAGAGAAATTCAAATAGCTCTAAGATACCACTTAAAACCCTCAAAGATAGCCCGATTCAAAAAATCAGAAAGTAACAAATATTGGAGGGGCTGTGGTGAGACAGGAACTCTTGTCCACTGCTGGTGGACCTGTAGGTATGTACAGTCATTATGGAAATCGATTTGGTGATATCTAAAACAGTTGGAAATTGAGCTACAATACAATCCAGCAATCTACCTACTTGGCATATACCCAGGAGAGGCAAGAAGTAACCACGACCCAACATCTGTGCTCCAATGTTCATCGTGATACAGTTCACAATTACAAGGAGTTGGAAACAACCCAAATTTCCATCAACAGATGAATGGATTAAAAAACTGTGGTACATTTATGCAGTGGAGTATTATGCATCCCTAAGAAGCAGTGATGAATGTATGAAACACTTTGCTACATGGGAAAAACTGGAGGAAAGTATGCTAAGGAAAGTAAGCCATGAACAAAAGAAGTACAATATGAGTTGCTGAGGTAAGCTCAAAAAATCCAAAAGGAGCATAGGGAACAAGCTACTGTATACATACATTCCTTGGGTGAGGTCCAGGTAATGTGGCAGAGGCCAGACTAAGCCCAGGGATACTTATGGTAGCCAATTAAAAAGGATGAGGGAAATATATGTGGGTAGCGGGGAACAGGGCACTAACCCACCCAAGGGGAGGGTGTTGTTTATGTCTCCAAAGGGAAAGAGGGACCAGACTTCAAACTGTTGCTCCAAGACAAGAACTCAACACACTGGCATGAAGCAGGGAACTGATAGAGAGGTCTGAGGGGCTGGCCCCATTAACAACTAAGTGGACAGCCCTCACTCCCCAACCCCAGAATAATTCATTTCAGAGGACAGCACTGAAGCAACAGCTCAAGGAGAGGGATGTGTCTGATCAGAGCACACAGGAGCAAACGACAGGGGAGGAAAAAAGAGTGAAACACATCCCACCAAGCCCTGAGGACAATATTTCAGCCCAGAGCAGCCAATGCACAGAGAGAACCATAGGGCCAACCCCACCATGAGACACAACATTCCTCACTGACCCATAGCATCATGGGGGACAACGCTGGAGACACATGCTGGGAATTGTGCTTGCCTTGACTCCACCACACTGAGCCCAGATGCTAGGGACATTGTTGTTGTTGTAGCTATTGTTTTATTTTCTATTGTTGCTTTGTTTTGCTCAGTCTTGTGTTTGTGCATATTGTCTCTGCATGTCTATCTGCATGGGATCGGCGGGATAAATAAGCCAGAAGAGAGAACAACAGGATGACAGTTTGGGGAGAGGAGGAGGCGGAGGAAAGGGGCAGGTGTTAACAAACCCAGGGACAAAGGAACAACAAGTGAATGAAAATTAATGGTTAAGAGAGTGTAGGACACCTTGTAGAGCTTGATCAAGGGCAATGTAACTGAGAGAAATTATTGAAACCCACGTGAAGGCTGAACATGATAGTGGGACAAGAGGAAAGTAAAAGGAATTAGAGGAAAGAACTAGGAGGCAAAGGGCATTTATAGAGATCTAAATACCGGCTTGTGCATATGTGAATGTATTTATACATGACAATGGGGAAATAGATCTATGTACATATATTTATAAGTTTAGTATTAAGATAGCAGAGGACATTGGACCTCTACTCAAGTACTCCCTCAATGCAAGAAAACTTTGTTCTATTAAACTGGCATTCCAATATGCTCACCTTCCTGACATGATGCTGAAGACAAAGCAGGTACATAAGCAAAGTGGTGAAGAAATCTGATGGAGCCCATCTATTAAAATATAAAGAATCTGAGGTCTTAAATGTTTGAAGATAAACAAGCGGTCATCTATCTGAGAAACAACAAAGTCCACATAGAAGAAGCACAGCAGCTTGTGTGACCATGAGGTGTCGATGGAATCATGTATGAAGAATCAAAGACCCAGTGCAAAAAATCATAATGTGAGTGGGGAGGGGAGTGTGGAGTGGAGGCCCAAAGCCAATCTGTAAGCAATTGAACATCCTCTTACAGAAGGGTCATGGAGAGAAGATGGGCCATTCAAGGTTCAGTATAGCACAGATGAAACATACAGCTCTCCTATGGTTGGGTTTTCAAATCTTCCTCACCCGCCTATCATGACCTTAATTCTACCTTACAGATCTGGCTACACCAGAGCATATACATGGGTACATAAAAGAGCTGGAAACATAGGGAATACAGGACAGATAAACTCCTTGGGACCAATATTGAGAGTAGCCATACCAGGAGAGAAAGCGGAAGGTGGGGGGAGAGAGGGGGAACCAATAACAATGACCATCAATAACCTCCTTCCAGGGGATGGACAACAGACAAGGGGTAAAGGAAGACATCAGACAGTGCAAGACATGAAAAGTGAATAATGCTTTATAAATTATCAAGGGTTCATGAGGGAGGGATGGAGAGAGGAAGGGGGGTAGGGAGAGGGAGAGGGTAGGGAAAAATGAGGAGCTGGTACCAAGGGCTCAAGTAGAAAGAAAATATTTTGAAAATGATGATGGCAGCATATATACAAATGTGCTTGAAACCATGGATTTATGTATAGATTATGATAACAGTTGTACTAGCCTCCAATAAAATAATTTATAAATAAATAAAAGTAAATTCTTTCCAGAATGTTGATATGAACACATTAGTGAAAATAGTCTTTATTAACTAACAAGTCTGTGTTTTCAGAAACTCGTGCAGTTTGAGGGAAAGTAAGGGTAGATCACTCAAGAATAAGAAAGAGAAAAGGGGTGGCAGTAGGGAAATAACTTTCCACGAGTCTCTCACAGTTCCATGCGGCCTTTGTTGTGACCTGTCATTTCAAGAATATTTGTCTTAAAAACACCTTGAAAATATATCTTTCATAAGAATAAACAAACAAATAAATAAATTCACTCTCTAGAATAATAAACAAGCCTCTTTCCAGGGTAAATGTCAGACAAGCTTCCTGCCTATTGTAGAAGATTCAAATTCTTTAAGATCAGGAATCCTTTCCTCTAATGCACTTTGAATTTTTAGTAAGTATAGCTAGTTGTTCCTTGTGTCTTTCTGTGAAATAGGAAACCAAGAGAATGGTAAAATGCAATTACTCATTACTGCTATTGCCTTGAGTTATATAGTTGTTTTCCCTATGCATAAAGCTATGAAATCAATTTAACAGTTTTTGAGAGCAAAACATTATTTTAATTTTACAATATGGTAACAATGGATGACGCAGAAAAAAACATAAAATCATGAACAGAAATACTGATAAGGATGCCACAGTGTCATTTTCAATCTAGCTTGGTCAGTTTGCCAAAAATGAGTTAACTGAATTGCACATAAAACCAACCTTTATAATCAGGAAGAGAATAAAAACCAGGTCTAATTTTTAAAAGAAGTTTTAGTCACTAGTCTTAAAAAATTCAAGTTACCCTGCACAAACCCAATGCCATTGGACACATTCTGACTCATAGTGACAAGTTGGAGGGTTTTGTGGCTGTACATCTTGATGGGAGTAGATTACTTCATCTGTCTTGTAAGGAACGGCTGATGGGTTTGAACCACAGACCTTGAAACCAGAGCTTCAGAGATATCCTAGGTGTTCTTAAAAGAAACATTTCCATAGCATTATAAAACTGTGCATGGGATGAAATTCCCATCTGCTAAGGCTATTCCCAATATTCTATTGATATTATTTTGAAAACTAAAGGGGGAAATTATTTAACATAAAATATAGTCAACTATTTTGCTACGAAAAAGGAGTAAAACAGTAAACATGATCAGTGAAATACAATCATTTTTTGTGTATTTATTAATTTTTTAGTAAATGAACAATTTTATAGACAAACTCTTTTTCCAAAGTAGTTCTGTAGATGACTATAAGCAAATGAAAAGATGTTCAAACTAGTTACAGAGAAAATAAAATTTAAAATACAATGAGATACCACCAACAAATACTTTTTTAATCCTTCTATTTCTAGTTGATTTCTACTCATAGTTAGTTATAAAAGAAAAGGAAGGAAGAAAGAATGAAATGCACTTCAGGGAATAGATTGTGTGGTGTGCTTAGAGTAAATCAGTAATTATTTTTATTGATCTTTCAAACAAGGTTATATAAAGTGCCTGTCTAATATTTATAATAAAGCTGACACCCCCTTACTATATAGGTTATTTATTCTAAAGAATTTTTTAGATAAAGGAACATTTAAAGAAGAAATAAAATAATAAATGATTTTGGATAAAAGCAAACAGATACTATCTTCTTATTTCAATATTTCTTCTTGCTCATCACTTTGATTCTTTAAGAGTAGTATGAAATCAGAGGCACAAAATCTGTTTAAAGTGTTAGACAGCAAGGACGTCACTTAGAGGACTAAGGTGCACTTGACCCCATTTGGGCATTTTCAATTGCTTTTTGGGCATGTGAAAATGGTTAATGAATAGAAAGACCAGCAGCAGAAGAGATGCATATTAATTATTATATTGGTGATGCCTACTGAGGATGTCAAGGACAACTTGGAGAATGAGGTCTGATTTGGAAGAGGTACAGTCAGAATGCTGCTTTTAAGTGAGGATTGCAATATTATAAGTGCTCCCAGGATTCATCAGTTCCTGGAGAAGGATTGCATCCTTGGTAAAGTAGAGGGTAGGTGAAAATGAGGAAAAACTCCCTGAAATCTACTGTCACAGTGGCTCAGCAATAGGCTCAAACCTAACAAAGGTGAGGCTGATGCAGCAGCAGGAAGTATGTATTCTGTTGTACATAGGGTTGCTATCAGGTGGCACTGATTTGATGGCATCAGACAACAACATGTATAGTGAACACTTAAATGGATAAAACTAATGGTGTCCATAGAAACACATAAAGCCTGGAGGATCATTCTATATCATAGCAATGGTAATAATATGATAATTATATTGCTATGGCTGTATTATACCTACTGAGATAATATAATGATGCCCACATTATTGTTATTATTAATATTTATTGATTATTTTTATTGGGGTACCTACCACTGAATCAGCTCTCTCCTACTCAGCAAATGCATTCTTTGGTTTATCCTAATTTCCATGTATAACCCAAGAAGCAAAGCCTGAAAAAAAAATAACCACATTACTGAGAAAATACCCGATAATTGAGATTGTTAAGAGCGATAAACTGATATCCTCCTGATTTCAGAGATTGTTACTAAAAAATAAAAAATGCTAATGAATATAGACAAGACCATTTGATTACAATACATTCATTATTGTGTAGTTAATTTAGATGATTTGGCAAAATACTTTCCTTAAACAGTCATAAAACAAACAATTAAAAAATATAATCAAATCAAGCTCTTATCATATCATCGCCATAGGATGTGGTCAACAAACATGTGGCTCTAACGTAAAACTGAAAAAAAAATAAAATGAATTATTCACATAATGGTGATTTCGTTTGTTTGTATATGTATGCATATATACATATTGTTGTGAGGACAGGATGGGCGCTTCCATCTCAAAAGTTTGCCGATTCCTTGCCACGGAGCTTCCCAGAGGGTTGGCAAAGGTGTGATCTTTCAGAAACAGACTGCGACATGTTGCGCTCTTGTAACATTAGCTAGTTTGGATCACTAGCCTGATATTCGATGGCCAAACACTTCACCATTATGTAACCAAAGTTTCTAAAGCTAGTCGTGAGTGAAAAATATAATTTACAAAATATTGGCACAACTACTTAGTACAGTTAAAATATATAATCCAGTGAAGAGAGATTCTGACTGACTAGATCAGAGGAATAAATAGACATAACTGGAAGATGAGTCAGAAATAAAATGCAAACAATATTTATAGTAGGTTAGCAATGGGGATGATTGACCCTGGGTAGAGATTAAAAACAAACACATAACACGTAGAAACTTGGAGAAAAACATACCTGACTCTAGTTTGCCATGTGCTCGCATTATTTACTGGTTTTTCTGAATAGCATTTCCTCTCAATTAGCCGTAGGAAGCAAAATAATTCTTGCAACATTCACATCATCTTTATTTTTAGTTTACAGAGTCCTGTTCATTCATAACCCTGAAGGCCACCTGAGCATGGATGACAACATAGATGGAAATTTTTGTATCTCATTTTAACTGTTGAACTTGAAACAATTTCAGCGGGCAAAAGCATGCACACTCCAACAATTCCTGAGTCATTTCAATGCCTTCAAAGCTCAAGTACTCCACTTTCCAAAAGATAAAAGCATAAATAGAAAACTTAAAAACATCACTCTGTCCATGTAGCTCCACAAATCATTGAATGAAAACAAATTTCACTCTATAGTGTTGTCTTTTAGAAGACTGTATGTTAATTGAGTAAACAAAAAATTTCTGAGAATATGAAAGTGATACCATACTAAAAAATAATAATCCCTTGTTAATTTAAGTTTTGTTGTTTGGCTCCAATTAGTTTGGAATATTCAGCTAACACAAATTTGTAATGAGGCCATGTAGGGAAGCAAAATTAGAGATGGCTACATCAGAGAATTTGGCAAGAAAAGTCTCCTAGAGGTGTGAGGGGTGATATTGGGAGGGTAGAGTGTGAGGGGGTTGGAAAGAGGGAACCAATTACAAGGATCTATATATGACCTCCTTCCTGGGGGACAGACAACACAAAAGGGGGTGAAGGGAGATGTAGGATAGGGCAAGATATGACAAAATAATAATTTATAAATTATCAAGGGCTCATGAGGGAGGGAGGAGCAGGGAGGGAAGGGTGGCAAAAAGAGGACCTGATGCAAAGGGCTTAAGTGGAGAGCAAATACTTCGAAAATGATGAGGGCAAATAATGTACAGAAGTGCTTTACACGATTGATGTATGTATGGATTGTGATAAGAGATTTATGAGTCCCTAATGTTAAAAAAAATAAAAAAAGAATGGGATGAGAGCACAACAAAATTCCTTGAGTCAGGTTTTCTTCTTAATTAAATCTTTCAACTACTTTACACAGATGTATCTCAGAGACCAAAGACATGTACCATTTTATAGATAGCACCACACCCTGGGGACTACATTCCCCAGAAGCCCTTAATACCTGATGTCATCTAGTAGGGACTAGTAGGGATCGAGCAACTTGGACAGAAGTTCCAAAAATAATGTGGGTCTTTCAAAAAACAAGCAAACAAACAGACTCACTACCCTCCAGTTAATGGCATCTCATAGATATCTTGTAGGGCAGGCTAGCATAGTCCCTGTGAGTTTCCAAGACTCTTTCAGGAGTAAAAAGCCCTGTCTTTCTCCTCAAGAGCAGCTCAAAATTTTCAACTGCTGACCTTGAGGTTAGCAGTCTGAGGCATAGCACTCTTAACACCACACCCTTGAACACTGTTGGCCATCTTGTGTGGGTAAAAAGCCAATATGTAGGACTGTGTCAATCATGGACTCTTCCTCCTTTTGAGTCTCTAGAAAAATTCGCCAGCATTGCCTCTATGTCTAATCAGAGTAAATCTTTCTTGTGTAAAAGATAAGAACCTATTCTGGTAACAATTTTGTTCCAGGTTAACATATGTATATTTGTGTTAGTTGGGGTTAACTAGAGAAACAAATCTAGAGACACTCATATATCAAAGAGTAATTTTATATTAAGAGAACATCCCAGCCCAGTCCAGATCAAGTCTGTAAGTTCAATATTAGCCCATATGTCTGAAACCAGTCTGGAAATTCCTCTTCGGAGTCTTGCAACACATGCACTGATGCAAAATACAGGCCAGTGGGTGGAAAGTCTTGTGGATCCAGTGGCGGTGAAAGCATCTCAGCGCTGGCAGGAGTCTCCAAGTAGCCCTTCCAGCTTCAGGACTCTAGCCTTACCAGCAAAGCTCCATGTATTTTGTCAGCAGGAAGATGAAGCCGAGAGTGTATCTGGCTCCAGTAAGCTATTTATCTTTAGCCTCCAAATGAGGTTATCAAGGTGCAACCTGATTGACAGACTAGACTCCAATATTCGCAAGTTGACAAGAGATTTTGTAATTGCCACAGTATTTAATGGCCTTTAATTCTTTTAATTTCTTGTTTTGATTCTCTTGTTCTAGGAATTCCAGTTCTATTTGGAAGGCAGGGCATTGTATGACACCATTTTTCCAGGGAGTAGTTTCACTTCTGTCTGTGCTTTGCACTGTAGTTCAATATCACTAGAAAACCTCCAAAGCTGTTTTAACCCCAAGGCAGTGTGCAGACTTTTGACTTGGGATTTCATAAGTTTATGAGATCTACCCAATGGGTAATGCTTTGCCTTCCCTACATAGGTCTCTCTTGAAAAGCAGCCATCAATAAATTCCTGACCTAATACCACCATTGGTGTTTTTGTATTCTAAGGATTGCAGAAAGAATCTATATATATTCATATGTGCTGTTGTTACCCAAAAGTTTGCATTTGAGGCTTTTAAATTTTTATGCTTCCTGCACTGGTATTGGATTTAATTCTTTATTTTATACTTCCTTTTTAGCATGATAAACTGCTGCAGTGTTTTGATTTATTTTTTCTTTTACATCTGAGTCTTGAAAAAATTAAGATTACTTATTATTTCTATTTTCTATTCATTAATGTAACCATTTTTGTTTTTCTACATTATGAAATGTTCTTCTTTTTTTTCATCTTTTGTCAATCCAAATTTTGTTTTCTATGTTCCATCCAACAACACTCAATATCTATAGAATTACAGAAATTTAGATAATTAATTCAGAAATGTCATCTCATGCTCTGTCACATAGCATCAACTAATTTTTTCCTACACTTGAGTTTTAGTTAAATAATCTGGTGTCAACCTGAGACAATGAAGACTGAAGGGGTGGAGTCTAGCTTGTCAAACAGGTCAAAGCTTGATGACCTCATGTGGAGGTGAGATGGGGATAAATAGCTCACTGGAGGTCAGACACACTCTGCTGACAAGACTCATAGAGCTACACTGTTAGAACCAGAGTCTTGTAGCTGGAGGACCCCTTGGAGAACACTTGCCAGTGTTGCGATGCTTCCACTACCACTGGACCCATAAGATTTTCCACCCACTGGCCTGTGAAATTCCTGCATTCGGCGTCATTGCATGTGTTGCATGAGTCTGAAGAGGAAATTATACACTGATATCATACATATGGGCTAATATCAGACTTATAGACTTGATCTGGACTAAACTGGGATGTTTTCTTTTAATATATATTACTCTATACATAATGCTATTTCTTACACATGTGAGTGTCTATGAATTTGTTTCTCTAGTCAACCAGAGCCAACACACTGCATGACTCCCTTTTATTCATTCCTTAAATTTGAATTTTTTCTAAAATCTTAATAATAAATATTCCTTGGTTCCTTATAATATGTGTCAAGTTTTCTTCAATTTCTATGGCAACTTAATTATACTGCAATTCAGTAAATAAATTGTTTCCTGGACCCCTTTTACCTGAAAGCTCTCTTGATCACTCTATCAGGCGCAGCTTGGATAAGAGGTGTATTAACTATAGAAGAGCTCATCACTGATAATAAGAGGCCAAATTCCAGATTTTGTCAATTTTCAATTCTACTGTTACATGGATTGTTATTTATTATTTTTCTTTCTTTCTTAAGTCTATGGTGGCAGAGTAATTTTTTTTCAACATTGACTCTTCTTTCTCTAACATGTATCCTTGTCTAAAAAGCATTATTACTCATTTGCCTGTCCATTTCTTAGGGAACACTTATTTGGATGCATTTCCTGTATCAATGCCAATTTTATAGGGGTAATAAATATTTTTTCACATAGTCCAGCATCCAAGAGTGAATTATCATCTGCTTCTTAGATTCCTACAGTTTAATAGACTTGTGGCTCAGAAAAATGAACCAACTATTTCACATTATAGCCTCTGGGGCATCTGTTCATCACCATCTGGTCTACAATGATGGTTCTAGTTCTCAGTGGTCACAATTAAATTCAAATAATTTAAAGTTCCCAAGAATTCCTGGTTTACAATATAGGCCTTCTTCTTCTACTTTTTCCTCCTCCTCCTCATTCTCCTCCTCCTCCTCGGTTCAGGTTTCTTCCTCATAGGTAGGACTTGGATCTTTTATTTTATTTCTTTTGTTTCTCTTTTTTCAAAAAGGTCTATCCTGGTAAAACTTCCTTTACTCAAATTGTATTAAGTTCTATGCCTTGGGATCAATTTATGACACTACCAATACTATTAACTTATATCCCTAGGGGATGATGGATAATGTTCATTCTTTCTTTCCTTCTTTCTGTAGCTCTTTGAAATGAAAATGATGCCTCTAAAGTGAGCCAGATACATATGTAAACCATAGATATGTGAGTGGGTTTGGGGCTTGCACATCGATCTAGTCCCAATCCAAGAAAACATAGATGCTCACCCTCATGACGAGGTCACTGAAGATATGGGTGTTCCAGCAAAGTGTGGTGAAGGAACTAGAGGGTGCCTGTCGATCAAAAAGAATATGATCTGAGTTCTAGAAAGCTAATCTTCAAACAAGCAGCCATATAAGTGAGGCCTCACCTGAGTCCATATGGAAGAAGCACACCAACTTGTGTGATTAAGGGTAATAAATAATAAAATCCAAAGTTGGGAATGGTATCAGAGCTTAAACTGTGAACACCTTATTTGCAAAAGGCCATGGAAAACAGTGGGAGCCCAAATTCCATTTGCACGGTTCCTACATGCGTCAAGTCCCTGGTGAATCTCTCGATTTCAACTGTGAGAATAGCTTGGATATCAGAGCATATTGTAAACTCAATTAAGAGAGATGTAATTTAATACCTGATCATTTGTTTTCCCATTTAATTCATTTTAAATCTGTTCTATTTTAATATATAGATACATATCCCCCCCCACTGGTTTATTTTGCTCTTGTATTTTTGTTTGTTTGTTTTGATTCCTCTAGTAGATCACATCCAGGACAGGTAAATCCATAGAGACTAACTGGTTTAGTGACTTATGGGATCATGGAAGGGGAGATTGGAGGAAAATGGGAGTTAATAATGAGAACAAGAATAGAAAATTTCTACATCTGACTGTAGTGATTATTATAAACCTCCTTTTAATATGGCTAGAATATGGAAGTGTATGCTATGTGAATTACATGTCAAAACTATGAAGAAATAAAGTTTGATTATATATATTGTCCTAATATTATCCCTTTGCTAATTTAAAAAAAATTCTCAAGAAATGAATCCAAGTCATCAAGACTCCACTGGTAGATAAATTCTCAGGCTATTCATCACCTCAAGGATTATTGTTAGCTGGGTTGACCTTTCCCATTTTGTAGAAAATGTTTGTCATACTGGGCTAAGTGTCTAGAAGGCATGACAACTTCTGGCATTTCTCTTTAGTAGTACAACTGCGTTTATGGTTCAAGTGGAAAACCAAATCAAAGACAAAAGTCACCATTAATCTAATATGATGTGATAGGAAACATTTTAATATTAAAGGAAGAATGTTGACTAGAGAGCCTCAGCAGATTTCCAAGTACAATTACTGCTTTTTTATATAGAACATCTTGTGATCCATAATTTTACACGAACAATATTCTGTCTTGCATATTACCAACCTATGCCTGACAGTGACAAACACTGAAGTTGAGGTAGTGGTAATGCTGGCTGCAGTGACTATGTGTCAGAGTTATGGGCCAACTGAGCTAGGCCATGATTCTCAGGCTTTTGGTAGTTATACAAGTATGTGATTTGCTATAAAGCTTTGTAATGATCTAGTTTGGTAGTTTTAATTAATTAAGAATGCAGTGATGTAATAAAGGCCTTTTTGTGATTTGACATGGTCCATGATCCACTTTCAATATTACCAATTTTCCCATAACAACTTTTGTAACCCAACCATATGGAGAAATGTTGAGTGAGTGTCCCTGTGTCCCCTATCCTCATGCAATGTGTACGGTGATCTTATGCAGTATCTAAGAGCCAAGGCGGAGTGGCATCAACTAGACATAGGAGGCGGCTTTATCACCCATCTAACTATCTTTATATGCATGGGGTCTCATATCTGCATGTCAAGTCACATCTGCCTGTCACCCAACTTGTGTGCTGTTCCTTATAATAAAACTAATCCAATGCTGACTTACAGGGACGACCCCTGTGGATACTGAGGACCCCTGTGGATACTGAGCCTGTAAGTGTATAGAATCCAGAGAGCCCAGTCTTTCTCCTATGCAGTTGCTGTTGGTTTTTAACTACTTTGTGGATCTCAGCACAACACAGAGTCACATAAACATCAGGGGAGAACAAAATAGGCAAACCTAGTATTACCTATTCGGATTAACTTTGTGGCTTCCAAGAAAGAAAAAATAGCGTGGATGAGTAAATTACATTCAAGACTAAGGAATCCCAAATATGAATGCAATGTTATTTACTATGAGAATTTAGCTTACACCCCCGGGTGGCACAAATGGCTTGCATATAGCTACTATTCAAAAGGTTGGCAGTTAAAACCAACTCAGGGTCACTGTGGGGTGTGGGGAGAACCAAATACTACAACAAAAATTGAAAGTATGCTTCTTGAGGATTACAGTCTTTGGACATGTTTGGAGTTTAGCTTTACTCTCAAACACCTGGAGTTTACAGAATATTGTTGACAATGGCAGGCTGTATTATATCATTAAGCTGACAATTTTTGTCACCACAACTTTACACATATACCTTATAGAAAAACAAGTATTTGGAGAACTTATAATAAAAATATCTATTTTTTAATGTCAATAACACGATTTAAATAACCAAGAAAGCACCTAGGAGACTAGTGTTGAACTTTGTAGAACCAAGAAATTAATATTAATTTTTGCTTAATATATAGCAACACAGTTGATTAAATGTAGGGATGTAATAAAACAGAGGAGACTTCCTACTGTTATAAAATTTTAATGTCTCCCGGAATTAATATTTAATTTTCATACAAATCTAATGAATATCTCAAGTCAATTTAGGAGACACCAAAAAAATTGATTATTCAATATAATGAAAAATGTGAAAGAATAGCCAGAATACAAAAGAAAGAAGCAATATGGTGCCAGGGACGTTTAGGAACAATACATGAACAATCATAAAGTGAAACATCAAGAAAGAAGTAAACTGCAATTGAGAATGTGATAAGGATGTTATTAGTTAGAAGAAAGCATTTTTTTCAAAACAAAAAGAATGAATTAGCACTATATTTGTTTTTTGAAATAAAAATCACCTTTTAATAGTAGTAAAAGAGTTGGCTATTTAGGAAAAAATAATGTTAAAAAATTGGATCTCTACTTTCATCTAATGCCCCAATTTATTTTAGCTACTTTAATTTGTGAAAGATTAAAAACACTTTAAAAGTTGAAGGATGTGTATGAAAATAGTCTTACTAAACTGCTCTTTGGGTCAGCATTGACTCAATGGTACTGTTTGTCTTTCTGGTTTCTGACCATAAAGGTCTTTTAAAGCATTTTTTATGCATTCAAGTAAAAAATATAGACTATAGCTTTGATAATAATATATTTAATATTTTAACTAAGAAAATATTTACAAAAATAAGCAATGTCAAGCAAATACATATTTGCAACATGTATGATAAAGTTACATTAAAAATTAGCTGAATGCTTGCATAGCAATATTCAAAAAAACTGGGAAAAGGATACAAACTGAAAATTGCAAGTGAATTGCCATGAAGGGCCGTGAATTTGGGAAATATATCCAATATTCATATTAAACAAAGAAAACCATGTATATCATCAAGAACAACTTGGTTTTCTTCTATTGAGTCAGATATGCTTAGAAACCAAACCAAAGTCATCGTCACTGTGGATTCAGGATCATGAGGCCGTCACAGGACAGAGCAAATCTGCCTACATTGTGTTTCTGAGTTTGAAAATCTTTGCTAGAGGCAATAATAGCCTGGACTTTCTCCCATGTAGCTGCTAGTGGATTTCAATAACAGGGCAATGCTTAACCCTGAGTGTCACCAGGACTTCTTACTTGAAACTACTCGACCTAAATCAAGTTCCCTACCATTCAATCAATTCAATTAAATCAAATCATAACAACCCTATATGCATTTTACTAAACTGTAAAACTTCACAGATATGGACAGCCTCAATTTTCTCCCCCTGAGTGCCTGGTATTTGGAAACTGCTGAGGAGCCCTAGTGGCATCGTGATTAAGAGTTGATCACTTCGCAAGATTGGAAATCACTGCCCAAGAGAAAATTGGGAAATGTTACTCCTAACCTTTACATTCCTGGAAACCCCTGTCCTACAGAGGCACTGTGAGTTGGCATCAGTTCGGTGGCAGTGAGTTTGATTTGGTTTGGGATCTTGTTAGCTGCCCAACATATAACCAACTATGCCATGATGGCTCTTCTTAACCACCGCCACCAAAGTGACTCAAACTCACAGCGTCCCAATGTAGGATGCAGATCTTAAGGGGTCTTAATGTCGACCTTTCTTCAGTGGAGCAGCTGGCGAGTAGTCCAAAGCTAACCAGGCTCTTTATTAAATCAGTTTTAATAAACAAGTTTTCATAGAACGCTATAAATGTTTCCAACTAGAATTGTCCACATGTGTCATGAGTTTAAAAAGATGTTATAGAAGGATACATTATTTTGTATTTTGAGAAGGTTGCATTATTAGTATTTATTATGGGTTTTCTATGCCCTTTGGAGTTTCCATAATGCATTGCTGTGGGGGTAAGCTAAATAAATCATAAACTAGTCACATGATGAAAATCTAAGGAAGTGCTCAAAGTTATTGTATATTTTTCTCTGAGTAATGTGAGAATATATTTATTGTGGGTAAATTTACTAATTTAACTGTGTCACCAAAATATTTATTTGACATTGTGACCCTTATACGATATTTTATGATGACAGGTTTTTGGTTTTTGTTGGTGAGGTCATATCAGAGAAGGGTGAGTCCTAAATCTAATCTTTAGTGAGTTATGAAGAGAGCAGAATAGACACAAAGATACACAGAGGGAAGACAGTGTGTGAAAACTTATTTAGAAGCAAAAATCAATAAAATAGCCAAGGTTACTATTTATTTTAAAGTTTTGGTTTTTTGATATGACCACAAACTACTAGATCATTCCCCACAGCAGAAATTCACATCAATGAGAGCCTGATTTAAATATTGCCTCTAAAACTACGAGGAATAAAAATTTCATATATATATATATATATATATATATATATATATATATAATGGCAGCAATTAGTAACTAGGATAGGTGAAAAATTCACATTGTAGAAAAATAAGCATATCTTATGGAATGCTTAAAATATAAGGAAAATAGTGTAATATTCTGTCATTTTTCTGTTTCAGTTCTTGTTTAATTGTATTAGCCTGCTTCTTTCCATAGTGAATCGGTACCACTTAAATAATTATTTAACTATACATGCACACCGAAATTAAAATAGGAAAGGGCTTTGGATAAATTCTTCCCAAATGCCAAGCAAAATAAACTGTGTTGCTCAATAGCATAAATTATTTGGTTAAGATAATGCTTGAGTGATATTAATCAGTCTCTACTATACCATGTCTCTATTGACATTATATTTTCTAACTTCAGGCCAGAAGTCAGAATTTCTCAGAGCTTTTTCTACTCTTGAATTAGGAAGCATAGATAACTGTAATTCAGAAATTATTATCTAGGAGCAGTGTTACTAACTTACCCCTTTCAGGTTTTAATTTTGGTTTTAATGTGCTTTTCATAAAGCAATGGAATTCTAAAATGACAACACAGAATCAGTTCAGTTAAACCTTTGAAGGCATGACTTTGTCACCAGATATCTTGGAAAGTTTTATTATTATTATTGTTATTAACCAATTTATCATGCAGAAGAGATTGGCCCAGAATTCAAGAAGCTTGAATGACAGCAAATTGAGTATAATGCTTGGGTACACTTGTTGATTGCTGTCTACTGCATTCCAGTTCAAGCGACTCTGTAGCAGCGAATAGAACTAATTCCCCCATTTTCTAAGCTGTTCTCCTTACAGCTACATGAGCTTTTTTTTCTCCTAATGAGCCTCCCAATGAATAAACTCCAATGACCTCCAATCACTCTAGTTCACAGTCAACACTTAACCTTTGTGCCACCAGAGTTCCTATTAATATACTAGATGTGCATAAATGATTATGTAAGCTTATGAATATTTTAGAAAGGCAATTTATATTGTAGACGTCTGAAATATCTCTTCCTAGTCATTCCCCTGTATTTATGCAATCAATATTTTATCATCATCACAACATTGATTCTTTCTATTGAACAGCCTTTGATGTGTTAAAGATGAATGCAAATATCTAAATTAATTTTCAGATGAAAACATAAAACACTGAAATGCCATCTTATTTTGTAGCCTGATGTTATTGTTTTTGTTTGCTTCCTTCTGATACTGCCATCATTTCTTACTGCCAGCTTCAAAATATTTTCTCCTGAAATCTAGTTCTTACAAAGTCTTATGTCAATATCTAAGCAAGCTCAACTCATCACAACTCCTGGAATAAGTATACCTACCCTTGTTTCCATTGTAAATAGTGTGTACATGAGTTTTGAGTCTCATGTGGCAGAGTGGTTACACGTTAGTTGACCTGTTAATCAAAACCACCAAGCATCTCCAAGGGAAAAAGATGAGGTTTTCTACTCCAAAAAAGAATCAAATTTTTAGAAACCCACAGAGGAAGGTACCCATTGCCATATTGGTTTATGATGAGTGGGAATTAGCTCAATGGCAGTGAGTTTGGTTATTAAAAATGACCGATTTCTTCATTTACTTTTGGTCCCCCAAACCCAAACACTGTAAATATCTTGAGTAGACATTTTTGAGTGTACTACTGCTTAAGTTTATCTTCATCTTGTATATTCCGGTAGCGGACAAAGCACATCTTATGTGATATATATATATATACATATATATACATATATATACATATATACATATATATATTACATTTATATTATATATATTCCAAATGAATTTAAAGTTCTATTGTTGAAAACTTACAGGGTCAGTTCTACACTGTTCTATAGGGTTACTATAAGATGACATCCACTTAATGGCATTGAGTTTATATGTTTTCTTTTCTAAGTCAGCTTGCAGAAAGCTGCATTGATTTGATTCTTTATGTCATAGTACTATTTTTGGTGTAGCTAGAAGACTTCTCTTAGGTGGTTTTCTAATTGGTGATCTGTTTGTTGATTTGTGTTTCAAGATATACTGCAAAAATTGCCTAGAGAGAGCCATATCTGACCTTCTCCAGCTTCCCTAGTTCCAGGAAGCATGGGTCAGACATGCCTTTATACTCCAAATTTCTTTACATCTTTTGACACCAACCATTCCTCTCATGCCACACTACATCTACTCTGGTTCAATAATTCATTGGTATGGCCACACAGAATTCACAGACAACACAAACGATTAAGGGGGGTTATTAGATCCCCACACATCAGGATTAATAAACAGAAAGGATAGCCAGTTATCAAAAGTTATAGCATCTGGGGTCTTAAAGGCTTGAAGATAAACAAGAGGCCAACTAGCTGAGAAGCATCAAAGCCCACATGCAAGAAGCACACCAACTTGGCTGACCACGAGGTGTAGAAGGGACCAGTTATTAGACATCAAAGAACGAAAAATCATATCAATGGGTGTCCACCTTCCTGATACAATCACTGAAGACAAACGTGTGCATAAGCAAATGTGGTGAAGAAAGCTGATGATGCACAGCTATCAAAAGATATAGCGTCTGGGGTCTTAAAGGCTCAAAGATAAGCAAGTGGCCTCGAAGATCAGAAACAACAAAGCCCACATGGAAGAAACACACCAGCCTGTGTGACCATGAGTTGTCTAAAGGATCAGGTATCAAGCATCAAGGAACAAATAATCATATCATTGAAAATGTGGGTGAGTGCAGAGTGGAGACTCAAAGCCCATTGGCAGCCAACCGACACCCCTTACTGAAGGGTTTTGGGGAGGAAATGAACCAGTCAGGGTGCAGGGAAGCAACGATGAAACATTTAACTATCCTCTAGTTCTTAAATTCTTCCCTCCCACCACTACCATGATCCCAATTCTGCTTACAAATCTGGCTAGACCAAAGGATGTACAAAGGTACAGAGAGCAACTGGAAACACAGGGAATCCAGGACAGATGACTCCTTAAGGACCAGTGGTGAGAATGGTGATGCCTGGAGGGTGGAGAGAATGTGGGGTAGAAAGGGGGAACTGATTACAATAATCCACATATAGCCTGGGGGAGGGAAAGCAGAGAAGCAGGCGGGGAAGACATCGGACAGTGTAATATGTGACAAAATAATAATGATTTGTGAATTATGAAGGGTTCATGAGATAGGGGGCAGTGGGGAGAGAGAGGGAAAATGAGTAGCAGATATTAAGGGCTCAAGTAGAAGGCAAATGTTTTGAAAATGATGATGGCAACAAATATACATATGTTCTCTACACAATGGATGTATGTATGGATTGTGATAAGAATTGTATGAGCCCCCAATAAAATGATTAAATAAAAAAAAGAAAGGATACCATAATTGCCAAGTTTCTCTGTCTCATGGCTTCCTTGACTCAGCTTCTTGTTTCAGCATGGATTTGTGACTCTGTCCGTTAGTGTTCTTGCCCCAGCCTCTGGTGCCTCTGGTCTTGTCCTCTGCCACTTCAGACACTGAACTCAAACTTACTCTGATAGTTTTAGGATTTCTTTCTCTGTTCTTGTTTCGGATGGCTCTTACAAGAAGGCATAGTTTAGATCTTTCAGTAGACTATATCTCCAAAGAAAATAAAGTTTGAAAAGTCACACCATAAGTGATTTGGAGACTTAGGATACATCTAATCTTAATACTCTAACAAAGAACTTAATCCAAAAGGTATTGTAACCAAAGGCATAGAGGCTGGTATTTATAATACATCAAAAAAAGGATTAACGTTACAGGGATTATGGTTTGAAGGTTTATGTTAAGTAATAGACTACATCTCACATATTTCTTTTGATCTTTGAATATGTAATTTTAAAATATGCTCACAAAAATCAATTTTCTTTTCTTTCAATAAAGGATATTATACCACATATTTTGTTTTCTACCTTTTAAAATTATGCCGAGTTTTTAAAGGTTATTCATAGAGTGTGTGTGTGTGTGTGTGTGTGTGTACCAAACCAAACTCATTGACATTTTGTTAATATCAACTCAAAAATTTCTCTCATTGACATTCTGTTGATATCAAATGTTTCTCAAAAACCTGGCTGGTGGTTTTGAACTGCTGACATTGCAGATTTCAGCCCCACTCATATCCCCTATGCCACTGTGGCTTATATTATAGGATAAATACCTAATTTATGGTCCATTTATATGTTTTCCAAATATGTGGCAACAAGTTTCTTCTAGTTCAAATGGCCACAATCAAGCTTTAAATGCAATATTTTAACATTCTGAAAACTTGTTTTGAGATAACCGAGTTATAAAAATATAGTATATTGTTTATAGGGTATTTGTATTCTACATTTAATTCATTATTTTTAATCATTTTATTGGGGGCTCATACAACTCTTATCACAACCCATCCATCCATCTGTTGTGTCAAGCACCTTTGTACATTTGTTGCCATCATCATTCTCAAAACACTTTTGTTTCTACGTGAACCCTTGGTATTGGCTCCTCATTGTTCCCCCTCCCTCTCCCACCCTCACTCCCTCATGAACCCTTGACAATTTATAAATTATTATTATTTTATTGTGTTAAAATGACTAATATCCCCCTCTCCCACTTTTCTGTCGTCCATTCCCCTGGGAGGGGGTTATATGTACTGGTCCTGGGCGTTTTATCTGTCCTGCATTTCCTGTATTTCCAGCTATTATCTGTACCCATGTACATGCTCTGGTCTAGCCAGATTTGTAAGGTAGAATTGGGGTCATGTGGGGGGGGGGGCATTAAAGAACTAGAGGAAAGTTGTATGTTTCATCAGTGCTATACTACACCCTGACTGGCTCCTCTCTTGCTGTGACCCTTCTGTAAATTGATATTCAATTGTCTACAGATGGACTTCGGGTCTCAATTCCGGACTCCCACAATTCACAATGATATGATTTTTTTGTTCTGGCACTTCGATGCCTGATGCCTGGTCCAATCAACACCTCGTGATCACACAGGCTGGTTTTGTTTCTGAGCTACATGGCCGCTTGTTTATCTTCAAGCCTTTAAGATCACAGATGTTATATATTTTGATAGCTGGCCACCATCAGCTTTCTTCACCACATTTGCTTATGCATCCATTTGTCTTCAGTGATCGTGTAAGGAAGGTCAGCATCATGTATGCCAGGTTATTAAAACAAAGTGTTCTTGCATCAAAGGAGTACTCGAGTAGAGGCCCAATGGCCATCTGCTAATGTCCATTGCCATTTAATTAATTATTAATTAATTATTGCTACATCAGTTTCCATTGTTTTTGCCACTTGCACTACCACAGGCCCTAAAGAATGGAGTCACAGTCTGCACATTTTTATTAGCATTTGGTTTTATCTAGCTTTCTGAATATTGTCAGCTAATAATGGTAAAATAATTTTATGCTTGCTAAAAATTTCATAGTCTAATGTTTGACAATTTGAAGCATTTAAAAGTTTTCTGCTATATGATTAGCTTATTTCTATATTTGATTCACTTTTCCATGGGTTGCTATATTTTTCTTTCTAGTGTTCAGAAACCACTGTGTATTTTAGATATGAATTACATGGAATTTTGAATGACAAATATGTTCAACTATTGTGAAAAATACTTTAAAGTAGATAGTTTAAAGTTTAGGTAGCCATATTATTTTTCCTTTGGCTTAAATTTAAACTTTAATGCAGGAAAAAGAAGAGTGAAACATTGAAAGATAAATATATTATTAAGACAAACATTTAGAGAATGACATATATGTTTATATTTGTAAATATAGTTTATACAAGGTAGCTATATACATGTATGAGTATCATATGCCTCATATGCATATATACTATAAATATGTAGCCCCACCCTAGAAGTATAATTATAAATATCCTTGGGACCATGGTATTTAGAACCAGGCAACATATTCTTTAAAAAAATTTCAAAATACAAAACAAATAGGAAAAACATGTTGTTGAACTTTATTAGTATAAAAAGGAATTTTTGCTCAAATGATTTGTCACGGATGAGTCAGTAGACTCTTTTAAGAAAGTATTTTCTAAATTGCTGCTTCGAATTTTAGCTACAAAACTGTTTCTTAGATTAAATCAGAACATCTGCCAAGTTGGTTTCTCAATCACATCTTTATTCTGCTTAATTGTGGCCAGATTGTTTCTATATACTTTCCTAGGTGTAATTTCAATATTCTTCCCATACTGTGATCCATCCTTAATATGCTCCATCCAACGAATTCCTAATAATGTCTGTCTTGCAGCAGGGAACGTTATTCAATTAGTTCATTGTCAATGTCTCCTTTAATTATATTTGCTTTCTTTTTTACTTATTAAGTTAGATCTCGTAGACTAGAGAAACACTCATGTATGTATAAGAAATAGCCTAGTGTTCCCTACATATGTATAAGAAAGACCCTTATCTCAACAAGTAATCTGATATCAAAAGAGGATCATCCCAGTCCAACTCAAGTCCATGAGGAGCCCAATGCAAGCCAGGGCTCTCTCCAGACTCTCATAGCTGCAAGGTAGGGATGCAGAACGGTGAAGCAGAACACAGGACAGTGCGTGCAGAAGCAAGCGGATCCAAGTCCATATGGAGCTAGGCAGGGTGCCCTCAGCTTTCACAGTCAGCCCACATGAGGCCGTGTGTGTGTGTGTGTGTGTGTGTGTGTACTTGGATCTGCATACCTTTGCATCACTACACTGCAGCTATGAAAACTGCACAGTAAACTAGAGAGATGAGGAAGTATTCTATGTATTTTAATTATGATTTCAACCCAAATAGAATGAACTCACCACCATGGGGTCCATACTGATCCATAGCGACTCTATTAGGCAGGTGGAACTGTCCCTGTGAGCTTTCAAAGTTGTTTACCGGAGTAATAAACTCGGCCTTTCTCCCTTGGAGGCACCAGTGGTTTCAACCTCCCACCTTGCAGACTGCAGTCCACCAAGTAACCACCACACCACCAGGGCCCCTACATTAAATATTCTCTTGACGGCCTGAAGAAGGTACAAACGATTGTAGGTAGAGTTTATTCCGAGTGATCTTTAGCAGCAAGGAGGACGAGGATTCAAGTACTTCGGGAACGTTACCATGAGGGCAGAGTCATTGAGAAGAAATGTGCAGTAAAGTAGGCAGCCAGCCAAATATAATAATCAGATCCCCAATAAGATGTATTTACACAGTGGCTGCAATAATATGTTCAAACATAGCAATGATTGTGAGAATGGCAAAGGGTCAGGCTGTTTTATTCTGTGTACATAGGGTTGCTATGCAATAGCAAAGATTCAATTGAATATAACAACAGCATCCCTTTAGTTCATAGGGTTGCTATTCAGCAGCACGGATTCAATTGAATATAACAACAGCATCCCTTTAGTACATAGGGTTGCAATGTAACAGCACGGATTCAATCGAATACAACAACAGCATCCCTTTAGTACATAGGGTTGCTACGTAACAGCACAGATTCAATTGAATATAACAACAGCATCCCTTTAGAAATTATCAGATTTTATATTTCAACTTGTTAATAATTGATTGTTTAAAATTAGTATATGGAATTTATCCAATATCCAATCTCCACTAAATAATATACTTATAACATACTGAACACTTCTTAATATATATTGCTTTTATTATTGTAAGTTAATAATAATAAAATGTGTTATATATGTAAATTGAACATGTGTTGGCTTAGGAGAACCTATCTTCAAGATATACTAGTTCATTAATCCAATCCCAAATAATCCTACTGGACTCTTGCTACATACAAAGTGTTTTTTTCTTTACTTAACCTTCTCCTGAAGTTATAATTCTATACAATTTTTTACCATTTCCTCTTAGTATAAAAAGAATACATGCAGTCTCACATCCAGCATAAAGTCACTTTGAAAATTCCTCAACCATCTTTGTGTAATTTATGCTTCTTATTCTCCTTAAATTTCTCTGGATTCACTATTCCTGTCTGCAGGGTCAGCAGTTTGAAACCAGCAGCAGCTCTGCAGGGGAAAGACTGCGCTCTCTACTCAGATAAAAAGTACAGTCTTGGAAACCCGTAGGGTGTGGCAGTGATTCAGCATTGAATAGATGGCAGGTAGGAAGTAAGCTAAAAATGTATATACAATAATACATCATACTCTTCCAATAACCACCACCTTACATATTTTAAAACCTTTGATGTGATTTTGGTAAAACTTTACAGAGCAGACTGGTTTTCCAGTCAAGGGTCTCCACATTGATTAGAGTCCCTACAATCTTCTTGGTTGATATTTTACCTCCCTTTTTCTTTCTCTTTCCTCTAAATACCTGATTTCTGAGTGTTATTCTTAAACAAACACTGCGATTTCATCTTGTATGGTTGCTTGTGCTAAGAAAAGAAGACCTTATAGGTTAATTTTGGCAGTTTCCCACTTTTATAGTTGTCTATAAAGTGCTCTGCAGTCAATTCTAACATGGTACCCAAAGGTTCCTCTGTGACATGGAATATCACAAGCAGAAAAAAAATGGTCAAGAATGGGATTCATTCTATATAAGGAAGAATATCTCTTTTTATTTCTGGCCAATATGTAGCACATGACGCATCATTAGAAGGAGATCAAAATGGCACTTTATTACTGACAAGAGTCCCTGTAGAAAATGCTCTTTTGAGACTAATGAAGAGAGCTTTTAGGAGCCCTGGTGGCACCAAGATTAAGCATAAGTCTGATAGATCAAACTCAGCAGGTGCTCAGTAGAAGAAATGGAGGGAGTCTGATTTTGTAAAGATTATAACCCATGAAACTCTATGAGGCCGTTTTCTTCTGGCCAGTAGGGTCACTAAGAGTCAGAATCAACCTGACGGCAGGTGGTGGGAAGGATTGTTAATATTACATAGTAGAGTTAGTCAGATTTATCTCTCTCAGGCCAGGGTATGTTTAGCCTGTTCCACACCTTCTCACAATAGCCTGTTCCTGTAAATTGAATCTGTATCCCATGAAATGTACAGTTTTATACCATGGGTAGAATAAATGAGGGGCTTGGAGAAACCAGAAATTTCATACGCATAGTAGATGTTCTGATAAAGGAAACTGCAACACTACAATAGCTTTTTGTAGGAGGCATTTACATTGAAGAGTACATTGTTTCTTTTAAAATACGACTGAGTTTTATATTTGCTCTATATCTGACTTATTGGAAATAGGGAATCTTGTTCTATTTTTCAAACATGTCTTAAAAATACACATTTCCTTTACATTTATTTAGAAACATAGGAAAATCAGTCTTAATATTGGATTTGTTTTCAAAAGGCATTGCTCCACACAGCAGCAATTCTTCATTTGAAAGAAATTTGACATATCTTACAGAAGTTCTCTGCAGAGGAATTTCCTCACTTGAAGATTATAAGGTAAACCTTTGTAGTTTCAATCAGCTATGCTGTTTTATTGTCAAATGTTAAAACGTGAAAGCTTAAAAATATGGCCATATCAATAAGAGGAGGCACATTTGGTTCATTTTTTCATGGTTTATAAGTGAAGAAAATAGAGGTAATTTCCATGCTTTCCATCAACAAAAGCCCTCCATTTAGTTTAGAAAATTGAATATATGACATTATTTTGAATATATTTATTATTTTGAAATAATAAAATTTAACATGTTCAAGTGAACATCTGAGAATATTAACATTACAAAATACCATATGGCAACATTATCTGTAAGATATATTGCTAATGATCAAATGTAAAAAAGAAAATGAGACAGTTGTACATGATGTTGATTATGATTTGATTATATCAAAATTCTGGGACTACTTGTGTAAATTAAATGCACATATTTATTTTAATTATTAAGTATTGATTTACTTTGTTTAGTAGATTTTTGCTTCCATGTCCCTTTGTTTAAATAGTCATTTTATATTTACAGTTGGATTATATTTACTACAAACATAAACAAAAAGCCAACCGAACTGCCCTTGAGTGCATTTGGACTCATAATAATCCTGTCGGACAGCTTAGAACTACCCCTGAGGGCTTCCAAGGCGATCACTCTTTATAGAAGTGGAAGACCTGGTCTTTCTCCAGCAGAGTTTCTCATGGTTTCTAAACGCCTGACAGCACCCTGCCTGACCACCACACCACCAGCGCTCCAGTATAAACTTAATTTACCTAAAGATTATCAACCTAAATATTTATTGCCACAGAGATTTATAGTGTTTTGAAACTATAAACTTTTATTATAATATAATAGTAAAACTATAAAACATTATATCTTAATTCTCAATTTTATTAATATACATGATAAATCAATCAACCAGCACTGGTTTTGTTCCTCCAATTTGTTGTGATGCAAAGCCTATGTAAAAGTAAGCAGAAAATTATATTTGAGGCTTCTGTAACAGTCACTGATTGTGTCGATCAATCCATCCTGTTGAGTCTTCCTCATTTTCATTGGCCCTCCTCGCTACCAAGCATGCTGTCCTTTTCAAGCGAAATGGCCTGGTGGCACTGTAGGTAAGCATTAAACTGTGAATGGCAAGATTGTGGTTCAGAACATCCAGTTGTTTTTTTTGTGAGAAAGATAAGGGTTAGCATATTTTTAATTTTCAAAATTTTTAGTGTATGCAACTAAAGTTATACTTGGCCATTTAATGCTTATGTGTAGGGGCTTAAAAACACTCAACAGCAAATTCCATTATATTTTCATTCAGCTTTTCCATGATCTTTTCAAAGTTCCTTGATAGTCAATTAAAAATGGCCATAATTCATTATAAAGTAATGATAGCATACATGTCTTCTAATGAAGGAAAAAATGATATAGCGCATACCAGTCAAATGTTCTAAAAGGGTGATATATATATATAGTTATACTGATGACAAAAGGAGTCTAAATATCCTCATAAACTATACACAAGAGCTTTGTAATGTTCTTATTTTAACTTTCACATTTCACTTACTTTATTTTTAATATTGTCATATGTGTGCTTACATTCATAACATTTTAATACCATTGTTATAAATATCCTATTTATGTTCTTAAATATTTTACAATAAATTTTATTTATTTATGAGTTGAGCTTAGGTTTATTCTTTTAAAAGATGATTAATTCTTGAGGAGTTTATAATATCAAAACAGGAACATTAGACATATTGAAGATGAAAATGTCATTTCAACAGTTCATATTTAAATACCTACATGTTACTGTAGATATTTGCATTTGTATAATTATAACTTTCCTTGTAGTTTTTTGATTGAAAGTTGTGCTTTAAAGTCACCTTAATTGCTCCTTGGAATATTTTTATAGACACTAGTAAAATAAATCCTCTCTAAAATGTAATTAATGTTTTATCACACAAAAATGCATATAAATGATTAGTTTTCCTTAAGCATCATGTGGGATGTGTGAGGAGTTTGTTAAATGATGCGACTGTATTAAAAAGGAAAGAAAGTGAGATTTGGATAAAAGCAGCTTATTGAGGAAAGGCATATCCCTGAACTCCTCCGCAGAAAGACGGTGATTTGTGCTCCTGCAAAGACCAACAGTCTCAGACACCCACAGGGGAAGCCCTACCCTCGAGTATAAGGTAGCTTTGAGTTGACATCCACTCAAAAGCAGTGAGATTTGAGTGAGTAATATTATTGCAACGCTATATGCCTTTAAATGACATTTGGCATAAAAATTAAAAATACAAATGACATCTTTATTAAAGTAGATCATCAAATATTGTAACCATCTACAGAGATTTTTAAGTTTTATATTCTTAAATATCTTAGTACATAGTCAATATGCACACACAATGACAGATAGAAAAATATGTATTATGATTATGATGAAATGCACCAAATGACACAGAAAATGAATAAATTGTTTTGTAAAGCAAACAAAACCAAGTTACCCTAGTCCTACATGTAGCTCTGTTCCCCAAGAATTTGAAACCTACGGTAGCTAGAGCAAGTGTCAAGGTGAGGGAACCCCCAGAATGGTGATCGCTACCAAGAGCATATCCAAAAAAACCCCCACGGGGAACTGCCTCCAGATGGTCTACTCAGGCGGGAAAGGTAATGCCCTTTACAATACACTGTCTCTGAAGGCAACACACTGCACATCTGCAGCTTTACATGCACGGGGAATTCACTGGAGGCTGAATCTAGGTTGTGACTCTGAAAATGGATTTTCAGCTTTCAGTTTCATCTCTCACTCACTTCCTGCCATCAAGTGAATTCTGACTCATAATCACTTCATATAACAAGGTAGGACTCCCCTGTGGGTTTCTAAGACAATCACTCCTTGTCATTGTAGAAAGTTCCATCTTTCCCAAGATGAACAGCTGCTCTTTGAACTGCTGACCTTGGGGTTAACAGCAGAATGCTAACCATTACCCAACCAGGACTCACAGCTGTCTGCAAACTGGGTGCTCTCAGTCAAAACTCTAATGTGCTGCTCTCGTCTTTTCATGGACCTTCTATAAGGAAACTAGGTGACATCACTTAAATAGATGTTTGTTTTAAGACAAGCCTTTAAGATCAAGATTCTGTTCTTTCTGAAAATCTGGCACTTTGCAATTAAATTCACCTGTAGAGGATATGATCAACTTAAATACTCCATTGAACTTAAGGCTGAAATATCCTAGTGTGGCAAGAAGATGACTGCTATCCCAAGGTAATGGATTTAGCAGTTGCTAGCCTTTAGTTTGCATCTCTTGCTTGAGAGTGCCAATGAATGGCAGCTCAAGAATACCACATATTTGCTATTTTCATGCTCTCTTTGCTTTCTTATGGGATGTCTTACTCTGGCAAGCATGATACTGCATTTGTGAATGACTTGTATTGAAAATTTTTCAATTCTCCAATCCTCATTGTATGCAAAAAATAGTCTACTTTGGACCTATACAGGTCAACAATCCATGTATTTTTTTATTTAAAAAACAGCCATGTGCATATATATTTTCCCCTAAGCATTATTTAAAATTATATAGCATTGACTAAATTAATATTTTCAATATAATTACCACATTCCTCATGAGCATGATGTATAATCTTCCCTAATAATACATTATGATGTCATTAATGTTGTCCAGTGACATATATAGACCAACCACAAATACAGAATCAATTTTGAATGTGCAAATAACCATAGCCTAATCTAAGACCAAATGATTCTTATGTGGTAGCCCTACTCAATATTTGCCTTCATGAAGACATCACTGAAGATAAGCCTGCTATAGCAAAGTGTGGTAAAGAAACCAGATGGTACCTGACTATCAGAATTAATATTGATGGAGCCATAAAAGCTGATCTTAAAAAAAAACCCAGCTTCCTAAATAATATGACAGATTAGACCACACATAACAAATGGGACCACCACTTCTGAGGGAATGGGGGAGAGGGGGCGGTAGGGAAAAGGACATGGTGTCAACAAATTCAAGGACAAAGGAACACCAAGTGACCAAATTAAATGTCAAGGAGGGTGTATGAGACATGGAGAGCCTGAGCAAGGGCAATGTAACCAAGAGGAATTGCTGAAACCCAAATGAAGGCTGAGCATGATAGCAGGACAAGAGGAAAGTAAAAGGAAATAGAGGAAGGAACTAGGAGGCAAAGGGCACTCATAGAGGTCTAATTACAGGCATGTATTATGTAAATGTATTTGTATATGATGATGGGGAAATAAATCTATGCGCATATATTTATAGGTTTAGTATTAAGATAGTAGAAGGACATTGGGCCTCCATGTCCTTCTTAATGCAAGAACACTTTGTTCTATTAAACTGGCAGTTTATCATGCTTACCTTCCCGAAATGATCGCTGAAGGCAAAGCGGGTACATAAGCAAATGTGGTGAAGAAAACTGATGATGGCAGGCTATCCAAAAATATAGCAGCTGGGATCTTAAAGGCTTGAAGGTAAACAAGTGGCCATATAGCTGAGAAGCAACAAAGTCCACATGGAAGAAATGCACCAGCCTATGTGATCATGAGGTGTTGAAGGGATCAGGTATCAGGCACCAAAGAACAAAAATTATTCATTGTGTGTTCACCTTTCAATAAGAGCTCTGAAGATAAAGCAGGTGCATACACAAATATGGTGAAGAAAGCTGATGGTGCCCAGCTATCAAAAGATATAGTGTTTGAGGTCTTAAAGGCTTGAAGTTAAACAAGTGACCATAAAGCTCAGAAGCAAACAAAACCACATGGAAGAAGCATACCAGCCTCTGTGATCACGAGGTGTCAAAGAGATCAGGTATCAGGAATCAAAGGACAAAAAATCATATCATTGTGAATGAGGGGAGTGCGGATTGTGGACCCAAAGCCCATCTGTAGGCAACTGTACATGTTCTTATAGAAGGGTTGTGGGGAGGAAATGAGCCAGTCAGGGTAGAGTGTAGCAACAATGACACAGACAACTTTATTTGAGTTTTAAATGCTTCCTCCCCTCCTCCACCACTATCATGATCCCAATTCTATCTTACAAATCTAGCTGGACCAGAGGATGTGCACTGATACACATAGGAACTGGAAAAACAGGGAATGCAGGGCAGATGAAACCTTCAGGACCAGTGGTGATGGTGGCAATACTGGGAGGGTGGAGGAAAGGTGGGGTAGAAAGGCTGAATCAATTACAAGGATCTTCATATAACCCCCTCTCTGGGGGATGGACAACAGAAAAGTGGGTGAAGGAAGATAACAGTCATGAGAAAATAATGTAAGACATGACAAAGTAATAATAATCTATAAATTATCAAGGGTTTACGAGGGAGCGGGCTTTGGGGAGGGAGGGGGAAATGAGGAGCTGATAGCAAGGGCTTTATTAGAAAGCAAATATTTTGAGAATGATGGTGGCAACAAATGTACAAATGTGCTTGATTATGGATTGTGATATGAGTGTTACGAGCCCCCAATAAAATGATTTAAAAAACAAAACAGAAACAAAAATCAAAAATGAGAAAGAAATACACCAGCCTATGTGATTCAGCATTGTAATATCCAAGATTGAAAAAGATATCTGTATTAGAAGTTAATATTTGAACATCTAATTTGAAGAAGGCTTTGTGTGACAGGGAATTCCCAAATCCATTTACAATGTCCCCACTTGGATTTTTACCTCCAGCGAATTGCCAGGTATGTGATATTTCATCAGCGATGTGAATAGTCTTGCTGTCATAGAGTACAATGGAAGAGGACTACTGCATATGTAGTTAGGCTAAAATCGAATGTCTTATCATTTGTTCTCCCATTTGATCCATTTTAAATGTGTTGTAGTTTTTATTTTCTTGTCAACTGAGGTTTTTCTATTTTAGGGGCCTAGGGTGGGGATTTTATTGGTTGGTTTTATTATTTTTGTATGTTTTTTCTTATATGAAATCCAGGATAGGTAAATCTATAGAGACAGTACCTGGATTAATGGATGGGTAATGACAAATGAAGCTAGAGGGAAAATAGGATCTAATAAAAATGAATGCAAGAAAGAAGAAACAGTTCTAAAATTGATTCTGCAAATGATTTCACAATTCTCTAAATATATTTAAAATATTGTGTTGTATGATTTATGAATTGTATGTCAATAAACTTGTTAAAAAATTAAAACTGAAACAATGAGATTTAAATGCAAGGTACACATTTTAACAGTGTTCGTTCATTAAGACAAAACTATGTCTGTAGTATCTTGACTTTGCGCATTTGCCCGTGTAATAATTATTGCATATCTGCATCTCTGCTTGCAGTTCATTAGTTTCCATGTTTCTTATTCTAATTCAATTCAACACTACATACTCTCTTAAAGAAATAGGCTTCAAGTCTTGCCTCATAAACTCCAAGCCCTGCATTAGCTGTTCCTATCCATTTTCTGGATCCAGCTCTCTAAGGCCAACTGCCTTAAAATCATATAGCATCAATAAGTGTCAATGTTATCAATATGTTAGAATCCTTAAATTATATGCATAATGTTCAACTCGGATTCTGTCACAAATTTTCTATAACCAAGTAAATATAAAGTGTATGAGTAAATTGAATGTTTAATTTCAATATATAAAATATAGACCATAAATAATTTTATGTACACTATGTTTCATGTAGAAAAATGTGAAAATTAGAAACAGTGCCAAAATAAAAAAAAACCTGTCATGAAAAGTTAAAATAATTTTTATTACATTAAAAATGTTTTCATTAGAATAATTTTCATTAAAAGGATCAAAAGTGTGCTAAGACTGCACACTAGCAAAAGAAAACTCACAGGACCCACGAGAACAAGGCAGCCCACGGTTACTGCTCTCACCGGTGTCACTGCATACACACAGATTAGTTGCAGTGCATATCATATGGTAGACACACTAAACTACATATGGACAGGCTATTCTATCCAGATAACTATCAATGAATATGATGTGAAATTATTAGGATGTAAAATGTTGCCCAAAGTAGTTGGTACATATATCATATAGTATTTTGAATTAAAAATAGATACCAAAAATATGGTTTATTACAAATGTAGAAGTAAAGACAAAAGAAATATATATAGATAAAGAGTTAAAGAAAATCCAGAACAGAGAAAGGATTATGTGAGAATAAAAAACCAAAGTGAAGGAAATTAAAGGAGAAAGAAGAAAAGGTCAAGAACTAAAAGGCGGCTTCTAGTCAATACGACGACAAGCACACCGTCCCCTGACCCGAAGCTCTTATGTCTGCGCGCATCATGTGGTCGGCAGAGGGTGCTGATCCAAACTCACTTTTCACTAAAAATGGAGCGAGTAAATTGTCGAGCTTAATCCAACACTAACAAAGATGAACTATATCTTAGTCTCAGTGGAATATCAATGGGCATGAAATAATTGTGTAGAAAATCCAGGATAGAGAAATTATGAAGTCACTTCCAAAGAGTGATAGATAAATGGAATTATAAGAGACTGTTTTTTTCCCACTAATTTTTTATGTCTTTTGTATCAAAAGTCAAAAAATTCATGATGGCGCTTTTCTCATTATTATTCTTAAACCAGAAAAAAGCACTGTTGACATTTTCAATTTTTTTCACGATAATGAAAAGGAGGGGGAAAGGTTGAAGGAACAGTCCATTTTCAGGATATATTCATGATAGCAATGCCTAATAAATTGACTTGCATGGAATATCCTATGTTTTTGAGTGGAAAACAATTATTCTGATTATAAGTGAGTTTATGTAATATTCTTAATTTTTATGTTTTATTCAAACAATACTATTTTGGTGTACTTTTCTGTGTAAGGAATCCAGAGGAGGTAAATCTATACAGACAGTAACTGGATTAATAATTTCCGATGGACATGGCAGGGAGTTTGGAGGAAATCAGAAGCTAACAAAAGTGATTACAAGGAAGAGAAAGCACTCTAAATTGATTGTGTGGTGACTGCACAACTCTTCTTAATATGACTGAACTATTGAATTTTATCATTTGTTAATTATATGCCAATAAAATTTTAATGTGTTACTGTGAAATCAATCCTTGTAAAAGGATATGGAGACCCATGCTATTCATTTATTAATTTTATTAACTCTTTGAAATAGGAAAGATGATAATATTTCAAATTTTCCTTTAAAATTTTTTTTAATTTAAACCTTTGTTTTTCGGAACAGTTTTATTAGCACACAATTTACATGTCATACAATTCAATAGCTTAATCATTTTAATCATATCAAAGGGTATTATACAGTCAACTTGTATGATTGATAGCCGGGCACCATTTTCATTCTTTACCACACTTTGCTGTAGCACCTTACCTTTTCTTCAGCGATCTTTCTATGAAGGTGAGTATAGAGCAGGGATATGACGTAAGAATCATTTGCTCTTAAGTTAGAGCTAGGGTTCAGTACAAGTCCAAACCTTATGCCTGAATCTATGTATTTTTTTTAATTCGCTGAACCTTGGGCGTAAGTCATATAATTCCATAGTCCAATTCTGTCAAACATGATTGTACAATTGCTTCCAAAATTAGTCTCCAAACATACTTTTTCTTCCTTGACTTCTTGACATCATCTCCTTATTTTCCAACCCTTCTAGATCACCCTTCCCCCAAACCCTTGTTATATTTTCTTTCCCTATAAGCTCAACTTCCCCTGAGTTTCCTTAACTGAAAAACAGAAAAACCGGTAACACAGCTTCAAGTAGGTGACCCCACCATGGTGGTGCACCTCTGAAATACACCCTAATATAAACATGCATAAGCAGAATATAATAGATTGCCCATCTGTATTAGTCTGGGCACTTTAGAGATACAAATCCACAGAACCTCATATATGAGAGAGTTTTATATAAAGGCTAAGTGTGCATCAAGAAAACATCCCAATCCAGTGCTACCCAAACCCACAAGGCCGACATTAACCCAATTAACCCGCATGTCCAACACCACTCCAGAAAGTCCTCCTCCATCTCACAAGGCAGAAGCAATGATGCTGACTGCAGGAGGAAAGCCGAGTCAGTGAACGTGTAAGCATCTCAGCGCTGGCAGCGGTCTCCACATTGCTGCCCCACCACCCCGGGCTGCATCGGGGTAGGTCCATGTGCCTTCTCCACAGGGATGTTTTGCAGGAAGTCAGCCTTGCCAGCTGAACCAGGGAATGCTAAGGCAGCTGCACCCTGCTCTGACCATCACAAAGCAAGAGACTTGAGAACTAGATAGGCGAGGTACACTGAGCCATTTATCCTTCCATCCTTCAATTAACCCCACATGTGTTTATCAACCAGGCTGGCACAATAAACTAACTACCTCAATCCACCCCTTGCCAACCTGGCTCCTGCACATAATTCTTTAACTTCATGATTGAAATTAAGTAACACCTACCCCTTAATTCTATAATCCTGTAAATATGTTCCTCCACCTATGCAAGTTTGTAAGCCAACCACTTCATGCCTTTAGCCCTCCAATTTTGGGTATCCAATTTACCATCACAGGATTTCTGGAATAATATGTATCTTAATACACCATATAGGGTGCTGATGAATCAGACCTTGTTTGTCCACCAACCAACAGTATACTGTTCTTGGTACAGCTGTTTTATGCTTCCCTGTACACCAAGTGCTTTCAGCCTTAAGTCGTCAGAATACAAATGTGTCTGAGGTAGAGTCCACTTCACCCAAGGGGGTTCCTGTATGGGATCCATGTTAGTCTGGGTTGACTGAGAAATAAATCCAGGAACATTTGTATATGTATAAGAAAGAGCTGTATGTGAAAAGTAATTTTATATTAAGAAAACATCCCAGTCTAGTCCAGATCAAGTCCATAAGTCTGATATTAAACCACGTGTCTGATGCCAGTCTATAAATTCATCTTCAGACTCATGCAACACATGCAATGATGCCAAATACAGGAAGATTACTGACCAGTAGATATAAAGTCTAGTAGATCCAGTGGCAGTGGAATCATTTCAACACTGATGTGCGTCTCCAAGTGGCTCTTTCAGCTCTAGGCCTGTGGCTCCATCAGTGTAGCTCCATGTGGCTTGTCAACAGGAAAGTCTCCGGCTGTCTGTTCTCCTACAAGAATGGCTGGCTTGCAAGCTTGAGCTTGAGCCCATTCTGCTGCTTGTTCTACTGCAGCACATTCCTGCAGAGTTTGTCCTTTTGTGTTTGACGAACTGTACTCAGCATAATATCTTCTTGATCCCTCCATGAGTTGAGGTGTTTCATGGTTTCATCACTGTTTTTTAGGCATGCATAGTATTCCATTGTGTGTAGGTACCAAAAGGTTTTTTTTTTAATTTACTCTTCTACTGATGGGAATTTGGACTGCTTCCAGATTGTTGCTATTGTAAACTGTACTGTGATGAACATGGAGGAGCAAATGCCTATTCATGACCTGTTTCTTATTTCTTTGGGGTATACGCATATGCCCACTAATCATATGCTGGGTCTTATGGTAGTTCAATTGCCATCTGTTTGACGTATCACATTGTGGGCTTCCACACTAGCTGTAAGTATTTGTAAGTCCACCAGCAGCGGATAAGAGTTCCTATCTCATCACATGCTCATCATTTACTGTTCTAAGTTTCTTATTTTTCATTGGGCTACAGTAATGGGCATCAGATGGTCTCTCATGGCTGTTTGGACTTGCATTTCCCAGATGGCGAATGACCTGGACCATTTAACTATTTCAGTGTCATCTGGTGTGAATCCACGGTTCAGGTCTTTGATCTTCTTCTCAGAGGGTTATTAGTTTTTTCTTTTTGTAAGCTTTTAAAATTATGTAGACTTTGGTAATTAGTCCTTTGCCCATTATGTTGTTGCAAATATATTTTCCATATATGTGGGATCTATTTTTACTATTTTAACAGTGTCTTTTGATGTCCACAAGTGTTTTAATTTTAATAGGTCTCATTCTTCTATTTTGACTTCCGTGGAGTGAGTTTCCTTTGTTAATTCTGAAAATCTATGTATTGCCTACACTAAGGCTCCTAGCTATGCCCCAATGTACTCATTGATGATCGTGATAATTTTGCGTTTTACATTTATGTCTTTGATCCACCTGGAGTTTCTTTTTGTGGAAGGGCTGAGATAAGGGTCTTTCTTCATTCTTCTTCATGTGGATATCTAACTTTTCCAATTTAGTGTTTTTGGGGTATTTGTCAAAAAATGAGTTGAATATACGTAAATGTTTTTAATTTCTGCGGTTTTAGTCCTGGTTCGTTCGTTCATGTTTCTAACATTATACCAGTACCAGGCTGCTTTGACAACTGTGACTGTATAGTAGGTTTATGGTCAGGAGAACAAGATCACTTACTTTATTCTTCTTTTTGAAGAGTTCTTTGGCTATCCTGGGTTTCTTTCCTCTCCATATGAAGTTGGTAATCAGTTTTTTTCATTTCTTTGAAGAGTTCTGTTAGTATCTAGATTGGGTTGCATTTAAACTATGTAGTGCTTTATGGAATAATGACATTTTCACAATATTATGTCTTCCAATCCACGAATATGGGATGTTCTTCCATTTGTGTAGAAACCTTCTGCTTTCCTGTAGTAATTTTCTGTATATAGGCCTTTAGGCTTTTTTGGTTAGGTTTATTCCTAAATATTTTTGCTACTGTGTGGTTATTGTGAATGATATTGTTTTATTGATGTCTTTTAAAGTATCCCTATCACTGGTTTATAGGAAACCAATTGATTTCAGCTTGTTAATCTTGTATCCTGTTACACTACAGAATTCCTCTATTGTTTCCAGTAATCTTATAGTGGGCACTTGGGAATTCTCAATATGTAAAATGATATCATCTCCAAATAGCAAGTTTCACTTCTTCTTTACACAATTGTGCTCCCTTGATTAATTTCCATTGGCTTATGGTGCTGGCTAGGTCTTCCACACATTATTAAATAAGAGTGGGGATAAGGGCCATCCTTGACAAATTCTCTTATTCAGTGGAAATGTTTTCAGTTTTTCTCCATCGAGTGTCATATGGCCATTGGTTTTTTCTATATGGCCTTTATTGTATTGAGACTGTTCTATTCCAATCCTATCTTCTTGAGAATTTTTATTAGGAATAGTGGCTGGATACTATCAAATGGTGTCTTAGCCTAGTTACTTTAGAGAAGCAAATCTACAGAAACTCATGTATGAGAGAGTTTTCAATAAAGGTTAAGTGCACATCAAGAAAACATCCCAAACAAGTGCTACCCAATCCCAAAAGTCCAACATTAACCCATTAAACCATAGATCGAACACCAATCTACAAAATCCTCCTCCATCTCACAAACCAGATATAATGATGCTATTGCGGGAGGAAAGCTGAGTCAGTGAATATGTAAGCATCTCAGCACTGTCAGGGTTCTCCACACGGCTGCTCCAGTACCCAGGGCTGCATCAGGGTAGGTCCATGTGGCTTCTCCTCAAGGATGTCTTGCAGGAAGTGAGCCTTGCCAACTGAAGCAGGAATTGGCTAAGGCAGCTGCACTCTGGTCCGACCATCAGAAAGCAAGAGACCCGATAACTAGAAAGGTGAGGCTCACTGAGCCATGTATCCCCCCCACACCCTTCAATTAACCCCACATAAATTGATCCCAATAAAAATTGGCCAGGTTGGCACAATAAACTAACTACCTCAAATGAATTTTCTGTACCAGCTGATATGAACATAGGATTCTTGGGGTTTTTTTGTTGGTAATATGGGTGGATTAATTTTTTTTCAGATATTGAATCATCCCTACATCTCTGGTATAAATCTCACTTGGTCATGAGATATATATATAGTTGTTGGATTCAAATGGCCAAGATTTTGTTGAGAATTTTTGCATCTCTCTTCCAGAGTGATATGTCTATTGTTCTCTATCCTTGCAGGGTTTTTGCCTGCTTTGGGTATCAGAGTTATTCTGGCTTCATAGAATGAATTTTGGAATTAGCTGTCCCTGTGTATGTTCTAGATGAGCTTGATTAAGATTGCCATCACTTCTCTGAATGCTTGGTAGAATTCTCTTGAGATGCCCCCTGGACTGAGGCAGTTTTTAGTTGGGAGTTTCTTGATGATCTTATCTATTTTGTCTTTTTCTATGAGTCTGTTTGAGTTCTTAATGTTCATATATGTTCATTTATGGGGAGAATGTTTTTCTAGGTCCCTACATTTCTGGTATGAATCCCACTTGGTCATGATATATTATTATTTTTCATATGGTGTTGGATTCAAATGGGCCAAGATTTTGTTGAGAATTTTTCTGTCTGTGTTCTAGAGAGATATATCCTCCAAGTTATTGAATTTGTTAGCATGCAGTCTTTTGTAGTATTGTGTTATTAATCTTTCTATTTCATTCGGGTCTTTTGTAACTTCCCCCCATTTCATCCCTAATTTTTGATATTAACGTCTTCTCTTTTTTCCCCTGTTAAATTTGGTAGCAGTCTGTTGATTTTGTTGATTCTTCTAAAGTCAGCTTCTTGTTTTATTAAATTTTCCATTGTTCTTCTGTTTTCCAGTTCACTTATTTCTGCTTTGATTTTAATGATTTCTTTTCTTTTGCTTTTCGAAGAATTATGCTTTGCCTCAGTTCTAATTACAATGGGCACGTTGAGTCCATTAACCTTCAGTGTAATTAAGTCTAACTGCAGGTTAGTTGCTATCATCTCTTACTATTTGTGTTTGGTAATTTCATTTCTTCTCCCATTCACAGGGTGCTGTATGTGTGTGAGGAATTTACCTTTTTTTCATTTCTCCATTAGATCTGTCATATTTGGAGTGCTATTTTCCCTGTGCTGGTTTCTGGGTAGTGTTATACCCTTTGTTGGCCTCAGGTTCGTGTGCTGCAGTTTGGGGTTCTCTGTCCATACAAAACTGGATAGTATTTTTTTGTAATGCTTGTGTTGTGTTTAGGAATTCTATAAATATTCCCTGATTTAAGATTTTTTTTTATTTCTCCTTAAAATCCGATGGAAAGCTTTGCTGGATAAAGAATTCTTTGCTTGCAGTTGTTGTCTTTCAACTTCTGCAATATGTTGCTCCAATTTCTTCTTTCTTGTCTGGGCTCAATGGAGAGGTCTGAACTTATTCTTATCTGTTTACCTTTATAAATGACTAATCCCCCGCCCAACTGGCCTCATAATTCTCTAATTACCCTTGATGTTGTATAATTTGAATACTGTATGTTTTGATGTGTTGTTGTTTTTTTCAAGAGGAGGGCCTTTAATCAAGTGTTATTGTCTCTGCTTTCTGGATGGTTATTGTCTCTTCCTTTGTGATTTTAGGGAACCCCCCCCAAGAATTCCCTTATTATTTTAACTGTATGCTTATTTGTTTCTTCCTGCTAAGGAACCCCAATAATTTGAATATTGCTTCACTTCATTTTATCTGACATCAACCTCAGGCTTTTTTCAGACTCCTCTTTTTGTTCAATTGCTCTTCTTATTTACTGAATTGTGCTTGATTTTCTTCAAATTCATTGGTTTGAGTTTGTACATTTTCCATCCTGTTGTTGAGCTCCTTCATCATGTTACTTAATTTACTATCTCATCCCTTAACTCTTGGAATTCCCTTAAGTGTAAGGATTCTTATATCTCTCGTTTTCATCTGCTTTTAGGATTGATCCCCTGTGTGACTCTTAGCAACATTCGCTTGAATTTCCTATCTAACAATTCAATGGTTGCTTCTTCTGTGTAAACTGTTGGGTTTGCATTATCTTCAGTGATTGATTTTTGTTTTGCTAGATTTTTTTTCTGGAAGCTGCTGGCGTAGTCTGTGGTTTGTGTTCCATCATGGATGTGCTAAGGTACTGCCTCGGCTTATGTGGTTTGTAGGGAGGAGGGACTAGTCTATATGCTAGGGGAGGATCAGCTAGGTGCTGGAAAATATATTGTGTGTAAATGATGGGGGAGTGTTGTTTGGGTGAATAAGAGAAATAGGTTAGGTACTCGGGAGTAGGCTTTATTTAGTGATATTAATCATAGGAAGCCTTCCTATTAAGTGTGTAAGTTTTTAATGAGTTGGTGAAGAGGGTTCTGGGAGGCATGTTTTTACTTGGTAGGTTAAAGGAGAATGTGTGTTATTGAGGTGTATAAGAAACAGGCTCCAGAAGTTTGGGTGCTTGGGGCACGTGAGGGATGTATTATATCTACCAGAGTCTCTTGTTGACCCTGTAATTTATGCAAGGAGTATGCAGTCTTTCAATTATGTCTGTTTGTAACAGATGGCCCCTTTATAGTAGTTTGCTGCATGACTCAGGATTATATGCTCCTTACATATAGTTTGGGGTAGATAAGACTATTTTATTTGTCACCATAGATTGGAGGCATTTCCTAGCCAGGGAGTGGGAAAGGCTGCCAAGTAGTCCTGACCACAGAGTTCCAATTTCTCTGGTGGGAGAAGTACCCTGTGTGTTTTTTTTTTCCCTCAGAAGATAATATGAATGAATCTATGAACTCGCTGAAGCCAGTTGCACTGTATGTTTAAGGTGTGTCTCTGTCTCTGCCTCGGGCTCTCTCCCTGAATTACTGGGCTTTCTATCTGAAGGGCCTAGTGGTTCCCTTGCAATGAGGTGTGAATGGAGGGCCTCAACAAGGGGATTATCCCAATTAGAGTTCAGATCTACAGGCCACAGTGGTCTCCAGTGTCCAGAACATCTTTAGTCCAAGTGGACATCCTTGTGATGCCACAATGGGGCATCTCATTATGTTCAGAGCTGGGAACTCCAAGGGAATGCTGCACGCAGGACCCCGAGGAGAGAAGGGGTTCAGGCGACCACTGCATGTGGGTCTCAGGTGGGAGAGAGAAGGATTAGAGCAAGGGACTGAAGTGGTCTGGTCACCTGGGTGACAAACATCAGAATATATGACAGGTTTCCATATAGGTGCATAAGAAATAATAATCTTTTAATTCACAGATGACTTAATACTTTATATTGAAAACTCAAAGTTTTGATTAAGCAATCACTCATATTAATTGAAAATTTTACTATGGATTAGAACTAACTCAATGTTCTAGATTTTAGTGATTATACTAAAATTCATCCCATGAAATAAAAGGAGAATTTACTTAAACCTGCACTTAATATGTGTTATGAATGTCCACAAGAGAGTGCTGATTTGTGCTTTCTTTCTTGTAAAACAAAGTTGAACAAACTCCTTTGAATATCTTCAATTTATTAGTTAGTGTAAGCGTTGAGTAGGACCACCTCATAATAACTGATTGTTGTTACGTTAGGGCCTTTAGATAGATATGAGCAATTAGTGCAATCAATAAATTCAAGAACATCGAGTCAGGCCAACCCATAGTGACTCTATGCGCAAAAGAATGAAACACTTAGCTATTTGAATGAATATTGAGCTCTTCCTTAACTATAGCCACTAAGCCAAGAACAATCAGGTACTATGAAATAGCCCTACTCAATACATACTCAATACAGTGGTGATAAAGGGACCACTGAAGATATAGCAAAGGATGATCAGGAAACCAGACACACTCTGCATTGACTTATAAACTTATTGATAAATATTTCTGTCACCTTGACAAAAGTGCTGCTAGGACTTAGCCAGAAGTTTGGACAACTATACCTTTTCTATGCAGGATTTTCTCTTTAACTTCTTTTAAAAAATTTATTTTCTGATCTGAAGGGACTACATCTTTATATTACCAATTTACCCAACTTATTCTTGAAAAGTGAAAAAATGCTCAAATTCTCAGAAGTAAAATGACTTATTTCCCATATAACATTGAATTTCTTTTGCTTTTGTTTTTTAATGCTTTGTTTACTGAGTTCAGTGGAGAAAGTTAGTACTCACTTATAAAGTTGACTTAGATTATTTTTCATTTTAATGTTCTATTTACTGAGTTCAGTCGAGAAAAGTTAGTATACCTCAGAGGACACTAACTAATAAAATGTAGATAATCAAACGGGTTCACTCAACTTTGTTTTATAAGCAAGAAAGGATAGATCACCCAATCACACTTCCCTTGTGGACACGCACAATACATATTAACTGCAAGTTTAAGTACTGTCTCTTTCTACTTAATGGGTTGAATTTTAGTGCAATCAGTAAAATTGATTCTCATTGGAATAGAACTATACTTGCTTGTCATTAAACAACAAGAAAATTGTATAGAAAAGAAGAATGTCCAAAGAATGTACCTTAATTGGAAAAAAATCACTCTTAATTTAAAATTGGAACATATATACACACACAGATGGCATCCTTGGTAAAAGTCATACTGCTAGACACAAAATCCTCTGTTCAAATGTTCAAGTTCACTCACCCTATTTGGGGAGAAAAATGAAGCAATCCATGACTATAAAAATATAGTCTCAGAAACCTTATATTGGGTTATTCTGAGATTGAATTGACTCAATAGCAGTAGTATTTTCTTTTTAACTTATGGATAATATCATCATGTAAATGAAGTAAATTTGTCCTATGTCAATAAACCCATATATATAAAGAAGCTGCCACTTTCAAAACTATCAAGAAATGTCAGATGTTCATGTGTGCTAACCTGACTGGGTTTAACAGCTTATTATTATCAAGGAAGAAAGAGCAATAATAGGTATGGAGTGTGGCACCATATCTAATTCTCATAATGCAGTCTGAACCCATTGTCTAATTTATGTATCTCTGCCATTACTGCTAACTAACACAGGACTTTTCAAATGTCAATATATCTTTTTCCCCTCCAATGTGGTTGATTCTATAGTACACTTAAGTATAAAATCATCTTCTATTATAAAAACTTTTAAAAAACCACTCTGCAGTTTTGATAACATTTGTCTACAAAGTACATGGCAGACCAAGCTAAAATGCATAAAGAAAAACTTATTGCTTTGTTTTATATTTCTTTAGATTTATGACCTGTAATTTTCCCCCTCAAAATACATTTTTTATTCCTTTGTTTAAGATCACCCAGAGAGAAAGATAAAAATATCTGACATTGAAATCTGTTTTGGTAGGAGGTGAAATGGAGCGAAATGTTATTGTCAGTGCAAAGATCTCAGTAGGATGTGTTAGAAAGTCTAGCTGTATTTGAAACTTCTTTGAAATTTCAATAAATCGTAAGAAGGAATGAATATATAGCTGAAGGTTAGTTGGCTAAGGAAAGATAGTTAGCGATTAAGTTGCAGATACAAGAAAGCACAACGTTAAGAAGGAAACATTTGCTGGTACCTTCTGCTGATGTATTTAATATAAAATAATGTAATTTTATAAGAATGATTTTATGCCTTTTCATTAATTGATCACATTAAAATAATCGATGAAATCGTATATATGAAAGTGCTCAATAAACTACATTACCAAGTATGATGATAATCACAAATATAGAATCAATTCTTAAATTCTAGTTAGGCTAGCTTTTGAATACACAGCACACTAATATTTTCCCATTGATTTTAAGATATAAAGTTTTTAAATTAAATGTTTAGTTTTTCCCCCTTTTTCCCTTAGGAGGAGACTAGCAAGGTTAAATTACTTTTGTCTAAGTGGCTTAAAGCATCATCTGTAAAGCATCACAGGAATGTATAATGTTGACATGGTAGTAGTCAGTTTAAGTTGAAGCAGCTGATTATCAAATACCACATAGATGATCATCACAAGTTAAAAGAAATCAACAGAAAGTTATAAAAAGTTAAAGGGAGGGAAATAAAGTTAGGAAAATGAATAATTCAAACTATCTAATATTAGTTCTAATGACAACATAAAGCACAGGGAAAAGTAATATTTGAAGGTTAAGGATGAGGAAGTTTCTAAAACACATGAAATAATTTTCTAAAGAATAATTTTAAAATATAGTAGATGCCCTCAACAGTATAAAAATTCACATAAAATCACATTTCTATTATTATAAAAGCTGTGAAAAGATAAGGTAAAATTTTCAAAGCCTTCAAAAGTGTATACAATTAAATTGATCTTACAGATTGAACCACAAAAGTGCAAACTGACATGTGAACAGAAGACCAAATCCAGAAGAAATATATATATATGAAATTTTTAGATGCTGATAGAAAACAATTTGAAATACCTTTATGTCAACTAAAATTATCTTTCAAAAATAGTGCAAAATTAAGATAATTTTAAATAAATACACAAAACACAGAAGATATATGCTCAAGGGAGCCCACAAGAGGGAAATATCAATATGAAATATGAGCGGTATTACTTAAGGCCAAAGCAATCATCCTATATGGAAACTTGAATATGAGAGAAGTTAAAGAACACTAAAAAGAATAACAGGGGTATAGTGCATAAATATTGTTTACGGAAAGCAATAATTATAATTTAGAGTTCAAAACATGTAAAAAATCAAAAAGATAGAGTTAATGCATTCTAAGTTTTGGCAAGATGGGAAAAGGAAAATTAATGTTTTATTATGTAATAGCATGAAACTTGATGTAAATCTAATGACACCTACTGAAATGAGTCACTTAAAGTCACATGCTTCCATAGACCTGGAAAGCTTTGGGCCAAGTGAAGCTAGTCAGTCACAAAAGGGAAAAATTAAATGAGTCGACAACTACAAGGATAAATGCAAAACACAGAAGATAAGATGAAGTCAGGTCATGTGGTCTTCTAATCTGGTCTCCCAAGTTACAAAGTAACTAGGCCTGCCTAGTACCCATGAACTATCTCCCTCCTTTATTTGTACATCAGAACCACCACTTCCACAGAGGAGCCCTCACCTGAGCACGTGTCCGTTTCTCAAGATGGGGGAAGGGGGAGAAGAACATTCAGCGGTTGCCACACAGCATTGCTTTAAGGTGATCCTCACAGCAGCAGACACTCCTACAAAAGTGAGAAGAGAACCTTCCAGGGAATTCAAGTCAAGACAGGTGTGGGTGGAGCATATCTGTCTCTGAAAAAGTAATTCCTCTTCTTTTGATGGGTAAACCAGGTGGAGCAGCCCTCTACAGGAAAAACAAAACGAAACTTTTTAATAACACTTTCATAGAACTCCAGTAGATAATATGTTTGGTACTGTGCTCCTAATTGGACATTTTTGATCTAGATTATATCCAGCTTTTATTGATTCTGGTTGTTTGCTTTCGACCCTAGACTGCACTTTCTAAGCACACAGCAACCTCCAAAGGCCATGCCAGAAGGATTTCCTGTGGAAACCCCACTAAGCTACCTGTTCTTTACCGCAATTCACCAAAAACAGTTATAAGAAACTGACATACTCCCTCAGCCTTATGGCTGAAACACCCTAGTGCAGCAAGAAGCGGATGACCAATATCCGAAGGTGATGGGATTGATGGCGTTTGGACTTTGGTTGGGATCTCTTGCTTTGAGGGTGCCCAATCATGGGTGGTCCTAGGCTAGCATGTGTTTACTATTTCATGTTCTCTTTGCTTTTTATGACATGCCTTAATCTGATACGCATGTTTCTGTCTTTGGGAATGAGTTATATTGAAAGATTACCCCATCCATCACCCTCACTGTTCATGTGAATAGTGTCCAGTCATTTAAGCTTTTAACTTGTACAAGTCAACAATTTGTGTATTGCAGTACGACCAATCAGCCTGGACATATAATTTCCTTTTCTCACAATGTTTTAAATTCTGTGCCATTGACTAAATTAATGATAGTATCAATAGAATCCCCTTATGTCTCAGGCAGATGTAATATTCTCTATCATAGATTATCATGATGTCTCTGAAGAGACCAGAGATATACATAACCCATAGACATATAGCTTGATTTAATCACAGCCCTACCCTAAGCAAAATGATTTCTGATGACATAACCTTGCTCCATGCCCACCCTCATAAAGGGAACTAGTGGTTTAAATGATGGTAAAGAAACCAGAGGGTTCCCAGCTATCAGATGGAACAGTCTGGGGTCTTAAAAGCTTCTCTCCAACCACCATCTAAAGGAGGCGTCAACTAAGTCTACCTGACAGAAGCACACTAGAATGTGTGATTCTAGTATTATACATAATAAAATCCAAACATGAAGGAAATGGTATTAGGGCTTGAATTCTGAACACCTGGTTTGTAGAAGGCTTTGAATGACAATGGAAGCCCTAAGTCCATTTGTGTAGTCCTCCCTCACATTGTCTCTGTTAGTCCCCCGGCCCATGTGCATTGATGTGAGCAGTCTTACTGTCAGACAGAGATCATTGTAAAGTCAGTCATGACATGTGCGGTTAGGTAAAAATGTAACATTTTCTCATCTGATCTCCATTTTGACCCATTTAAAAGTTATTTCAGTTTTTAATATTTTATACTTCCTTTTTGATTGATGTTTTTATTGGTTATGTTCCTTGTTTTCTCATTTGTTTCTTGTTTGTGATTTGTATGCTTTGCTGCACATTAAAGCCAAGATAGGAAGATCTATGAGAATAATTGGATGAATAGCTACCTAGGGGCATGGCAGGAGAGGTTACAGAGGGGAGAAATGAGGAGCTGACAACAATGAGTGCAAGAAAGGAGACAATGTTGTGAAAATGATTGTGTCTGTGGTTGCAAACTTCTCTGAAGGTAATTGGAATGTTAAATTGTATTATTTGTGAATTATATGCTATCAAGATTATTTAAAAATAAAATAGGGTGAAAAATAGATGATAAATCATGCTTAATCAATTCACAGGAAACCTAGGGGAAATGAACATACATGCAAAAATAGAGAAAATGTGGAAGCTATGAAACCATTTATAAATACACTCCAAAGATATATGCAATTGATATCTAGCCAAGCTGCATACTGCTTCTATCTGACAGAAACTGTCACTCCACTCATTGGGTTTTCGGCAGAAAATATCACAATTAGTAAGACTTTAGCAAGATTTTACTAATTGTGAGCAATTAAAGAGATTGGGAGGTCACCTTCTAAAATTTAGAGGGTCCAATGCTGCTTTTTCAAGTACAGTGTAATAAGTAGGTTTTAGCTTTTCAGCATAAATAAGAAAGTTTTGCATATTCATTCTTTTCTGGAAAAGGCCCATTCTGAGAGTGGGTAGATTGGTTATATGGCAATTTGTTTCTTAAACTGGAGTTTTTATACATGAAAGTGTTGCTCATGCTCTGTTTTTGAACTTCTCTTCTTTCTTCTCATGCTCTCTCAGGTTCCTCTGTGTGTCTGACTTCACAATTGGAACACACAACTGAAACACAGGTGTAAGATGGGACGTTGCTAATGCATCAGCAATGAGGCACACGGGGTTGTTTCTAGATTTTTTCTACTAATAATTCACAAATTTTACCCATTAACCTGTGTTCGTACGTTTGTCTCAAGAAATTTCCACTGGTCTCTAGCTGCATTCAACCTTTCTTCCTATCTCAACCCCACCACCGTGACGCGGATACAGAGAAAGAAATAACCCTTTTCAAGGGGATTCCAACACATCAGGAATGGAGTAGAACTGCCCCACAGGGAGCCCATGGCTGTCAATCTGGAAGGAAGCACACTGACTGCCTCAAGAGACCCCCACTGAGTGGCTAGTGAATTCAAATTGCCCACCTTTGGATTAGGCAGTTCAATGCGTAATTTATTTCAAGGGTTCTAGAGGAAGATATAAGAGAAGTGAAAATGTAACTTCATGAAGAATCATTGGCAGGAGATCTGCTAAGGCCAAAAAGAGTAATAAAACATGACCACATGTCATTGATCAGAGAAAGATGGTGAGCGACTTGGAAATAGATTAAAGGGAATATTAGTATACTAAAAATAATCCTTCTAAGTTGTAATGTCATATTATAATATGACATTCTAACAACCATCATTTCTGTATCCTCTAGTTCTCATGCTTGCTATATTAGCACATGTAACCTCTGTAATTAATCTATGATAATTGCATGATTCCCCTCTTCCTAAATTATGTAGAGGCTGAACTTCCAGAATAACTGAGTAGAAGCTGAAGAATTTCCTTCTGATCTTGCAATAAAAGTATTTTCACCTCATCATGGTGTGTTCTATTGAGTGGAAGCCACACCAGGAGGGACCTGCTGCTAGGTATCAATGAAGTCCTTCAATGATGCAAACACTTAACATCCTAGCTCACTAAAGGACATATTCGAGGTTTGGCTAAACTCATATACACTTAGAATGAAAGTTTTGTGATCTATATCTGAAAAGTCAGCATTTGAATGTCCTATGCTGGATAATTTTAACCTGGCATCCATGCACTAACTATGAATCAGAGTAAACTTGATAGTAACTGTATGCTGCTGTTTATGATATAATTCAATAGATAATACAATACATAGAAACTAACTGCAGGTAAAATATTATTATGGACAGACTGGATATTTAATATATTATCTCATAAGAATGATGTAATTGAGTGATGTAAAATGATAATACAAATTAGTAAAAGATAAGCTAATTTAGAACTATTTATATCAGGCAATATTAAAATGAAAATAAGAAATCTTACTAGAGATACATAATTCCTGAGGAAATGATTAATTCATCAGAGGTTTACCATGATCTTATATTATGTGTATGATCATATAGGTTAAAATTACAAAGCAAAATATTTTAATATAATGTACAAATTCAAAATATAATTCAAACATTTAAATTAATGTTAACATTTGATAGAACTGACTCATATACAATTAGAAAGATGAAACAAGAAACATGGGCATGTAGAAGAAACATGCTGAACTTGAGTCATTTTTAAAAAATCGTTATACTCAATCATGTTTAAATTCACATTTAAAAAATGTACATAGGGGGCAGCCTGCAAAATATTATGAACAAATTCTATTATCTTGCATTTTCTGTATTTTAAAGATTTTTTGTATAATTTTGATCATATCAATTCTGAGTCCGAGGTTTAGAACATATTTTGAACTAAAAGAAATATAACCAGTCAGAACACCACACATTCATTGCCATTAAGTTTATTCCGAATCATAGGAACCCTACAGGACAGCATAGAACTGCCACACAGGGATTCAAAGACTGCACACGTTGTAGAAGACAGCTGCATATTTCCAGTCAGTGGTGGCTGAAGCATTTGGTTAGCAACCTCATGTTTAAACTCTATGTCATGAGGGCTTCTTCTGAGGAAAATATGATGTAATAAATGTATCTATTGAATATATGCATACATATAATTATAATTGAAAATAAATTCCTTAATTCTGGCATGAAAATAAATTCTTTAATCCTGACATTGAATACAGAGAGGGAAATGCAAATACTTCAAAACATACTGAGATAGTTAAGGTTTATTGTGCCAACCTGGACTATTACCACATGTGGGGTTAATTTGAAGGGCAGAAAGATAAATAGTTCAGTGAGCTTTGCCTTTCTGGTTCTCGGGTCTCTAGCTCTCTGATGGTCAGACCAGGGTGTAGCTGCCTTAGCTAGTTCTCTGCCTGAGCTGGCAAGGTTCACTTCCTGTGAGACTTCCCGGAGGAGAAACCCACATGGACCAACCCCACTGCAGCCCTGGGTGCTGGAGAAGCCACGTGGAGACCACTGCTAGCTTCAAAATTTTTACATCGCCCCCAGGACTCAAAGACTTTCTGCCCACTGGCCTGTGATCCCCCTCCATTTGGCATCATTGAGTGTGTCTTGTGAGTTTGAGGACGACTTTGTAGATTGGTGTCAGATATATGGGGTAAATTGGACATATGGGCTTGGACTGGACTGGGTTGGAATGCTTTCTGAACGTACACTTACCCTTATATAAAACTCTCTCTTATACTTATGTGAATTTCTATGGATTTGTTTCTCAAGTTTACCCAGACTAACTCACATACCTAAAGGAATTACAAGTAATAAACATATAGACTACAAATCAAGTCCACCACTTGACAGTCAATTGTCATATTGTGGTAGCCTGTGTGGTGTTGTGTTGATAGACATTTCTAAAACTAGCAGGATGTGCAAGGTGAACAGGTTTCAGCAGAGTTTCCAGGCTGAGAACATACTATGAAAATGAACGGGCGTCCACTTAAGAGGAATTGGCCTTTGAAATACTTATGAAAAGCAGCAGAACATCATCAGACATTGAAAATCTCATTAATAAGAGCAGAATGTTGTCCCATATAATGCCAGAAGAGGAACCCCTCAGCTCAGACAGCACTCCCACGTGCCTGAGAAAGAGCTGAGCTTCCTGCGCAAAATAGCAGTGACCATAAGGAAGTGGGTGGAGTCAGGCTGTAGGGACTTTCATTTGCTAATAGTGAAGAACTCAAGACGGAAGGAAAGAGCTGTAACATCTATTAATCGTTGGAATTTAGAATGTAAGAAAGACGAATCTAAGGAAATTGGAAATCATGAAAAATTAAATGGATCACACAGAGTGATATCAAAAGCATTAGCAAGGTGAGCTGACATCGACTGGTGCTGGTCATTTTGAATCTGAGCTATGCCAGGAATGACAAATTCAATAGGTATCTTATTCATCATCCAAAAGAGCATTGCAAGTTTTGCATTCGAGTGCAATGCTTCTTGTTTTAGAATAATATCTACAAAATACTAGGAAATTCAGCCAACACAAATATTATTCAAATGTCTGTGCTAATCACTAAAGCTAGTGATGAGGAAATTGAAAAATTCAACATATGCCTTTAGTCTGAAAATCAAACATGCAATCAAGATGTACTAATATTTACTGACTATTGGAATGAGGAATTGGAAACAAAGAAGGAACATGAACTTGAAAATATGGCTTCAGTTATAGAAAAAAAGATGGAGAGCACCGGACAGAATTTTGAGACTCATGACTTCTTCATCTCCAATACATTTTTTTCAACAGCAAAAATGATGACTGTACATGTGGACTTCTCCTCATGGAATAAACAGTAATCAAACTGACTACATATAAAAGAAGAGATGAAGGAAAACACTAAGATCAATATGTAAAACCAGGCCAAGACTGACCATGAAACAGACCACCAGTTGCTCATATGTACATTCAAGTTGAAGTTCAAGAAATTAAAACAAGTCCATGTGTACAAAAATACAACCTTAGGTATATTCCTCCTGAATTTTCAGAACTTTTCAAGAACAGATTTATTTAATTAAACACTCACGATAGAAAACCTAATGAGTTGTGGGATGAAATCAAGAATGTAATACGTTAAAAAAAGAATGTAACACATTAAAAATTTAATTGTCAAAAAGAAAAGATTAAACATATTGTCAGAGTATACTGTGAAACTAGTCCTTGATAATAGATTACTAAAGCAAATAGAGGAAATGGCTAAGCAAAGAAATGACCGAAAATTTCAAACATAGTTTGAGAAGAAAAGGAAAGTATTATAATAAATCGTGCAAAGACCTGGAATTAGAAATCCAAAAAAGATAAACAGACTCAGCATATAACAAGCTGAAAGAAAAAAAGTCAAGCCTTTAATCACAGTAGTAGAATGTTCTATGAGCAAAATATTGAATGACGCAGAAAGGAGAATGTGGAAGACATACACAGAGTCACTGTATCCCGAAGAATTAGGCGGCATTCAAATATTTCAAAAGCTACCATATGATCAAGAATCCATGACATGGAAAGAAGAAGGCCAAACTGCACTAAAGGCTCCGGGAATTGACAGACTGCAAATTGAAATGTTTCAGCATCTGATGTTGCCCTCACTGTTCTATGCCAAGACATTTGGAAGAAAGCTGCCTGGGAAACTAATTAGAGGAGACCCATGTCATACTCATCTTTAAACAGTGAGTGTGCATAATGCAGCAATTACTGGACAGTGTCCTTAATATACTATACAAGTAACATTCTGCTGAGGATTAACAATGATTACAGCACTGCAGTGACAGGGATATGTCCAAAATTCAAGAAAAAATTTGCAGAGGATGTGAATCAAAAGATATTATCGCTGATGTCAAGTGGATTTGGGCTCAGAATGAGGAACGTCAACTTTTTGTTAACTTGTGCATTATTGATTATGCTAAGGCATTTGACTCTGTGAATGACAATAACTATGGAAAGATTTGAGAAGAAGGAGAATTCTAGAATGCTGCATTTTGCTCATGGAAAACCTGTATATGGATCAGGAGGTGGTAGTTCAAATACAACAAGGAAAATCTGCATGGTGTAAAATAAGGAAATATGTGTGTGTCACAGTTGTGTCCTTTCACTACATTCATGCATTCTGTAGGCTGAGCCCAAATCTGAGGAGACGGACAGTGTGAAGAAGAGCACAGTGTTAGGATGAAGGTGGACTTACTGACAACCTTCGATGTGCAGAGGCCACACCTGGCTTATTGGAAATGGGGAGCACTTCAAGCATTTGCTGATGAAGATCGAGGATGACAGCCGTTAGTATGGATTGAAAACAAAAGTCCTCACAAGTGCACTAATACATAACATTATGATAAATAGAGAAAATTTGAAATTGTCAAAGATTTTTTCTTGATTGGTTTTACAATCAATTATTATGGAAGCAGAAATCAGGAGATCAAAAGATTTGTTGTATTAAAGAAATTTGCTCTGCGAGATTCTTTAGAGTATGGATCAACAATCTCTACCGACAGAAGCAGTGATCAATATATCAAACAATCCTTTTTCATTGGTAAACCTGTTGCACAGGGATCTTTCATTGTTGACAAGTAAGAAGGTCATGCTGAGGACCAAGGTGCTCCTGATCCAAGCCATGGTATTTTCACAGACCTCATACGCATGTGAAAGTTATACATTAAGTAAAGAAGATGGACAAAGAATAAATGCATGTGAATTGTGGTACTTGCCATGAATACTGAAAGTACCATGGATTGCCCAAAGAACCAAATCTGTATTGCAAGAAGAACTCCCAGAATGCTCCTCAGGTGTCAAGAATATGAAACATCATCTCATGTACTTTAGATATCTTACTAGGAGATGGCAGTGCCTGTAAAAAGGTATCCTGCTGTGTGAATGGAGGGGCAGCAACAAGGAGAAAGACCCTTGACACGAATTGACAGAGTAGTTGCAACAAGGGGACCAAACATAAAAACAACTGTGAGGATGGGGAAGGAATGGGCAATGTTTAGTTTGCTTGATCATTACATCACTGTGAGTCAGAAACAATTCCATAGTACCTCACAACAGTAACAATAATAAGTGAAAAAAATACTGACATGTGGCAGTTACACAATCTTCTGTCAACTTGGGAAGGGGTGGAGTCTAGCCTATCAGGTCATAGCCACTGATGCTTTCATGTGGGCGTAGCCATCTCCTGAGGATTCTGGGATCTCCTGTATTCCTCCCTGGAGGTGGAAGATGCTATCTGCTTGGTATTCCTGAGGACAAGACACATGTAGCTATGCTAGAACCTTGGGGCTGGAGGAGCCATGTGGAGACCCATTCCAGAGCTGAGATGCTTACACCGCCACTGGATCCACAAGACTTTTTACCCATTGCCCTGTGGTCTTCCTGTATTTGATGCCATTGCATGTGTTGCATGAGTCTGAAGAGGAATTTACAGATTGGCATTGGTCATATGGGCTAATATTGGACTTATGAACTTTGATCTAGACTGGGCTCCGATATTTTCTTAATATACAATTGCTCTTGTATATAAAGCTCTTTCTCATACACTTATGATTGTCTATTAATTTGTTTCTCTAGTCAACCCACACTAACACAGATATTACAATAAATTATTTCTTCACAAAGATTGATCAGTTTCTATTAAGAATCACATAGAAAATAGAGAGATAATCAATTAGTATCAAGCACAACTATATATCAATATTCCTGGAGAAATCAAGACCTTAATACAAGAAATTTTCACATTATAAAAATTAATATCTAAAATTATAAAACGTACTAAAGTGGGTAATATAATAAATAAAAATATGAAGGGTGCAATATTTATAGGATAATTTATTATAAACCATCCAATAAGCAAATAAAAAATCACCTTGCCACTGGCTTCATCAGAGATGTCCCTTAGTATCACATTTATCCTTAATCACATCTTCCTATTATACATAAAATAAAAAGGGAAGAAGAGATAAAATCCAGATTCAATGCTTCTTCTGGCCAGCATAAATTTGTCTCTAAGATTGCAAACCAAATTGCTTTCCATCAGTCAGTTCTTACTCATATCAAATTTGTTTCTTAAGATTTCAAAGGCTACTAATCTTTATGGAAGCAGACAGCTTCATCTTTCTTCCACTGTGTGTTGGAGCAGGTATATATGTATATATATGCTATATATATGCTATATATATATGATATATATATATATATATATATATATATATATATATATATATATATATGCTAACCTGATGCTAACCAGTATGCTATCAGGGCTCCTTTGTCTCATAAAAGAAAAATACAAACAAAACCAAAAACACTGCTATCAATCTGATTCTGACTCATAGCAACAAGATGTAGGGTTTCTGAGGCTGTAAATTTTATGGGAACAGATAATCTCCTGCAGAGAAGATGGTGGATTTGAACAGCTAACCCTGCTGTTAATAAGCAAGACTACCTAAGATCACCACCAGAGCTTCTGTGAAAGCCAAAGTAGTGTTTTCTAATTTCATGAGTGCATCCAAAGGGGAAATTACATCATCAGTTTTAGCACGAGAGATTTTTGTCTGATTCTTCTTCTGATACATACAACCTTTGACTGAAAGGCACATTTTACTTGTGGAGGAAAATGGAAGCAAATTATTATTAGATGAATAATAAGATAATCTTCATAATATATATGAAGAGAGTTCTTAACATAATAATTGGTATAAATTTATCATATAATACAGATGTCAATATACAATTTATTATATAGATGTCAATTTATTATATAATATAGATGTTAATATATGATAGAGATACATATTTTGAAATATACATATTACTATCCTTTTGTCAAATAAGCAAAATATTATAAAAAATTACTTTTTAATTGTTTTTATATAACATACTCTGGTATTTTCACATGTTTAATGACAAACAAGCAACACAAATAAAATGTGTTAAAAAGCCCTTTTATATTCCTATTTCAGTATTTCATTTTGATCCTGTTTTTAAATGTTCTATACCCCATCTGTTAAAGTAATATGTCCTTATAACCTTTTATGTTTAAGGTTCTATATTAGGATTATTTATCCTGTGAAAATAATCAGTCCAATAATAAAAAGTTTTTAAAATTCTGTGTATTGCATATTTATACTTGCCATCTTTCTTCATACCTACTAATAGATTTTGGTAACTGTTACTCCTTTTTAAAAATTAAAAATTGTACTCTATGCAATAGCCAGCAGCAAGTTGGATCTAATCTATTCTTTCTCTGAACTAGGAATATTTAGATTATGAACTATTGCTGCTTAAATATTATCATATAAACTATCCAACTATTTGAACAAAATAATAGAGGTTTTTTATGATCACAAATCCCTTTGGGTAACTTTGGTGACTGTTCACATCGCTGCAGGTTCTCATGTATGAATCTGGGTCAGAATGCCTCTCAAGGTGATGAGAAGTCCTTCAGTGGAGCATTGGAAGCTTTTAGTCTCTCTCTCTCTCTCTCTCTCTCTCTCTCTCTCTCACTCTTTGTCTACCTCCTTGAGTCTGTAATAAAATACATTGTGCTTAATTTTCTTAGACATCTCTAGAGAAGCCAAACCAGTGAAACTTACATAAGCTTATGCATCTCAAAGAAGGTCTTTCCAAAAAAATGGCTTAAGTCAGTGAAAAGGGTGACAAGGCATTAGGGAGGCTTTTTAAGAGCAGAAACCTGTGAGATCTGCAGGTAAGATGGCAGGATGTTGATACGAAAACTGCCTACTCTAAGGACCCCTTTGTTTGGCAGACAGAGGTCAGATATTGATTAGTCTCACGCAGGATTCAGGTTCAGCGAAGGCCAAAAGAGCTTTGCTAGATGTGTACCTTGATTGGAAGTAAGCCCACCCTTGAGGGAATGCTCTTTTAATTGATTGGTGCTCATACCAGACCTTGTCATGGAAACCATTATATTATATAAAACTCATAAGGGCCTGTGTGAAATCACAGAGAAGCACTGGGCACAGGGGAGAGTGGAACACAGCCTTCACTGCCACACTCTGCCACTCAGCCCATTCTGCTTACATTGGCTCCATGTTTGTTAGAGTACAATTTTGCTGTGTAAGCTGGCATGGAGAGGGGAGCCAGTGGAGGGGTCTGAGGGCTCAGCCCTAATCCCAGCTATGTGGACAACTGCCCCTCTCCCCAGAAGAATTTACTTTAGAGGATGGCACTGAACCTGCAACTCGGTGAGAGGGACATGTCTGATCAGAGCAGATGGGAGCAAATAAATGGGGAGGTAGAGAGAGTGGAGCACATCCTGGTCCACCAAGTCTTGAGGATGATATCCTCACTCACAACAGCTAATGCACAGAGTGGACCATATGGCTGATCCCACTATGAGACACGACGTTCCTTGCTGACCTATGACCCTATGGGAGACAACATTGGAGATGCAGTGTCAGGATTGGCCCTGCCTGACACCACCACACCAAGGCAAAACACTAAGGGCATGAGGCAGAGCAGCAGGGGGAGTAGAGCAGGGAGCTCCCAAGGGGGTAAAAAGGATAGAGTTTGGAGGAAGGTCATGGAACTCCATTGGACTTGACTGGAGGACATGGAGGACATGTCCAGAGGTCTTAAAGCAGACATTGATCTATTTACAGGTTTTTCATTTTTAAATTTTAAAATAATTGATTTTTTTCTTGGTCATTGATCATCTTTGTTGTCATCAATGTTGTGTTTTCCTTTGTCACTTTGTCTTGCAATGCCCTTTTTGTGTTCATATTATTATCTGTGCAGGTCTATCTAGATAGGTTAGACTGGATGAACAGTCTGGAGGAGAAAACAATGGGATCAATGGTTCAGGGGGAAATGGGAAAGGGGAGATGGGAGAAAGGAAGTGGTTTTGATCAACCCAGGGACAAGGGAACAACAAGTGATCAAAAATTAGTGGAAAGAAGGCTGCGAGAGTCCTGGTAGGGATTCAACAAGGGCAATATAACCGAGGGAAATTACTGAAACCCAAATGAAGGTTGAGCATGATAGTGGGACAAGAGGAAAGTAAAAGGAAATAGAGCAAAGAAATAGGAGGCAACGGCCATTTATAGAGGTCTAAATACAGGCATGTATGTATGCAAATATATTTATATTGTATAATGGAGAGACAGATTTACGTGCATATATTTAAAGATTTAGTATTAAGGCAGCAGATGGACATAGGACCTCTACTGAAGTACTTATTCAATGCAAGAACATTTTGTTTTATTAAATTGTCATTCCATGATGCAGACCTTCCCAACACAATCATTGAAGACAAAGAAGGTGCATTAGCAAATGTGATGAAAAAAGGTGTTGGATCCTGGCTATCAAAAATATAGCATCTGGGGTGTTAAAAGCTTCCAGGTTTAACAAGCAGCCATTTAGCTCAGAAGCAACAAAGTCCACATGGAAGAAGCACTCTAGCCTGTGTGACCACAGAGTGTGGAAGGGATCACGTATCAGGCATCAAAGAACAAAACAATACATATCATTGTAAATGAGGGGGAGTGCAGAGTGGAGGCCCAAAGCCCATCTGTAGACAACTGGACATCCCCTTATGGAAGGGTCTCAGGGTGGAGATGAGTCAGTCAGCGTGCAGAGTAGCAATGATGAAACATACAACTTTCCTCTAGTTCTTAAATGCTTCCTCCACCCACTATCGTGATCCCAATTCTACCTTACAGATCCTGATAGACCAGAGGATGTACACTGCTACAGAGAGGAACTGGAAATTCAGGACAGATGATCCCTTCAGGATAAGTGTTGACACTGGTGATATTGGGAGGGTGGAGGGGAGGTGGGGTAGAAAGGTGTAACTGATTACAAGGATCTACATATAGCTCCCTCCCTGGGGGAGGGGCAACAGAGAAGTGGGTGAAGGAGATGTCATAAAGTGTAAGATATGACAGAATAATAATAATTTATACATTATCAAGGGTTAATAAGGGAAGGGGAGAGGGGAGGGAGCGGTAAAATGAGGAGCTGATATCAAGGGCTCAAGTAGAAAGGAAATGTTTTGAGAATGATGATGGCAACATATGTGCAAATGTGCTTGACCCAATGGATGTGTGTATGGATTGTGATAAGAGTTGTATGAGCCCCCACTACAATGATTTTTAAAAAAAATGCTCTGTAGTATACTCTATAAATGATTGATGAAAAATTGTGAAAACTATGCTTTGCTTCTGATGTGTCTCTGGATACTCAAATAGTGAATATTCCAGTTATTATACACACATTAGCTGTATTCACAACCTAGGGTGTCAGTAGGTGTGGCTATTGTGGGAGCTGCTTAGTCAGTTTCAATCAATAGTAACCAATATAACAAAACAGAACTGTTTCACATATTCATCTTTATAGAAGTGGATCAACGGGATATTCTCCTATGAAACTGTTGATATGTTCAAATGCAACCATTCAGTAAACAAATGAGAAGTTAACCTGATGTAACCAGACGTTTCCATAGACTATAGGGTCTCTACATTCTGAGTCTGAAGGGACCATTTGATCCATGTGTTACCCAAGATTGATATTGTGAGCAACCTTGTGTTTACAGTCTGTGAATCACAACAGAGAGGTCAATTTTGAGAAGACATAAGAAATTACAAAACCAGAGTATTATAATGGCTTAGATCCAGAGTGGCTACACATTCTTCATGTAAAATGCTAGCTGGTTTTAGGGAGCTAATGGGTGATGGAGGGTAGATGGTTAAGTGGAAGAAATATAAGGCACAAGGTAAGGAACCTTGCATTTCTTTTTTATTTTTCATTTCTAAAACATGAGGCTCTGAGAATTCTAAAATGATCCTGTGTTTGTGTCCTTTTGTTCCTTGGCTCTCTGTTGTGATGTTCCATTAATCAACATAGTAACTGATTTAAAACCATTAACAAGTTAAGGAGGTGAGCTAAAAGGTTAAGCAAATCTCTGTTGGGTAACAATTGACTTGTATTTTCAAGACAAGGAAGCAGGAGTCAATTTGCTATTTCTAGATGTTTCTGAAGAGCAAGCATTATTTGAATTGATGACTTGATCCAACCAGCCTACACATTTTATAAGAATAATCATACAAATGTCATGTCAATTGTCTTTAATGGGTAAACTAGCAATATTGCACACATATATGAAATTAGAAGTTCGCCCCATTTTCCATTGATTCCACAAAGAAATCATTTTGTGTGTATAAATTTCAGTAATAATACATCACAAAGACACTTAGACATGCAAAATAACTCATGGGTTTTGTCCAATTTAATGCCATTAATAATTCTGAGGGTGTGGTTTTATTGTAATTTTATTCCTGGTGTTAATGCTTTGTCTTCGTGTGTGCACAGCCTTTATGGTATTTTTTTTGTACTTGATAGGTTGAAGTATAGCACTGCCCTTTAAAAGTCTTAAAATCACAATTCAATTTAAATGTAAAGGAAGATATTTTAATTTCATCGATAAAATACTCATTTTCCAATGCCATGACTTGAGCAAGCACTTGACATACCTTCACTAGACTCACTATTTTGATTTTGTTTTTCCCATGGTCTTCCCTGATTTATAAGGGGATCAATTTAAGATAAGACACTATGCATAATGTCTTATAATTTATACGTCCTTTAAATGTAATATAATAAGTATTGTCAGTAGATCATTGAATAAACAAAAGGGCAGAGATCAAGTATTATTTAAGAGGTTTATTGGGTTCAAACCTAGTCTTAGTCCTGGGGGACCACACCAGACTGTTGAGTGCCAGGTGTGGACCCCGAGTTTCAACTGGGGACAAACTTTTATAGGCATACAGTTAATTGGGTAACACAGAAAGAATGCGGAGCTTTGCATTACCTTTTAGTTTGCACCAGCATGTGTTCTTTCTAAGAAGCTACAGAGTTCAGAAGTGGAGCATTTTTCAGTTATGCTGGTACCTTTACTCAAGCTTGGAAGCATGCTGTTTTCTTCTGTTCCTATTGAAAACCTAGAACCATTCCAACTTCCTTATCACCCAGAACAACTTTCTGGGTTTCAACTTCCCTATCCCAATCCCCCATCACAATAAGAAGGAAAAAACACATGTAACTTTTAAAAGTTGATTATTATCTTATACAGTTGACTGTTGAACATCGAGGGTTACGGGAGCCAAGTCCTGTGCAGCTGAAAATTTTATATGATTTTAATTCACTAAAACCCTAACTATTAAGAGTCAACTGCCATGAGAGATAGACAGCAGAAAAGTGGGTGAAGGGAGACATCGGACAGTGCAAGATATGGCAAAATAATAATTTATAAATTATCTAGGGTTCATGAGGGAGGGGGAACTGGGAGGAGGAGAAAAATGAGGAGCTAATGCCAGGGGCTTAAGTGGAGAGCAATTGTTTTGAGAATGATGAGGGCAATGAATGTACAAATGTGCTTGATACAATTGATGTATGTAAAGATTGTGATAGAGTTATATGAGCCCCCAATAAAATGATTTTTTTAAAAAGAGGGTCAACTTTAACTGTGGGAAACAGAACCTGGAAGAGAGTGTATGAGGGCAAACTCTCAATGTTACAGAGTTAAGGAGTCTGGGAGGGCAGGACACCCATGCAGGGAACCTGCACATTCATGGTTGGAGGTGTGTCCCACTCCCACTCTCCTAAGTAAGAGTCATTCCCATTTGCCCCCCCAATAATAATGCCAAAGTTAAGATACTGCTTGCAAACACAGGTCTGCTCGCTGTGCTCTGGGAGGTGAGTTGCTTTAAGGCGATCTTACTGAAAGTTGTCTGCCGTCAAAGGCAACTAGACCCTATGGTCTGTCCCTCCCTAAGTGCCGCCCAATGTCTTCTGACAAGGGTAATGGAATGTTCCCCTGGAGGAGAGCTCAAAGACACCTAATGCCAAGCCAACTCAGAGACAAACAAGGTTAGGCTGCTATCTGGACTCTAGAACCTGCCCACCTTCTTACATATATACCTTTCTGTTACATGCACGACCCTAATACAACCCCTTCCTATTGTGTGTACACCCCTAGGTCATCCCGCTCCTGTTTCATCTATGCCTTTAGTTGAATTCCTTCCTGTTACATGTGAGATTACCATTGTTTATTTGCCCGAGAGAGATTATATATGTCTATGAGTCGATAAAGTAGGAGATCATTCAGGTTCCAGTCATGATGGAAGAGGTGATATCTTGTCTGATGTCTCTTTACCCCTCAATTACACAACCACCCCTTGACCCATTCATTTATGGGGAGACTGGTTCACCACAGTTAACCAGGAACCTTAACTATAATATAAACAGACAATTAACACATTTATAAAGTTTTATATGCTGTACCTACATAGAGATTGATTTTCAATGTAAAGTAAAAGTTGTTTTTTTTTTAACAAATAGTACAAGGTTGTCATGTCTAATGTCATAACTGCAGTAACTACTTCAGAAATGTCTTTTTAATTTATTTCATTATGGTTTTTATTATACATCACTTTATTTTCAAGTGACAAAAATATCAGATGGATACCTCAAACAATTGTAAATATAAATTATCCAAATTGTATTGTATTGTCAAGATTTTCTCTGCTCCATAGGAGCACTTCCAGCCTTACTTGTAGTTAGGTAGCATCATGTCAATTCCAACCGATGCCTGTACTATGCACAACAGAACCAAACACTAACGGGTCCCTCACCATCCTTACAATGGTTCTTATGCTTGAACCCACCGTGAAGCCAGGGTGTCAATCAGTCTCCCTGAGCACCTTCCTCTCCCGCATTTCCCTTCTACTTTATCAAGCATGCTGTCTGTCTCTAAAGACTGGTCTCTTCTGATAACATTCCCAAAGTATGTAAGAATATCTTTGCCTGTAAGAGCACTTTGGCCATACTTCTTTCAACACAGATCAGTTTGTCCTTCTACAGTCCATGGTGTCTTCAATATTCTTCAGCACCATCAATCAATCACAACGATTCTCCTTCAGTCTTTCTTATTCAATGCCCAACTGTCACATACATGTGAGGCAATTTAAAGTACCATGGCTTAGGTCAGATGCAACTCAGTACTCAAAGTAACCTCCTTGGTTTTCAATATGCTAAGGAGTTCTTGTGCAGCAGATTTACACAGTGAGATACATCTTTTGATCTCTTGACTACCTCTTCCATGAGCACTGATTATGGGTCCTAGTAAAACAAAATCTATGACAACTTCCATGTTTTCTCTATTTATCATAATATTACCTATTGATGAGGATTTTGGTCTGTACAGTGAGTTCTCATCCATAGTGAAGGCTGAAATTGTTGATTGTCATCAGCAAGTGCCTCAAGTCCTACTCACATATGACATGCAATGTTGTGTCCTGTGCATATCTCAGGGTGTTAGTAAACCTTCCTCCCATGCTGATTCCCCATTCTTCTTCATAAGAACCAGCTTCTCTGATGATTTGCTCAGCATACCAGTTTGGTAAATATGGTGAGGGGATAAAAGCCCATTGCACACTCTCCTGATTTGAAACTGCGCAATATTCCTTTGTTCTGTTTGCATAACTGCCTCTCACCCATGTACCACAGGCGCACAAGTAAGTGTTTTGAATTCCAATTCTTCTCAAAGGAATCCCTAATTTTTTATGTTGCACACAATCAAATTCCTTGGCATAATCAATAAAACAAAGCAAACATCGTTTTGATATTCTCTATGTTCAGTTAAAACCCACCTGACATCAGTAGTGATGCTACTTGTTGCTTGTCCCCTCCTGAATCAGCCTGGACCTCCGAAAGTTCCCTGTCGACAAACTACTGCAACCATTGTTGGACAATTTTCAGTGCAATTTTACTTGAGTGTGAAATTAATGATATTACTCTAGGTTGGCCTTTTCCTTTGGGGGCCAGGAAGTGACTCCCTCTGCACTGCCTCATAGCCTGATGAACTCTGTGTGGGCCTTCCCTTCTACCTCCCGGCCTCCTCACCTCGAACTTGACCGAGGCCTGGCTCCTTTATGCTGTGGCTCCCATGCTTCAGACTCTGCTAGCTCTGGTCTTGGCCTCTGTGACTTCAGAAGGATATTTGATATGCTGAACTGATGACGTTTCTTCAGATGATGCTGAGATTTCTCTGCGTTCCTGCTTTTGAGAGGGCTCATTCTTTTAAGGAAGTGAGTTTGTTGGCTTCCAGGAGTTCATAGCTCCAAGGAAACACAATGGGATGCCTTGAGGCTCACCTTGCACTAAAGGGGAGACTTGGAGTAGACCCCACTTCAATCCTGTAGCAGAGAACTTCCTCCCTAATGGGATTATAGCCACATGCATAGAGGCTAGAATTTGTGATGCAGCACAGAGGTATTATTGTTAGAAAGGACATGTTACTAATTGATTTTATATCAACACTGTTCAATAATACAGTAGTTTCTGAGTGCAATCTCGTTGTCCCCTTGCTAGTATGAGGACTAACTCATGCTAAACATTAAAACGGCATGGCTTTAAATTATTCAAATCTAGAGAATAAGTGGGGAACCCATTGCATTTGGTAACAAGATGAATTTTTCACATAGAAATGATTCATATCTCATGGAATTTCAATAAAAATCTACATATAAGTGGATTCGCACAGTTCAAACACGTTTTGTCCAAGGGTCAACTGTATTAACTTTATTACAAATATAGAAGCTGTCTTCTTCCAGCTGACTAGACATCAGTAATCAACTTGCTGTCCAGACCAGTTTAGAGGTAGAAATATCTGGTTTTAATGTATGATTTTGAGTGCTCTTTCCTTTCTGTTTTCCTGAGTTGTAGATACGGGAGTACTACGCGGCGGTGACGTGAAATTACTTGGTATGGCTCTTTGATCCATAATCCTTGTAACTTTCATCAAATGCCCTTCTGGAAGCACTCACATGAGTTGTAGAAGACCCTACTGAGGGGCTCTACCTACTTCTTTGGGTCTAAGTCAGCCATTACTGAAGCAGGAAGAAAGTGAACCCCAGAACTATGAAGAAGGAAGATTTAGAAGCACAGTGTGTCTGAGGTCTCTGTGGAACAGCTGGTAGTGGGACAGTTAGACAGGCAGAGCAGACAGACAGTACTTAAATGGTGATGCAGAGCCACGGAGTAAACAATTGCCTTCCGGGGCTACAGAGAAGTACAGCAGATTCCCTAGAGCAGGGGCTGCCTTGCAGGGTGGTGTGCTTTTTGAGCACTTATTAGTGCTGGAAGAATATTGTAGCACGTGTTTGCGCTGTAGGGGCCATGTGGCCGAGAGGCTGAGTACCACAGAACGATGGTCCTGCCAGCAGAGCCTCGGCTGGAAGAGGCTAGAGGAGGCACGACTTATCATTGTCATGTTTTCTGATCCTGACTTGTCGTCAATTGTTAACATCCCTAAGAAGGCCCCACGATTGTGACCTTTGTCTCTGATTTCGTTGTGGCCTCTGAAAGGAATTATTGAACTCGGCACACCTAGATACAGCCCTCAGAGGAATGGCCAGTGTTCTAATGGGGGCAAGATGTAGGAAAATAGAGGTATTTCTGACCTTGGTGCCATTGAAATCAGTTTTGGGTCGGTGTGGGGAAGAGTCTTCCACATTGTGTGTCCAAAGGAAGTGAGCCATGGTCTCCTTGAAACTCTTCATTTGTATACATTAAAAGAAGCTTTAATGGTGTAAGTACTCAACTGCCACCTAAAAGAAGAGTTGAACTCCTCAGACACTCTTCAGAAGAAAGATCTAGCAATCTGCCTCGATAAACTTGTGCAGCCTTAGAAACCCTCTGTGACAGTTCTACCCAGTATAAGGTCACAGTAGATTAGCTGGATTGTAGTGAGTTGGGGTTGATGCTTACACAGCTGCCAATTTTTTAAAACTGTTGTTTGCAAGTCAATCTTGACAGAAAGTGACACCTATGAGGGGCCATCCAAAGAAAACTGGAATTTTTTTTCTTTTTTTTTTTCAGTGTGGGATGGGGCGCTGGAGCCTGCGAGGAGCAAGCTGGTCCCAAACTTCTCCAAATCCACATTTCTTTGCCTCCAATTATTACGTGTCCAAGGACAGGGAACCACAGACACGCCTTTGTAAGAGGATGGAATTTTTTTTCAAAGCTAATTTTCAATTTTTTTTAACAAAACAGCCTATCACCTTGAAAGTATTCTCCATTCTACTTACCATATATACTTGTGTACAAGCCGAGTTTTTTTTATCACACTTTTATGGTAAAATTAGGTGCCTTGGCTGATATTTGGTTGGCTTATACTCGAGTATATACAGTAATATAATTTTCAAATCTGTGATTCCATTCTTAAAAACAATTTTCAAATCATCTGTTTGGATGGCTGACAGCACCTCTCTCAAAGTTTTCTTCACCTCTTCTACATTGTCAAACTGCTGCCTTTTCACATCCATCTTCATTTATAGAGACAAAGAGAAATCACACAGAGCAAAGTCAGGTGAGTAACATGTGTGGGGCAAGACAGGCATGCTGTTTTTGCCAAAAACTGGAGCACCGAGAAGGCTGTGCGAGCAGGTGCATTGTCATGGTGGCAACACCAGTCCCCTGTCTACCACAAATCAGGCCTTTCTTGTTGCACACTGAAATCTTTCCAGAAACTCTACATAGAAATCTTGATTAACAGTCTGTCACGGTGGAACAAACTTCAAATGCTCTACAATACAATATTATTGTCCGTTTGGAAGGTTGGCGGATGTTGAGAATGAGGTTTATTATAAATTGACATTTCACTTTTCTCAAGCAAAATTACCACTCATACACTTGAGTTTTTCACATAGCTGTCTTTGTAAGTTCTGTTCAATATCACAACAGTTTCTGCAGCATTATACCAGAGCAGGAAACAAAATTTCAGAAGCTCAAGTTGTGGTCTTAAATTGGTTATTACAAAAAATGAGGTTCAAGTCAAAAGCTCCTCCCAGTACAATTCTGGTTTTGGGGGGTAACCCCTCTTATACTTAATTAAATTCATTTATGGAGCTTCTTAAAATTTATTTTACCAAAATATGCTGTAGAGTTTTACATATTTTGAACAGTTGAACGATTGCAATGATGTGATACTCCTTGCAGGCAGTCAATGTGAATACAAAAAACGTCGTCAGAAAATGATTATGTATATTGTTGTCAATAAAATCAACTTACTCCATATTTTCTTTAACTTTGAGAAGACTTTGGAATTTCTTTATATAGCCACATTATAAAAATTAAGAACCTAATGTGAGGAAAGCATTAATTGCTTTAGCTGTGTGCTTTAAAGCAACGCTGGTTTATGATAACTGGACAGACAATAACTTTATCTAATTAATATCATAGTCCCTAGAATAAGTTAATCTTCGATGAGTCATATGGGGCTTATGAATAACATATTTTAGTATAAAGTGAGTCAACATATTACATTACAAACTAATTAATTATAAAGTTAAGAATAATTTTTATACTATACAAATTATTAGTTATTTTACCTTGATTTACAGACTGCTTATAGTGTAAGCTAAATGTATATCACTGAACTATACTTAATGAATGAAAATTTAAATTTGTGAACACCCAGAATATATAAGGGCCTCAAAAAGCTCTATATTTAAATATATTTTATAAATATCCCTTCACAAATTTTATATGGGACAAAAACAAGATGTATTCAAAACTACTTATCTGGTTGCGAGAGATCATTAGCACAGGGCCATAATGGTGTCCAAATACTTCATAGGCATGTCACCAAATCACATAGCACAGGGGAAAAATTCATGGACTCAGGTTTGATGACAGTTAATTCATCATAGCTACAAGAAGGAACTAAGGTAGCCAGAAAGGTCCAGGATTGGTATATGTACACAGGATTCGTTCAGATACCTTCTGACTATTATTGTTGGGGTCTAACTCATAACGACACATTGCTGGTACCGAACTTTCCTTCAAGGACGCAGGCAAGACTGCGAGTCAGATTGCCCCTCACCGTGGTGGCTAGGGCAATGGTACTAATCCACTCTCAGTCACACTCTACCTAAGGATAATCATTTTTACATTGCTGCTCAATGATCAGAAATAACTCAATAGACTTGCAGCAGGTCTCAACCTTTGGGTCGCGACCCCTTTGGGGGTCGAATGAAACTTTCACAGAGTTCACCTGATTCAAAACAGTAGCAAAATTACAGTTATGAAGGAGCATCAAAAATAGTTTTATGGTTGGGAAGGTCACAACAACATGAGGAACTATATTAAAGGGTCACAGCATTAGGAAGGTTGAGAACCACTGCAATAGAGGCTGAGTTTATGTGGAGACTCAAAATTAATTTACGACTCTCTTGTAAACCATAACTTTCCACAAACCAAGTGCTCAGAATTTAAGTTCTAACACATGCAAACACATATGGGCTCTGTAAATACAGAAGTATTTGTATTTATTTTTAGAGGTACAAATCATGTAATATGTTGCAGTTTTTAAAATGTGATGTGGTGCTAGAAAATGCATTGTTAATTTATAGCAATTAAAAGAAAAAGGCAAAAATCTTTGCACTTTTAATTGTTGAAGCATCTTACAAATTGCTGAAATACCTATACAAATGCTTGCTTACTCCCTTCTTGAATAAAACATACTAATTTAATGATCACCTACTTTGAAGACTAAATGTTTAAGGTAAAAAATATATTTTATCAAATAATCAGGGACTCCAAAAAGTTTTGAGGTTTTAAAATGAAAAGATAATAGAAGTTTTCCATTGACTTTTTGAAGCCCTCACAGACTCTGACCATATTGTATGGCCATTTTAAAATCATGGTTTAAATTGCTTAAAAATTATAATCGTATCAACCACAAAGTTGTGCTGAGATTTCATGTAAGTGTACTTATGTCTGTATTACTCTTAATTTCATGTACAAATATCTACAACCACAAGGGAAAATTAGTAAGAATTCATTTTCTATCAATTCCAGGAACATATCATAATAAGCACACTGATTTGAAATAAATTATGATAAATGGAAATAATTTATAAAGCAAATTTGTGACTTGTCTGCAATTATATGTGATGAGGTTATGACCCTCGACCAAATTTAATATTCACAAAATTAGTCAGTTACACTGCTCTGCAAGCATGCTCTTTATTGAGAAGAAATACTTCTTCATCATATCAGTGATATAATTTCAAAGTAATTTATTCAAAGAAACATATTTATTGAGCTTGTTCTTTATGACATGCTCATAGCTGGGAAGTGAAAACGCATAAAGAATATGTTAGCTGATATCTATATATATATAAAAGTGTACTTCATAGGGTTTTCAAAGTTTAACTTTTGGAACTAGATTGTCAGACCTTTCTTTTGAGACCCCTCTGAGTGGACTTGAACTTCCAGCATTAGGTTAGCAACTCAGCCTATTAGCCATATCCACAACTCAGGGACTTACCATCTTGAGTGAGAGAAGCTAGCAGTTACATAAGCACTACTTCCCCCACCTCCAGGGCCAACCCCACGAACAAAAACCCCTCACAGCCACCATTTTTTTTTTACTCTTAGTGACCCTGTGTAACGTTTCCAAGCTTTTAAATCGTGAAGAGTAGAATCTCATCTTTCACTTAAGTAACTTCAGGGGGTGAACCATTAACTGTATCATTAATTAGCAGTCCCACTTCTGCTGGACAACACCAACAGTGCTTCTTCAGTACACACCAATGTATTGCTAAACAAGGGTGTAGACAAAATATCTATCGCCAGAAGAAGCCATAACAGTACTTAGTGTGTAGCCTTGTAGACCAGAACACTAGTTTAAACCAGATAAAACGTGCACTCCGCAGCTCTCCCTAGGTATGACCATTCCTTGTGTTCTTACCACTTAGAGGTTGACTGTTCGTTAACATTTATCCTCTAACTTGCTATATCATCTGGATTTTGTTACTTCTCTGGTACCCGATGACCAAGGAAACTAAGACCCGCTGTCCTAGATTAATTACTCAGCTGTTAATGACCTTCCTCAAACAATTATACATCATCTATGAAATTCCTCAGACCTTTGAAAAGTTCATTGACGTCAGTGCTTGCAGTGTTATACATTGGGGATGTATTTTATTTAAATTATTTATCATAAAAGGGCAAAGGTGTAAGGAGTTCACAACTCCTCTTTGATTCAGCATGTCAATTTCCTTGTTATATTCAGGGGAAATCCACATTTTGCTTTTCACTCTTGTGCATTTGTGAGGAGAACAACATATTTGGGATTTGTCTTTAATCATCATAGTCTTTGAACTCTTCTTTTTCTTCTCATAGATAATTAGTGAAATCAATTATGTCAAACATTTTCGGCACTGTCTTCTTGTTCTAGTTAAGCATATGTTATGAAATTTTAATCAGACTATTTTATTGATTCAATGTTTTTATTATTAATTTAGTAGAAAACATCTCTAAAGAGTAGCAAATAGTAAATGCTGTTGTCATTAACATTTATGTTTTGGAAGTTATATTCTTAAAGAAGGATGGAAGACAATTAGATTTGGAATTGTAAAGAACAAAAGGGCACAATATTACTATCAGCAGAGGATATATGTTTACCCTACTGTCTCTCTGATTTAGCCCTGAAATCTTTGACGGCTGGTCGTTGAGTCCCCTAGAGCCTATACCAGTTACTGACATGCAATAGCCAATCAGTAAACCGTTACTGAGTGAGCCTTCACTCTGGATTGTACCTGCTTTGAATTGTCTTCTTGACTACTCTTGCCCATGCTGGTGTTAGTTAGCCTTATAAAGTTCAAATATCTTAGACTGTCCAGAGGAGTTTCCCTAGCGTAGTTCCTGATTTTATTCGGCAAACATTTGTGAAGCTTAAAGGTTGTACACCAAAACAGAGGAGGGACAAAAACACCATGACTTCTTTTATAGAGAGTTTATTCTTTTGTTGAAGCATGGCAGCAGTGAGCAAAGTTTCAGGCTCCCTTACTGCAGTCCCCTGGAATGTATTTCAATCAAGCAATATGGTTCCTGAACTGGTGGTGAAGACCCAATATGTAATATATTTTATGAAACTGAAAAAAAAACCCCATATCAATAAGAAATTGGATACAGCTCATTTGTTAGTTTCTAAACTACAGAAACACATTTAAAATTTGTAAATGCATAAACATGTTTAAACCCACCAGGCAAATTGAATATAAGTTGGCTTTGTAACAGTAGATGAAACTAAAAAAATCAAAATCTAGAAAAGCTCTTTTACGCCAGACAGATTGCATTTGTGTTCCTATGTAAACTCCTGATTTTGAAAACAGGAAGTGAGCCACTTTACTCTTACAGAGGAATGCTTGAGAACACATTCTGGCAACAAGGACTACTTGCAACCGCCATTAAGACAGTCCTCTACTAGGGAGGCTTATGTTCAAGAAGCATTTTTTTATTTTCTCCCTGAAAAGAAATGTCAAATTAAACTAAGGAAATATTTTGATTTTTACCTTGTCATCTTGTCATTGACAGCTTAAGTGAACAATCTTCGGTGTTTCTGGCATTTAATATCAATGTATTTGAGAGAAAATAAACTTAGCTTGCAGACTGCAGATGTCTAAGTTATCTCTCAATCGTGGGTAGGTATTGACCTTGTAGTGGGACAAACTTACTATAGTGATGTGATTTTCTAATAACAACATTATAAATACTGCTACTTTATTCATATTTCTATTTGTGTCTGTGTGTTTAACAACATGCACACAGGTAGCAACAAGGCTTGCGCTCACAAATAAAACTTGCAAATGAATGAAACTATTGGTAATCTAGTTTTATTATCTATGAATGATCAATTATATAAAACCTAGCTTGTTTACAGATTTGTTGTCAAGATCAAATATGTGAATATATTTGGAACATTTTAAGTAACCTTTGTTTATGCATATTTTATAACACTTTATAAATACATTACTTTGAAAATATCTCAGCATATCATTCTACACACACCCCATTAATGCTGCTGAGAATATTTCTACATCACGTCATTTAGATTGTTATGATCCTTAAGTACTTTCCACAAAAAAGTCTCTGAGTTTACTGTACCCATCGTTCAATATTCTAGAACCAGAATATGAGCTTTCTTTACCAGAAACTGTTATTAGAATTAAGAAACTTTCCGTCTCTAACTGTACCTTCATTTGTTTCTTATTGATGCCCTTCCAGAACCTTAATTCAACAATTCAGCATTCTCCATGGAAAATATGTAATTTTAAAGGTTTGACCAGAAAGTGATATTTCACCCTCAAAGACATTGTACCATTATGTCACATAATATGATATAATGATCTGATGTTTTGCAAATGGATTTCTAATCTCAAAGGGGACAACTTTTAAATGAGTAGATTATGAATAAACTAATTGATTCATGGCTAGAGGTTTCTCTTCTTGAAAAAAATTATTTTTATCTTTTTACCTGTAGAGATTATGCTTCTTGTTTTTGAAATAACTTCAAATATTCCAGAAATATACCTTTATATTTAAACAACATATTTGGTAAACACATGAACATTTGTCTTTTCCTTATTGAATATATTTTATTTTAAGACTGTGTACTTAGAAAAGAAAGATTTAGTACTTTGGCAAAAGCTTCAGATCTTATGTACCAATATATGATGAGATATAAATTGTTATAAAAGTCATTGTGTATTTTGACAAATAATGTCTTAAAATTCTGGTTTGATTTAAACAGGGTTGAGTGATATGGTAGGTCCATATGAAAGAAGGTTTTTCAAGTGTACAAAAAATATGGATTATTTAATCTTATTTTTCAATCACTGCACAATTTCACAGAATGATTTCAAGTTATCACTAAGAAAGTTTCAATTTCTATAGATACACATGATTTATATTGTCAAAAAAAGCTGGAAATCTTTGGTAGAACAGTCTTCAAAGTTTATGTCTGTGTTTTTAAGATGACCTCATTGACTAACAGAAAACTTCCATTCTAAATCTAAGACATGGAACTCAGAAGAAGAAAAGACTTACATATATTCAGATTCTCAGCATTTTAATTCCACACTTGTATTATTCTGGGTACAGTAGAGAAACAAAATTCATAGACACTCATATTAATGAGTTTTATATAAAGGGTAAGTGTACATTAAGAAAGCATTCCAACCAAGTCCAGTCCAAGCCCATAAGTCCGACATTAGTCCCTATGTATGACATTGATTTACAAAGTCCTCCTCAAACTCACAAAACACATGCAATGACGCTGACTGCAGGAGGAAACCTAATCAGTGAGTGTGTGAGCATCTCAACTCTGGCAGGGGTCTCCACACAGGTGCACAAGCTCCAAGGGCTGCATCGGGATAGGTCCATGTGGTTTCTCCTCTGGGATGTCTCGCAGGAAGTGAGCCTTGGCACCTGAAGCAGAGAACTGGCTAAGGCAGCTGCACTCTAGTCCAACCATCAGAGAGTAAAAGACCAAAAAGGTGAGGCGTGAGGAGCCATTTATCCCTCTGCCCTTCAACTAATACTACATGTGTTCATTGTCTAGACCCCGTAGTTTGTCTTAAATTTTTTGTCTAATTTTTCTCATGCATCCTCAGGTGATAACTACCAAATAAAAGATGATAAAATGTGCTCCTATTAGATGTTTCAAATCTACTAAAATAGCTTTGCAGACTTATTTAAACAGTTGTTTTAAACGAATATAATAATGCATAGAATTCATAGCATTTTCAAACTTATCAATAAAATATACTACAATGCAAAAGTATTGCCCGAATCACTTGAATATTAGTTGCTAACATAGTCTAACATTACCACTGATAAGTTGTGAATACTTCCTACAAATAAGACATTTAATGCATAATTAAAATACCCCCCCACCAAAGAAAGAAACACACAGCCATTGAGTTGATTCTGATTCATGGTGACCTTATAGGTCAAACTAGAAGTTCTTAGCATTTATGAGGGTGTAAATATATATAGAAATAGACAGCCTTGTCCTCCCATAGAGCAGCTGGTGGATTTGAACTTCTGAACTTTCAGTTGGACTCCCATTGATTAACTAGTGTAGCAGGAGCTCCTTAAACCAAAAGTTAAAGATTACAGCAGGAAGTCAACCTTTGTACATCATCCCACTTTAATGTTAAAACAATAAGGAAATTTGCCAAATATCTCAATAATGACCCATAAAGCATAATAACCAGATTTGAATCATTTTATAGCTGTAGTTACCATATTTATTTCATCTGGATTAGTTTCTAATCTTACCAGACTCTTAAGAGTTTTAAAAATTTAGACATGTAGATAAGTGATTTTCCTATAATATCCCATATTTTTTCTATTATTTCTACATATAATTCATAAAACACATCTCTGGCAAGATTATCACAAAAGTGACACTTGATTGTTTCAATTGCAGACTATCAGGCAGCACATGCTCCTTATTTATTCAATTTCTGATGCTCTTTACTTGCATGTCTTGATCAAGGCGATGTATTCCTTATTTCTCTATTGTACCATTTTACCTCTGCCCTTCATAAGTATTAGGGGGCAAAGACTTTCTTTCATAATATATGTCATATGAACTCTGGATTATTTTTAATCAAAATGAGGAAAATACTAATGATGATATTGCCAAATATAAAATTATAGATTTATTTTATATTTAAAAAGAATAGTCTTCATCATTTTCCCTGTTATCCTATTATGGTTGCTTTTATTTATCTGAGATGTTGGAAGCAGTTCCACTGGTGTTTCAAATAGCAGCAGGCTCACCAATGGTGGCCAGGTTTCAGTAACGTTCCCATACTAACAGTTGGAAGAAGGAAATGGTGATTTATGTCTAGATATAGAAGACCGGAGACAACTTTCTGAATAACAGAGGATCATTATCCTCGATAGTGCAATAGGTGCCTCTCACGAGGTTAAAACCTTCAAAACACAGTTGGCAAAGAGCTGCAAGCTTTGACTTTAATAAACTGGATGGAGTAATGCTAACCACAGAGTATATATATATTCTTCAAGATGGAATGTTTTATTTTATTATTATTTTCTTTTTTAAATTATTGTATTGTGTGCTCATACAACTCTTATCACAATCCATACATACATCAATTGTGTCAAGTACATTTGTACATTGGTTACCATCATCATTCCCAAAACATTTGTGTTCTACTTGAGCCATTAATATCAGCTCCTCATTTTTCCTCTTCCCTCCCTCATGAATCCTTGATCATTTATAAATTATTATTATTTTGTCATGTCTTACACTGTCTGACATCTCCATTCTCCCATTTTTCTGTTGTCTATCCCTCAGGGAGGAGTTTATATATAGATCTTTGTAATCGGTTCCCCCTTTCTACCCCACCTTCCCTCTACCATCCCAGTATCGCCATTCTCACCACTGGTCCTGAAGAGATCACCTGTCCTGGATTCCCTGTGCTTCCATTTCCTATCTGTACCAGTGTACATCCACTGATCTAACCAGAATTGTAAGGTAGAATTGGGATCGTGATAGTGGGGGAGGAGGGGAGAAGCATTTAATAACTAGAGGAAAGTTGCATGTTTCATCATTGCTACCCTGACTGGCTGGTCTCCTCCCCGTGACCCTTCTTTAAGGGATGTCCAGTTGCCTACAGTTGGGCTTTGGGTCTCCACTCCGGACTCCCCCACATGTACGATGATATGATTTTTTTTGTTTTTTGATGCCTTATACCTGATCCCTTCGACGCCTTGTGATCACACAGGCTGCTGTGTTTGTTCCATGTGGGCTTTGTTGCTTCTGAGTTAGATGGCTGCTTGTTTACGTGCAAGCCTTAAGACCCCACATGCTTTATCTTTTCAATCATTTTATAGGGGACTCTTATAGCACTTATAATATTCCATACATTGATTGTATCAAGCATATTTGTACATATGTTGCCATCATCATTTCCAAAATATTTTCTACTTGAGCCTTTGGTATATGCTCCTCTATGTATCCCTCTCTCCCCCACCCTCATGAATCCTTGATCAATTATATATTGCTATTATTATTTTATATCTTACACTGTCCATTGTCTCCCTTCACCCAAATTTCTGTTAGTCATTCCCTTTGGGGTGGGGTTGTTATGGGGTCTCCCTTTCTCCCGCTTCCCCTCCCTAACCACCCCTGAAACTCATCATATTGCTACTCCCACTACAGTTATTGAGTGGTTTATCCATTCTGAATTCCACGTATCAAGAGCTCTAATCTGTACAAATGTGTTTTCTCTGGGAGAGCCAGATTTGTTAGTCAGAACTGGGTCATGGAAGTGGGGGAGAGAAGCATTCAGGAACTAGAGGAATGATGTGTGTTTTGTCTGTGCTCTACTGCACCTTGGTTAAATCATCCCTTCTTTATAACCTTTCTATGGGGGAATATCAAATTGTCTACACTCCTTTTTTTGTTATTTTTTAATCATTTTATTGGAGGTTCTTACAGTTCTTATTACAATCCATGCATCCATCCATTGTGTAAAGCACATTTGTACCTACGTTGCTATCATCATTATCAAACATTTTCTTTGTACTTGTACCTTTGGTATCAGCTCATTTCCCCCTCCCCCACCCTCTCTCCCCTTTGAAACCTTGATAATTTATGATTTTTTCTAATGTCTAGCACTCTTCACCCACTTTTCTGTTGTTCAGAAGTCCCCCTGGGATGGGGTTATATGCAATCATTATGATTGATTTCTCCTTTCTCCCCACACCTTCCCATTCCCCTCCGGGTATCACTAATTTCCTTAAGATCCTAAGAGTTTTTCTGTCTTGGATTCCCTGTGTTACAAGCTCTTATCTGTACCAGTGTACACGCTCTGGTCTAGCAAAATTTGAATGGTAGAATTGGGGTCATGATAATGGCGTGTGGGAGGAAGCATTAAAGAACTAGAGGAAAGTTGTATGTTTCATCAGTGCTATACTACACCCTGACTGACTCATCTCTTCTTGTGACCATTCTGTGAAGGGATGTCCCATTGTCTACAGATGGGCTTTGGGTCTCCACTCCACCCTCCCTTCACATATTTTTTTTGTTCTGGGTATTTGATGCCTGATACCTGATCCCATTGACACCTCATGATCACATAGGCTGATGTGTTCCTTCCATGTGGGCTTTGTTGCTTCTAAGCTAGATGGCCACTTGTTTATCTTCAAGCCTTTAAGACCTCAGGTGCTGTCTCTTTTGAGGGTTGGGCACCATTAGCTTTCTTTACCACATTTGCTTATGTACCCATTGGGTCATCAGCAATCTTTTAGGGAAGGTGAGCATCACAGAATTCTGGGTTACTAGAATGAGTGTCCTTGTATTGAGGAAGTACTTGAGTAGAGGCCCAATGTCCATCTATTGCCTTAATCCTTAACATATAAGCATATTCACATAGATCTATTTTCTTATCATTATATATAAATATATTTATATATGTAAATCTATGTACATATGTATGCCTGTACTCATAACTTTAGAAATGTCCTTTGCCTTCAACTTCTTTCTTCTATTTCCTTTTACTTTACTCTTATTCAGCTATTATGTTCAACCTTCATTTAGTTTTCATTAATTCCTCTGGGCTACATTGCCCTTGATGAGGCCCCACTAGGTATCCATGCCCGCCTTGCCATCAATTTTAGACCCCTTGTTTTTCCTTTGTCCCTGAGTTTGTTGTCAACCCCATTCCTTTACCCTGCCCCCCCTTCTCCTATGCCCCCCTGAAACCCTCTGTCCCATTTTTTTCTCCTCCGGATTCTTTATCCCACCTCTCTCATCTATTTAGTCATGCAAAAACCCTAAGTACAAAAACAAAACATTGCAAACTAAAAAACAACAAATGTCTGCAACACTTAATGATTCCAGGTCTGTTTGTTGACCTTTAGGAGTATTTTCTAGTCAAGTCTGATGGGGTGCCACACCTTGGCTCCAAAGTCTAATTTTGGTATTCCTCAGGGACTTCATTGATTTGCTTCCCTGGCTGCTCTGTTGCATGCCCTTAGTGTTTTGCCCGGTGTAGTTAGGTCAGCTCAGACACAAATCCCTCACTGTGTCTCCTGTGTTGTCCCCCTGAGTGCTTTGGGTCACTGAGGGAAATTGAGTCTCATAGAGGTCCTCTGTGCAGTCACTGCTCTGAGCAAGAATATCGTCCTCAGGGCTTAGTGGGCCAGAGGTGTTCTACCTTCTTCCTTCTTTGCTTCTGGGTGCTCTGAGAAGATGTGCCGTTCTCCCTGAGCTGTAGCTTCAGTGGTGTCCTCTGTAGTGCATCTTTCTGGGGGGCTGGGTGGGGGGAGGTCATGTAACTGGGATTGAGGCCAGCCCCACACACTTCTCTATTGGTTCACTGCTTCATGCTGGTATGTTGCATTCATGTCTTGGCACACCAAGTTGAAGTCTCCTCCCTCTCTCTCTCTCCTGTGGAGACACAAACAATACCCTCTCCTGTTCCCACTGCTATGCATGTCTTCTCTTTCTCTCTCTCATTCTCTCTCTCTCCCCCCTTCCTCTCTCCTCCCCCCCCCCCAAAAAAAGCTTTCTTTCCTCCTTCTTTTATATTTCTGGCATATCTATCCCTGGAATGGGTCTGGCCCCTGCCATCATACCAGGACATCACCCCAGGAATGTATGCATCTAGTAGCCTTTCCTTTATGTCCCTTTTCCTTTTTAAGCTTACCTCAGCGGACTCATGCTGTACTTGTCCTTTTGTGCTTGGCTTACTTTGCTTAGCATGACTTCCTCCAATTCTTCCCAAATGGCAATGTGCTTCCTGTGTTAATCACTACTTTCTAGTGATGTGTTGCATCCCATTGTAAGTATGCACCACAGTTTTTTAATCCATTCATCCGTTGATAAAAATTTAGTTTGTTTCCAACTCCTTGCAATTGTGAATTGCATCATAATGAACACTGGGGCACAGATATCTGACCCTGGTTTGTTTCTTGCCTCTTCTGGGTATGTCCCTAGTAGGGCGATTGCTGGGTCATATGGAAGCTCAATTTCCATTTGTTTTAGATATCTCTACCTTGATTTCCATAATGGCTGTACATACCTACAGGTCCACCAGCAGTGGACAAGAGTTCTTATCACAGCAAAGCCCCTCCAACACTTGTTACCTTCTAATTGTTTTACTTGGGCTATCAATGAGCATATTAGGTGGTATCTCTTAGTTGTTTTCATTTGCATTTCTATTATGGCTAATGATCGGGAACATTTTCTCATATATTTGTTAGCCATTTGGATTTTTACCCTTGTGAAACTTCTGTTCAGATCCTTTGTCCACCTCCTCAATGGGCAATTAGTTTTTTCTTATTGAAAGCAAGCAGAGTATGGTGGGATTTAGTAAAGCCTTTGTCTGATGTGTCATTACTAAAGATGTTTTCCCAGTTTGGGGGTTCTCTTATTACTCTCTTGGCTAATGCTTTGGGGTACACAGGTATCTTATCTTCAATAGATGATATTTGTGATTTTGTGCCTCCACTGTATTTATGTCCTTCCCTACTTCTGAAAGTCTATGTATTCCCTGCACTAAGGTTCTCAGGTTAGTCCGATTTCCCTCATTGATAGCACTAATGCTTTGGAGTTTTGCCTCGAGGTCTGTGGTCTACCTTGAGTTCATTTTTATGTATGGAGTGAAGTAAGGGTCTTGCTTAATTTTTCTGCAGGTAGATATTCATTTATTCCAGCACCTCTTGTTGAAGAGGGCATGTGCTTTTCATTTGATTTTATGGGCCCTTATCAAAGATCAATTGTCTATATGCTGATGATTTCATTTCTGGGTTTTCAGTTCTTTTCTATTGGTCTAAGTATCTCTCATTGTACCAGTACCACACAGTTTGGACAACGGGCTGTATAATAGGTGCTCATCAGGTAAAGCAAGCCCTCCCACTGTGTCCTTCTTGAAGAGTTCCCTGTTAACTGCTTCTTTCCCCTCTATACAAAGTTGGTAATCAATATTTTTCAATTCTTTTAAGAAATATGATGGTATTTAATGCTATTGGGATAGGATTAAATTTATATAGTGCCTTGGACAGAACTGACATTTTTACTATATTGAGTCTTCTAATCCATGACCATGAGATATTCTTCCTTTGTTGAAATCACTCTGTTTCTTGTAATAGTGTTCTGTAGTTTTCCTTGTAGAAATATTTTGGTATTTTAGTCAGGCATATCCCAAGATATTTCAATTTGTGCTTTCCTGTTGTAAAGGGTACTACCTTTGTGACCTCCTCTTCTGTGGTCTTGTCTGATGTGCATAGCAGTCTGACAGACTTCTGTTTTTTGACATTGTATCCTGACACTCTCCCATATTCCTCTATAATTTCCAGCACTCTTCTTGTGGAGCTTTTTGGATCTTACATATATAAATTCATATAATCTGTAAATAATAATTTCTCTTTTTCCTTTCCCAGATACATACTGTTGATGTCTTTTATTTGTTGTGTCTTGTGCTGTTAGCTAGGACCTCCAGTATGATGCTAAATACGAGTGGGGACAAGGGGCATCTTTGTCTGGTCCCCTTTTGCAGTGGGATTGTTTCTTTCTTTTTCATTCTTTACTCCATTGAGTACCACATTGGCTGTTGGTTTTTCATATACACTTATATCATATTGGGTACTTTTCCTTCCATTTCTATCTTCTTGATTGTCTTAAACAGAAATGGATGTTTGATCTTGTCAAAGATGCAGCTTGATGACCTCATCTGGAGGTGCAACAGAGATAAGTAGCTTACTGGCAGTCAGACCCACTCTCTCTGTTTATTATTCCTGATCACAAGCCACATGGAACTACACAGATAGAGCCGGAGCCCTGGAGCTGGAGGAGGCACATGGAGACCCAAGTCAGCACTGAGATATTGCCATGCCACTGGATCCACAAGGCTTTGCGCCACCACTGAATCCATTTGCCTGTGATCTTCCTGCATAACTTTGTATGAGGAAGTGAGTCTAAAGAGGAATGTATGGACTAATATCGACATATGGACTAATAACGACTTATGGACTTAATCTGGACTGGGCTGGGATGTTTTCTCAATAATTGTTCTTTGACATGTATTTTCTCTTACCCATATATGAGTGTCTATGGATTTGTTTCTTTAGTTGACCCAGAATAAGACAATTATGAAAAATAGGAATTTCAGAACACTTATTTTGATTATTGTGAAATTTGTATGTGGACCAAGATATAATTCTTTTATACTGTGTGGTATAAAATCAAGAGAGAGATGCATCAGGATTGCATCCATTTGCATACTTCTGAGAAGTTTCCCTATACTAACATCTGGATTGAAGATTCATCATGCAGGTAACATGGCTTGCTTGCTGCAAACGAAGAAGAGTTGAAACACTGATGAAGATCAAAGCCTACGGGTTCCAACCTGATTGTGCTGCAACATAAAGAAAACAAAAGTCGCCACAACTGAACCAATACGTGTATTATGATAAGCAGATCCACAGTCAATGGCTGTGGAAATAGCAGTCAGGAAATCATACAGCATATTGCATTAGGAAAATCTGCTATTAAAAAAAAGGGAAAGCAACTAAGGTGTCACTTTGTAGATTTCAGCAACTCTGACATAATCTGGGGTAATATAAATGGTTTCAAATGTATGCAAAAGTTGGACAATTAATAAAGAAAATGACATGATTAAAGCCTTTGAAATGTGGTACTGACAATACCACCAGGGAAGGGAAGGATCTCTCTGTCTCTCTGTCTCTGTCTCTCTCTCTCTCTCAAGAGAGAGACATACATACATACATACACACATATACACACATGTATGTTTATATACATGTATATTATTTATACACATATATACACAGTTTTAAACATTCATATTAATGCTTATATATTTCTATCTATATCTCTGTCTACCCAGAACAAGTGAGTGAGTGAGCAAGTGAGTGAGAGAGAGAGAGCGAGAGAGAAAGAGTGAGAGAGATTGATTTCCCACCCAAGAATCATGTTAGGCAATTGTAAGAGGCTGGCAAATAAAATAATTTGCAGACCAGGTGAGAGAAAATGAAACAGAAGAGTGAGGGAGCTCTGTTAAAATCAATGTCTATTTGTAGTAGCTTGAAGCCAAATGCAGTTAGAGAACCCCCTCTTTTTTTTTTCCCTTAAGACCTTCGATGGATAAGGTGAGCCTTTTCCACATTATGGAATATAAACTGCTTTACTTGAAGCTCAAAACATTAATCACAATAACACATAGTACAACCCAACAACAAAATTTAAAAACAATTCAATGAAAAATAGTCACATGAACAGAAGAGATATTTAACTAAAGAGGTCATACACATAGATGTTCATTAAATATGAAAATATGATAAATTGATTAGTTAGAATAATTGGGTTCTTTTTGGTTGACTGCAACTCACCGTGACCCAATAAGAAAGAGCTGAACTCTCCATAGATTTTGTTGTTTGTTTTCTTCCTGTGATCTTTGAAGGAGCAAACGGTGAGACACTCTTCCTGGTACACCACTGCCTGGGATCGACCTTCTGTCCTTCCTGCTGGTAGTCAGGAGCTTAGCTATGATGCCTTTGGGGTTCCTTCTCATTAGTTATCAGGGACATGTAAAAAAACTAAGCATAATAAAATACCAAATCACCACCACACCCAATATAAAACAAATAATGTAGTTGTAGAGTGTGGAGGAACTCGAAGCTCAACCAATGCTGAAGGCATTGTGAAGCTTTGCTGCAGACTGAGGAAATAGGTTTTGGGGTTCCTGAGACAGTTAAATACAGAATTTCCATATAACACAGAAAGTTCGCTTGCTAGTAAATGAGTTGAAAGTAAGAACACTCTCACTCACTTTTACACTTGTTTTAATTTCACCATTATTCACAATAGACAAACGTTGGAATCAAGTGCTCATGAACATAACAGCGCATACACAAAGGGGGGTGTCTGAATGCAGTAGAGAGTTATCGGGTTATAAAGAGAAATGGAGTCCCAGTTTGTGAGACGGATGAACCTTGAAAACATTATGTTGAATAAAATAATTAAAAAAAAGAAACCAATAAACACCATACCATCCCACTTACATGAATTATATTTAATATACACATGCTTACTGATCATAGTTCATTATGGATTATTAACAGTGGATGAGGAACCTGCTGTCACAGCATGCTACAAATTGAGCTGCTAATGGCTAGGTAATGGTTATGAACCTACCAGTACCTCTGAGGAAAAAGTGTGAAGTTTTCTGTTGTGAAATTTAAAGTCTTGAGAGAGGGACCAGACTTCAAGCCTGTATACCAAGACATGAAGGCAACAACCCCAACTAAGTGGACCCCCGCACCCCACCTCAGGAAATATTCCCTTCAGAGGATGGCACTGAAGCTACAGCTCAAGGTGAGGGGCACTCCTGATCAGAGCACACAGGAGCAAATGACGAGGGAAGGACGGAGAGTGGAGCATATCCTGGCCCACCAAGCCCTGAGGACGATATTTTTGTCCAGTGCAGTCAATGCACAGAGAGGACAATAGGGCCAGCCCCACCATGAGACAAGATGTCCCTCACTGACCCGATTGCTTGGAGGGACTACACTGGGAGCAGTCTTCAGCAATTGTGCCCGATCTGACCCCACCACACCTGGACAAAGCACTCAGGGCGTGCAATAAGGCAACAAGGGGAACAAAGCAATGAAGTCCCAGTGCATACCAATAGAGACTTTGGGACCAGGGGAGGGCTGCCCATCAGGATCCACCGGGAAAACATTCCTAAAGGCCAAGAGACAGATCTGGAACTTTCAAAGGCTTTTCTTTTTTTGGTTGTGGTTCCTGTTCTTTGTTTGTTTTTGTTTTCTTCTGTTGTTTGTTTTGCTCTGTTTTTGTGCTTATTAGTGTCTCTACATATCTATTTACTTAAGATAGGTGGGAAAACCCATCTGGGAGGAGAAAACAACAGGACCAATGGTTCTGGATGTACATGGCAGAGGGTGAGGTGGGGGAAAGGAAGTGAGTGTTAACAAATCCAGGGACAAGGGAAAAGCCAGTGATCTAAAATTGATGGCGAGGAGGGCATACGAGGCCTAGTATGGCTTGATCAAGGCCAATGTAACTGAAAGGAATTGCTGAAACCTGAATGGAGACCAAACATGATAGTGGGACAAGAGGAAAGTAAAAGGAAATAGAGCAAAGATCCAGGAGGCAGAGAGCATATATAGAGGTCTAAATACAGGCATGCAAATATGTAAATATATTTATATACTAATTATCAAGGTAGCAGATGGACATTGGGCCTCTACTCAAGTACTCCCTCAATGCAAGAACACTTTGTTCTAATAACCTGGTATTCCATGATGATCAGCTTCCTGACACGATTGGTGAAGACTGAATGGGTGCATAGCAAATGTGGTGAACAAAACTGATTGTGTCTGGCTATCAAAAGATACAACATCTGGGGTCTTAAAGGCTTGAAGTTAAACAAGTGGCCATCTAGCTGAGAAGCAACAAAGCTCATTGGAAAGAGCACACCAGCATGAGTGATTGTGAGGTATCAATGTGATTAGGCATCAAACACCCAGAACAAAAAATTATTAAGATATGAAGGGAAGGCAGAGTGGAGACCCAGAGCCCACCTGTAGACAATTGGATATCCCCTTATAGAAAGGTCACAAGGAACAAAAGAGTCAGTCAGGAAATATGCAACTTTCCTCTAATTCTTTAATGCTTCCTCCTGCTACCCCCCAGTATCATGATCCCAAGTCTACCTTTCAAATCTGGCTAGACCAGAGCATGTACATGGGTACAGATAAGAGCTGGAAACACAGGGAATCCAGGACAGATAAACCCCTCAGGTTCAATAATGAGAGTAGAGATACCAGGAAGGGAAGGTGAAGGTGTGGGGAGAAAAGGGATCCTGATTACAATAATCTACCTATAACCCCCTCCCAGGGGGGTGGACAACAGAAAAGTGGGTGAAGGGAGACATGAGTCAGTATAAGACATGAAAAAATAATAATAATTTATAAATTATCAAGGGTTCATGAGGGAGAGAGGGTGGGGGAAGGGAGCAGAAAAAATGAGGAGCTGATACCAATGGCTCAAGTAAAACGAAAAATTTTTGAGAATGATGAAGACAACAAATGTGCTTGACACAATAGATGGATGGATTGTGATAAGAGCTGTATGAGCCCCCAATAATATGATTTTTTAAAAAGTTAAATTCTCAGAAACTCAATGGAACAGTTCTACTGCTGTTGGTTGACAAGGTTCAAAATCCACTTGCTAGGAGTTGGGATTGGGGTTAAAAGTGGAGCACAGTGAAGGACAGGAAGTCAGTGTTTAATCTACATTGAGTTTCTGTGAATAATGGTGAAAATGTCAAAATATTCACAAATCATAGGGTAATTTTGTCCTTATTGTATTTGAAACTGGATAGCAGTAGTGGTTGTATTGCATGGTGAATATAATTAATGACACTGAATGGTGCATGTAAAAGTAGATGTAGAAATATTTTATCACATACATATTTCCTACACCAAAATAATAAATAAAATATTTTATTTCTAAAAAGGAAACTGTTCTTAAAATGTGACATTTAAATACATGAGATATAAATTATTGAATAAATAATTGATATTATTTTATAATACCAAATCTCTAGATTAAAATAATAAATCTGACTTGAATGGAGAAAGCCTTGTATTTTGATGTCCCTTGTTGTATACTTTGAGCTTCATCTGGTTTTTAATATTTTCTGTGTTTTTTTATTTGTTTTAAGTTGGTGTTTATCTCTGTTGTATTATGTAATTGTTGTTACCATTTTTGACTCTCTGTTTTTTCTGTATCTATGCTTTTTGGTGTATGAAATATAAGTTAGTTCGATCTATAGCGACAATAACTAGAATAAGGTTTACTGGGGTTTGGTAGGAGAGATGGGGATAGTGAGGAGTTGATATTAAGGATTTCAAGAAGTAAGAAAATGGTTTTCATATGATTTTGGTAGTGATTGCACAACACTGCTTGAAATGAGTAAATTATCGACTGCTTTGTTGTTTGTATTTTGTCCTAATAAAATGGTTTTATCAGTAAGTTCCTCCAACATGGACTTTTGGTCACTGTTAACTCCCCTTGTAACACCCCAATATTACCAGTTAAGAAGAAAGATGGGTCTTACCGACTTGTCCAAGACCTTAGAATAATAAATAGAGCAGTGATCCCACTGTACCCAGTAGTGCCAAACCCCTGTACCCTCTTAGGGGAAATCCCTGGCTCCACACATTGGTATAGTGTCCTAGACTTGAAGGATGCCTTTTTCTGCATCCCGTTGGATAAACAGTGTCAGTTCCTTTTTGCCTTTGAGTGGAAGCTAGAGCAAGGGCAGTCACAGCAACTCAGTTGGGCCATTTTACCAATGGGGTTCAGAGATAATCCCCATTTATTTGGACAAGCCCTAAACCAGGACCTAGCTGGCCTTACTCTGGAAGGGGGCACGGTCCTACAGTATGTAGATGACCTCCTCATCTGCTCGGCCACTCGGGAACAGTCCATTGCCCATACAGTGCAAGCTCTAAACTTCTTGGTAGACAGAGGTTACAAAGTCTCCAGGGCCAAGGCCCAGCTAGTGCAACAGGAGGTAACCTACCTGGGACTAGTTTTGTCAAAAGGAAAGAAAAGGCTCTCCTCAGAGCGAGTAAGGGCAATAGTGGAGCTACCTGAGCCAGAAACGCGGAAGCAATTGAGGGTGTTTCTGGGCCTCACAGGGTTTTGTAGAATCTGGATTCCTAACTACGGACTCCTAGCCAAGCCCCTATATGAGAGCCTAAAAGGGAGGAGTGATCTCAAGCCCCTGCAGTGGGGTGCAGAGCAGAGGGAAGCAGTAAACCAGCTTAAGACTCTGATGCTCCAAGCTCCAGCGCTGGATCTCCCAGACCCTGCAAAGAAGTTTTTCTTGTACGCTCATGAGAGAAAAGGGGTGGCTCTGGGGGTGCTGGTCCAGAAGCTAGGACCTCAGCCTCAGCCAGTGGCCTACCTATCAAAGAGGTTAGATCCTACCTCTGCAGGCTGGCCACCATGCCTGCGAGCAATAGCTGCTGTGGCCCTCTTGGTCCAGGAGGCAGTAAAGATCACTATGGGAGGAAGTCTAGAGGTCCTGACTAATCACAGGATCTCCGAAGTGCTACAAGCGAAAGGCTAGAACTGGCTTTCTGATAGTCGCCTATTGAAGTACCAGGTTCTTCCTATAGAAAACCCTGATGTCACTACCCAGAATTGTAGCACACTCAATCCAGCCACATTGCTCCCAGATCCAGGGGAAAAGGCTACACCCCTCCATTCTTGCTTTGAGCTGCTGTCTACAAGTAACCTGCCACGACCAGGCCTCAATGACCAACTGCTGGTGGTTGCAGATTGTGTCTGGTTCTCAGATGGAAGCAACTTTGTGATTGAGGGAGTGCGCGAGGGGGGTTATGCCATTGTCTCCCTTGACCAAGTCATTGAAGCCAATCCCCTGCCCCCGGGAACTTCAGCCCAACTGGCTGAACTCATAGCCCTAACCCAGGGCCTTGAGTTAGCAGAGGGGAAGAAATTAACTTTGTTTACTGACTCCAAATATGGATTTCTGGTTCTCCATGCCCACTCTGCTATCTGGCAGGAAAGAGGATATCTCACCACTCAGGGAAGACCCATTAAGTAAGGGAGCCAGATCAAGGCACTCTTGGAAGCTGTCCAAAACCAGCTGACATGGCAGTAGTGCACTGCCGGGGGCACCAGAATGGGGACTCAGAAGTCGCTGTGGGAAATCGAGCGACTGACAAGGCCGCCAGGCAGGCAACCTTGGGCACCAGTGCCTCAGCTTCCATAAATGCCCTCATCCCCCAAATCCAGCTCCCTCTTCCAGACTATACGCCAGAAGAAGTGGAACAAGCAAAGACACAGGAATTCTGCCTTCAACCTGACAGATGGTGGGAAAAAGAAAACAAGCTCCTCCTACCACAGAGGTTACAGTGGAAAGTTGTGAAAGCCTTCCATGATGCCACCCACCTTAGCCATAAACCCTCCTTGACCCTGCTCACTCAGCAGTTCTGTGGGGCCAACTTAACCTCAACCATCAGGTCAGTAACTTCCCATTGTGCCACTTGTCAGACCAACAGTCCCCAAGGAGTACTCAGAAGTCACCTTGCTCAGCCTGTTCAACGCAAGGGATCCTACCCCGGGGAAGATTGGCAAATAGATTTTACTCAGGTTCCTGCTGCCCAGGGATTTAAATATCTTCTGGTGTTTATAGACACTTTTACCGGGTGGATTGAAGCATATCCCACCCGCACTGAAAAGGCTCACGAAGTGGTTAAGAAACTACTTCAGGAAATAATTCCTCGATTTGGGTTCCCCAAATCACTACAGAGTGATAATGGGCCCGCTTTTATCTCCCAAATCACTCAAACAGTCTCCCAACACTTGGGGATAACTTATCGCCTCCACTGTGCCAGGAGACCCCAGTCTTCAGGGCAGGTGGAGAGAATTAATCAACACCTGAATTTAACCCTCAGAAAGCTAATGCAAGAAACTCAGATGAGTTGGAAAGACGCCCTACCCATAGCACTATTGCGTCATAGGATTTCCCCACAGCAATCTACGTGCTTGAGCCCCTATGAAGTTTGATATGGGCGGCCGTTTCTTATAACAGAGCCAGCTGTAGACTCTCAGGGAGCCTTGATACAGCAATATACCACCCAAGTAGCCCAATGTCAGGAGGCATTCCATCAGTGTGGGCTCACTCAGGCCCAAGGGGAGGAAAAGTTGCCACCCTTGTGCCAGCCGGGAGATCTCGCTCTTATAAAAACTTGGAAGGATGGGTCCAGCCAGTCTGGAAGGAACCTTTGCCAGTAATTCTCTCTACACCCACTGTTGTCAAAGTCCCAGGGCAGAGTGCTTGGATCCACCATACCCGGGTGAAACCCTGGAAACCCTCACCCTCTGACCCCTCTAAGACAGAGGCGGCAGAAGAATACTCCTGTGAGCCACTGGATGGTCTGAGGATCGTATTTCACTGCCACCCCAGGATAGATGAGGGCTGCACAGATGAGTCTACCTCAAACCCCTCACAGCCTTTAGGCCAGTGAATACCTTCTCTCCGTTCCTGTGTTTACAATGACCAAAGTCTGTGACACTAACCTAACTTCAAGGGCACTGCCACCTTACAATCTTACCCATGTCTCACTTAATCTGTTCACCTGTTGTTTGTTTTCCAGTTCTCAGGTTACAAAGGCCTCTAAACCCAGTGTGCCATCTCCAGGACCACTGCCTCCAAAAACCCACCTCGACTTTATCTATCCTGGGCTCTTAATGGACAACCCCTTCTAACAGAGTAGGAAGGGTATGGACCCAAAATCCTACTACGCCCCTTTGTCAGCAGGAAGCAGCTAGAGATGTCGTTGTCCCGTACCCCAAAGATTTGGGTCCATATCTCTTCAGGGGGGAATGTTAGGTAGCTTAGCCTAGGGAATTGGGAAGTCCATTTACGCATGCCCAGGAGCGCCAGCAAAGGACAAAAGCTGGATTTTCCTGCTGGTGGGCCCAGATGGGCATTACACCTGGAGCAGCCCACCTGGGCCAGGTGACTGCAATTCAGCCAATGGGATCAACCTGGGGTCGTTCACCACACCACCCCCCGGAACCTTTGAAAAGGCAGGGACCGAGAGGGAGAGGGGTCTTATCTTGGCTTGCTTGTGCGGTCTCGTCGTCTTCGTGGGAGGGGAGAGATCCTTGCAGTCCCGGAGCAGTCTCTGCCAGGCCGCATGGTCAAAGGAATCCTATGGGTGCCACGTAAAACCTGAAGCTTCTTTTAACTCTCATTAAATTCACTTGGATCACGAGCCTGGCTTCTGCGTGAAATCTTTCTCGCGCGGAGCCAAGGACTGAGGCTGAAATCTAGTCCCGGAGAGAGAGACCTAACAGTAAGGAAAAAAGGATTTGAAATCAGTTATTGAATTAGTTCTGATTCATAGTGACTCCTTATATGTCAAAGTAGAATTGGGACTTATATGTTTTTGGTTACTAATTTTTGGAGCTAAAACAACAGATCATGAGATCTTTATTTAGAAGCACTGCTGCAAAAGCATAAGCAAAGTTAAAAATAAAGTTAGAGTGTTTGATTAGACAGCTGAGCAGGGAAAGGTCCCCCTCGCTACCCCCGTCTCTTGAGATCAATCTTTTCTAAGCAGAGCAGAAGAATTGTTCATTACCCAATTTTGCTTAAATTCAAGGCTGAGCCAAGCCAAGATTCAAGGGCCCATGAGGAGAGGAGACATTTGACAATCTTTAGTCAAGTTGGTCTATGTTTTTCTGTATATGAAACCCCGGTGGCATGGATCTATAGAAACATTAACTAGGAAAAGGATTCCTGGGGTGTTTGGCAGCAGTAGGGGTGGTGGTAATGAGGAGTTTACATCAACAAGTGTAGGAAGCATCCTGCTGATCAAGGTATTTACTAATGGGTGACTATTCAGTCCCCTGTACCTCTGTGTCTCTGCAGACAAGCATTGCAAAGTGACTGTTGTTTGTGACTTTGCTGCTAAAAGCATTGAGGGATAACTCAGCTATTTAAGATCTCTTTGAGGCTCTCTTGAATCTTGCATATCTGTGTGATTGTCTTTGAACCTAGTGCTTTTATTATTCTAAAGTTAAGAAACTATGACTAGTTAAGTAACATTTGCATAGATAAGAGTTTAGGAATGTTTAAATTCTTTGATGTTTGTTTTGTAATCAATTCCCTTGTGTACGAAAAGTATATAAAGCAAGCTTCAAAAACACTCAAGACTCCAGTCCATGAGATTGGAGTCCTCCCGATCCCATGCTTTGTACATAGCTCTTCTTTTCCTTTCATCCACACGCCTCAGTGCGAACCCAGCTTGGTGCGGGATAGCTGGTCTAATCCCCCGCAAACAAGCAATATGGCATCATTCGTCTATACTTACAATTCATTTGTTTGCTTATTCAATATATTTTAAAACATTCAATAAATATGGTAACTGAATACTTGATGCTCACTTGATTAGTCTAAGGTACAAATTTTTAAAAAATCAAATGAGATAAATATAAAAATGAAAAACAATATTTTCAATAACCTTTGCAGGTACCTTTTACATACATAAATAATGAGAATTTCTGCATATGTAATCTGGCCACTCTAGCATCATGAAGGCATTTGAAGCAGAGGCCATCTGTCCTGTGTAACTGAAAAGTTGCTGGAGGGAAGACATTTGTTGCCCATTCAGTACACTAACATAATAATATACTCATTATCTGATTGGATTTTATCTTTATCATTTTCAAATGTGGAACTTTAAAAAATAAAAAGAATATGTATACCACATTTGTAATGATAATAATAAGAATTCTAATGGTAGCAAAATTCTCTTTTGTCATGTTTATCTAATGTTTAATAAGGAAATTTTTACTCATCTTTACATTTTTTATAATAATCATTGTATACAATCTTCTACATTTTTTACTGAGAACACTTAACATTTCAGTTTAAATGTCAAAATAGTCGGTTATTTCTATCAAGAGTGATTAATTCCTGAAGCTGTGAGTCTGTAGCATTCATATGTAGAATCAAATGTTTCTCAGATGTATTCTATCTAAGTAATATATCTCAAATATATTACTATTCAAAGTAATGCCAGAACTATAAAAAGAGAATTCCAAAGTTCTACCATTCTTCTAATTATCTGTAGCTTTAGATGAGTTTGTAAAAAACAAACAAACAACAAGACAAGTATATTTGAGACTAGAAGAAAGTGTTTGAAGAGGTCCATTGACCCAAAAATCCACAACAGTTAACACCCTTCTGACCCCAATAGTACCCTGAATCACATGATACAATGTAGGTCAAAATAGCAAGCAAACAAAAACCACACTATGATGGCAGAGCTGTCCGGCCAACACATTTCATACAGCATCGATAATGTACTGGTCTACAATTATTCCTCCATGCCCCATCCCTACAATCAGCTCAGTAGTTTGAAACCACTCCGTGCCCAAAGGGTGAGAGAGGAGAAGTGGATTGTTGCAGTCCCAGAAACCACAGGGGCAGTGCTACTCTGTGCTATGGGTTCGACATGAATTCAACTTGAGGTCAGTGAGTGAGTGAGAGTCATCCATAAATGAAATTGTACTGACTACAATTTGTACAGAATTGCTACTTTAAACTCCCAGAGGAGTATTTGCTTGTAATGTTAATTTATTTCCATAGACCCTTCTCATATATTAATGAGCTTATATTTGCCACCACTTATATACAAGCTGGTTGCATTGAAATTTAAGAGAGATTTATCTATAATTCCCCTGTCTTCTAATTTTAAAGAAATGGCTCTAAATTTATTCTGATTGTATAAAATAAAGAGTACTTCTTATAAATCACCCTCTGAAATGCATCAAAAACCAACATGAATCTTCTCAATGTTACATCCTGAGAGGCTGAAAAACACCAGTATGCAGACCTGTCTGAACAAAACTGTGGAAAAAAATGACTAAAAGCCGCAAAATATACACCTGTAATAGTATTCTTTCATCTTCTTCAAAGGGTAGTGGAAATAGTTTAACTGAATTAAACAAAAGAAACATAAAACTTTTTATTGTGATTATTTATTCTAATTTTTCCAGATGTTATTATGAGAAAATATTATTAAATGTCAAAATCATTTCAGTTATTTTGTATAGGCATACATTATCTAAACAACAAGTATTTAATAGATAATTTTGAAAAGCTAACTAATAATGTAAAAAATTAACTGGTGAAAACAGCAACTTGACTATTCATGGTGCTCCAATAGACTCCATTTAATAAAATTTGAATTATGCATACAGCACATTCAAATTTTAAATGACATACTTAAGTATGGACATAAGATTAATACTTAATAAAAATACATTATTTAGTCCCCACAAAATGTACTTTAATATTAATAAAGCTTGCTGGTTTTAGATGTTGTTATCATTAGATACTAAGATAAACCTAAATAATATATACAATGCAAATTCAAAAACCATTTCATTGTCAAAATACATATATATACAAAAGTTATTATCTAATCTGCTAGATTAAAATTACCTTAGATAACAAATATATTACAAAATATTATGTTCACAATAATTTTTATTAATTTTTAAACAAATGTGCTCTTTTAAAATAGCATATGTATAGTATACATACAAGGCAAAGTCAAAACATTGGCTATGAAATCATAGAACCGGGCAAGATATGACAAAATAATGATGTATAAATTACCAAGGGCACACGAGGGAGAGGGGAGAGGGGAGGGAGAGGGAAAAAAAAGAGGACCTGATGCAAGGGGCTTAAGTGGAGAGCAAATGCTTTGAGAATGATTGGGGCAGGGAATGTACGGATGTGCTTCATACAATTGATGTATGTATATGTATGGATTGTGATAAGAGTTGTATGAGCCCCTAATAAATTGTTTAAAATATATATATATATATATATATATATATATATATATATATATAAACATGAGGCTATCATTTCCCAATTATTCCTCTATCCTACTCTATATAACTGCAGGCACTGTTTGCATCTTTCATACCCTTTCTGGAGGGATTCGGCTGTTTTCAATGTATACCACGTTCAAGTGGCAAATTTGACACTCTTGGACAAGATCCATCAAGTTCCTTTTGATAGTACAGAACATAAGAAGTTTAGAAGAAATGATCAAGGGTTGTAGGATGGATTTGGGTAAGGTTTCCCAACAAATTCTCCTAGGCTAGCATTAGCTACCCTTGAGAAATGGGCAGGTGGATTGTCACGATGGGTGGAGGCGGGGAGGGGGGAATTCCTTGCCATAGCTTTCTGAGCTGACCTTGCTGCCTTGAGTTCATGTGGTCCAGCGGACCTCCTCAGAAAGCAGCTTTGAACGACCTACTTTCGAAGGCACTCTAATAATAAACTGAGGGTGTTCGGAGAGAACGCAACTGCAGCCATCTACCAATCATGTAAGCATGTGCAAACATGTTTTGTTTGAATCAGGCCACGTACATATGAATCTGAAAACTAGTAATGATACTTTTGAGTTACCTCCATGTAAATGTATAAATATATAACAAAATCTTAAGTTCAATTGTTCACATCTTGTGCCTAGGTCCTACAGGAAGGGCTTTAAAAAACAATAAATACAAAATTTACATTATCAAAGAAACATGACAGCTAAAAAGGTTCTCTCACGAAGAAAAAAGTAAATCTTATAAGCATTTTAAGTAAGGTACTAGCAATACAATGGAGATTAAAAAAGACAATGGGAACTCATAAAGAGAAGTAAAAATATAATTCAATGGAAATACAATTCCCTGCTAAACACTAATTTCCAAAGAAACACAAAAGCAGAAATTAGTTCCTATCAATTATATGTGTTCCTTATAAACTGTAATTATATTTCAATTATTTTTTATAATATTATTTCAGTGAAAAAAATTAACCAAAAAAATCAAGGAACAAAATATCATATCATTGTGAATGAGGGGGAGTGCAGATTGGGGACCCAAAGCCCATCTGTGGGCAAGTGGTCATCTCCTTACAGAAGGGTCACAGGGAGGAGACAAGCCACTCAGGGTGCAGTGTAGAAATGATGAAACATACAATTTTCCTCTAGCTCTTCACAAATTTAAAATATATTATAAATTGGCAAAAAAATTGTGTATGACTGGAACTAAAATATTTTGTCATTTTACCTCATATTTCAGACCATTTTTATTTTAGTTTGAAGACAGGAATATCGCCTAAGTGGTGTTCTACATTTAAAGCTTTTCAACATTTATGTGACAAGTTAATCATTTTAAATGGCAGGCAGAGTGGAGTGTAACAATATATGCATTAAAACATTATATATGAAAAAACATATTTTAACAACATCACTACATTGTTACTCTGATGAAATGTTAGATTTGACTACCACTTTTTAATTTTCTTTTCCAGTGACATATTTTAAGGGGAAAGATGGGTCTGATAAAACTTTGGAAGTACTTTTTAACAATATAAAACTTAATTTGGCATAGATATTGTATAAGTGATAAAATAAAATATTTAAGATCAGTGTTTACTAATAGACATTAAATTATTTTAACATGAAAATATGCACTACACTCTTTTACTCTGTAACCATGTTTCCAGAGAAAAGAGGCTCAAATTTTGGTAAAAACTTTACTATTTTCTTTCCTGTTTCTTTTCTGTTTTCAGTTTTTTAAGATATGCTTTACCTATCAGGTTAAAAAACTTATCTGAAGCAAATTTCCCTTTACATTTATTGTGATACTGAAATTATTTGGCAGTGTGGGATAAATGTTGAAATGCTTGCCCCAAGGCTAACAGTTCAAAGCCTGTCAGGCACTCCTGAGGAGAAGCAAGGGACTCTGATTTGCATGGGCTGTACTGCAGGAATGCTTATGTGTTGGGTGGCAATCTGTAAAATTGGCAGTTGGAAACAACCAGCCCCTTTGCAAGAGAAAGATTGGACTTTAAAGTCCCATAAACTGTAACAGTCCCCGAAACCCACAGGGACAGGTCTACCCGGTCCTTTAGGGTGTTTAAACAGCCCGCATCAGCTTGGGGACAGTGTTTCATGGCGTTTTGCTATAGCAGGAAAACCTACTGTTTGGATCTGCGAGGAGGAATGAACTTGAAAGCAGTAGGTTTGGTTTGGGTTTAAATGAGTTTAAGAAAGGAGAGGTGTGTTGTCTGTGTAGTTGTATTGTCAATATTGAAACAATAAAATTCATGTCACTATCAAAGTGAAGGGCAACATTTAAGGGATGGTTTGGAGAGCCACACATCTGCTTCAATGAAGCTTAACTTTTTCTTTTTCATGTTCATACTGTCTCTATATTACTCCCGTAGAATAAGTTAATATTCATATCCTCAATAATATACCTTTTAGTCTATTATTTACTTGAAAATTAGGACAATGAAAATTAAAATTTCTCTGTTAAGTGCAATTGATTCCCTTTCCAAAATTTTTCTACATTTAAAAGTTCAACCTTAAACGGTATCAGGTGGCCAGGAATCAAACCAATTCAGAGAGGAAAGAGGCAGAAAATTATTGTTGTGAGGATGGTACTTCTCATAGGTTATCTCATTTTATCATTGATAGGAATCCACTCTGTGTGTGCGTGCGTGTGTGTGTGTTTCTTGGGACCAGCCTCATCATCAAGCATTGCATCTTCTTTATCTTAACGCCTCAGAATATTATCCTATGTCGGAAATAAAGTAAATACTTGAAGAATCCATGAGATAGTTTGACTGACTCATCTTTATTCTTCTTTAACAGACTTTTAATCCCTCAAAAGCAAATTTATAAAGAAATTTTGCACTATGAGACTAAACATTTCCTTAGGATGGTGACATACTTACTTAACAAGTATAGCAATATTACAAAATAGACATTATAGCAATACTTAACAACTCAAATAATTTTAATAATTAAGAATTTATTGGCCAAATAATTTAACCTGTTTACTGAGAAAGCACTGATAATTTTTGTGCCCAAGTATTAACACAAAAGCGCATGACTGAAGGTTGTTTCATTTATTCTCTCTTACACAGTGGTAGCCAACAAACTGATTACTCACTCATTCGCTCACTTACCCTTAGAAGCTGTCTTCGACTTAAACAAATGTTGTACTGGGACTGACATTGATCTATACTTCAGACCTGGAACAAAATTTAAATGATTAGTAAAACAGACAGGTTCTCACCATTGATTACAGTTTAATGGACTAGAAAGAAATTATAGACTCAAAATGCAATTTTAATTAAGAAGAATCAGAAAGTATATCTTTAAGGAATTTTAAGATAAGTGTACCTTAAAATAGAAATGGGAACTAAAGTGTTAAAGCTAAAAGTAACAATTTTTAGTTGAACCTGTAGCTAAAAAATAGGTTTGGCAATGCCATCACAAACATTGTTAGACATTTAATTAAATTTATTTGTTATAATTAAGAAGAAGGAAATCTAGTCTCATTGTGATTAGGACGTTTATTTTTGATAGGTAAACCTGCTTGTAACCACGGAGAGGACGTTATCAATAGTTCAGTGATTTAGTGGATAGATCATTTGAAGCAGAGACAGAATGGAAGGTGAGAGAACAAGGAAGAAAGAAAAATGAAAGGTAGAAAATTGAACCAATCCTATTCTGGCCCCAAGAAGAAATCCTTGTCTAACTGAATTGGGGTGAGGTAGAACCCTTAGCAAACTATTTTCTTGTTTATTTTCCCACTGGGACACCTCACAGACTATAATAATTACCACTTTCTACAAACTCTCAGATTTGGAACAGTAGGATATCAATCAAAAAAACTACTGTTACAAAAATTCCACTTGATATTTTTGGTATTTCCCCCTTTCGGAATTCCAGCCATCCAGCTGTGCAAATCAACTATGAAGTAGAGGAAATGAGAGATAGTGTGTGTATCTACTTGGCTAACTCAGGAGCTGAATTACAATTCCACTACTCATCCTGCTATTTTTTCCATATTTAGTTAGCTTTCAAAATATAAATAGCATTTCACAAGATTGGAAAGAATCTTCTTTGATTCAAGTAGAGTCATTGCCCTAGTATGCTGACAATAAATTCGAATCATCTGATTTTCTATAAGTTAATGAAATCCTGTTCAAATAATAATATTATTTATGCTATCAACCACAATCATAGACATATTTTTCAATCAAATTTTGTCCCTGAATCCTGTGTATGTTTATGCTATATATAATTTACAGTCTGTGGAATGCCATCAAGAATGTCAAGCATGAAGAAAGCAAAGGTCATTAAAATGACAAGAAAGAAATGCCGGGTAAAATGGGTGTCAGAAGACTCTGACTTGCTCTTGAACATAGAGTAGCTCAATAAAATAAAGTACATAAAACATAGACGAGAAAGCACAGAAAATTTCAAGGACAGTTCTAGAAGATTCTGTGTTAGGCTCCATTCTCTAATGATTCAAATCTGGGACTTGAAAGCAATGCTGATGAAGATGAAGGATGTTAGTCTTTTGTGTGGATTATACATCAATAAGAAGAAAAGTAAAAATCCCCAAACCAATAGATGACCTAATGATAAAGAGAAAGTTTACAGTTGCAAATATTGCATTTTGTTTCGGCTCACAATCAATGCTCACAGAAGCAGCAGTCAATGAATCAAATGAAATGCTGCATCGGGCAAACCTGCTGCCCAAAAAGTCTCTCAATGTTGAAGAGCGAGGATATCAGTTTGAAGATGAGTGAGCTTTACCCAAGCCACAGTGTTTTCAGTTGCCTCGTAGACAAGTAGATGCTGGACAATGAAGAAGAATGACTGCACAAGTGACAATGCATTTGAATCATGGCATTGACAAAGGTATCAAAAGTGGATTGCCTGTGGACTGGCAAAAGAAAAATCTGTCCTGTAATAAGCATAACTAGAATGTTCCTTAAGAGCGAAGAGGGTGAAATTCCATCTCAAGTACTTCGGACAGGTTAGCAGGAGAGGGCAGAGCTGGAAAAGGACTTCGTGCTTGGTGAAGCAGAAAGTCCCCATACAAGAGCAAGAGCTATCATGGATGGGATGACACAGTGGCTGCAACATGAGGCCAAACCTAATGGTGGTTGGGAGGAGGCTGCAGGATGTGGCAGGTCTTTGTCCTTTTGGACCTTGTGTCCTTGGGAGTCAGATCCAACTCATAGGCATTTAACAATATAACAACATATATCCCATAACTGAAAGTTTTGGACTATTATCCTACTTTTAGTTTTGCATTTATACTAAAGTATCCATTTATTCCAAAAGCAAGGGATGTACCAGTAAAATTGTGGGGAATTTGAATGTACTTGACTTTTTAAAACTCTGGTAGTGAAAACCATAAATGTGCCAGGTTGAAAGGATGGATTTGGAAGACCATTATTTGACATCTCAAACCTCAAGTCTTGTGGTCTACTTCTAAAAATATGTGCCGTTACTGAGTATAGTTCTATTCTGATAAACATTAGTTTATTATATATCTGAATCCACTCAATATTATTTTGTTGATGTTGTTTGTTTAATGTGTCTATATGAAGATTCTTCTTTAAGACAAAGGTAAAAGTTAAAATATTTATAATTTTATTGAATTCAATTTTAGTGTAATTACATACATGATCCAAAAGGGCATGGTTATGGAATATGTTGTATACCATCAAGAAATGGTTTCTCAATGAGGTGATACTTTAAATTAGATGTGAATGACATTTAGAACCTTATTAGTTGTTTCTCAGACTTTCATGGCTTATGTATAGTGATGCGGATGTTATGTCACTGGTATATCGGTTACCAGTAGGATCACTGATCTTCAACAGGTTTCTGAGAAGTTTTCTTACTAATGCATACTGTTCTTGTTCCTATGTTCCATCCCATTGATTCTGACTTACGGTGACCCTATGCACAGTAGAATGAAATGGTGCCGGGTCCTGTGAAAGTCTCACAGATTGTGGCTTTGCTTGAGTCCATTGTTGCATGACATTGTTGCTGCCACAGTGTCAATCCATCTCCGTTAGGGCCTTTCTCTTTTTGGCTGCACCTCTACTTTACCAAACATGATGTCATTCTCCAGGATCGGTCTCTCCTGACAACATGCCCAAAATGTGTAAGATGCAGTCTTGCTGTACTTGCTTCTAAGGAGTAGTTGGGGTGCATTTCTTCTGAAACTGATGGTTTGTCCTTTAAGCAGTGCTTTGTACTTCCATTATCCTTTGCCAGCACCACAGTTCAAATGCATCATTTCTTCTCCAGTGTTCTTTAGTCAATGTCCTACGTGCGTATGAGGCAATTGAAAATGACATGGCTTAGGTCAGGCATACCTTATTCCTCCAAGTAACACCCTGACTTTTCAATACTCTAAAGAGGCCTTATGCAGTATATTTACATAAAGTGGTCTTTTGATCTTTTGACTGCTGCTTCCATGAGCCTTGATTGTGGATCCAAACAAGAGAAAACCCTTTACAATTCAGACCAGGAGGAAGGAAATGGTGATTCACTGCTAGAAAACGTGGACAGTGACACGCAATGAGTGGCAGCAGAACATCATATAATCTACTGTTGGGAGTTGAGCCCTTCAGTGTGGCGGGCGCTCATAACAAAACCAAGGAAGAGTTGCCTTCTCAAACGTCCATGAAGTTTAATGACATAGATAAATTCAAGCTTTTCAGACTTTCATTTGGCATTATAGAATGACTCAACATAAGAAGCTACACCTGGAATTATCCATTAATAATCAGAATGTGCAACTTAAAATATTAAAATACAGGAACATTAGAAGTCATAAAAGTAACAGAAAAGATGTAAATTTCAATATCTTTGTCATTTATTAACTAAAATGGATTGGTTTTAACCATTTTGGAATTGAACAATGACATAGTCAACTATGGTTGGAGTGACAAATTGATGATGGTTAGCATTATGTTCATCATCAAAAAGAACATATTAAGTTATATTCTAAAGTACAAAATTGCCAATGATAAGATAATATACACTCCTACAAGGAAGATCAGCTAGCACAACTATTATTTGAATTTTCCCATCAGCTACTAAAGACAAAGAGGAGGAAATTGACAATAATTACCACCATTTGCAGTCTGAAATTGATTAAACATGCTACTGAGATATATTTGTAGATGTTGGTGATTTGAAATGAAAAGCTGAGAACTCGCAAAAAATTGCACCTAGAAAACACGGTCTGGGTTATAAAATGAGGCTGAGATTGCATGATAAAATTTTCTACCATCACCTGATAACACTGACCGACAAATATTTTGGTGTTTCAAACTTTTGATTTGTTTTTGGGTATATTTGACCTTCTGATTCCAAAGTGGCACCAGTTTTCTCTTACCAGCTATAATTTTTGAGATAGAGCATATATCATATTATACTGCTCACTCATAAAACATAATAAGGATTTTTCTTAATGCAGTGTTAGGTAAACTGAGATAGAGGAAATGCATGCTTCCCTTATTTAAAGTAGTGTTATCTTAAAAGGGGGCCAGCGTAAGAGTTAGTGTACAATAAGTAAGGAATCTTGAGGGCATCGTGGGTCATGTGTGGGACAGCAAACCAAGGGGTCAGCTGCAGCAGCTGCACTGCAAGAGAAAGATGAGACTCTCTGATCCCATAAAAAGGTATTACCTCAGAGACCCACAAGAGACGTTCCACTTTGTCGTACTGAATGACGATGAGTTGAAATCAACTAAGTGGTCATGAGTTTGGTAAAATAAATAGAAAGTCAAATGTTCTGAAACCCCAAATGGGTCGGTCTGTAAGCTGAACTTCCTTTATTAAAATTAAAATATTCCAGTGTTGTGAAAAGAAGTTAGAATTTAGAATTTTACTATAAGCAAGAAGTTAGAAGTTAGAATTTTTACTATAAATAAATTTGGTGTCAACCTCTCATTTAAAAAATGAACATGAGTTATACATTAATTTATATATTGAAACATATTCTGAAGTGCTGCCTGCATAATTTTAAGGAAAAAATTGTATCTTCAGAATATTTATTAAAATATTTACGAAGCTTTAAATTCTAAATTTCTGTGAAGCTGACACTCTACATTTCCTTCAATGTTTCCATAGATGTGCCTTTTCAATGTTTGTGTAAATTGTGCACCTTTCTCACTCTGTGTTCTGGCTTTGCAGTATTCAATGTGTATTCTCTGTATATATTGCTCACCCCCCCAAACCAAAAAGAAAAGTCCCCTGCCATCTAATGAGTCTAAGTCATAGTGATTCTATAGGGCAGAGAAGACCTGCCCTTCGGCTTTCCAAATCCTAAATCCTTTAAAGGGTACAGAGTGACAGGTGTGTTTGAACCATTGACCTTATCATTAGCAGCGCAATATGTAACCAACTAGCAGCCATGGATCCATGTACAGCTTCCCTTGTTATTTCCTTAAAACCCAATTATTTAAGAAATATTTCTTTTTATCTTATGTAACTTAAATTCTCATATTAAAACTAGTATGATATATTAATAAATTAGCATAACTTAATAGGTGACAGCATAGTAGAAAGTCATAGTTGAGAAACTAGAGATGATGTAGTCTATCCAATGAAAATTTTTGATTCAGTACCCCAAATAATCCAAAGAACAGGTCTAGAAGTCAAGACACCAAGAAAAGAAAAATTGTCAGACTGTTCTTTTTTCAATTGAAAATACCTCCTTTTGACAATGTAAACATTAACCTTGTCAGATGATGTCTACAAGAAACAAGTCAAATTTTAAAAAGAGTCAATCAACTTTAGTTAAATGATTTATAATAAAATAGAATAAAATAAAATTTAAAAATAACCTTAGTTGTAAAGATTTTGGTCTTCTCTATACTGAGCTGTAATCCACACTGAGGGCTGCAATCTTTGATCTTCATCAGCAAGTGCTCCAAATCCTCCTCCCTTTCAGAAAGCAAGGCTGTTCCAGGTGCCTACCCCAGGTAGTCAAAAACCTTTCTCCAATCCTGAAGCCATATTCTTCTTCACCTAGTGCAGCGTCTTTCTTGATGATTTGCTGGATAAATATGGTAAGAGGACACAACCCTGATGCATACTTTTTATTTTAAACCACACAATATGCTGTTGTTCTATTTCCAAAACAGCCGTTTGACCTGGTACCAATTCTGCCTGAGTCCAATGAAGTGTTCTGGAATTTCTATTCATTTCAAGGCTATCCATAATTAGTAATATTTTACATAGTTGAATCCTTTGGCATAGTGAATAAAACACAAGCAAACTTCTTCGAGGATCCTCTCTATCAGCCAAGATGCATCTGACAGTAGTAATCATATGCCTTCTTCCAAATCCTCTCTGAGGCCACCCTGAACCTCTGGCATCTCCCTGTCGATATACTTGGCTTCCTTCAATGTATAATCTTCAGCAACATTTTACTTTCTTTTTCTAAAATCATTTTATTGGGGGCTCATACAATTCTTATCACAATCCATACATACATTCTTTGTGTCAAGCACATTTGTACAGTTGCTGCCATCATCATTCTCAAAACGTTTGCCTTCTACTTGAACCTTTATTATCGCTCCTCATTTCTCTCCCTCCCACCCCACTCCCTCATGAACCCTTCATGATTCATAAATGATAATTATTTTGTCATATGTTACACTGTCCGACGTCTCCCCCTGCCCACTTTTCTGCTGTCCAGCCCCCATGGACGAGGCTATACGTAGATTCTTGTAATTAGTTCCTCCTTTCCACCCCACATTCCCTCCACCCTCCAGGCATCGCCACTCTCACCACTGGTTCTAAAGGGGTCATCTGTCCTTGATTCCTTGTGTTTCTAATTGTTATCTGCTCCAATGTGCATGCTCTTGTCTAACCAGATTTGTAAGGTAGAGTTGGGATCATGATAGTCAGGGGGAGGAAGTGTTTAAGAACTAGAGGAAAGTTATATGTTTCATCATTGCTACCATGCACCCTGACTGGCTCATATCCTCCCACAAGCCTTCAGTAAGGGGGTATCCAGTTGTCTATAGATGAGCTTTGAGTCTCCACTCTCCACTCACCCTCATTTACAATGATATGATTTTTTGTTCTTCGCTGCATGATACCTGATCCCTTCGACAGCTCATGGTCACAGAAGATGGTGTTACCATATGACCCAGCAATCCCCCTACTGGGCATATATCCAGAAGAGGTAAGAAACAAACCACGGCCAGACATCTGTGTTCCAATGTTCATTGCGGACAGATCACAATCGCAAGGAGTTGGAAACAACCCAAATTTCCATCAACATAAGAATGGATTAAAAACTGTGGTACATACATAAAATGGAGCACTATGCATCGCTAAAAAGCAGTGATGAACGCATGAAGCATATCACCAAATGGGAAGAACTGGAGGAAATTATGCTAAGTGAAGTAAGCCAAGCCCAAAAGGACAAGCATACATGAGTCCACTGTGGAAAGTTTATTTAAGAAAAAAATAACAGAAAACTGCAAAAGGGGCACAGAGAAAAAGCTTCTGTATACAAACACTTCAGGGTAAGGTGCAGGTAGTATGGCAGGGGCCAGACCAAATCCAGGGGTACATATGGTAGCCAACTAAAAAGAGGGCTTGAAGGAGAAACAATTTTACTTTCATGTGACATCAATGATGTTGTTTTATAATTTGATCATTGTTAGGGTCTCGTCCAGCGAGACCCTCACGCAGTGACCCGGAGGGGCAACGAACCTGGATGGGAAAAAGAAAGCGAGACATGGGGCAAGACAAATGCTGATCAAGCCCATTTATTTTGCCAAAATTCTGGGTATATATTCACAACAGAGAAGGAAGTGGGAGGCACATATTCCAATGAAGCACACTGTGTAACAACCGCACACTGTACAACAACCAATGAGCCACATGTTCCCAATAAGGTACAAAGGGTGCGAGACAGTACTCAAAAACATCGTGGTGACGTACGGGTGAACTTATCATTATGTTCCTAATATGGTATATCTGCAGTTCAATGGGTGCTCAGTACTTTGACTAATGGCAACAAGGTCAGTTATCGGAACTGCCCATGCTACAGTAGCTTGGAATGTGGGGGCAAAGTTGGGCAGGAAACAAAGCCTTGCTGTTAGAAAGCAGCCAAGTTTCTGCTACGTGGCTGAGGCCAGGGTCTTAATGGCTATCGGCTCCCAACAGATCATACTGCTTGGTAACATTTAAAAAAAAAAAGGTTACATATATGAATCTCTTCCAGATAGTTGACCAAATAAGTGTCTTCCAAACTTCTTGGCATAAATAAGTAAGTCCTTCCAGTAATTAATTAACCTGATGAAATGTTTCTATTGTTTTTCTACCAATTCCTGGAGCCTTCTTTTTGGCTGCTGCTCTCACTGCTTCCTTCAGTACAGGGTAAAAGAGCCCTTGTGAGTTTCCAAGGGTGTAAGTCACTCTTAAGGGAAAGAAATTCCTCTCTTACCCCGATGGCGCCGCTGATGTTTTGGAACAGCGGTCTGCACCCTAATCCTTACGCCAACACAGCTCTTTATGAAGAGAAAAGATTGGGAAAATACATTTATTATTTTAATTGGAAATCTAAGTGGGTTGTGAGCTTTATACAAAGCTGCATGATGGAATAACACACATTTCCTTTATCATAGCTGGTAAATTTGCATTTTATTTCCTGGAAATGTGCTTTAGTTCTAGAAGACAGAATATTCCTTAGCTTAACGCAGTATTCTGTGCAGAAGACCACTGTGAGTCATCATTGAATCAATGGCAGTAAGTTTTTATCCTTGTTTTTCCCCAAAATTTCAATTAATTGCTGTACCCCCTACATATATATTATACTATATTTATGTAAATATATATATGGTACAGGAGTTACTTAAAACTCTTGAAAACTCAAACTCTAGAAAAAAACAAAAATATAAGAGTTTAAGAGTTTTAAGTAATTCCTGTACCATATATATATAATTATTTTTCTCATCATGCTATGGGTTAGACTAGACATTGGATTACTAGCCTCAAGATCCCCAGTAAAAAGTTCACCACTCTCAGAAGGAAATAGGTGAAAATATCTTTCCTGTAAAGATTTAACTCTTGGAAACACAAGGGTTTATTTGAGTTAGAATCAAGTAAATTTCAGTGGCATTTAGTTATATACTGATACTGATATTGCAATTGATATATACACAGTATATTTTTATAGAGAGGTAGGTAAGGGTATCTATGTATTTATATGTATGAATTTGTACATTCAATGCTCCAGACTTGAGTTGTCATAATAAAAAATTCTAGGAATAAAATTTTAAATGATGCAGGAAATATCTAAACATTATAGAAGGGATACACAAAGTCACTGTACCAAGAAGAGTTGATTGACATTCCAACATTTCATGAGGCAGCAAATGATCAGGAATGAAGATACTGAAGGAAGAACTCCAAGCTGCGCTGATATGGAAAGAAATTGTCCAAGCTGCATGAAGGCCTGAGTCAAAAACAAAGTTCTTGGAATTGGCGGAATGGCAAATGGAATGCTTCCACAAGCTGGAGAAACCCTGGAAGAACTCACTCCTTTATGGCAAAACAATCAGATACTTCTTAGTGATTACAGCAAAGAAAGGTAACCCGAACAAGTTCAGAGATTAGCAAATAACTACATTGATATAATGTGCAAGTAACCTTTTGCTAAAGATGGTACATAAAACGATGCCAGCAATACAGAGCTTGTGATGGAAGAAACTGAGGCTGGATTCAGAAGAGGCCATGGAACAGGGAATAGCATTTCTGAGGACACATGGATATTAGTGGGAATAAGAGACTAGAGAAAGGTATTACTTGTATCTTATTGATCATGCCAAAGCATCTGACTGAGTGGATCAAAGTAAACTATAGATAACAAGGAAAACAATAGCAGTCACATGGCTACATGTTTGTTGTCAGAGGGGCTAATACTTTGATGCTGTCTCTTCATAAGACCACTGCCCTTTCAAAGTGCATATGCCCTTTTATTTTTCATGAATCACCTCAGCTATATTTATTAATCTGCACTGTCTGAAAACTGCCGTGATACTCACAAAGTGTGTTGAACATACTTAAATTAAACTTCCTACAATGATGCTATGCATTATTTTGTGAAATACAATTCTCTGTGACATTATAGCTGTGTGATTGCATAGAAATTGCTGTTTCCATCCCCCTGGAAACAATGGCAACTGAAATGATTACACTGTGCAGTATCCCAAGATGTAGTCCATTTCATGCTTTTATTTATTTATTCTCAAATTCACATATGCATGAAGTATAACAGTTGTTTTCTTATGCCTCTTTCCATCCGAATATATTGCCTATTTATTCTAATTTCAACACTATGTATGTAGCCATTATAAAAGAGTGTCTCTAAGTAAAAACAATTCTCTTTCAAAATAATGCAAGTTTCAGTTGTTCCTGAGCCTGGAGTACTGAGGATGTATTAAATTCCCTGGACTAATTAAACTATGTACTTGACATAGGAATTCTGATTTTCTGTCTCATGCACACATACACAAAGTTTTAAGTTAGGGACTCTGAGTCACATTAGCAGGGAATTCAATTTCATGTGGAGAACAGTTGAGACTACAAATGAATAATGGTTTTACAGATGAGATATTGCTTAAAATGGGAAAAAGTATTGTTTTAAAGTAAACACAACCTATAGTTTATATTATTATATTATTCCATCTCTACTAGTAGTTAAAACATACTCTATATGAAATCATTTCAATTTTTGTTTATTTAAAGTGCAATAAATAGGGTAATATATTATATATAAACATTGCTAATATACATTGGTACGCTTGCACAACATATATGATCTGACAGATCCATATATATATATGGATATATATCTATTGTCCTTACACAAACAGGGATACACAGTGTAAATGAGTAAGTGCAGGTTTTAAGCTTTTTTGTAGAAACCGACTAAAGCTTGAGATTTTAGCATCCTTCATTGATTTGTGGTGAAAGTTGAAGATTTTGTGCTTATGGTTTATATATCTTACTCATGACAACCAATAAACCCAAGCTCACTATCTTCCAGTGAGTCAATGCTATCTCATAGAGAACCCCCCACCCCTACCCCTTGGATCCCCCAGTGGTTTCTGAGACTGCAGCTGAGAGTAGAAAGCTCAGTCTTTCTCTTGCAAAGCTGCTGGTCGTTATGAACTGTGATCATTTGGATCACAGCCCAATGCATAACCACTACACCAAGAGTATAATATAGATTCTAATAAAATCTATTGACATATCTTCATATCTTCTATCATTTTATTTATGAAAGGTGGCCAGGGTACAGGTGAGTGCTTTGGAGATACTAACAGCAATGAAGTGTTTTGGAGCATTGTCATATATTTTATATAGTTTACATTCAGATGGGTAGTTTAGATCTTATATTAATAATAAATTAATTATATCAATAAATATAAAAGTAAATTTTCTGGAGTTGAATTTTAATTTCCTGGTTTTTTTTTTCTTTTACTTTTTCCCCCATTTTTAAAATGTGCAACTATTTCCAAATAACATGCTGTGCCACATCCCAAGTATCAAGAAACCTGCCCATACAGGTGCTTTTCACTTCTGGAAGCTGTATGGTTTCCAGCTGAAAATAGGACCAATAAAATAAATATTGGTTCCGATTTAAAATATCGCAATTATAAAAATTCATTTAACAACAAAAACATGTTAGTATTTTCCTTTCCATATTAAATCATTTCATCTGTATGATTTAACTTAGAGTTGCGAGTCAATTTATTTCAAGTTTATTTTTCTTAGCTACTTATTTAATTTTAAAAGATAATTCTATTTATTACTGTTATATTTAAGATCATATTTGTATAGTTCAATATTGACTCAAATCATTTTGCAAGGAAACATTCTTTATTGCTTCAGGTTCCTGAATATTATCAGAGACTTTCTAACCCTCTGACGACATGTGGGCCAGTCTGCAACTTCCTTGTGTTATATATACCACATTTTATTCAGTTGGGTGACCCTAAGAGTCAAAAGAGGGACATTGAAATGAAGACATCATATGTGTTTTGTGGGAGAAAAAATGTTTAAATATATATACATATATATATATATATTTAGCTTTAAAATTAAAATTAGTGCTTGAAACAACATTTCTCATTTACTTTGAGCAGATGAAGTTTCCATAAATGTAAACATCTTAGAGCAGGATAAAATGTGTACTTTACCTTCATAAAAGGTAGATTATAACCTGGCACCATTCTGGTGTTCAGTAAGCTACATTATCGCACACTTAGTTCATTAGATTGTACACATAGTAAGAACCAAGGCATAAATCAATTATCAAAGTAATTAATTTCACATTTTTTACTAATTGAGTCAACAGAGTAATTACTGTGAAAATTTTACTTTCTGAAGGAGAAACATTAATTAATTATAGGCTGTTATGTTGACTGCAGGAGCTAACTTCTGCATTCTGCATACACAATATTTTTATCTGTAAATATACCGTGATACAGCACAAATTATTCTGATAATAATAATACATTCTATGCTTTCTAAAATCAGCTCCTATTTAAATTGTATTTAATACAATAATCTGTGTGTACTTATAAAAATAATAATCTGAGTGTATTTATCATAGTTTTCCATTAGGACTCAACATGAGAGATAAAATGTAGAAATTATATATATATATATATAAAACATATGATGAATTTACTACTAATACAAGATAGCACCCAGTCTTTAAATTATCCATAAAACATAAGCTAACTTAAAATTCTCCCACATTTATTCAATCTGTATGTGAATGCAAGGAACAAGGAAAACTGGAGAAGAATTAATGTCTTTTGATTTGCGGTCTGGTGAAGAATATTGAATATTCCATGAGCTGCCAGAAGAATTAACCCTTGTATTATCATAATTTATGTTATTGAAAATGGTACTTACAATTTACTAGGTTTTCATCTTGAAAAATTCTACAATGATAGCTGGAAATATGGCCCTGGTGGTCAACAGATACTTGTGTGCTTGAATTGTGAGTTTACTTCATCACCTGTTCCCTGACTTGCGTACACTTTTATCTACACAGAGAAAATCTACTCCAATATAAAATGATGAAAATGCTCTTTCTGCTATCAGTGGATTTATGGATATCTTTTTGATATCGAAAAGCAAGAAATTGGTGATTGAGACAGGAAAGTAGGGGCAGTGTTATTGAATGCTCACATGATCTAGGAGAAAATTGAAGATTTTTTTCCAGAACAAAAGTTATGGCCCTAGCATGTAAACCATGTCAGCAGACAGTGCGTGATCCAAACCAATGATATTCAAGCAACCAGTCCAAGTTGCACTGGAGACATTACAAAATAAGGCCCTAGAAATTGACAAAATACCAATGGAATTGTTTTAACAAGCTGATGTAGTACTGGAGGCACTCACTTAACAATGCCAATACATTTGGGAGGGGGAGTGGGGGTAAGCACAGAAGGAACACAAGTACACAGCATCCATGCACTGAAATTAATTGATGCACCTTCAACAATCTTAAGAGGCAGCATATGCCCAAGAACCGATTGTAATGAAATAACAATTATAAGCTGCATTGAAGTCATTGGCAAAATACTAGTCTCCAAGAATTGCAAGATGCCAATTTAAAAAAATCTATCTATATATCTATGTCTATGTCTATGTCTATGTCTGTGTCTGTGTCTGTGTCTATGTCTATGTCTATATCTATATATCTCTATCTATCTATCTATCTATGGTGCAGTGTTGGAAGAAGTCCTTATGCTAATTTAAGTAATTTGGAAGACAGCTATATTGCCATCTCCCTAGACAAGATCAATTCTTGTATCCATTCTAAAGAATGATAACCTAATGGAATGCAGAAATTATCAAAAATAAAATTAATAGAAAACCTCATGGCCATCAACCCATAGCGCCCTTAATTTCAGCAAGTAAAATTTTGCTGAAAACCAAATGACTTGATACATTCGATACACTGGGAATTGAATCTGGTTTATATTAAATAGCTAACCTTTATTCATGCAGTACCTGGGATATCATGACAGAAATGTTCAAGCTCCAGAGCTTATACTGGGGACTACTTGACTCACGTGACAATTGTTCCTCTGCCGTGCTCCTGGCCAGAGGGCTCACACCGGAATGGAATCAGCAGTACTCGGGTAAGGGAAGGGGAGAATGGAAATGTCGATATTGGTTAAAGTCAGAGGCTCTCAGAGCTGACAACTGGATGCTGAATGTAAGTTAAAACTGGAGCTGAGGAAAATTAAAACAGGTTCAAGAGGGAAAAAGTATGACTGTGAGTTCTTCTATCTCCCAACTGAATTACAGACCATTTTAAGAATAGATTTGATGCATGTAACACTAATAACTGAAAACCAAATGAGATCCAGGATGACAAAGCTAAACACTTGTTTGAATTTACTATGAGTGTTCACGGAAACTAAGATACATGACAATGAAGCAAAATTTAACTTTTAATATTAAGTTAACATCATATGTACTAGGAAAGTTTTTCTGATATTTCTATGAATACTGTACAGTGTTGTGACTATAAGTATACACTTTAGAGAAAGAGTCCAGTTTCATCAGCTCAGTTACTTACTAGCTGTACAAACATGAACAGATTAATGTTTCCATAAATCATTTTCCTCATATGTGAACTAGAAAAACAAGATTATCAGTAAGTTTTTGCAGAATAAGATAATTAATCCACGTAACACTCACAATATTACCTGTAGAGTTAAAGAAGCCAATATGTGGGAAATATTATTTTTAATTCCACAGTTTGATTAAATTGATTATTTATGATTCTGAAAACACACATATAAAAGAGTATGCATACCATTGTCTTCTCACAGCTAAGTTTTTGTTTTTTAGTTTGTTTTTAACAATGTATGCAAGACTCTGACTTGATAGTTTAATACAGGAATTTAGATAGTAAATCGATTGAACTACTACCTTCACCAACAAACACACATACACAAATGAAAACCCCTCTCTATATATGGAAATGATGTTAAATTATTTTTCTATGTTCTTTTAAGTTATCTATAATTAAGTTTTCAACTCATATGGGAAGAATTTAGAGTCACTTAACTAAATATAATTCTATATTTAATCCCCAACAAAAATATATAGTTAACATTTAAGCATATTTTGCTACCTAATTTTGAAACTGTCAGTATTAAGCTATATTACTATAAATCTTTCAAAACTCAAAAATTCACTTTCTCTGAGTCAACTGTTAATAACAGAGACCCTATAGGACATGGAGAATTTCCCCTTTGCGTTTCTGAGACTGTGAGTCTACAGGAGTACAAAGCCTTGCAATTACTCCGAGGAATGATTGGTGGGTTCAAACTGCTGATCTTCAGGTATGGAGCCAAATGCATCGACAACACACTCTAAAGGAAAGTATAGATGTAAAGGGAGTCACATATTTAAATGACATGAGCAGACTTGTTCTGGAAATGAAAATAACTACACAAGTTACTTTAAAAAAGTGATTCATTTTATTGTCATTTTTAAATGATATTTTTAGGGGTTGTTTCACAATTGTAAATAGAGTGTTTGATGTATGTGACAATGTGAAATCATTTTAATAGTTAATATAAAAAAGGATGAGATAATCCTCCTTGCCAACTCTACTAACATGATGCACAACCCTCATTAACCTATTTTATTGAAATATGCATGTGGATGAGTGGGTGTGAGTATACGTGTTATGCTCATACTGGATTCCTAGGTGATGATGAGAGCTGAAATACTGAGTGCCTTGGTTTGCAGAAGGATTTGGATGACAGCGATAGACCGATTAAGCCTCTATTGAAACCCTTCTGATTGGCTAGTCTTGGTTCAGGAAGAGTACCTTTGAAAAATCAATGATCTCCAGGCAGCCCAAGCCCTCCTTGCAGTCACTCTTACATCCTTGGTTGGGAGTGTCTCTTGATGGAGGTCACCATATTGGGGGAAGGGGAGGAGTTTGCATAGTTCTGATTCATGCCCTATTAGTTAGGCCCTACCTGTCTTGGTTCAAAGGCCCTAGTTCAATCTTGTAAGCTCTTCTAGCCAATTGTGGTCCCCTCCCTGCTTGTGTCTGACCACCTGTAAGTGAGAGGTGAATTTGCGACAGTTCCCTTGCTTTGTGACTGGCCTTATTTAACTAGCATCCAGTCCGTGTTTCCAGAAGGCCATTTGACCTCATGCTATGACCTGTCACCCAGATGATGTGTTTGTGACTTTGTGTTGTCTTTGTCGCATTCAAAATTTAATAATGTTCCTCTTAACTTATATTTCAGATCATTGCTCCTTTGCAAGCCTAATATGGCAACTATGTTAGTATATGTAACATATATGTAAATTTAAATTTGATCTTTATTCTCATGAGTATATATATTTAATACAATCATATGGATTCTTCACGAAAGTAACACATAGAAATTAATATATGACAGTTTTCCAGGAAGACATGAGTAGATAAGTGCAATGAAATATCCTGAAAAGTGAAATGAAATGAAAGCCTAATTTTATCTATTGGATTTAGTAAAATTTAGATAAACTTAACCATATCAGTAAAGATGGAATCATAAGCAAAAGCTACCATATAGTTCCATCATTAATAATAATGAGATGAAAAATAGAAAAACTATGTCTGAATACATGAAAGACAGGTTATATTCACAAAAGCTTTTGTTTGTGTCTTCTTGCTAGTTGGTTACTTTTTTAATTAAAAAGATACACTGATATATTTATGACAAAAATACAGTACCCACAAGAAGGAAAACAGTAAAATAATTAGCTAAAATATGATAAATTATATGAAATATTTTCATGAGAGATTTACAGGAATTTAAGGGAGCAACTGGTGACAGAATTTTTAAATCTGTTCACTTGCTTTTTATTGAGTTGCAATTCACCTGTGTTAACTATTAACCATTCAGTTAGCAGCCCAATATTTAAACTACTGAACAACAAAGCTCCTGAAAAAACAGCAACCATTTTGACTAATGGTAGTAATTTATTTGTGGATACAAAATCTATAGGCAGTAATTACCTTTGTGCCATCAGTGCTAGGATTTTGCTGCTATAGTGTAAGGAGATGACCAATGTTGAGTGTATGTTGGCCTATTTCCGTGAGAGTAAATGATAATGTATGTGAGTATGAACATTTACTCCGTGAGAGTAAATGATAATGTATGTGAGTATGTTAAAGGAAAAGGAAGAAAGCAGATGGTAGGTGAGTAAAGAGAAAAGTCAAGGGAAAACTATACAGACAGAACTTGAATGATGGAATAATTAAATGAGTAGGAGTTCGAACTGCTTCTTGTGATAACAGGTGAAATATGTGAGTAGAGGAACTGATGGTGAGACCAATAAGGGATGTAGTTATGAGGGAAAAGCAGTGGGTGACTAGGGTGCAGGATATAATATTCATGAGTTACTCAGGCTATTGGCCATATTTGAACCGAGTAAGAAAATCATAATAAGATGTAAAGAGGGGAGTGACTAAGAGATGATTTTGCCCAACAGTGGATGAGAAAGGTAGATGAAAAGAAGCCCAAAGAAGCTTCAAAATGTGCAGAAGAAGCTTCAAGAGCATAGCATAATAATAAATAAATGTCATGAAGGACCAAATGAATCTCATAATTCAATTTTCTGTTACTAATATAGGTGCCATAGAAAATAACAAATTTAGTTATCTCGAGTCAATATAATACTCATAGCTCGTGTACATTTTTAAGGATAGATGATATAAGAACTACTGAAGTAGTATTGATTCATCATAGACTGTACATATGTAGTCACATTCGTATTACACCTAAGTTAAATTTTTTATTTTTAAAATAGTCGGATATAAGCCCTCATTGGAGCTTCTAAAGTACGAGGGAAAAATAGAGTGAAATGATAAAGAAAAATTTTCATGAACTTTTGTGTTGATGTGTATTGGCTTCCTTATGTGTATGTGCATGTGTATATATAACAATTTTAGTTCTTAAATATAGCATTACATAATGTACTTTTAAAAACAGAATCATTTCTACGTGGCTGAGGACTGCAGTCTGTGTGGGTCAGCGCTTCCCTCAGGTCTGGTCTAGTGGTTTGGAGGTTGCTTTCCATATTCTGTTGTACTCTATCGTGGACTTTCCACGGTGATCACTTTTAGAACAGCGGTTGTACGTGGTAGCAATACAACCTCTGCTTTTGACCCGAAGGGCCACGTGCCTTTGATGTTCATTGCTCATCACATGATTTGCACCTTAGATGCTCTCAGGAATATTTATGTTCCCAGTCGCCACTCCCAAAGGAAGTTGTTGAACCTTGTTCCTGTGCATTTTGTTTTCCCATTTGGAATATATGCACCCTGAGATCATGGTCTAAGCCTTCACGTGTTTGCTTATGACACACGGTGTTTGGCTACGGTTAATAATTTCGTTATTTTTCCAGTTGTGTTTTTCACTAATGTCATGGTTTTGTTTTCAACAAGTAAAGGTCGGTGTACAAATATTGTCTCTCAAACCTGTACATATCCATGGGTATATCCTCACACCTCTTTCCATTTAAATCCTACGTGTTATCTATACATTATAGATTTACAGAATGCTTGGCTGGCAATTTATTTTTATCATAATTATATAAGTAACTTCCTGTCATCAAAAATTTTTTTCAAGACACCTTTTTTAGAAATTTGATATATTCTTAATTGCAAAATATTTAATATGATCTGGAATATATCCTTTTCCTGTTTCTCCCTGGATTTAATGAAAGTAAAATAAGTTATGATTTTTAGCTGCAGGAAATCGTACCTTCCCTTGTTTCTTTACCCATTATGCTGAGCCCTTTTAACTGGAAAACCCATGCTTACTACTCTCATGGAATTCATTCGTTTTGTTTCTTTATTAATTTTTCCTTTTTATCATTCTGGCTGTATTTTGTTTTTCTTTCCAGAAAATGATTGTTTATGATCATTATAGTAGCCCTTGTTGGGCAGTGATTAGAGCACTTGGCTATTAATCCAAAGGTTGGTAGTGTAAAATCATTAGCTTGCACTGTGGGAGATATATATGGCAGTTTACTTAGATGAAGATTTGAAGTCTTGGAATATCTTTGGAGCGGGTATAGTCCATGTTTCGGATTGCTACAAGTCAGTATCAACTTGCTAGCAGTGAATTTATTTGGGAAAGATTGCTGTACTTTTTTCAGACTGTGTAAAATTTTATTTTCTTGTATATTTAATTTTAACTTTGTGTTTACTACATAGGAAATCAGATGTACTACCTGAACCAGCATGGAGTATTTATTTCAGGAAAGTACCATCTTAATTTACTTATGGTCTATTTCCTTTTGCATTATATATTGTGAATTTCCTTCATGTTATTTAAAAATCCATGTATATATTTGACCACTTTACGTAATGAAAGAGATTCTCCTAATTATCTAGTAAGCTATGTCTATTGATAGTTAGCAATTGAAAATTAAAAGCAAAACAAGGGACAAGGGAAAATATGTCATTAGGGATGTTTAATCTTGGACCAGTCAGCTCGTCTAGAGACCAATGTTCAAGGTCTACCTAGTGGTGTATAAGCCTGGATAGTAATTTTAAATTATCCGGAATCTCCCTGTAACTCTGACACTACTTTTCTGATGGATTTTACAACAGCATTTCCTGAAAAATTGTCAAAGCATGTTTACTATGCTCATTCTCCTCCATATCTCTGTTGAGACAAAATAGGTTTTTACCAAATTTTTCTGCCGAAGGACTATCTTTTCTGCCGAAGGGCTACCAAATGGCCTGCACACTGGTAAATTTTAGGGAAATCTTCAAAGAACACATAATTTCCATTTTAACTTCACTGATTTGAGATGATAGGGTAATATATCAATCCACATGTTACACATTGAATTGTCTCTTCCCAAAATATGGACCAGCTTGACTAGGTCAAGATTCCCAGTAGTTCATCAGTTATATAATGAGCCAATGTGTCAGTTACACAACAATTTCCCAGGTTATGGCCTGATGTGATAAACCAAGAAAAACTGAAGGTGGATTGTAGAACTCTTTAATCCTCAAAAGGGTGGTCTCTGTTCAACATACGTGGACACTGTGGTAATGTTCGCTTGCAGTTTTCTTCACCTCTGGTCCCTGGACATGGGTCAGTGAGCTTTCATATTACCCAGCGAATCTGAGCATCACCAGCTTGCCATTTTACCCACTGATCTTAAAATCACGTTCCTCTGCAGCCTGGAAACTATCATCTGACCTGCTCAACCAGTTACACATACATACATGCACCTACCACACACATGAAGGAGCTTACAAAAGCTCATACATGTTTTTCTTTATCTTTTCATTCTGTTTTTCAACAAACTCAATTACATTTTATTTTAAAATAGATTAAGTTAGATGCTCATTTATTTGAGACTACATATGTGTAGTCTATGATGGATTAATTCTTTTACATTTTTATAGTACATTAGATGAAAGTTTATAAAGCCAATCAAGTTTTCCATTCTACAGTTTCTATATATTTTTGTTCCATGTCATTGATAACAATGCCTACTCTAAAATATTCCTCATGGCACTCTATTCCAGGGTTTCCTGGTTTCAGAAGCCCAGCAGGGTTAGAAAAGGAGGAAGAATGAGCACAGGAAACACTGGAAGGACTGCAATGGAGAGGGGATTACCCTTGCACCTCAAATGGCTGACACAATGGATGGATGGATTATTAAAAGAGTTGTAAGATCACCCAATAAAATGATTTTAAAAAAGAAAGAGAAATAAAATGTCATGAATTTCTAATGACTGATGCATTGAGGAGATTTATAGGGAAACGTACCTAACCACAAGAAATAGTATTCTAGTAATAGGCTTGAGTCTATTTATCTATACCTAAGTTTTAAAAAATTATATAGATCATTGTGTAACATTTAAGATCAATCTTTGATACAATAGACACAAGCTTCAACTTACAATGAGAAAAAGAATACATCATTCTAAATACAATTTTGAAAAGATCTGTTTTCAAATCCTGTTAGTTCATTTTCTTTATTGAAGAAAACAAAACTTGTCTGTGAATATAGTCCACATTCATCAAGAGGAATAATGCTCTGTTATTTGTCAAATCGCTTCAATAAATTATCAAGCCTTCTGTTAAATACAGCCTTAAGATAGAGATTTTGGCTCAAGAAATTGTGAATAGTTGTCATGACACAATCATTGTCCATATGTTCTTTGGATATTTGTAGAATGCGTGAGAATAAATCAGGCTCTGTCAGAGTTTAGTGATATAAAACTGATTCTGTTTTACAATTCTATAGAAAAAATTTTATTTAAAGGTCATTAAGTTCATTGACTTAACATCCTGATAACAATACATTAATAATTTTTAATATACTTGAATTATGGCTCTTTTGAATATTACTCATATTTGTTCATACCTCTTTTTTAGTGAACAGAAGGGTATGTTCTTCTAATGACTTCTAGTGTGTGATAATATTTAATTCCCTGTATTTTAATATTATTTTACTTCCTGAATATTTTATGGAAACCCCAATATGTCATGATAACTTAAAGGAATCTCAGTGACTGACTTCTTATGTATCAGAAATTGAATAAAATATCTATTACATTCCCATGTACATGCTCATGATTTAGTGACTCAATACAGTAATCAGTTCATAATTCTTTTAGTTTATAATGAGGGTTGGACTGTGTTGGGTTGATCTTCTGCTGAATACAGCTCATCTCACCTACACACAAGCAGTCACCTGGAAGTCAATGAACTTATACAAATGCCCAAATAACAGTGCTATTCTATGTAACAGAGTTAACTTCCAGCAAGCTAGTAAACCCAGTCCTGTTCAAGTGGTATATTCATAGATATAGCAGCACATGACAAGTACAGTTGCTTGTACCATATTTGTCAATATAATATTGACCAAAACAAGTCCTATATCATCTGAATCCAGAAGAAGAGTTAGAAGACACTCAAACAGATACAATTATTGGAGGGGAAACATTCAAGTCACTTTTGCTTTATATTACCACGTTTTCATTTTATAGACTTCCACATTTATCATTTCCCTTGAGAATATATTTCACCTAATGTATTTCTAGGAGCCCTAGTGGTGTGGGAGAATGGCCAGCCCCCACCACTTATTGTGGGTTCCATAGGCACAATTGTACAGTTAAAATATATATAAAGATTATAATAAAGTCATAGAAAGCATGAAAGATAAAAGAGGGATTGAAATAAAGTAGTCAGACGCGTTTCATGGTAGCATGCTCACTTCCTGGACGTCCATGATCGTAACAGCCAGGTTCATGCATGGAAGAGTGCGAACAGAAGCCTTTCTTTATTGTTAACCAAGATTTATCTCTACTTAGGAGGGCATGACTACAGGTAATCACACATGTCACAGGAAGGGACTACACAATAGGCAATACAAGCAATAGGAGGTGGATATACAATGGGCATAAGCATAACAGGAAGGGGATGAGCTAGGGGTATACACATGATAGGAAGGGGAGGGACTAGGGGAATACATGTGACAAGAGGGGCGGACTCTAGACTCATGATGGCTGCCTAACCTTGGCCAACCTTGAGTGGCCTTGACCTCCCTGGGCTCTCCTTCAGGGAAACAATTTACTACTATCCTTTTCAGAAGGGATTGGGCCTGACATGTTGTGGGATAAACAGTGGTGTCTGCTTGCTCTGGATGGCTGATAACCCTTTGGGAGAATAACCCCTGATCTAATTCTATTGATCTCCAAGTGTATAGTCATCTGCCATGTGTAACAAGCAGCTAAGTTTGGCATATATTTGAGGCGACAACTTGGGAGAAATCTTTCTGTTTCCCATGTGGTGGTGTAGTGGTTAGGGTTGGGCTGAGCCCTGCATGGACAGGCATTGAAACCGCCAGCAGCTTGGAAGGAGATGGACTGGACTTACTATGCTCCCCAAAAGTACAGTCTCAGAACCTCCCAGGGGTAATTATGAGGCAGCATGGGCTCAATGGCAGTAAGAATGTATTTCTGAAGTTAATTTCTACTTTTACATTGAAGTGGACATTCTACATCTGAGTCCCTGGCATTTCCTTGTCTGGTGGCATAGTGGTTACACTGTAGAATGCTCACCATAAGGTCAGTCTTCCAAACCATCATCTGCTCCTTGGGAGAAAGATGTGGCTTTTTAATTCTGGAAAGAGGGAACAGTCTAGGAAATCACAGAGGCAGTTCCTCCATGTCCTTGAGGGTGGCCATGTGTCAGTTGACTTGGTAACCATGAGTTTTCAGTTTTCTTTTGAATGAATGACTGAATTAATGGAATCCCCCAAAAGATGTATTCAAAGAAGAATGTAACTGTGTTTGGAAATAGCATTTTCTTTTGACATCCACACTGGTGTAGGGTGAGTGCTAATCCTAATCCCTTTATTATAGTATATTATAAAGAATAGAACAGACACACATTAGGGGAAGAAGGCATGCGAGGGATTATCTACAAGCAAAAGAAATATGGTTGCCATAGAAGTTAACAAATTAAACAAATAAATAAAAAACAACAACAAAATGTCAAACCATTTGCCATCCATTCAATCATGACCCATCATGTCACAGGACTTCCAAGGCCGTCAATCGTTATGGAAGCAAACGTTCGACAGGGAGAAGTCCGTGGCTATAGTAGTTGCATGATCTTACGTAAACTTGAAAATAGACCAAATATAGTGAAGCGTTGGGGTGGTAACCAACTTGTCAATCACGTGACAACTTAATGGTGCCTCCTTGTGACCTTCTCATAAGGAGGGCTCTCTCTGGGCCTTTCCTCTCCTGCTTCCTGGCCACCTTGAGACAGTTGATGCCCATGCAGGTTTTCACTGACCTTGGATCACAGGACTTCGCACCCACAGTCCTTTGATACACCTGCATTCTGCATCATTGCATGTGACTGCATGAGTCTGAAGAGGGTCTTATGAACCAATATTGGACTTATTATTTGGATTTTACTGGGATGAGATGCTTTCTTGATATATAATTACTCCTGATATAAAGCTCTCTCTTATACACAGATGAGTATCACTGGATTTGTTTCTCTAGTCAACCTGGCCTATCTCAGTGGGGCTCGAGCTCTCAGTTTAGTTAGAAGCTGGGTGTTTGAGTTCCTGGCCTACTGAGAAATGGTTTTTATCCCCCAGCTTGAAGAGAGACGGAACGTGAAAGAAAACCCCCTGCCGATACATGGAATATATATTTGTAACTTCCAGAATTGTGGCAAAATCCATTTCCCTTCTTTAAAGTCGCTCACTTGGTGGTCTTGGGTTATGGTGAGCCTAAAAAATTAACCTTAACTGTAACCTAATTTTTATCACCCCACACTCCCCATTATTGCATCTATTTCAGGATAACATTACTGTGTGAGAGAGGCAGCAAAGCCTTGATGTTTGAACATGGTTTACCAAACCAGAACGAAAGACATTGGATCTTAACTGCACCAATTATTGTTGAGTAACTTGGGCAAGTTTTCGAATGCTTGTACTCTTATGTTTTCTTATCTAGAAAAGGAAATGCAAGCAATATCATTGGTATAGATATAGCATCTGCCTGCAATTTAAATGGTTTGTTAGATAAGTCTCTCAGTTGAGGTGATATAAATTCCATTATGATAAGAAGCAGACACTTGATAAATATGTTAAACAATTAGTGTCCACAGTATCTTCCAAAGCATAATGAGTATTCTGTAATTATGCTTCTAGTGAATAAATTATTTTATTCTATTGACATCACTTTTCTTTGGGGTCATCTCAATAATGCATTCTCAGAAGGACATTTAGTGGCAGGAAACACAATCTGCAGTTCATTAGCTCTTGAACAGTTTACAACATCTTTTGACTTATGCCTATTACTAACATATTGTATATTATGTAATGATCTGCTCTTTAGTCTACTACCTGTTTTACCAATTAGATTGTAAGCAATGTCTGTAAAGGGATTTGATTGAATTCTATAAATCCTTAGGGTCTGGAAGTGTCAAGTATAATATTTTCCCTCTGTAAGTGCATTCCCATTATGTTAACAATTCAAATTTTTAATCAGTAATTACCGTATGCTGGAATGACTCTGCAAAATAAAATTTTTATGTAGCTCAATATGTAAGAGTTTAAGTGATTTGTTTTCATTTTTTGTCATTATGTAGGATCTATATTTGATATCATGACATGGATACTTTTATAGCATACAATGTAAGATAGCTGTGATGGTTAGTGATTATGACAACGAGACATTCCTGCGTCAGGGTAGAGATGGCAGCCTGATCAAACTTCCTTCCAGGGTGACCTTTTGTTTAAGAAAGAGACACGCAGAGTCAAATCCTCTTTGCCCCTTCATGTTCTGCAGAAGCTGGATCTTGAGTCTGATTCCTTGATCTCTTGCTGTGTTGCCTGCTGATCCCAGGAAACTGTGAGTGGACGACTAAGGTGATTTTGTTTGGTCTACTTTGGACCCATAAAGCTACAGCTTAGATATAGACACAGGCATAGATCAAGCTGTGTATGCATTGACCATGAAGTATATTTCCTCCAGGGTATAATCCAATCATTAACTCTTTTCCCCTCTTAATTGCATTTAAAGACCTCTGGTGCTACTTTCTGGTAGCATCAGATTGTTAACTACAAAGTTGCAGTTTAAAACCACCGGCTACTGCCTCTGGGGAAAGATTCACAGCCTGAGAAACCCTATATACTAGAGTCATTATGAATTAAGGTTTAATTGATGGCTCTACTTTTTGTTTGTTTTGTTTTTCTTTTCTTTTTTTGTAACTCTTTGGGTTACACTGAACACGGAGACCCATCTCCCTGCAAGAAAGCATATTGCAGCGATAATATACAAGTATATCATGTTCCCCCATTCATACCTATCGTTTGTTTGCTCACCTTTTCCCATCCATTTACTTTTTAGATCTTGATACGGTGTGAGCAGGGAACTTTCCTTTCTTATTTGGTTAAATCTCAAATATTCTTCAGCATTATTGTAACGGCATGGATTAATTTCTGCTTCAGTGAGCAGATTTTCTTCCATGATGGCTTTTCTCCAACCTGTGGCATTTTTCTCATTTGTTTAATCTAGTTTATCAACTAGATAATTTGTTTAATTTAGTCGTCACCTCAGGATATTTGTTGATAAATTGCTCAAATATTTATGTCTTTACACAATGGCTATATTTTCTGATTGACTTGCTTCTCTAAAACAGCATTTTATTTAATCTTAGGCTGAAAAGTTCCAGTTACTGAGTTTTTTTTTTTTTTTAGGTACAAATTTCTGATGACTTAATTCACATCTGCCAAAATAAGGTATCCATGTGCAATTAAAAGGTATGAGTCCATACGATTTATGAAATGTACTTTAAAGCTTTCCAGATTTGGGGTAAACAATTCACTCCAGACTTGTTGGCGTCAGCATACCAAAACTGCCACATTGACTGTTGACAAGGTGGCAGCAAAGCAAAAACCAATAGCACACAAAGAAGTCCTTGTGGCATCAAGGGCATTAGCAAAACATGAGACTTGACTGAGTAATAACTGAAGGATCAAACAAACTGATGAAGAACTGAAACCATTCATTCAGCTATGCCAAGAAATTTGGAAGACAGCTCATGTCTAACCAATTGAAAAAGATCTATATTTGTGTCCATTGAAAAGAAAAATGATCAAAAAGTATTACGAAATTACTGAAAAACATCCAAATATCACATGCGAGTCAAGCTTATCTAAAGATAATTCAGCGGGGAGGTGCCACAAATTCAAGCCAGCTTCAAAAGTGGATGTGATATGAGGAATATCACTGCTGGCAGCTCGTAGATCTGAGTGAATGCAGAGATTACTAGACATGTATTGTGTAAAAGCATTTGACAGTGTATCATAACAAAGTTTGGATACTATTGACAAGAATTGGAATTCCAGTTTGATTCATTTGTGCATATGCAGAGCCTGCACTTGGATCAAGAAACACTCGTTGAAGCACAAGTGAATACTGCATGATTAAAATCAGGAAAGCTGTGTATCAGGCTTATATCCTCTCCGAATACCGATTCAATCTGTATAGAGAGCGGATAATCGGAGAGGCTGCACTACATGAAGAAGAGTGCATAATTAGGACTGAAAGAGGTTCATTAATAACCTTATATATGCAGATGAAATGACTGGATCACTGAAAACCAGGACACAGGACCTGAGACACTGTCTGATGAAGAATAAGGAATGCAACATTTGGAAGACATTGCAACTCCATAACAAGAAAGCCAAACTTCTCACACGGTGACCCGTAGGCAACATCCTGACAAACGGTTAGAGTAAAGTTGTCCTGTACTTCATTTTGCTGCAATCCACCATCAGTGCTCATGGAGGCAGCTATCAAGAACTCAACTACGTGTTTCATTGAGTAAATCGCTGCACAAGAACTCTATTGTGTGCTGAGCAACAAAGATAAAACTTTGAAGACTCAGGGACACCTGCCAGCCATGGTGTGTTCTTCTGCTACTTAGGTGCTTGAAAGTTTGACATGAATAAGAAAGACCTTAGAAGAATTGATGCACATATATTATGGGACTGGTGAAGAAAACGGAAATGTTCTGTGGACTGTGAGAATAACAATGGAATCTGTACACGGAGTACAACCAGAATGCTCCTTGGACTGATTCTCACAGACGATGGACTTGTCATTTCCATAGCACAGTCCCTGGAAATAGCATCATGCTCAGTAAAGTGAAGGCCAGGGAAAAGAGGAAAAAAAGGAAGACTCTCAACAAGATGTATTGACCAACTGCAACAATATCCTCAAACATCACCCTTGCAAGAATGGTCTTGGACTCTGTAATGCTTTGTTTGCTCTTTCGCAGGACCACTCTGACATTTGACCCAACTCAATGTCACCTAGTGACAACAGCAGCCTGCATTAGATGAAATAGACTGGTGCTGGCCCTTTTGAATTAGACAATCAGCTAGCTTGATGCACCTAGAATGGCAAATGAAACAGGACTACCACTTCATTGGTAATACAAATGAACTTTTTGAGATCTTTCTTGAAATACAGTGCTGCACCGGATAAAATAATAACTGCACTAAGGTAAAGAAGAAAAGTTAATATAGCAACTATTTCATTGATGAAGAAAGTAAAGAATCTTATCAACTTCTTCAGTCTGAAATTAAGTCTGATCAAACATGCAATGATTCATTGATAATTACAAGTGATTGGATTGTGACAATTAGAAACAAAGGGGAAAGTTCAGTAGTTAGAAAACAGAGCAGGGTAATAGAAATGAAGCAGAAAGATCACATGATAGTATTTTGCATGACCAATTAGGTCTTCATTGCAAATATAATTTTTCAACAATCTGATTAGTGTGTACACATGGGAACCTTGACAGGCAGACCATGCATAAATGAAATTGACTCGATTTGTATGAAAAGACCAGGGAGAAGCTGAATATCACTAGTCAAAACAGGACCAGGAGCCAATTATGAAACTATCAATTGTTCATACAGAAGTTCAGTTTGAAGCTGAAGGAAATTCAATGAGTGCAAGATAGTCACCATATTACCTTGAGTACAACGGCACCACAGTTATGGGACTCATTTCATTCCTTATTCATGTTTGAATATGGAGCAGTTTGAGAACCAAATACATATTTCCCATGGGAAATCAAATCATTGATCATTAGTCCCCCAAATTAGATATATGAATTAATTTTTCCAGGACATTAACACAAAGTTATAAACCTTATATTGTGAAAATGCCCCCTAAAACATCTAAACACAGTGAATACAGTACATTAAATATCAAAACAGTGCAATAAATAAAATTAACTTATTTTTCATTATGGTTTGTTGTTTACAATCTTGTGGGTTTTTGGAATAGCTTCCTGTTGAAATCTGGGCTAGCATTCCTACACAATAAGCATATGAGCCCATCGGCAATAAGCTTGTGGCCCAGCAGAGCCTTTTCCTCTTCAGGGATGAAGGTGCTATTGGGCATTTCACACCAACAGCCGCCCCCCACCCCCAACCCCTTGCAATTCTGGGTTTGTGGCAGGTGAACACTTGCTGGGGAACGAAGGCCTCGGCCTCCATCTATTCCATCCACAAATACAGCTATGAATTTATCTCTTTTGTCTCGCTGGCACTCACCCCTTCTCCATGTCTTACTACTCAGTGCATGCCTGTTCTTGAATTGTCCTCATCAGCCATGGCTGGTTCTGAACATGTCGGGCTGCCTTGGCACTTGGTCCCAAAGCATTTTTTATGAAATGACCCTCAAGGATTTTAGCCTTCTTGCATATCACTGTCTTGGATGTGCTCTTACTGAGGAGTTTTGGTTTTGTTTTTTATCATTTATCCACATTAACTCTGACTTTTCCACTTCTTCAGTGGGCTGGACTCTCTGTGGTTAGCAAGTTCACCTTTCCCTACATTAGTCACTTTCGTCACATTTCCTTTCCCATAATGCTGATGATGTCGATTTAGACATGCTGTATGAAGCTGCCAAATGAGACAAGTGGAGAACTGATTCAAATATTGCATTGATTTCTTTCTTTAACTCTATAATAGTTAACACAGTTTTCCTATTCGCATTACTATTGGTGTCAGTAATTTTCTTTGGAGTCATGTTTATGATATTTTACACAAAGAAAGATGTTTGAGAAACATGAAGACAAGTGTTTTAACACTCTAAAACAAGCACTGTAGGTTGAGTGAGCTAGAGCTGCCAGCACTTGGAGTAAAGGGACTCCCCTTTGTGTCTGAGGTGAGATGGGACATGTGACTCGCTTTCTGCCAGTATAGGTATTTTAAAATCTGATATTTGGTTTGACTTGGGAAAACTGAGCAAATTATTTTCTGAACATGGCTGTCCAAGTAGTGGAAAGTTCAAGTATGGAGTCATTGCACAACCAAAGTGTCACTGAGTATTCTTGTACAGAGAGCTTTTTATCAAGGACACAGTTTACATAGTGGTAGTGGCTGCCATATTCCAAATCCACGGATCAGACGTCAGACTAGATGCCTCTTCTAGCTCTCATAGCTGCAGGGCTGATTTACTCAAGACGGATAGTGTTTGGCTGCAAAGGCAAAAGAATTCAAGGTCAGCAAGAATCATGGCAAGTTACCCACCCCCACCCTGGGTTCACTAGATGAGAAGATAAGCACTGCCTCAAATCTAAAGGACCAGACATCCAGAAAACTAAAAGCAAGCTTTTAGAGTGTCCACATTTATTGGAGAGTGATCACGCCCACAAGGAAAATCGCATTTGATTGGTTGGCTGCCCACAGCAGATCTCTTCATGGAATATTGTTATATCGCATCGTAATCTCCAAAGCACTGAGAATCCTGACCCATTCATATTTAGCCCACTGTTAAGTATCACACCTAGCTTGAAGAATACCTAGACTTTAAGTGTTTTTCTTTGTGATTTTAGTCAAATTCAGAGGGCTTGTTATGTAACTCATTATTGTTTTTAATATTTTCCCTCCTGTTTAATATGAGAATGCATGTTGTAGCTGTCAGGTGTCCTCTCTTGTCTATGACTCAGAAGAGGCTATGCACAGGGTGTGAATCTTTCTCACTGAGAGTCTCCCTCTGTTTCACGGACATTCTATCAGAGGATACTGTCCTTTTCCAAGGATTGGTCGCTTTGGATAAAACGGGCAAAGTAGATGATAGGAGATCTTGCTTCTAAAGAACATTCTGGCTGTCCTTCTCCCAAGAGAGATTGGTTTATTTTTCTGGCAGTTACACTATTTTCAATATAAAACAACACTCTGCATCAATTCTTCTGTGGAGTCATTCAACTCGCACATGCGTATGAGGGGAGTTGAAAACACCCTGACTTGGATCTGATGTACCTTCGTCTTTAGGGATTCACGTTCTCATCAATGCTTGAAAGAAGTCTTGGCTAACAGATTTGCCTAATGAAATACATACTTTTATTTCTTGATTCCTCTTCCATGAGCAATTATATGGCAGAAATTATGATAAACAAAGAGGACAACATCTAAATGTGATGGAGGGAAAGGTATCAGGGCTTAAATTGCAAACACCTAATTTGTGGAAGGCTATGGAAACAATGGGACCCCAAAATCCATCTGCAGAGCCTATTTAGATTAAGTCTCTGGCAGGTCCCTTCTGGCCACCGTCATGGGATACAAACAACTTGCTACCAGATATAGATTACTGTAAACTTGATTAAGGTGGATGAAACTGTGGTATAATATGGTAGTTGGTCAGCTGACCCATCCTAAACTTTCTCAGAGTTTAAATATTTCTCTTATTTATTCCATGACAGTAATTTTCTCTCTGGCCTATTTAATTGTATTGGTTATCTTTTCTTTCTTCCTTTTTAATTCAATTAATTATTTATTTTTATATTTCTGTTTGTTTTTTCTATTTTCCCTGTTATCTTTCCCAGATTATGAAACACAGAGAAGTGGATTCATAAAGAAATTGACTCTTTTAATAGTTTATTAGGAATGGAGGCTGTTGAGAGAAATTGGGGAGCAAATAATGAACACAAGTGGGGTTGAGAGAGGGTTCACTAGAGCAGATAAGGAAGGTGTATATACAACTCTTTTAAAAACTACTTAACTATGGAAATGAATCTTATAACAGTAAAACTATTGGGTACAGATAAGAGCTGGAAACATAGGGAATACAAGACAGATAAACTAGTCAGGACTAATATTGAGAGTAACCATACCAGGAGGGTAGGGAGAAAAGAGGAACTGATCACAACGACCTACCTATAACCCTCTCCCAGGGGCATGGACAACAGACAAGGGGGTAAAGGGAGACATTGGACAGTTTGAGAAATGAAAAAAAAAAAATTTATAAATTATCAAGGGTTCATGATGGAGGATGGGAGCGAGAGAGAGGGGTAAAATGAGGAGTTTATGCCAAGTGCTCCGGTAGAAAGAAAATGCTTTAAAAACGATGATGGCAACATATGTGCAAATGTGCTTGACACAATGGATGTCTGTATGGATGGTGATAAGATTTGTACAAGCCCCCAATAAAATAATTTAAAAAAGAGACTATTGGGAAAAAAGAAATTAGGATCAAACGTGACAAAAAGAGAGCCTTCCACATTTCCCTAATTGAAAGCTATGATGAGGAAGTTAAGTGACACCTTGGAAATCTGAAATATGTCATCCACTTTGGGGTAATGGAAATTAAAGAGTGTGAATTTTCAGAAGAGGGATAGAATAAAGGGTTTGAAATGCAGAGACTCTTTGAAACAGACTGCACACTCGGCTCCTTCTTGAGCCTCTCTAGTTCTAAACCAGCTAGGAAGCCCGTGCGCTTTTGGTTGCTTTCTCCATAGTTCTCTTGCATCAAATAGAGATGTGAGCAAGAACAGAGATTGATATCCCATTCCCATCAGATTTGTATGTTCTTTTCAAGACATTACAGTTTAAGAAATTGCTTGTAGAATTTCTCAAATAATAAAAACAAAATTAGATATAAAAGTATGTTACATATCCTATAAATTTTTAATAATTCTTTTAAATATGAATTGATGCCATTTAACACATTTAAATATATACATTTAATTTTTAAATCAGTAATTTGGAAGCAAGTTTTGATAGACATTCTATTTGAAAATGATTTTAAAACAAAAATATATTTCTGACACAATTTCTATTTTTCTGTAACTCTGAAATATAATTAGATATTTTCTTAACCACATACAAACAATACAACTGTTATTCATAATACTTTATCTGAAATGAACAATTTCAGAATTACTTAAAAAATAACATTTCAAATGAGAGAAGAAAACATTAAGGTTAAAGGCAACGGTTGGAATCTCCAGAATCCCCATTAAACTGACACCCGGTTGTTAAAGAAATAATATAACTAATATAGATATTTGCTGCCTTAAGATGGTCTCCTCTTATTTATACATGGAAAGAGAAAACAAATTATCACTAGAAAACAAATTCTGGGAAATTTTGAATATTTGAGTGTAAAAGAATAGTTTAAAATACAAATTATATGGCTGCTGTTGTTTGTAGGTGCCCCAAGTCAGTTCTGACTCATAGTGATCTTGTTTACAACAGAATGAAACGCAACCCCACCCTGAGCTGTGCTCAGTGGTTCTCATGTTTGATCCCATTGTGGTAGACACCGTGTCAATCCATCTCTGTGAGGGCCTTCTAATTTCTCACTCCCTCTCCACTTTACCATGAGGATATGGGAACATTGGTGCCATGTTGGGTAATTGTTGGATAGCCAAGCAGGAGGTAGGTGTGAACTGCTGACCTCTTATCAATTGGGTTATCAACCCAATGTAACTCACTATGCAACTAGGGCTTCTAATCTCACAACAGGATGTCACATTTATTTAAAGTAATCTTACCTCATGGGAAAAAAAGGGGATAAATAGATAGTAAGTTTGAATGTAACCTAATATTTGGTTAAATTAGCAACTTGAAGGGAATATGGGGAATAGGAATGCATGCTTAATTATTCCTTAGCTCGTTCAGAAAATTTCAGCCTTAGGTAACTCTCTACAAGCTAAGTAACTTGGATATTTCATACAAAATAAAATTTCAAATAATGGTAAAATAATTCATAAATGGCAAAACTATGTAATAAAGTTAATTTAATAAGTACTCAGCCTCTCTAGACTCTCCAGAAAAAAAGATAAAGTAATTACATTGTTTAAGATTGAACAAATAGGTTATAAAACAGTAAAATACAGACTGTGGTCACAATATATGTGGTAGGTATTAATTGGGGCACAGCACATGGAGAGTTTCTTTGATATTGCTAATCTATTTGGGGCCACACCTGGTGGTTTTTGGTGTACCTTAAAAATTCATGAAGCTATTTTTTATTTGTTTCTTTAGTTTTTCAATCTATCATTATTTCATCTTACAATTTAAAATATCTGTTCCTTCAAAGGAACTAAATATCTGATAGAGTCTACTGAATGTGATAATATAGGTTTAAACATTGGCTAAAATGTTCAAACAGTAAGTATTTCTTCATATGAATACAAAATTGAGGATACCCCTGCCTTTGTCACTGTCACCACCGCTCTCGGAGATGATGGAGCCCGTGGTTTCCCTCGATACCATTGTCCTGCATTTTACACCCCACCCATTACATTCACAATCCCTCATAGGAACACTTGATTTCATGATAACTATTATATATCTACTATGCATATAATTCTACATTATATTATTAAGGTCTGAAAGAAACTAACAAATATGAGTTTCTTCTGAAGTAGATGAAAGAACCAGCCTCCCTTAGATATATCAACAGCAAAAGCTCACTAACTAAATGAAGGTGTAAACATATCAGTCCTCAAAATCTTCAACATGAATTAGACCAATATCCAAAATGTGCCTTGATGTTTCCCCACTGATTGCAAAGAACCATGTGTGTCAAATTTCCAGTGAACAACATAGCGTTTTCAATGTCAGTGATCCAGTGAGAGCTGATCATCTGGGCTGACTTCTGAATGACTCCTGGTGGTTCGGTGCTGCGGGGGCAGTTCTGACACACAAAGACCCTATGCACACCAACATGCACAGAACCTTGACATGGACTCTCCTCCACACTGTTGTCAGCGTTCATTACCATGTTGAAACCGCCATGGGAGTGCATCTTGTAGAGAATCTTCTTCTTTGTGCTGTCCTTCTAGTGTACCAATAACGATGTCCTTTCAGGGTCTCTTCTGATGACATGTCCAAAGTATGTGCCACAAAGTCATGCCAACCTCACCTCCAAGAAGCATGCTAGTTGCACTTCTTCCAGCACAAGTTTCTTAATTCTTTTGGCAAACCGTAATACTTCAAATATTTTAGGAGCACTGTACTTCAAATGCATCCATTTGTCTTTGATATTCAGTATTCAATATCCAATTTTCACAAGCACATGGGGTGATTGAAATACCTGGGTTGGGGTCAAGCACACCTGGGTGTTGGAAGGGACATCCTTTCTTCCAATATTTGAGAAAGGTCCTTTTATGGCAGATGGACCCCAGGAAAAGAACTGTTGGGTGTCTTGACTGCTGTTTCTATGAGCTGTGCTTGTGGATTCAAGCAAATGAAATCCTGATGACTTCAATAGTTTCTACTATTATCAGGATCTTAACTATTGGTCAAATTGTGAGGACTGTGGTTTTCTTAATATTAGGTTGTAATGCTTATTCAAGGCTATAATATGTGATCTTCATCAGCAAGCGCTTCATGTCTTCCTCATTTTATACAAACAAGAGAGGGTCACACGCAAATCACAGGTCATATTCTATTTCATATAACCTATCTTTAGTATTTTCCCAGCATGCAGATTTAAGAAAGATGGCTAGGGGATTCAATCATGAGACTAATATTTCTTGTTTTAAAACCTTACAGTGTTCTCTGGTGCTGTTTGAATAACTGTTTTTGATCCATGTACAAAACTGAGCACAACTGAGTGCTCTGCGATCCCCTTTCTTTTCAAATAAATCCATAGTTTATTATGATCTACACTTGGATGTGTTTGTGTAGTTAATAAAACACAAGTAAGCATCTTTCTGGTATTCTGTGTTTGAGCCAAGGTCCATTGGCTGTCATCAATGATAACCTTCATTCCCTGTGCTCTTCTGAATTTGGCTGAATTTCTGGAAGCTCCTGGTCAATGTATGATGGAAACTTGTTGAATTATCTCCATCATAATTTCATTTGTATGTGATGGCAATATATATCCTGTGGGGTCGCCTTTTTTGTGATCAGTACAAATATTGATCTCTTTCAGTCACTTGGCCATGTGGCTCTTATCCAAATGTCACAGCATAGGTGAGTGAGGGCTTCCAGGGATTTTTGCAGCTAGAAGAAAAATTTCACTTGGCATTCCATAAATCCCTGGAGTCTTGTTACAAGCAAATGCATTTGGTGAAGCTTAGACTCTTCCCTTCAAGACCGTTAGTTCTTCATCATGTCCTACTTCTTAAAATGTCTAAATGTCAACAGGTGTCTTTTTGTAGCTTGACTCTGTATATTATTTCAATCTTCCTTTGTTGCTTCTTTCATTGTTCAATACTTTGCCTATAGAATCTGTCAAAATTGCCATTTGAGACTTTTTTTCAGTTTAAGATGTGCTGATGTATTTTTCCTTTTGAATTGTACCTCTAGGTTTTTGAACATTTCATTACAATATTTTATCTTATTGAGATGTTACTTGATATTTTCTGTTCATCTTTTATACTTCCTCATTTCATCCATTCTTTCACAGTTACTATATTATTCAGAATATGATTTAAAGTCTCTTCTGATATTAGTTTTGATCTTCTATTTCTTCTCTTTAAGTGACTTTTACTTTTGTAATGCATGCTGTTCTTGATATCATCATAGGTGATTAGGTCTTCTGGCATTAATGCTGAATGCCTACATGATGCTCTTAAAATTCAGATGGGATATAGTCAAGGTTATATCATGGGTTTTTTTGTGGAACTTAAAATTTTTCCTTCAGTTTCAGCCTGCACTTATATACCAACAATTGATGGTCTGTTTCACAGTCAAAGATGGCCTCATTTTAACTGCTAATACTGAACTTCCCTATCGCCTTTGTTCACAACTGTAGTCAATTTGCTTCTGTGTATTCCATAGGCAGAAGTCCATATGAATAGTCACTATTTCTAGTGACGTGTTTCTATTAACAAGTGGTTACTGTTTTTGCTTCTGTAGTTAGTTTTGATGCTTTTGTTGCGGTTGCTGCATTAGTCTGGGTAGACTAGGGAAACAAATCCACAGAAACTCACATGTATAAGAGAGGGTTTTATATAAAAGGTAAGTGTACATTATGAAATCACCCCAACCCAGTACTGTCCAAGCTCATAAGTCCGACACCGATCTACAACGTTTTCCTCAAACTCACAAAACACACACTATGATGATGACTGCAGGAGGAAATCTGAGTCAGTGAGCCTATGGGCATCTCAGTGCTGGCAAAGGTCTCCTCATGGCTGCTCCAGCACCAAGAATTGCATTAGGGTAGGTCCATGTGGCTTCTTTTTTAGGATGTCTTTTTAGAAAGTGAGCCTTTCCAGCTGAGGCAGAGAACTAGCTAAAGCAGCAGCACACTGCTCTCTGACCATCAGAGAACAAGAGACCAGAGAACAAGAGCCATTTCTCTCTTCGTCCTTCAGTTAATCCCACATGTGTTTATGGGCCAGGGTGGCACAATAAACCTTCACTATCACAGATGCCATTTAATCTGTTCTGACTAGTACCTACCGTCTGAACAACAGAACAAAACACTGCCTAGTCTGACACCAGTCTTACATTCTTTCCTATTGCTGATCATATTGTTGTAGCCACTACATCAATCCATCTCGTGGAGTGCCTTCCTCCTTTTCTCTGACCCTCTGCTTCACAAAACATGAGATCCTTCCCCAGGACTAGTCTCTTCTGAGAACACATTCAAAGTATGCAAGATGAAGTCTTGCCATCCTTGACTCTAAGGAGAACCCTGGCCTGACTTCTTCCAACTCACATTTGTCTATCCTTTTGACAATATGTGGTGCTTTCAATATTCTTCTCCAGCAACACCATTAAAATGCATTTACTCTCTTTTAGTCTTCCTTCTTCAATGTCCAACTTTCACATACATATGAGGCAATTCAATATTCAAAAGGCCATGGCTTGTGTCATGGGCACCTTAATCTTCAAAGTGACATCCTTTCCTTTCAGTACTCTAAAGAGTTCTTGTGTAGAAGGTTTAGCCAATGAAATTTGTCTTGTGATGTCTTCCCTGTTGCTTCCATGATCGTTGATTGTGAATTCAAGCAAGATTAGATATTTGACAACTTCAGCCTTTTCTCTGTTTATCCTGATGTGCCCTATTGGTCCAGTTGGGAGGAGTTGGGTTTCAAACCACCAAGTTGTAATGCACACTGAGGGCAGCAATTCCTGATCTTTATCACCAAGTGCTCCAAGCCTCCCTCATTTTGAGAAAGCAGGGTTGTGCCCTGTGCAAATCATAGACTGTTAATAAGCCTTCCTCCAGTCCTAATGTTGTTGGTTTTTCAAAATCCTAACAAACACACACAGCTTCATTTCTATCACCAAGGCCATATTGTCCAACAGGTGACTCACTCATAGATGATGTAAGTTTTTGCTTTTGTTTCTCAAATCTCATTTTGATTTGAGGATGGAGCAAAATTATGAACACTGAGTAGATTTTACTCTTTTTTTTAATGTTGCAATTAGAGTAGTGGAAAGTTTGAACTTGAAGTCTTTGACAAGCAAGTCATCACTGGATATCTCAGGTGGATTTGGAAAACATCTAAGGAATATAATTGGTACGTGGAGCACTAACAAATGAAGACCTGATGAATTGTGGGATGACATCAGTAATATTGTACAGGAAGAAAGTAAGTGAGACCATGAGAGTAAGGGGATGGGGGGCCAGGGGTCGGGGAGAGGGAGCAAGGGAGAACCCTTCACAAAGTTGGATAAACAGCCCACTCCCCAAGGGGATGAATACCAGAATTGTATGTGAAGGGAGACAACGGACAGGGTAAGACATGAAATAATAACAATAATATGTAATTGATGAGGGATTCACGAGGGTGGGAGAGTGGGGGAAGGAAGGGGAAAAGAGGAGTTGCTATGTGGAAAGAAAATGTTTGGAAATGTTGATGGCAATATATGTACAAGTGTGCTTAATATAATTGAATGATGGATTTTTATTAGATTTATAAGAGCCATCTGATTAAATGATTATTAAAAATAATAAACTAAAAAGCGTGTCATTAAAAGAAAGGAAGGGAAAAACAACAACAACAACAACATGGGAGTGGATATCACAAGAAATCTAAAACTTGCCCTTGAATTAACTGAAATGATGACATAAAAAAGTTGAACAAAAGTTTCCATGAGGAAGCTCTAGCACAATATCAAATTATAGCATTATAATAAAACATGGAAACACCTTAAATTAATAATCAAAAAGAAGAAAACTTTCAATGTATCTCAAGCAGAAATAAGTTTAGAAAAAAATCCACGACTCAAATTGAAATTTAGGAGGATTCTATGGGCTAAATATTCAATGACGCCGGGAGCATCAAAAAGAGAGGAAATAGTCACTATACCAAAAATAATTGGTTGACATTTACCCGTTTCAATGAATCACACATAATCAAGAATCAGTGGTATTGAAGAAATTAGTCCAAGCTGCACTCAAGGGACTGGCAAAATATTTAGGCTCTAGGAATCAATGGAATTCTGACTTCAATATGTAAACAAATTGATATATAAACAGGGAGCTACCATAAATTCAAGAAAGATTCATGCATGGGCGTGATTTGAGGGATATCACAGGTGATGTTTTTGTATTTGGGCTATAAGCAGAAAACACCAGACAGATGTTTACTTGTGTTTTATCAACTATGCAAAGGCACTTGATTGTGTGGATCTTAACAGACTATGAGCAACATTCTGAAGGCTAGGCATTCCAAAACACCAAATTGTGCTCATGTGCACTCAATTTTGCTCATTGGCTCATAGGAATTCATTCAAAGAGGTCAAGGTTTAAAATCAGGATATCTGAGTATCTAGGTTGTATTTTTTGAACAAATTGATTCAATCTGTGTACTGTGCACATAAACTAAGTTGGAGTATAACAAAGAAAATACAACATGAAGTTTGGAGGACAGCGCATGAACAACATGTAATGTGGAGATTACAGAACGGTACTTTTTGAAAGTCCAGAGAATTTGAACCACTGGTAAAGATCAGACACTACAACCTTCCTTATAAATTTCTTGTAAAAGAAAGTGTTAGACATGGTTCTCTAGAGAAACAAAACCAGAATGCTAATAATTTTATATACATTTATACAGATAGATAGATGTATAACATAAGAAATAAACAGTTAATTAAATGATAAAGTAGTACAAATGGCTCGGTGCAACTCACTCCTGTGAGACAGCTGTGAGACGCTGGCAGTCTTTCAAGTCTTGAGGGCTACAGGGTGGTCCTCTGTAGAGCAATTCAGGCTATCTGGGCATAGGCAGCAAGACAAGTCACCAACAATCAGCCAGATGACAGTGTCAGACACACCCAAGCTCAAGAAATGTATATTCAAATGGTGTGGTGAAGTAGGTTTTTTTTTTAACAGATTTTTTTTATAGTAAATGTTTTGTCTTCTTTATTTTTTATTGTTTTTAAATCATTTTATTGGGGGCTCATACAATTCTAATCACAATTCATGCATACATCCTTTGTGTCAAGCAAATATGTACATTTGTTGCCATCATCAACTCACAACCTTCGCCTTCCACCTGAGCCCTTAATATCAGCTTCTAATTTTACCCTCTACCACCCTCTCCCCCTCCCCCATGAACCCTCCACAATTCATACATTATTATTATATTGTCATATGTTACACTCTCTGACATCTCCCCCACCTGCCCTCTTCTCTGCTGTCCATCCCCTAGGGAGGAGGCTATATGTAGATTCTTGTAATCAGTTTTCCCTTTCTACCCCACATTCTCTCCACCCTCCAGGCATCGTCACTCTCACCACTGGTCCTGAAGGAGTCATCTGTCCTGGATTCCCTGTCTTTCCAGTTGCTATCTGTACAGATGCATATCCTCTGGTCTAGCCAGATTTGTAAGGTAGAATTGGGATCATGATAGTTGTGGGGAAGGAAACATTTAATAACTAGAGGAAAGTTATATGTTTCATCGTTGCTACACTGAACCCTAACTGTCTCATCTCCTCCCCACAACCCTTCTGTAAAGGGGTGTCCCATTGCCTACTGATGGATTTTGAGTCTCCACTCTGCACTCACCTACATTTACAATGATATGATTTTTTGTTCTTTGATGCTTGATATCTGATCCCTTCGACAGCTTGTGGTCATACAGGCTAGTGTGCTTCTTCCATGTGGGCTTTGTTGCTTATGAGCTAGATGGCCACTTTTATCTTCAAGCCTTTAAGACCCCAGCTGCTATATCTTTTGATCGCCAGGCACCATCAGCTTTCTTCACCACATTTGCTTATGCACACATTTTTCTTCAGCAATCGTGTCAGGAAGGTGAGCATCATGGAATGCCAATTTAATAGAACAATGTGTTCTTGCATTGAGTAAGTACTTGGGTGGGGGCCAACGCTGGAGACTCAGTATTGTGACTGGCCCAGACTGACCCTGTGACACCGAGGCAAACCACTAAAGGCATATGGCAGAGCAACCGTGGGAGTAGGGTGGAGAGACACTGAGGGAGTACAAGGGACAGACTCTCTGGGGCCAGAGCATGGTACCCCCATCAGACCTGACTGAAGGACATGCCTAGAGATAAAAAATCAGACCTAAAGCTATTTACAGGCTTTTCTTTATTTTTAAAATTATTTTCTTTTAATTAATTTATTCTTTTTTTTAAACAATTTATTAGGGGCTCATACAACTCTTATCACAGTCCATACATATAAATACATCAATTATATAAAGCACATCTGTACATTCTTTGCCCTAATCATTTTCTTTTTTTTTTCCTCTTTTCTTTTTTTACATTTTATTAGGGACTCATACAACTCTTATTACAATCCATACATATACATGCATCAATTGTATAAAGCACATCCATACATTCCCTGCCCCAATCATTCTCAAAACATTTGCTCTCCACTTAAGCCCTTTGCATCAGGTCCTCTTTTTTTCCCCTCCCTCATGTGCCCTTGGTAATTTATACATCGTTATTTTGTCATGTCATGCCCTATCCGGAGTCTCCCTCCCCCCCCCCCCTTCTCCGCCATCCCTCCCCCAATTAATTTATTCTTCTATGGGTAACTAGTTTTCTTTTTTGTTTTTATCGCTGTGTTCTCATTCATCGTCTATCTTGCTGTGGCTTGATTTTGGGTTCATATTATTATCTGTACAGATCTATCTGTATAAGATGGACTGGAAGACTAGTCTGGAGGAGAAAACAAGAGGACCAGTGGTTCCGGAGGGACACAGGAGAGGGGGAGCTGGAGGCAAGGAGGTGGTGCTGACCAACTCAGGGACAGGGACCAAAAAGAGATCCAAAAGCAGTGGCAAGGAGGGTGTGAGGGGCCTGGCAGGGATTCAGCAAGGGCAAGGTGACCGAGAAATTACTGAAACCCAAATGAAGGCTGAGCATGACAGTGGGACACGAGGAAAGTAAAAAGAAATAGATGAAATAATTAGGTGCCAAAGGGTATTTAGCGAAGTAGGTCTTGAAGGAACCTCAAATTACAGCAACACAGTCCATGGATTAGGTGTCCCACGGGTAGTGTAGCTTGCAAATGGAGGCACAGAACAAGTAAGGCAGCCACACACTGGTCCGGTGATCAAAGTTCAAAAGACAAAAAAGACGAGGCTCACAGAGTCATTTATCTCTGTGCCCTTCAATTAATTCCACATATGTTTATCGGCTAGGTTGGCACAATAAACTAACTACCTCAGAAAATGATTTCACCACTGGACCAACCTGACAACATCATGATAAATGACAAAAAGATTGAGGTTGTGGAGAATTTTATTTTACGTGGATTACAAGGAATACTCATGGACGTAGCAGTTAAGTTGTCTGAAGACACATTGCATGGGACAAATATGCTCGCTAACTTACCATTTAATATTTAAAATTAAGCTTGATCATATTATCCATATTAGAGATAAGTAAATTGAATTTCCCAAATTAAACACAGTACATCAAATGTTATATCCAGATATCCAGTATGTGATAGAGTTGTATATACACACACACACACACATACACACGTACATATATACATTATATATTATATATACATTTTATGATAAAAATAAAGGATTAAGTAACATGAACAAAAATATACTCATGGACTATGTGGTATTTTATAAGGAAAATTCTAAATCTAAATAAACTTTAAATTTCTATTTTACTAGTTTTATTAATATACAAATACCAGTGTCTTTGGTCGTGTATTGGGTGCTAACTGACAGAAGATTCCTTAGCCTTTGCTCAAAGCACTTCAGGGGGGAAAAAAAAGAAGACTTGGTAGACTGCTCCTGAAAACTGTCTATAAAAATACAATGACACCATAGTTGGTAACATGAGTCAGAATTGATGATCCAGCAACTAAACTAATCCCTCGAATACAAAGAATGTTTATGTTTTCTTTGGACAATGGACACTCGTTTCTTTTTAATATACCCTTTTCTACCAGATTTCAATAATTTTTGAGTTAGAGAAATATTGTAACATATGATACATCTTCTTTTTGATATGTTAAACATCATCTTCCTATATAATCTAGAATAAAATTAGCATTAGGTGTAAAAAGCACAGACTAATTTAAAATGCACTAATCTTTAACATTACTTACTATGTCCTTAATAGATTTACTGTCTTGTCCACTCTTAAGCTCATGACAAAGAATTGATTATGAAACCTTCACAGTGAAGATGCAAGATCACGTTCATAGACCAGTATATATAACAAGGTAATAAATCAAGAAATATGAGTTTGGAATCAAGACTAACTTGATGTCTGATTGCTTCTTCATAAAATTTTGTTTTACATGAGTCAATAATTCAGGTTATAAAAAAGTTCTTTTAGTTTGAAATTTGATGTATTAAATCACAGTTCACTGTAAACTTTTATTACAAGTATTTACCCAATAACAAGTTTGATGATTTTTATAACCTTAAAGTTTTATTAAAAATTCATTTGTTCAGAAAGCTTGTCTAATCACCATCAAAATCAATGGAACAGTTTTAATATGTCCTCTTACTTTGTAACCTTGTAAGTGTTAAAAATAAATTTGATGCTATCCATTATGTATTCACATGTTTGTGTGATGGAAGTATTTGGTACTTCTGTGATAGTGATTTTAATTAATAAAATATATTAAAGATAAATATTAGAAAATATGTTATACACTTGTTAATATATATTTTCAAGTATAAAAGTCTTAAGGGTGAATTATAAACTGTTAGAAAGTAATAATTCAATTTTGCTTTTCTTATTTAAGGTAGAACAGAAAATACTTGTGCCGTTAATGCTATTCTTAACACAAAATAATATTTATTTGCATTGTCTTATTAATGAAGTTTTATGATCGACGTTGGAGTGAAGAATTAATAATCTGAATGAATACAATTGCAAATCATGTTTTGAGAGTACATATAAGAAAGAAAACAAGTCAGGGAATAGGAAAGATTTATTTTTAAAATGACTAAGTTTTTAAGATAAAACAACAGCGTTGAGAGGCATAAATGAATAGAGAACATTCTAGGTGCCGTGATGAATTTTCCCTTTACTTTGTAGAAAAGAAAAAAAAAGAGTAGAGAATATAGTTTGAATAATGTCTTATTATGGAATAATCATTGTAAGTCTTAATGGGTTAGATAGTTCAATATGTTAATATTTATTTTGCAGTAAGAGTTTGTTTACTATGTTTGCATAATTTTAGTTTATTTAACACATAGTTTTGACATACCTAAAAGATATATGAAAAGTAAATCGGTTAATGAAAAATTGTCTAATAACCATAAAAGTCCATGACAGGTTAAAAATATATATTTGTGTGTATATATATACATATACATATATGTGTGTTAGCATATAATTATATATGTCAATATACTATACATATATATATCCATACATACACACATGCACATATATGTATGTGTTGCTATGTGCATATAATACCCCATGAAGGTAGAACAAAATTACTCCATAGGTTTTGCCAGCATCTGACTTTTCAGGAGCAGATTTCCAGACTTGCCATTTGAGGAACTTCTGGATAGTTTGAACTGCCCACCTTCCAACTAATAATTGAAAGCATACTCATTTCCATCACACAGGTACACCCATAAGTACACACGTGTGTGTGTATAAATTTACATTTTTGTTCTATTTATTTGAAAAGGAAGATTTATAAATGTGAGAACAGCTACTATGCTTATTACACATTCTATAAAGATATAGATATAAATTATATAACTAGCATTATCCATTTCCCAGTTTCATTGAGTGCCACATACATTTCATAGTAGGTTGTTTATTTACTTTTTAATTTTTTCTTTGTTGAGAAACTTTGAAACAGTAATTTTAGCCAAAACTAGTAAACATGAATTCTCATACCCTGATTCTTCCTCATTTTTAAATAAACTTTTACACTTAATAAAATAAATGTTTTTTTGTTCATATTAGGGCTTATTCCAAATGCGCTAGGTCATTGGAGGTCATCCTCTTGAAACTGTGGTTTTCTGTTTCTCGGTATGTGAAATTCAGGATTGATGAATCCATTGGGACAGCAAGTAGAATAAAGGTGGGCTTTTTGCGGGGCGGGGGCAAAGTGGCAGGGATGAGTGTGGTAAAAGTGAGACAATGTCAAGGAGTCCAGGAAGGTAAAGAATGTTTGGAAACTGTGGTAACAACTGTACAATATTGCTTGACGTGGTTGAACTATGGAGTGATATGACATATGTATAACTCCCAATTCAAAAGAAGAATGTTTTAAATATGACTAGGAATAAATACTGATTTCATTTCATAATTATTTTCAGCATAATTGCAAGCTAAATATTACACATTGTGTAACATTTAGTATACAAGAGTATTGAAGTATGCATACAATTGATCTCTCCAAAAAATATTTTCTGAAAATGCACTAAAATGATCTATGGCTCTTCTAAACATAGTCTCTGTAACTGCCACCACATGATTGAGTAGTGCAATGCAAACAGAATGTATGAAACTGTGATGTGCACATTCCTGAGTTTTGACATCCTGCTGGGTTCTCAAAGGACCATCAAAGAACATGACAGAGGGAACCTCACAAACAAGAATTAAGAGGAGGCCAGAATGGGCACTGCTTTTGGACCCCAAATCACTGGAAAAGACCTCTTTGATCTAGCAGACAGAGGCCTATGACCTTGGAGAAGAGTTAATGAAGTAGCAAAAGAGTGGCAACAGCAGAGACAGCAGAAGCAAGAACACCAGACGGAAGACAGAATGGCATTCCTCCTCACAGAGTGCATGAGGCAAAGCAGCTGTGGACAAGAGACGGACAAGGAATCTGAGTGATGGCAGTCAACTCCTCAGAAGCTAGGTCTGCTGACTGACAGAGCTAGAGCTGAGAGCCTTTGGAACTGAAGCTCATGGTAGAGTGGTTTACCACAGGGGCACTTATCAGCAGCCCTGAAGGAGTTCTGCAACCATTTCCTGAGCAAGACAGATATCAGTCTCATAAATGGTTTTCCTTTGAGCAAGGTTGAGGGAAGCACTCCTGACTAAATGAACTATATCATGAGCAATTCTGATCATAAATGTTAACCAAATTGATTAACTTCCGATTGCCCCACTTGTCTGTCGGTTTGTTCTACGGGGTGGCTTATGTGTGCGGTGAGGCTGGAATTAATGGCACTGATATTTTAATTACCAGCAGGGTCCCCCATGGTTTAAGTTAGCTTCCAGACTAAGAAGGGCCAATGAAAAATGAATCAGTCATCCATTTCTGTGGTGCTGTCCACTAAAACCCTTATGAATATTGGTGAGACACGGTGGCATATAGTACAAGAACACGAGGTCCGCAGCAGGGGAAGGGAATTTGGAGATTGTAAAGCCTTAGATAACCAAGCAAATCACAGAAACCCTTGGATTTGAGGATGAATTTATATCCAAGCAGATGGGAGTGAAGAATTTAGAAACCATTGCCCCTCCTACACCACATCTGCCCAGGAAGAGCCAGAGGCAGAGGCGGAAGCCAAGAAAGAGACAGAAAGTGAACCTGAAGACAACTTGGATGACTTGTAAACTTGTGAAAATGCCCAGCGATCATTGCTCATGTTCCCAAGTATTAGAAAGGAATGTTTGTTAGGATGAACATTTTATTCTTCTTTGAAATTCAATTTTCAAATTTGCTAAAATGTGTCTAAGCTTTAGACCATAACTTTTTTTTTTTGGTAATAATTGCTTGGTTGAAGTTCACCAGGTTAAAAAAAATGGGGCATGCATTTACATTCTTTTCTTGACAACTCCATCAATTCATTTAGAGTGAAAAATGTTAAGCTTCATCTCTCCCCCAAAATCCCCTTTTAAAAAGAAGGGGTTTAAATGTGGGTGGCACTCTTGTGGTTTCTTTAATAGGTGTCCCTAGTTTTTCCCAGCGAATTTTTTTCTTTATGTGTCCTTACTTGAGCCATGTGCCCATTTAAGTTAAACTTCTGAGCTTATGGTTTGTGAGCTTGGCCATAGAGAAGACCCCAGTTGCACCCCCAGAAGAATAAATAAACACTTACGGCCACAATCTCTTCTGTTGCATCAGGATTTGAGCTCTGGGATGAGACGAAAGAACAAAGCATATTGTTTCCCATGACACTGTAGCCTTATGTTGATGTCTATCACGTGCATTGGCAACACTGGAATTTGATTCTATTCTTTTAATTTTTTTGCTAGGTTTTGTGTTTCCCCCCTCCACCTTTCTAAAGGCACTTAACTCATCCTGTGAAGGATCCTTCAAGTTAGATAAAATGCTGTGTTTTGAAATGCCGTGACTCACTCATACGCTTGTGTTGTTCTTCCAATTAGCATATTCAATTTGCAGAGCTCTTGTATTTGGAAGACTGGAAAATCCCAGACTTTGAAATAGTGTCTTGTTCCCAGTCTTCCTAGGTTTTGGTTTTGTCTCTTGTTTTTCAAGTTCTTTTTGGTTTTCTTTTCAAACCGGAGCCATAAAAACCTTGTGATTAAAGGGAATCCGTTTCTAAATTAAAAAAGGAAACACACAAAAACCTACAGACAAAAAGAAAGCACATTCAGCATGTCCTAAACTGGAAAGAATTGAAGAAGACAAAGAAGCCTCAGGTGGGGATCTTGAAGGATTCTGTGGGCAACACGCTGAATGATCAGGGAGCAACTAAAGGGTGTGTTAGGCTAGCTTCTCTAGAGGAGGCGTTGGTAAACTGAGGCTCTGCAGCCCTCTGCACTTATTTTGGCACATATATGTTGCACTGTTCCCAGAACTGCTGGTGGTTTTGAAGTGCCGATCACATGGATTATAACCCAGTGAGTAACCACTATACCACCAGGGTTCGCCATCATTATTTAAGATCATCTAGTTTTCACGGGGAAAATTAGGAATCACATTGGTTACACTACTAACTTTTCAGAGAACTTTCTAAATATGTGAGCGAAGTGAAAATTCCCCCACCCCACCCCCAAATAAGCAGCCATGTTTTTGCAATCTGGCCTTTTCTTCTTCATTACGAAAGTTGACTATGATGCACATTGCTCAAAAAGTGGCATTGTGTAAGAGAATTGCACGAGGGTTTACTGCTAATAAAGGCATCGTTATAGAGACCGCCTTTGTTATTTTGTAGCTCATTTCATTCAGAGAATTGAAGTTACTGCTCTGTTGTAACACAATGTGCAGCTTCCTTTGGTCAATTATTAGACATCTGCTTTTTAATTATGTTCCACATAAATTTTTAACCCTGGGATCTAAGAAACTTAACCATGATATGATTTAATAATTAGTGCTGAGAAGTACCCAGTTAATTCGAAATGTATGTAAAGAAACAGCTCACTACCACCTAGTCCATTCTGACTCATTGTGGCATTTACACAATTATCGTCTTGATAAAAGAATGAAAGGGTGGAGTCTAGCCTGATGATCCCTGCTGAGCCTGGACTTCTCATAAGGATTCTAGGAACTTCCTTTCTTCCTCCCTGGAGGCAGGTCACACTCTCTCTCTACTGCACCTGCCTGTTGACAAACCACCATGCTGATAACAGCCAGAGCCCTGGAGATGCTTCCACCGCCACTGGATTCACAAGACTTTCCACCCACAGGTCTGTGATCTTCCTGCATTTGATATAGATGCATATGTTGTATGAGTCTAAAGAGGAATTTTTATATTGTATGGGACATATGGGCTAATATCTCAAAGTACTAATGGAGTATGAGTACGTTAGGATATTCAGGATATTTAAATTCAAAGAGACTTGCCTAAGGGGCGGTTGACAAACTGAAGAATTAAAAAACAACCATTTGGCTTTTTGAATTTTGAACCAGTAGTTTGGGCTTGGTGCTAGAAAAATGTGGAGCCATGAAGTAGCTCTCCTCTCCAGGACTGAACATTAAAGGAGCCTGCGGGCAGCCTGAAGGCTGGCCAGGTAACCACCTGGATCCCTGTGTTGAGTGGAAGTGGGAGAACTGCAGCAATACAATGACAGGTTCTGTCTGGTCATAGACACCGATGGTGTCATCTACAACACGGCCATTTATAGCATTATTTGAGGGATGTACTGATGAGACATTTAATTAGCTCTATCCTAATAAGATGCCTGGTATTATTCTCTTCGGTGAGGTGTTTGAAATTAGCTAGGATTGATGATTTCCTGGGTCTTATTTGGTCAAAGGTGCCCTGGTAGCTTACTGGTTATGGATTGGGCTACAAACCACGTGGTAAGCAGGTCCAAACCACCAGGGGCTCCATGGAGAAAAATGAGGCTCTTTCTCTTGTAAACATCTACAGTCTTGAAAACCCACAGGAGCAGGGGTACCCTGTTCCCGAGGATTTCTCAGAGTCAGCATTGTCTCAATGGCGGTGAGTGATACAGCCCAGGAACAAATGTACACCCCACCCTGTAAGGTTAGAGTTCTATACAAACAAAAAATGGAAACATTGCTGGATAAAAGTGTGTTCAATAATCAATAGTTAAGTTCGCTGTAACATAGTATGTTAAGTAATGCTGACAAGAAGAACTTTATATATCTAATAACATATATTCCTATGTCCATGTGTTTATCATTGTAATTAAATAGGGCATATTATTAATTAGGCACATACTTTTCTTTCATTTGTATACAATGACTCTTTAAAAATGTTTTTATACCTTAATCAGTAAAAAAGCATAATGATTTCCCATAAGTTAATTAATAAGGAAATATGATATATAAACAAAATAGAGATGAAGTCTACTAACTAATTTAACATCTTCAAGCATGTTATTATTTTTATTTTTTAGTAGATCTTATATCATCATTTTATATATTTTCCACCACCTTAAAAATAAAACAAAAAATAGCCTCTGGAGATATTGAATACTTATTTTTGTTTTGGCTTCTGGTTCTACTATGGTCTCTATAAGGAAATTAATCTAATGAATTCTAGGTAGGTCTGCAATGTAAACTGTATATTTTTTAATACGATGGCAGAAACGATACCCAGATAAATCCAGCAAGCTTAACAAGTATATATCCAAGTTCCAGTACCTCCCCAGAGGCATTGATGTGAAAAAATATGAAATGCCAATAATATGAAAACCAACCTCTACCTCACATGACCATTTATATATAGGTTAAAATAGAAATCTAGTTTACTGTAGATCTAATTGACTATAAGCTAGTTTCATAAATTCTGTAATCTTACCGTTTGTCTATTATACTGTCTACTGTCCCATAACATTATTACATTTCACTCTTAAGTCACATAGCTATAGACGCTTGATGTTCACTGCAGGATGTTCCTTTCAGTGCACACAAACAGTTCAGGTTTGTATTAGAGCTTACATTTTGAAAACCCAGTTTTAGAAGGCTTGCAGTGACAGCTCAAGGTCCATTTGCAGTCTCCCCACATAGCTTGTCTCCACTGAATTCATTCTCATCATTAACAACCAAAATGTATATGATCTTGCCCATGCAGAGCACATTGGAAAGTAGATTACTTCCACCCCTCCTCATCCAGACCAGTGAGGGGCTGTGTCTTTTACTGGGCTTGCCTGGATGTGCCCTTGATCAATAGTACCTTGATCTATTGTACATGAGGTTGAATAGTCCTGAGTTCTGCCCTGTCAGTTGTGGAAGGGCCTGGACTAACCTTGGAAGTTCTTCTATCTAACATAACTTACATGTCCCAATCAGGTCCAATTCCCACTTACATAGTCCTACCTAGAGCAATGGCATATTGGTCTGCCACCAATCATGAATGTGTAATGGTTACCTTTGTTCCGTGCTTTATAGAAGTATTACCTTGACTGTGACCCCTTGGACACCATCATGTCCTCCTGGTTATGGTCTCCCTCATCCAGATAATAAATCTATATTTTTGTCCACATTCCCTTTGCCCTTTTTAAACATGAACAAATGTTCTCCTTAAATTATATTTGAAATTGGTATAGCTTTGGTACCCTAAAACAGTATTAAATGAGACATCTAGGAAGTAAGGGTGAGGAGACTTTTCTACCACCAAGAGAAGAGTCAGAGATTCGGTGCTCCTTAGTCCTTAAAGTACCATCCTTGCTTTCCATCACTTTAAAGAAGTCTTGTGTAGCATACTTACCCAATGTAATAACCCCATTTGGTCTCTTGATTGCTGCTTCCAAAGGCACTGATTGTGGATCAAAGGAAGATAAGATCCTTAACAAGTTCAATCTTTTCTTCGATCTAAAATATCTTGACTGAAATCAAGGAATACCAGAAAGGTGTTTACTTGTGTTTTACTGACTATGCAATGGCATTCAACTGTGTGCATCATAAGAAATTATAAATAACCTTGAGAATATTGGGGATTTCAAAACACTTCACTGTGTTTTATACAAGATCAAGAGATAGTTGTGTGAACAGAACAAGGAAATACATGGTTTAAAATGAGTTAAGTTTGGTGTCAGGATTGTATCTTCCCACAATACTTATTCATTCTCTATGCTGAACAAATTATCAGAAATTCTGTGTTATATGAAGAAGAATGCAGTATCAGCATTAGAGGATTGGAGGAAAGTTTAATAATAATCTATGATACACAAATGACACAACCTTGCTTGCTGAAAGTGAGGACTTTAAGCACTTATTAAAGATGGTCAAGGATCGCAGCCTTCAGTATGGATGTAAAGAAAAATGAAATCCTCACAATAGGACCGATCAATCCATCACGTAGGAAGAGATATGCTATCCTTCCACAGACAGCATTGTACTTCATTCATAATAGATTTTGAAATATTCTTTTTGATGATCACTGCTCTGTGACTCACTTCAAGTTTTCATTCTTATAATAGTAAGCCACATGACTGTCTGACTCAAAATCAACAATGCCTATGCATTTCAGTTCACCAGTGCCAATAACATTGATCTTTATGTGTCTTATTTCACATTATTACAGATTCATACTGTGTACATTCCACATTATGATGGTTAACAGATATCTGCCACCTTTCCTTCTCATTTAAGTCGTGCCCCTTAACAAACGAAGGTCTCATACAAACCCTGGGTAGGATCGCGGCCACTAGGAAAGAAAGTCAATCACACAGTGGATTATGCTTTGGACTGCTAACCAATAGCTCAACTCTTTTACAAATTAAGGTTATGAGTGGGAATTGACGCTAAGGTTATGGACTTACTTTTATCTTTTTCATTAATGAGTATTTTTTGAGTGCTTGTTGATGATCTAAATATCTTCTTTGGAAAAACGCTATTAACTTCATTTGCACATTTATTTTATTATTGCATTATAAGAGTACTTTAAAAAATAATTTTATTGTGGGCTTGTACAACTCTTATCACAATCCATACATACATTCACTGTGTCAAGCACATTTGTACATTTGTTGCCATTGTCATTCTCAAAACATTTGTTTTCTGCTTGAGCCCTTGGTTTCAGCTCCTCATTTCCCCCTCCTTCCCTGCTCTGTGCCTCCCAGTTCTTTCCTCCCTTTCCTTCCATTTTCCTCCCATCCCACTATCAATTTTGGCCTTCATTCAGGTTTTGGTAGTTCCTCCCGCTACATTGCCCTTGATAGAGCACCCCTCCACCTCCACCCCCAAGCATCCTGTGCCCTCCTCGCCATCAATTTTAGATCACATATTCTTCCCTTGTCCCAGGGTTTGTTGGCACTTCCCTCCTTGCCCCCATCTCTCCATCTCCTGTGTCCCTCTGGAACCATCGGTCCCATTGTTCTCTCTGCTGGATCGATACTCCCGCCTATCTTGTCCAGATAGACATACATAGACCATAATAAACGCAAAAACAAAGCAGAGCATAACATAACAAAAAAGACAAAAAGAAGAAAAGAAATTAGCGTTAGCAGCTGGACTTACGTCTTTGCATGCTGTTCATCACAATCATCCCTTCAGATCTATGTACTGTACATCAAAAGTTGTCAAAAAGTTATTCAACAAAATATTTGCCTGTGCTAGAACAAAATCCGAGGCAATTGTGTGTAATGTGCTTTCGCCATGTGCATTTTCACAATTAAACAAAAATCTAGAAAAATTAATTTTATATCCATATATTCTGATGCATCTAATCATAAGGATATAAAGTTATTACCAACCATTATTAGATTTTTTATTTGGAAACTGGAATAAAAACTAGAATTCTAGATTCATTTTTGTGCCCGGAAATCGAAGTAGCAAATTATGTCAATAATTTAAAATTTCAGTGTCAAGAGCAGTTAGAAAATAATTTTCTTCCATTAACTATCCATAATAGTATAAGCCAGCTAGAAGAACAAGGTGAAATAAATCATGCAGATATCATGAATCATGTTAAAAAGTTATATAAAGAGTGGATGGTACCTTACAATGGTATTGAACATTTTCATTGGGTTACATTAAAACAAGAACTTAATTGGAATGGTGTGCAAAAATCATTTGATCATATTTCTCAAAATTTTCCATAGAGTTATATTTCTGAAAATGATCTTTTTAATGTGGTATCATTATTTAAAATATATATTGATTAGGAAAAGGTTAAATCATGGACACCAGCAAAAGTCACAATAGAGAACAAATGGTTAGAAATATTTCATCATTTTAAAACAAACCATGTTCCATATGATAATGCACTAAAATTGTGGAATACATGCTGTCCTTACCAGGAACCAATGCTGCGACTGAACGTGTTTTTTCTACAGTAAATAAAGTATGAACATAAGAAAAATCATAATTAAATATTGAGACTTTCAAATCCATTTTATGTGTGAAATATAATTTTAAAAATTATTGTGAAAAGTTTCATGACTTTTTAAACAACGACAGCAATCTACTAAAAAAAATCACTACAATGAGAAATATGCCAAAGAATAAAATAATTCTATACAATCATACTTATGTTGAAATTAAAACAAATATATTACAATACTATTTTTGCATTCTATGAAATTTTTGTTGCTCCATATAGACCAAATTTTTAATCAAGAACACCCCAGCCCCTCACCCCCCATCAGTGGTGTCCCACTTTACCAATGTTAAAATCTTGTCACCTTAGCTTAGTGCTCACCTGGTGTGGTGGGGTCAGATCGGGCACATCTCCCACACCGTGAACCCAGTGATGTCCCCCCACTCCCCTTAGCACTTTGTGTCAGTGAGAGACACATTGTCCTGTCTTCTGATGGAACCTTCCCTGTGGTCCCTTCTGTGCCTTCAATTGGGAGTCAGAATATTGTCCTTAGGGCTTGGTGGGCTGGGATGTGTTCCACTTGCTCCTTCCCTCTTCATTTGGTTCTGTTCAGGAGCACCCTGCTTCCTGAGCTGCAGCTACAGGGCTCTCCTCTAAAGTTCATTCCTCTGGGGTGGTGGGTGGGGAGTGCTCTTATAGTTGCATTTGGGGCCAGCCCCACTGACCTCTCTATTGGTTCCCTGGTCCATGCCCACATATCGCATTCACTTCTTGGTGAGCTGGGTTGAAGTCTGGTCCTTTCCCGTGGGGCTATAAACAACACCCTCCCTTGGGGTGGGATAGTGCCCTGTTCCCCCACCACCCTTTTCTTTCTTTCTCTTTTTTTCTCCTTCCTTATCATTTGACTGCCATATGTACACCACACCAGCCTGTGTGATCATGAGGTGTCCATGGGATCAGGTAGCAGGCATCAAAGAGCAACAAGTAAACAAATAAAAATCATATCAATGGGAATGAGGGGAGAGCAGAATGGAGACCCGAAGCCCATCAGTAGTCAATTGGATACCCCCCTGACAGAACAGCCACAAGGAAGAGACGAGTCAGTCAGAGTGCAGTATAGCACCGATGAAACACCTGCCTCTAGTTCTTTAATGCTTCCCCCCACCACCACTACCATGACCCCAATTCTATTTTATCAATCTGACTAGACCAGAACATGTATACTGGTACAGATAAGAGCTTGAAACACAGAACAGATAAACCTCTCGGGACCAATAACTGGAGCAGTGATACTAGAAAGGGAAAGGTGGGTGGAGAGTAAGGTGGAACCGATCACAACGATTGGTGCATGGCTCCCATCCCAGGAGGATTGACAGCAGTAAAGTGGGTGAAATGAGACAGCAGTTGGTGTAAAACATGAAAAAATAATTGTGAATTCTAAGGGGGCATGGGGGAGGGTGGGAAGGATGATTGAGGAGCTGATCCCAGGGGTTCAAGTAGAAAGAAAATGTTTTGAAAAAAATGATGACATTTGTAAAGATGTGTTTGACATAATGAATATATATATATGTGGTGTGCTAAGAGCTGTAATAGGCCCCAATAAAATAAAATAAAACATTAATTAAAACAACAACAAAAAAGAAGAGCTGTACAATTATTATCCCAATCTATTTTAGAAAATTTTCTTCTTTCTTGTACTTGTTATTCGTTCCCCATTTCCCCCAACCTCTCTTACTATCCTCCAAAGGAACAGTGAATCCAGTTACTGTCTCCATAGGTTCACCCACCCTGGATTTATATGCTGAAAAACCTGCTCACTGCCATCAGCGAGTGCTGTGTCACAGTGACCCCTGTGGATTTCTGTGATGTAACTGATTACAGGAGTAGAAAGCCCTGTCTCTCTCCTGAAGAACTGCTTGGGTGGGGGTGGGGTGGCGTGAAGTGCTGACCAGGCGATTCACAGCCCAATGCATAAAACTCCAGTTGGAAAGAAAAAAGGACATATTAAAACCTAGAACAACTGTAAAATGGGTCAAAAGGGATACCGAATCATAGTTTTGAATCTAACTACATCTGCCATAATCCACTTTCCAAAGCATTTGGCCTGAGAACTAGGTTATTCACATCCCTGGTCTATGCTCAGATGGAATTCACCAGAAGCTTAATACACGTTTATTACTTCTTCACTATTTTTTGTAAGTTAATGGAACATTTAGTAAAAAGAGGAGTGAATCAGTTGTTACATTTCAATCTGGCAACATCTATATCATGGTCTCTACACGCTCTCTGTCTCATCCGTGACTCTGGACTGAAGGAAATACCAGGAGACTCAACACATGTGTGGGTCCTGCACATGGATCTGGAGCTTCCACTGTCATCCACAGCCTTCAGAAAACATGGTGCTCACAATTTAAGTTCCTAGATCATTCTCTCTCTTCTTCCTTCAGATTTGGATTATACTATTTGTAAGGCTTGGGTCACACAGGCCGGTGTGCTTCTTCTAGGTGGGCTTAGTCGATGCCGCACTTAAATAGCTACTTGTTTCAAGACAAACCTTGTTTTTATTTGGTGGAGGGGCGGGTGGGGTAACTTCCTCATGAATATTATTATAGTTAATTGTATAATGCTGTCTTATCATTTGACTGAAAATCAACCCCCATGCAGTGGATTTATTTCAAGGTTTGAAGTATCTAAGGAGTGAGTACATTGTCATAGATGCACCAGGTTTAATTAGACCAGTAAAATTAGTAGTTTTATAATTTTGTTCTACATTTTTCTCATGTTCTATGAGAATGAATGGCAGAATCTATAGCCACCTTTGCTCCATTTGCGGCATAATCTATCACATGCATGGGAGCAATTCTCAATATGTTTTCTGAAAATGGTGGTTTTCACAGTATAATTGCAGTAAAGTTTTCATGAGTACCTTTTGTGCCACTGACCATTTTTGTTTTGATGAAACTAGATGTGTTTTTACTTAATAAATAGGAATTCCTATAAAGATTCTAAAGAAGGTAGAAATTGTTTTCTTGTTCTCTGGAAGATCAATAAGGAAAAGAATTGCTAATTAGCAAATTTATTACTAAGCTTTTCCAAAATAGGCTTTTCTAAGATGAATTAAACTTTCTTTAAATTAGACATTACTAGTTAAACTTTTACCCTATATTTGTGCAAACAGTTTCAAGTTTCAATATATTCTTGTAGTTAAAGCCATAGATCAAAATGTCCCTTTACATTTTCCAGTTTTCTTGTGGTGTAAAGTTATGTAGCGTATTATAGATCTCAATGCATTTGAGTGAACGTAAATAATAAGTACTTGGTACTCTTGTTCTTTCTGCCTCTATTCAAATATCCTCTGCCTCCTACTTTCCAAATACACTGTTCTATGCATGTCAGGAATGTAGACAACTCACTTACTGCCAGTAATTAAAAAATAGAGAAAAAAAACATCAACAAGATTAAAATATTTCATCTCACCTTTATCTAGTTATTCCAGGTCAGAAAAGTTAAATTATTAAAAATACAATAAAATAAATTGTACCAAATATTAAGACATAAAGAAAAGTCATCATTCATTTTACCTCATGTTATTTGTAATTTATAGAATTTATTTGTTCCATGAAAAGTCAACCATGTTTTGTGAGATTTTTTTTCATAAAACTGGGCATAAACCAATCTTTAATATCGACTGTCATAAACTGTACCTCTGGGCTATAATGAAGTCATTTTATGAGATATTTTAGTGAATCTAATATTATTTTATAACTTGAAGAATATTTAGTAATATATCTTTATCTCTATAATTGCTACTAAAATTGAGGAAAAATCTCAATATGAATTATCCTATGAATTGGGTTATAGATAGGGAAATTGATAAAGGAAAATAAATAGATCATAGTTAACCCGTCATTTCTATCGCATGATTACTGCTACCCATGTGGGATTTCTTCCACAATATCAGTTTTTGTCTGCAGCTGCATAATTATCTTAAATTAAGCAGTGGTTTATTTATCAAAATGACCAAATTTCAAATGTTGAAGAATTTTAAGCCTATCATGTATGCTGGAAATGTACAAGGAGCTGTTAAATATTTCACCCATTTTTCTCTGGTAATTACTTAAATATTTGCATTGTTTTGCCCTTCTTACAAATAAGGAATATGCATTTTAAGAAATAAATAGTCGGTTCCTGATACACACCACTGTATGCATTTAGAATTTTAACACAAGTTATTAAAACATGGATGTGATTCGATCTTCAATTTTGCATTCTCTGTAGATCAAGAAATCTTAGATTGCAAAATGAGAATTCATTATATGGAGACAATAACAAAACTTTCAAAGTTTGGAGAAATGAGCCAATTGAAAAGCAGATACTGGACCTTTCAAAAAAATTAAGTTCATTACCATCAACTCATATTGGTGACCCTATGCAGAAGGGTAGACCAATTCCTGTGCATTTCTGGGACTGTAATTCTTTAAGGGAATAGAAAGTTTCATCTTCCTTCCAAAGTGGTTAGTGGCTTAGAACTACTGACTTTGAGATTAGCTGCCCAACACATAATCACTATTCCACCAGGACTGTATTTCTCTCTAACAAGATTTTGCTTACTAGGTTCCATTGGAAACAAATATATAGAAATTGGAGCTCTTTTCCCTTCCCAATACCAATATTCACCAATGAGTGAATCTCTTACTCAAAAAAGTATTTTAATATTGTACATAAATTAGACTAAGAGCACAGAGACTCACCCCTGCACTGTGGAAAATCATTCAACAGGATTTTACTTTAAATGGGAAATAATGCACGTGGTTTTTCAGTTTTCCAACTATAGTTAGTATATAGTTTCTATTTTGACAATTGAGTCTACTGTGTATCCAGTTATTTTCCCATGGCTTTCCACTTTAAAATCATTTTTATAAATGTATTCTTGAGGAGAAATGACCAAAATACATTTCTGTGAGTTCAAATGGGCTTTTTTGAATATTTTTCCTCAGCTTTCCCAAAATGGACATATATTGATCACATAGTAGTTGAGGTAAAAATATTTGAGTATTATAAATGACAACCCAACTCTATCCTGAGAAAACATATGTGAGACAACAGGCAGATGTTATGTTAAAGAAGTCACAGAATCCTTCCCATAAGTTCAAGATTCTGCATTGCATTATTACTTGGTGATTTTTCTCAAGCCTGATAAGCATTCCCTATGTTACAAATATAATCATTAATTAATATATCTTTAGGTTGCATGTTTAGGTGAGTCAAAACAGGTACAAAGGGTTTTTTATTAGTCTAACTTTGGTGTAAGAAAAGGCTCAAAATCTTTTAAAGGACATAAAAGCTGCAAGTGCAATATGAGCTATTGATTTTGATGATGAATCTATTGCCAGTAGAATGTGCTTCAAACTTTTCAAGGTGAGCGTAAATTTGCATAACATTAAAAGGTCAGTTTAATTTGTCAGGGGGACTAGCATTCATAAACAGGCCCTCAATGCACATCCAAGAAAGTCTTCATCACTCTCTATTCTTGATGACTTTCTCAACGTTTCCTTGATACAAACAGAGCTGCAATAACCAATCTCATGTCCATTTCACAGTGGACACGTACACCTTTCTTTACTGCATATACTTAAATGGGTTATTGATATGCACTAACATAGGTCTGTATACACGGAGTTCTGATAATATATGCTATGGTTTCATATATAATGATATAACACAATAAAAAGGGAAGTTCTATATAGCAGGAGTCCTGTTGGCATTTTGGACACATGTCAGAACTGAAGTGATAAATCCAGTTAATTTTTCATGGGATGTAATTCAAGCTTTGGAGTCATTGTGATTTTTTGCACTTTCATCTCCATTACATATTGCCTCTTTCTGTTGATAGAATCTCATTTGTGCTGATTCACTGTTCAATGACAGGGATTAGCTGTCAATCCTTACAGAAACTCATATATTGTTATCAATAATGATACTTATTTTAAAAATGCAAGTGAAAAGAGAGGCCAATAATTGATGATCAAATATAACAAACCAAATGACATGCCTATCTTTAGCTTTCTTTTATACCTGGAAGGAAGCAACATAATTTTCTAAATTCTATGTTAAATTAAATATGGCCATGAAACCTTTCATGATCATCCCATTTAGAATTTATACTAATTTACTGTTTTTCACTTCTGATTTCCACACTTGCTCTGATCAATAATATGTAGCATCAATGAAGGCTTTGAATATGCATTTTCCAAAGGCCTTGTGGCTCCTGTCCTCAAATTCATGGAAGCAAACATCTCCAAACTATCAAGTTGGCTAGGATGAAAGGGTCTATAGAGAGAGCATTAACTCTAGCCAACTCAGAAGAGCTCTAGAAATCACAAGTCCACAAGTACTTGGAGAAAGCCACCACAAGAACTGTCTAGATCACATGTAATTATTAAAACCCCACTTGAAACATTAAATGTTGAGATGTTTGCTACACAGCCATGCTAAGAAGCAAAACAAAACAACAAAGTCCATTGTCTTTGAGTCAGTGATGACTCATAGTGGCAGGGTAGAACTGCCCCTGTGAGTTTCCAAGGCTGTAACTCCTTATGGGAGTAGAGAGCCCCATAGAGCAGCTGTGCTTTTGAACTGCTGACCTTGAAGTTAGCAGTTGAACTCGTAACCACTATGCTGTCAGGGCTCCTCTCTATAAAGTCAGAGGGAGTAAAAAATGTTCATCTTGACACTGCAGATGCGAATAACCCAAAACTAATTATCAGCCTAATAATTTCCTAAACATTTGTTCAATTTCACAATTAAAATGTATCTAAAGGTAAACAAATAAAAAATGTGTTTTGAGATACCGCTTTTAAGTTTTAAGACACAAAAGATTATACCAAACGCAAATGAAACCCGCTAGTGAGTTCATTGATTCTCATAGCAGCCCTGTAAAGGTTTCTGAGAACTGTCGAAGCAAACAGCTTCATCTTTCTCCCCGCAGAGCAGCTAGCAGAGCAGCTGATAGATTTGAACTCCCGACCTTGCAGTGAGAGCCAAACCCACAATGTTAGTAGAATTTTTCCCCGCTGGATTAAGGTTTGAAAAGAAGCACGAACATACTATTAGACTGGCTAATTCGGATGTCCCATGAAATCCTGACCCCAAGCCTCCAAATTTTGAGGCATCTGGTTACATACAAGCAGCTGAGCAACCATGGAAACATTTTAAAAGAGTAATTGCTGAAATAAATCAAACACAAAACTTATAACAATTCAACGTTTTACATTCCCACAACTTATTGAGGAGACAGTAGTGTAATGGTTAGCTGTTGGCCTGTGATTTGCAGAGTTAGCAGTTCAAAACCACCAAGAGCTCTGCTGGAGAAAGACTTGGCTTTTCACTCCCATAAAGAGTTACAGTCTTGGAAACTCACAGGGGGTCGCTAAGAGTCAGCATCGACTGGATGGCAGGGAGAGCAACTTATTGACAGTAATTAAAATAGAAGAAAGAGAGTGACGACTACTAAGAGGATATGAAACGATATGGAATATGTGACTCAAAGCCTCCAGAGTATCCTTTGTCATGAGACCAGAAACACTGACGCTTCTTGGCTAATGGTACTGAATATTTTAATCTGGAGTTCCATAGAAGATTCCAGATCAGAAGAGAATTTCAGATTCTGAAGACGTTTTAGATTTTCTAGAGCCACAGTGATTGGTTGAAACCCTGAAACTTTTACCATGAAGCTGAAAACTTAATAATAGTTCAGTTTTACTATAAAAAAAGTCTTCTTTGAACACTGCTCCATTAAGAGTTATCTGTATTGGACCAAATCGACAATGACTCAGAAGACTAGCTAGACCTGTAATAAGCGGCAAACTGATGTTAATTAAGAACAACTTAGGAAAGGATGCTAGAAATGGTTACAACTTAACAAATGTAATTAATGCTGCCTAATTGTACGTGTAGAAAATGTTTAATTAATGCATCTTTTGCTGTGGATATCCTCAACAGCAAAAATAAACATATAAATACAATTTAGAGGAAAACCCCTCTAATGTGCTTCAAATATTAAAAAATAAATAAAAATTCCATCTCTGGGTTTATTTGTCTGTAACCGATAGCCTTGTGCTCACTATTACCAACAGCAATTCAGCAATCTCATTACTTGTGTTCATAGTAAGCATCGATGAACAGTATTATAGAAATGAATTTGACTAAGACCATTTTACTTATTAATTCATAAAGTATTAATTTTTTACTCTTTAGAAACATTAGATTTGTACTCCTCGATCTATGCTCAGAATAAATAATTTAAATAATGTTTTGATAGTACTGCTTTTTAGTAACATTTAATTCCACTCTGGAATCACTAATCTACATTTGGATGCTGCATTTGGGACATATTGGTGTCATGACACACATCCATGCCTTTGTTTCAGCTGGGATTAATATGGTTTACTTTTTATGATGTTCTTCAAACAGAAGTACCCAAACCCCAAAGGACAATCAGATATTTAAGACCCTCTGATATACCCATTCTGCTAAACTTGGCATAGTCAGTAAATGGCATCCACAGAAGCTGACATTTAAGCCCACTGAATTATGCATTTGTGAACAAGGCCCTCCTGGGTTGACGATAACAGAAGTTCCACTTGGGGCTCAATTTTGGAAATTGAAATTACAAAGTAATTATAACCCAGCTTAGACATTTTCACATTGTCTCTTCAGACTGTATCTAAGTCTCCTCAAGAGGCACTAAACCAAAAATCTATCACTTTTATGTTAATGAATAGAAGGCGTGTTCCTTTCTTTTTTAATCAATGAGAAAAAACAAAAACCCATGTTCCCTAAGAAAATGCCTTCCCTTATCAAAAGTTTGTGTGTTTTCTGTTGGTTTGTCATTCATCCAAGAGGCTTATGATCTTCCAGCAGCAGTAGACAAGCTCTGTGGATGGAAACAGGAACCATCCACCTGCGGCCCGTTGGCTCACTGAAATTCCCGAGTTGGCACAGTTCTTTGTAGCCATAGAGCTAGAGATGCCATCTGAAGCTGTCATTGACCAACAAAGACAGCAAATCTCAAAAACGTAGCACATTTGATTTTAACAATTATAGTAATAACTACAATTGAATCGCTTGTCTCCATTTAACAGGGAAAGAGATGAAATTTAAATACCTTATCAAATTTTACAACATTCAAAACATCAGAAGCATGCAATTTAACTTGTTTCTGGCTTCGAAGCTGTTATCTTGCACTGGTTCAAAGCTATTCCACATTCTACCACAGTGTGCTGCCTCTGATGACCGCTAACCTTCCTCCTGGACTGAGAGACTTGTCTCAGCGGTTCCTTGCTGTGCAGAATACATATTGTGATTTCATGAATGGTTTAAACCTACTATAAATTTTCACTCATTTGGTTTTATTAAATTACTCTTGAACTATTAGAAACATTTTTGAAATTCTTAAATTACACATTTTTGCATGCTCTACTTACATAGACAGATTGTTTGAGGTGCCACCTCTACATTTTATTTTAGAGCTGCATGGCTATTTTTTTATCCTAGAAATATAGTTAAACTGCACAATGTAAATCACTGTGGTGGATGAATTCCTGGGAACGGGGAATTGGATGAATTTCCTATTTGGAAATCCCCCTTGAAGTCCCTCTACAATCCTGGAAAATGCAATGCAACTTTTCTAGTATTTAAATATATTTGAATAAAAAATATCCATGTTATTATAATCCAATGCTCAAAGAAGCTAGATGTGAAACTTACAAACTTGTTTGAGTTATTTAACATTTAATAAACTTAAAGACATATGGCAGCTGCGTTTGGAAATTTTAAATATATTCCATATCTGGTCACAATTCAGTCACAATTTCTTTCTAAAGTTCCACTTTTGTGCATTATAAGAGCACATTACTATAAAATAAATTTATTCCAAAAGTGTTGGATATAATAAGTAAGTCTCTTTAGATACTGAATGTGTAAAATTGTTTCAATGGAATAACAATGGAACCCAAAGTTTAATCCTCTTCCCACTCAGACTCTTAACATTTGCATCACAGTTCTCAACTAAAGGATTTTTTTTAGGGGAGAGCGAGAACACAGTCCCCCACTACCACAAATTATGCAGTCGAGTTTCCCACATTTGGGGAAATCGCAGGGGTCAGGACATCCGGAGTGCAATGGGTGAGCCTTGCCCTGGGAAAACCACCTTCGTGATCATGGCATCTCCCCTGCCAGGTAAGTATCTAAAAGATTTTTTAAAGACCTATCCTGACACATGATGCCGACTGTAATAAAGTAATGTCTACATGCCTCCAAGCAAGACTATTATAGTGTGAATATTATTCACATTTACAAATAAACCTCTAAAGCAGTCATGATGAATGTTTGTTGTTGGTATGCATTTGGGCTGTGATCTGCATGGTCGGCAGTGCAAAACTACCAACAGCTCCCCTGAAGAAACTGGGTTTTCTACTCTGGTAAGTAGTTTCAGTCTTGACAACTGTCTGGAAACCTCACAGAGGGTCAAAGTGAGTCAGCAGTGACTCAATGGCAATGTTTTTTTCTTGGGGGGTGGGGGAAGAAGGATGGGTGGGAGGTGACTTAAGATCAAATTATTACTCCACGTGACATCTTTGCTCTTTAGAATTTTAAAGAAGTCTTTTGTTAGTAGATTTACCCAGTTATATATATAAATTTCTTGCCTGCTACTTACAGGAGTTTTGATTGTGGACCCACATAAAATGAAATCTTTAAAAATATTTTGCAAGGTATTACTAACGAGTTCAGTGGTGAGAATTTTTGTTCTCCTTACATTGAAGTGAAATCCAGAGTGAATGTTTCAGTCTTTGATGTTCATTAGTAAGTGTGCTGCAGGTCCTCATTGTTGTGTTCTGTATTCTGAAGGCTATTAATGAATCTTCCTCCTGTTGTGATGCCTTGTACTTCCCCAAATCGTGAGTGATCTTCTGGAAACAATTTCTCAGCACACAAATGGAATAAATATAGTAAAAGATTTTATAATTCTGACTCACATCTTTCTTTTTTTTAATAATTTTATTGGAGGCTCATACAACTCTTATCACAATCCATACATCCATCCATTGTGTCAAGCACTTTTGTACATATGTTGCCATCATCATTCTCAAAACATTTGCTTTCTACTTGAGCCCTTGTTATCAGCTCTTCATTTTCCCCTCCGTTACTACTCCCCATGCCATGAACCCTTGATAATTTATAAATTATTATTATTTTGTCATATCTTACACCATCCAATGTCTCCCTTCACCAACTTTTCTGCTGTCTATCCCTCAGGGAGGAGATTATGTGTAGATCCTTGTAATCTGTTTCCCTTTTCTACTCCACCTTCCTTCCACCCTCCTGGTATGGCCATTCTCACCACTAGTCCTGAGGGGTTCATCTGTCCTGGATTCCCTGTGTTTCCAGTTCCTATCTGTACCAGTGTACATTCTTGGGTCTAGTTGGATTGTAAGGTAGAATTGGGATCATGATAGTGGGGGAGGGGGAAGCATTAAAGAACTAAAAGAAAATTGTATGTTTCCTCATTGCTATACTGCATCCTGACTGGATCAGCTCCTCCCCGTGGCCCTTCTGAAAGGGGATGTCCAATTTCCCACAGATGGGCCTTGGGTCCCCACTCTGCACTCTCCCTCATTCACAATGCTTTGATTTTTTGTTGTTGTTGTTTTGGTCTTTGTTGCCTGTTCCCTGATCCCTTTGATACCTGGTGATCTAACAGGCTGGTGAGCTTCATCCATGTGGGCTTTGGTGTTTCTCAGTTAGATGTCCACTTGTTTATTTTCCAGGCTTAAGACCACAGACGCTATAGCTTTGGTAGCTGGGCACCATAAGCTTTCTTCACCACATTTGCTTGTGTACCTATTGTCTTCAGCGATCATAACAGGAAGGTGAGCATATCAAACTGCCAAATTATTAGAACAACGTGTTCTTGTGCTGAGGGAGTACTTGAGTAGGGGCTCACTGTCTATCTGTTTCCTTAATACTAAACCTACAAATATATGTACATAGATCTATTCCCCCTTGTCATATATAAATATATTTTCATATGTATATGCTTGTATTTAGATCTCTGTAAATGCCCTTTGCCTCCTAGTTCTTTCCTCTATTTCTTTATACTTTCCTCTTGTCCCACTATCATGTTCAGGCTTCATTTGGGTTTCAAAAATTCCTCTAGGTTACATTGCCCTTGATCCAGCATTGCCAGACCCCTTACAACCTTCTTGCCACTGATTTGGGATCACTTGCTGTTCCCTTGTCCCTGGGTTTGTTAACACCCACTTCCTTTCCTCCCCTCCACCCCGCCTCCCTCTCTCCCAAGTCTCCCAGGAACTGTCATCCAGTTGTTCTCTCTTCAGGTTTGTTTATCCTGCCTATCCCTTCCAGGTAGAAATGCAGCAACAACAATGTGTACCATCACAAGTCTGAGTACAACGAAGCAACAATAGAAAGTAAAACAATAGCTACAACAACACAAACTAGTTTAGGGTCTATTTGTTGTCCAGTCGAGTCTGATGGTGTGTCATACCCTGGCCCCACATTGATTCCTGGCGACTTCATTTCTTTGTCCACCCCACCCCACCCCTTCCCCCATTCTCTGTTGCATGCCCCCAGATGCTGTCTTCAGGGTAGTGGGCTCAGGGCAAGCACAATCCCCAACGTGTGTCTCTACTGTTGTCCCCAATGGTGCTATGGTTCAATGAGGAACGCTGTGTCTCTTGGTGAGGTCGGCCCTGTGGTCATCTCTGTGCCTTGCTACTCTGAGCAGAAACATTGTCCTCAGGGCTTGGTAGCCAGATGTGCTTCACTTTTTTTCCCCCTTCCCCCCCTCGTTGGCTCCTGTGTGCTCTGATCAGACAAGTCTCTCTCCTTGAGCTGTAGCTTCAGCGTTGTCCTCTGGAGTGAATTATTCTGGTGGGGATGGTGGTGCTGCCCACTTAGTTGGTAATGGGGTCAGCCCCTCAGGTCTCTCTATCAGTTCCCTGCTTCATGTTAGTGTGTTTTGTTCTTGTCTTGGAGCTCTGGGTTGAAGGTTATGGAGACACAAACAACGCCCTCCCCCCGTGTGGGTTAGTGCCCTTTTCTCCCGGCTACCCATACCTTTCCCCCCTCCTTCTTAATGGGCTATATATGTATCCCATATGTATCCCTGAGTTTAGTCTGGCCCCTGCCATATTACCTGGACCTCACCCCAGGAACATATGTATACAGTAGCTTCTTTCCTATGCCCCTTTTGTATGTTTTGAGTTTACCTCAGTGGACTCATGTAGTACTTGTCTTTTTGTGCTTGGCTTACTTCACTTAGCATGATTTCCTCCAGTTCTTCCCATGTGGCAATGTGCTTCACGTGTTCATCACTGCTTTTTAGGGATGTGTAATGCTCCATTTTATGTATGTTCCATGGTTTTTTAATCCATTCGTTTGTTGATGGAAATTTGGGCAGTTTCCAGCTCCTTGCAATTGTGAACTGCACCGCGATGAACATTGGGGCACAGATGTCTGGCCATGGTTTGTTTTTTTTATCTCTTCTGGGTATATGGTAGCTCAATTTCCAACTGTTTTAGATACCCCCGAATCGATTTCCATAATGGTTGTACATACCTACAGGTCCACCAGCAGTGGACAAGAGTTCCTATCTCTCCGCATCCCCTCCAACACTTGTTACTTTTTGATTTCCTGAATTGGGCTATCTTTGAGGTATTAGATAGTAACTCATAGTTGTTTTAATTGAATTTCTCTGTGGCTAGAGATCTGGAACATTTATCATATATTTATTGGACATTTGGATTTCTGCTCTTGAGAACTCCTGCTCAGGTCCTTTGACCACCTCCTGAGTGGACAATTGGTTTTTTGTCTTGTTGTAAGTTAGGAGAATATTGTACATTTTAGTAATAAGGCCTTTGTCTGATGTGTCATTGCTAAAGATGTTTTCCCATTCTGTGGTCTCTCTTATTACTCTTGGCGAATTCTTTCAATGTACATAAGTGTTTTATTTTTGGATCAATACATCATTTTAATAATCCTTCTTAAATAATGACAATCTATTATCTTTACTAATAATTCATATACCTCATGAGTAAGGACTTATTTAAGATGGGTAACTTTTTGTTCCTTTGTTCTTTCTTTGAAAATTGAAAAAAAATACAGAAAATTGAAAAAAAAAATTCAACCACACTTGTATACTCATCACCTTGATATATTCCACTGGTCAATTTATGCCTGCTCTGTGTTTGTGTCCTTCCTGATTTCCAATAGCCTATGTAATCCTTGTGCCAAAACTCTCAGGTTTGTCCGAATTCCTTCATTAATGACCCTGTAAATTTGGGGTTTTAACTCAAAGTCCGTGATCCACCTTGAGTTTATTCTTGTGTATGGAATGAGGTATAGGTCTTGCTTCATTTTTCTGTAGCTACATATTCATTTTTTTAGCTCTACAAATTTAAGAGGGCATCCGTTTCCCATTTGATATTTTGGGGGTCCTTTTCAGAGATCACTAGTCTGCATGCTGATGATTTTATTTCTGGGTTTCTACCGATCCATGAGCGTGGGATGTCCTTCCACTTGTTGAGGTCACCCTTGGTTTCTTTCAATAATGTTTTGTAGTTTTCCTTGTGCAGATCCTCTGGTTTTTGATTCAGGTATAGCCCTAGACATTTCAGTTTGTGTTTGGCTATTGTGATGGGTACTCCCTTTTTGATCCCCTCTTCTGTGGCCTTTTCTGATGTGTACAGTAGTGCGATAGACTTCTGTTTGTTGATCTTATAAGCTGCTACTCCACCATATTCCCTATTGCTTCCAGTACTCTCCTCTCATGGGAACTTTTAGGATTTTCCATATATAAAATCATATCATCTGCAAATAATGATACATTGACTTCTTCCTTCCCCAGACGAATTAATTTGATGTCCTTTCTTTGCCATATATTGTTAGCTAGGATCTCCAGCATGATGTTAAATAGGAGTGGGGACTAGGGACATCCTTGTCTAGTCCCCTTTTTAAGAAATTGATCTTGTCTTTTCTCCATTGATTTCCATATTGACTGTTGGTTTTTCATATATAGCTTGTATTATATAGAGGAATTTTCCTTCCATTCCTATCTTTTTAAGTGTCATAAATATGAATTGATGTTGGATGTTGTTGAATGATTTTTTTTTTGCATCTACTGATATTATCATGTGGTTCTTATACTTTTTCATTTCAATGTGATGAATAATACTAATTGTCCTTCTTATGTTGAACCATCCCTGTGTCCCTGGTATGAATCCCACTTGGTCAAGGTGCATTATTTGTTTTATATACTTTTGTATTCTCATGGCTGGAATTTTGTTAATGATTTTTGCATTGATATTCATTAGGAAAATTGGTATGTAGTTCTGAATTCTTGTGGGATCATTGCCTAGTTTAGGTATCAGAGTTATACTAGCATCATACAAGGAATTTGGGAGTTTGCCATCTTTTTTCTATGTTCTGGAAGAGTTTGTGTAGGATTGGTGGCAATTCTTCCCTGGATGCTTGATAGAATTCTCCTGTAAACCCATCTGATTCGGGTGATTTTTTGTTGGTAATCCCTTGATAACCTTGCCTATTTATTCTATTGATATGGGACTGTTGAGGTTCTTAACAGCCATTAGGGATAATCTAGGGAGGGATTGTTTTTCCAAGAAGTGCCCATATATTCCAAGTTTTTGAATTCACTGGGATACAGTCCTTCATAGTACTGTGTAATTATCCTTTTGATTTCATGTGGTCCGTTGTAATATCCCCTCTTTCATCCCTTATCCTTGCTATTGAAATGTGTTCCTTCCTATCTTTGGTCAAATTCGTGAGACATTTGTCAATTTGATTTATCCTTGCAAAGAAGTAACTTCTGGCAGCATTGCTTATTTTTCCATAGTTTTCTTATTTTCTCTCTCCTGAATCTCAGATCTAATTTTTATTATTTCTTTACTTTTGCCATTAGTTAGATTGTCCTGTTGACTCTGCTCTAGTTGCTGTAAATTTCGTGCCAGTGTATCAATCATAAGCCTCTGCTCTCTCTTTATGTGTGCATGTGATGCTATGAGACTTCCTCTGATGACTGCCTTTGCTGTGTCCCATAAGTTTTAGTATGTCGTGTTTTCATTATCATTGGTTTCTAGATATTTCCTAATTTCATCTCTAATCTGAGCCAGTATGCCCTCCTTTTGAATTAGAGAGTTATTCATTCTCCAATGTTTACCCTTGATTTCTTGATCTTTCTTTTATTGATTCCCAATCTTATGGCACAATAGTCAGACAGGGAGGTCTGTGTGTTATTAATGTGCTTAAATTTATGTTGATTCCACTTATAACCTTGCCTGTGGTCTATTTTCATTTATGTGCCTTGTGGGCATGAAAATAGTGTGAATTGTTTTGTATTTGGGTGGAGAGCTCTGTAGATATCTATCAGGTCAAATTGTTGAATTGTATTGTTTAGATCTTTAGCCTCCTTGCTGAGTTTCTTTCCAAGTGATCTATCTTTTTCAGAGAGCAGTGTATTGAAATCACCTACTGTAATTGTTGAGGCTGTGATTTCTTTTTTCATCTTTTGGAGTATTTGACAGGCATATTCCATTGAATGCTTTTTCGGCAAGTAAACGTTTAGAATGCTTAATGGGTCTTTATGTACTGTTCCCTTGAGCAATATATAGTGTCCATCCTTATCTCTTTTTATGGTTTGTACTTTGAGATCAATTTTATCCAAGATAAGGATTGCAAACCCTGCTTTTTTCGGAATTGCTGTTTGCTTGGAATGTTTTTCTTCAGCCTTTGATTCTCAGCCTATTTCTGTCTGTAATGTTGAGCTGTGTCTCTTGTAGGAAACGGATGGAGTGGTTGTGTTTCCTAAGCCAGTCTGTTAGTCTCTCTCTCTCTCAAGGTCTGAGTTCAACCCATTGATATTCAGGGTTATAACGTCTACCTGTGGACTCTGTAATGCCATTTTATCCCTCTTATATTGGATGTTGTCCTACCTCCATTTCTTTTCTGTGGGTTGTGCATATGTGTATGTGTGGTTCATTCTTGCCTTCTTTCCATGGTTGAGTCAGTGTTATCTTGGGAGCTGTTTTCCCTTTGGTGGTCTCTGGGTGGAGTTGTTCTGTGTGGCAGTCTCTTGTATGTGCTTGATGACTGTTGTTCTTCTGCCCATACTGAGTGGGTGAGGATCTTTTGTATTGCTGGGTTCCTTTTAGCATATTCTTTGAAACGTTCCTTGTTCGGGAAGACTCTCATTTCTCCCTCAACTTTGATAGATAATTTGGCTGGATAGAGTATTCTTAGGTTTGTGTTATTTTCCTGCAATTTTAGGAATATGTTGCTCCACTCTCTCCTCTTCTTTATTGTGTCTGCTGATAGGTCTGAGCATATTCTTATCTGCTTACCTTTATATGTGGTTGTCAGTTTTTCCCTAGTTGCTCTCATGATTTTGTCCTTTTCCTCATAGTTGGATAGTTTAACAACTATATGTCTTGGTGACTTCTTGTTGAGTTTCAGTCTAGCTGGCATTCATTCGACCTCCTGGAGAGTTTCGTTCATTAAGCTAGGGAAGTTTTCCTTCAAGCATTCCGTCACTATTTTGGATGTTGGTTTCCTTGATGTGCATTCCTCTGACAAACTGATAATTCTGATGTTGTTCCTTCTCATAGCATCAGACATAGCTCTTAGGTTTTCTTTAGCTTCTCTAATGGACTGAGATTTTATCTCATCTTTATTAATTTCTGCTTGTGAATCCTCTAGGACACTGGGGAGGTTCTCTGCCTCCTCCATTCTCTAGGTGAAGTCTGTGAATTTCCTATTAGTTTTGTTATCTCCTCCTTCATTCCTGTATTTCCCTTTGGTACATGGCCTTTATTCCATCATTTCATCGTTTTTCTTTAATGCTTTCCTCATGTGCTGTATGGGTCCAAGCAGCATTCTGAAGGTTTCTTCCTATGGGAGGTCAACCTCTGCCTTTTCTATGACTGCTATTAGGTCCAGGTGGTCCTCTAGCATTGGATTTTGTTTCTCTTTTCTTGTTGAAGCTGTGGAAGCAGATTGCTGTTTTGGGGTCGATTTATTGGAGCTAGGTACCATTTTCCCGTGTCTCTCAGAGCCCTGGGCTCTCTCTTTGGGGGGTTGGTGTTGGTGTTTCAGCAGGCTGCCTTTAGCCACCTGCCTAGAGGGGTTTTGTTTCACTTTTGTCCTACTGAGGTTTCCCTCTTGCCTTGGCCTATGGTTTGTGCTCCAGCCACCCTCAGGTCTCCTTAGGGGCTGTTTGCAACAGTGCATGGTGTGGTCTGTTAGAAAGTGTTGATCCCAGTGCAGGGGAGCGTACTTAGGGGATGGGTTGGGGATTGGGTGATCTGTTTCTGGCCAGTGCCACTTCAGGCAGGTAGGCAGGTGGGAGGGAGGCCACTATTGTCATGTTGTTCAACTGCTTGGAGCACACAGTGTGGGGTGGGTTGATCAGGGAGAAGAGAGAATGCAGTAGGCAAGCCCTAAAGGCTGGGATCCCTATGCTACAGATGCAGAAACTTCTGGAAGATGTGTGTCCACTGCCTGTTAGACCTAAAGCAGTGTGGCAGGATGAACACCTCTGTGTGTGTATGTGTTTGTGTGTGTGTGTGGCAGGGGGAAACCAAGGTGGGGGCTGGCTGGTGGATCTGTAAGGAGTCAGATATGGGGCGGGCACCTCTGGGCTGAGACCTCTGAGCATGCAGGCAGGTTTGGTGGGCAGTTTGTGTGAGGACAAAGGCAGGGCCTCAGGCTCTGCCGTAGACCTGCTTGTGGTGTGGGGCCAGGAGGAGGGGGAAGGTCTGGGTGGCTGGTCAGTGTGTAGTACCCACATGGGGCACGAATCTATACAGGGGTCATGCCGGCTGGAGCATCCATATGGGACGCTGGGCACACTGGGGCAGGGTGGGCAGGGGGTCCTGTTTGGCTATTCTGCACTGGCGTCGAGGTTTTGCATTATTTTATCATATAATTTTCTGTATCACTTCTATTGCCAAGATGATTTTTATCCTAGTCACTTGTAATTATCAATGCATCCAGATTAATTGCTTGATCAATTTAAGAATGCAAAATTTGTTAAAAATCTTCAATTTCCTTATTTTTGACAGTAATACTTAGTGTACAAAGTTGAATATATTTATCTCAAATGAAATTAGTCCATTCATCTTTAAGGTTTATTCTAACTTGAGTGGGTAGCTCTTCCACCATATTTTGAGTGCCTGGTCATCCAATAGGTTCATCTTCCTTTTAGGTATATATATTTGTTATCACTAACAGCATTGCTCTTGAGGATAGGATGTATTTTTCATAATGAAGGCATTATTATTTAGTCTTAATTTTTCCTACTTGGCATAGTAGAGAATATGTTTTCTAATTTGAAATAGTTAGTATTTGTCCATTCCAGCTCACTGGGATATTGATAACTATGCTTTCCATTTAATTTTTAATTTTCCTAGATTTATACTTCATGCATACCTTCCATTTTCTAATTATTACTGCTTGATTGCATATGTTGCATCTCAATTTGGGTCCTACCAAGTCAGTCAATGTCCTAAACAATGTCAATTCCAAAGATATTTATTCTGTAATGACATTAATTTTAATTTTACCTTGAGGTTGCATCTCTTTGGCAGTCATAACTTGGTCCCTTTCCCCCTGATGGACTTATCGTCTGGCACTCTAGCAAACAATGTATTGCTATCCATCATGTTTTCATTGATCACCGATCTTGGTGGTAGATAATCAATTGTGATGTCAATTGTGAAGCTCCGGTGAAAGTGCCCACCATGGGTGCCCCTGTGTGCATGTGAAATAGCAGTGGCACAGCTTCCAGCAACACTGCCGCCAACACAATACAATAAACTGACCAATTAGTGGTTGGCTAACCACTATTCACTCAGAAAGGTGAAATATGTCTGAATAACCAAAGTCTCTACTTATTGTACTTTGCATATGTTTTGTGATGTATTGTGTAAAACTCAGTGTTCCAAGTTGTACTGCAGGAACAAAAATTTAGATTAGTATATGCTGCATAAACAAAACAAAAAATTAAAATTATCCTGTGGTTATACTAGGGAAAGATTCTATAAAATCATTATTGAACAGTCATTGATGTACACAATATGAATTCTTAAATGATATATGTGACAATGTTGTATCACCTTGACTGAGCCAGAATCCTCAGTGTTTTGGAATTTAAGACTTAATAATGCAACTATAATATGATCTCCGTAGGTATGCCTGGTTTCCAACAGGAATGCACAATGTGGGAAAGTTTGCTATCTTTTTGCTTTCTCACGTCCTGTTTGTCTTTTGACTTCTAGTTCTTTGCAATTGAGCCAATCAACTGCATTGCCTGCTGATCACAGAAGCTTCCAAGAGTATGCAAAGTTACCTGTAGATCTACCATAGATTTATTAGCTTCTGCTGCCAGAAGCCTATCATCTGCTAATCTTGGGGTTTCCATTCCTCCAGTTGCATGAGTCAAGAGGAATCTCCAGCCTGACATCAGATATTTAGCCTTGGTGTTTCCCTATCTCTTCCAAAGTATGTCATTTTGTTCATAGACTCTTCTTAGTATACAGGCACATATAAGCTTTGCTGGTTGCGTTTCCTCTAGTGAATGCAGCCTAAACTACTATAGTCTTAAGATAGGTGAAAAGATCATATAAAATAGATAGATAGAGGTAGACAACCAGTACTTTTGTTTATTACAATAATCAGTACTGACTGAATGCTTATTATCCTGAGTACTTTTAATATACAAGTACATCATACAAAGATTATTATTAAGCATGCTTCACTTAAAACTGAGGCTCATTGTTTTTAGGTGTTAATTTAATGCAAGTGATAAATGATTAAATGGAAATGCAATCTACATAAACCTAAAATTTCCAAGGGAATGTGTTCATTATACTCACATACATTGGAAGGAATATTCAGACTCCTTAAAGGCATACATTAGAAAATGCTGTTCTGTAGGTCTTTCTTAGGAGATCTGCTTGTGACTTGGTTAGCTAGGTTCCCTGACAGCACCTCAAGGAATCATAGTTACCCTCTCCTCCACACACCACACCTGCCCTTGCATTCAGGCATTAGCCAGCAAGTTGCAATAGAAAATTACTACAGGCAGCACTGAGGATTGCCTCCAACCAAGCTATAAGGTTTCTCAAAAATGGTAATACATTCAAATACTTCACACACCCTCCAGCTTCCAGGGAAATCTTGGAACTGTGTGGCAATTCTGGAGAGACTATATGCTGCTTAACTTCCAACAGCAATTTCCACAGGTAGAGAATTATTTGAGAGATGTAAATGCAGAAAGAATCATTGTGGTGAGAGAAATGATTATTCTTATAACATGAAATTCTTTAGGAAGTAATGTAAACTTTATATTTCAAATATCACCATTGTGTGAATAATGCCTAATTCCAGTGGTACAACTTATATTTAGCATGAACAGAAAATAGAATGATGCAAAAAACATTGATAGACGATGGAAGGACTATATAGCTGGAAACTAAAGTTACTGTATCAAAAATTAATGAGAACAATACTGACTTTCAACATTCTAGGAGCAAGCACTTTATTAAGAAACTGCTGGTATTCGAAGAAAAAGCTTAAGATGCACTGAAGACATTGATAAGCAAACAAAGTTCCAAGAATTGATGCTAGGTCAACTTAAATATGGCAGAAAAACCTAAGAATGCCAGAAGCACTCGTTCCCCTAGCTCAAGAAACTTGGTAGACAGTCACTTGGCAGACCTACTGGGAGAGGCCCATAGTTGTTCCCGTTACAGAGAAAGGCAATGAAGCAAGACTCATGAATGAGCAAACACTATTAAAATCACAGGCTAGCACAATTGTGTTGGCTATAATTAAAAAATGGTTCTAGCCATGCATTTATAGCGTTTTGTCTCAAAACAATAAAGAGTAGTGGAAGTGACTATCTCAATTAAAGAAGAAGGAAAGTGATGAATGCTGCTTTGTATAGGGAAAATATGATAATATACATAGCTGAAGGTGGAAGAAATGTTGATCACCAGAAGATATTCTAAGAGAACTATCAAGGTCAATGATGACATTTTATAGGGTGCTGCCTGGATACATAAACAAGGAATCACATACAATAGATATATATTACTGAACTGCCAGATTTGCTTTTTAGATAACCATGGGTAGTGTATGAAGTGGATTAGTGTTAGGTGAGGCAGTAGGCAAATGAAATGAAAAGAGAATAATTAGAAATTATTGTACTAATTTTATCACAGTATTTGGAATTTATCTGAAAGAAGTTGAGTAATTAATATCTGCAAACATGGAATGGAAGGCCACATCTGACCTCCTGTGGCTTTCCTATTGCTACTGAGGGAGAGCTCAGACAGGCCTCCACCCTCCTTGGTTCCTTACTATTCAACCTATGACACCCTACTTCTATGCTGGCTTCTATTGTTAATTGCAATGAAACCCAGAACTCACAGACAGTACTCAAGATTACCAGGGTATTTAATGAACTTTGCAGGTTACCAAAAGTGAGGATCAGTAAATAATAAGACAGAGTCATTGGTACACAGCAACATCTCTTCTCAGCCAGTAACTAAGCCTCTCTCTAGTCCTAAGTCTTTCAACCATATGGTCCCTTGGCATCTTCCCCTGGGACAGGAGGCCAACAGCTGCTGTTTCTCAAGGTCTCCTAGTGATGCTCCTCTATTCTGCTTCCTGGTCTCTGTGCGGCAGCCTCTGGTGCCTCTTGCCTTTGCCTCCACCATTTCAGACAGGGACGTCAAATGTGTTCTTCCGATGGTCTTGGGGCCTCTCCACATAATTTAGGGATGGCTCTTATACACAGACACATGGCTTAGATGCCTTATAATTGTGCAGTTCAGTTATTTACTTGATATGACTCTTTTAGATAAAATATTTGTAACTCATGTAGATTACACCTAGTTCCTCTTCTGCTGGATATAATTAAGAGAAGTTGGGAAAGATTTTGGTAGGATTACATTATACTAAAATATATAAAATGTTATAATATAAAAACCGTTGTTAATGATTTTTAATAGGATTACTGTATATACACGTGTATAAGCCAAGTTTGTCAGCACTTTTAAAAATCATTTTACTGGGGGCTCATACAACTCATCACAATCCATACATCCATCCATTGTGTCAAGCACTTTTTGTACATTTTTTCCATATCATTCTCCAAACATTTGCTTTCTACTTGAGCCATTGGTATCAGCTCCTCATAGTTTCCCTTCCCTCCCCACTGCCCCCTCCCTCATGAAGCCTTGATAACTTATAAATTATTATTATTTTGTCATATCTTGCACCATCTGACGTCACCCTTCACCCACTTCTCTGCTGTCTATCTCCCAGGGAGAGGGGTATATGTAGATCCTGTTAATCAGTTTCCCCTTTCTCCCTCACCTTCCCTCCACCCTCTCGCTATCAACACTCTCACCACTGGTCCTCAGGGGTCATTCTGTCCTGGATTCCCTGTGTTTCCAGTTCTTATCTGTATGAGTGTACATTCTCTGGTCCAGCCGGATTTGTAAGGTAGAATTGGGATCATGATAGTGTGTGGGGAGGCGGAAGAAGTATTCAATAACTAGAGGAAAATCGTATGTTTCATCATTGCTACACTGCACCCTGACTGGCTCATCTCCTCCCAACGACCCTTCTACAAGGGGATGTCCAATTTCCCACGGATGGACCCTGGGTTCCCACTTCTCAAACCCCCTCATTCAAATTGCTATGAATTTTTTGGTGTCTGATGCCTGATACCTGGCACCTTTGACACCTGTTGTTCTCAGAGGCTGGTGTGCTTCTTCCATGTGGTCTTTGTTGTTTCTTAGTTAGATGGCCCCTTGTTTATCTTCCAGCATATAAAACCCCAGATCCTATATCTTTTGATGACCTGGCATCATGAGCTTTCTTCATCACATTTGCTTATGCACCCACTTTGTCTTCAGTGATTGTGTCAGGATAGGCTGGTATGCTTCTTCCATGGCTTCATTTTTACACTGCCACAAACTTGCTCGAGTATCTCACTAGGTCCTAGTTTTTAGGTATATACAGATAAATCAGTTATTTCCTATTAATTTTCTCTGATAATTAAATATATCTTCACATCAAGAAAATATATAAAACATTTAATTCAATAAGAAATGAATTGTTTTGTTCCATTTATAGTATATTACTAACCTATTTTATTAATAGTCATACCAAAGAATAATTTAATATTTCTATTAGACTTGTGATTGATAAGTTTATTTTTTATATTTTATCTGACATATAAGCGATTGATTTGATAATGAAAATAAAATAGGATGGATGAACTATCTGGAGGAAAAACAATGGGATGGACAGTTGCTGGGGGACATGGGATAGGGAGAGGTGGGGGGGAAGGAAGTGGTGTTAACAAACCCAGGGACAAGGGAAAAAGTGATCCAAATTGCTGGTGAGTTGGGTGTGGCAGGCCTGGTAAGGTATTATCAAGGGTAATGTAACCAAGAGGTAAAGCTGAAACCTAGGTGGGGATGGAGCATGATAATGGGACAGGAGGAAAGTCAAGGGAAATAGAGGAAAGAGTTAGGAGTCAAAGGGCATTTATAGAGGTCTAGACAAAGACATGTACATACGCAAATATATATATATATATATATATATATATATATATATATATATATATGGATGGGGAAATAGATCTATGTGCCTATATTTATAGGTTTAGTATTAAGGTGGTGGAAGGACATTGGGCCTCTACTCAAGTACTCCCTCAATGCATGAATACTTTATTAAAATGGCATTCTATGATGCTCACCCTCCTGTCAACTGCTGAAGACAAAGTGGTTTAACAAACACATGTGGTAAAGAAAGCTGATGGTGCCTGGCTATCAAAAGAAATAGTGTCTGGGGTCTTAAAGGCTTGAAGATAAACAAGCGGTCATCTAGCTCAGAAGCAACAAAGCTCACATGGAAGAACACACCAGCTTGTGTGATCATGTGGTTCCAAAGGGATCAGTTATCAGGCATCAAAGAACAAAAAAATCATATCATTGGGTGTACACCTCCATGATTCAATCACTGAGGACAAATGGGTGCATAAGAAAATGTGGTGAAGAAAGCTGATGATGGCCGGCTATCAAAAGAGATAGGGTCTGGGGTCTTAAAGACTGGAAGGTAAACAAGCGACCATCTAGCTCAGAAGCAACAAAGCCCACATGGAAGAAACACACCAGCCTGTGCGATCATGAGGTGTCAAAGGGATCAGGTATAAGGCATCATCAGAAAAAAATAAAAACTTACCATAGTGAATGATCGGGAAGAGCAGAGTAGGGACCCAAAGCCCATTTGTCGGCCACTGGAGATCACCTTGCAGAGGGGTCTAGGGGAGGAGATGAGTCAGTCAGGGTGCATATAGCACGGATGAAGAATACAGCTTTCCTCCAGTTCCTAAATGCTCCCTCCCCCCCACCCCCCTACCAACTATCAATGTCAGAATTCTACCTTGCAAGTCTGGATAGAGCAGAGGACATACACTGGCCCAGATAGCAGCTGGAGGCACAGGGAATCCAGGGCAGATGATCCCTTCAGGACCAGTGGGGTATGAGTGGCGATACTGGTAGGGTAGAGGGATAGTGAGTTGGAAAGAGGGAACCGATTACAAGGATCTACATGTGACCTCCTCCCTGGGGGATGGACAACAGAAAAGGGGGTGAAGGGAGATATCAGGGCAAGATATGACAAAATAATAATTTATAAATTATCAAGGGATCAGGAGGGGGGAGGGGGAGTGGGGAGGGAGGGGGTGGAAAAAGAGGACCTGATGCAAAGGGTTTACGTGGAGAGCAAATGCTTTGAAAATGATGAGTGCAAATAATGTACAGATGTGCTTTACACAATTGATGTATGTATGGATTCTGATAAGAGTTTTATGAGTCCCTAATAAAATGTTAAAAAAGAAAACACATGCTTTAAAACTTTTATTCGAAAACAATATTTTATACACATACATACATAGAACATATACATTTGTAAATAAAACTTTGTTATAAGGAGAGCATCCTTTTTGTTACTTATATTCTTACATAATATCTTGTTTCCATTCTCATTTTTGAATCTGGTATCTAAATTGATTTTGTATTATTCATTGTCCATTTGAATGACCTGCATTTCTATATTCTGGGGAAGAAGGAAACATTTTATATTTTTTGAGAACTTCTTACTTTTGGAAAAGGACTGTCTTCTTTCTATTTTCAAAGCTGTTTCAGTCTTTTCTGAAGCACATTTTATTCAAACAATCATTTCATTGAGATATAATTAGCATATCATACAGTCCAGTAGTTCAATCATACTAAGAAGGATTGTGCAGTCATCACTACAATAAATTTTGTAACATTTTTGTCCTTCTTGTACCCCCTAACTTGACTCTTTTTTTCTCCAGACTCCCTTTTGACTCTCTTTTTTCTCCAGACTCCCTGTTCATGCCCCAAAATAATTGTTAATCCAATTACTGTTTTCATAGAGTCATCCATCTGGATGGCCTATGCAGAAAATTCATTTGCAGGGTTCTTATGTAGATCTAGTTTCTGGTCAATCCCACTGACCATGGTTTAGGAAAGTGAGCAGCCTTAATACCAGACAAAGACCCCTGTAAAGTGGGTTTAGCGATTGTAGTTAAGATGGAAGGTAACTCCTTATCATTTGATGTCCCTTTTGATTCCTTTTCAGAATCAAATCAATTGCAATGAGTTGTTTGGCTTTTAAATTTTATTCATGGAGCATTTCTCAACTTTTAGTAATATATTTTCATATTAGTTGGATGTCTGCCTTCCTTTGACCTCAATGAGGTCAAAATCATGTTTCTTTTTTCCTTCATGTGTATTCATGGCATCTAACAACAGGTGGAACTTTGTTGTGGGTAGTCAGTAAATATATATATACAGTTTAATATATATGCTCTTATATATATAAATACTCTTATATATATATAATGTTAAGTAACTTGTTTTACAAATATCTGTTCTTCAATTCAACTGACTTAAAAGAGCTTTCTCTCCTACTTCATGTTTCTTTACCTCCTCAATGTTTGTCATCCTGAACAGTCCAGATATAACTTTGATCTGAGACTTTTCCATCGTGATTGAGTTGTGTATGTACTAAGCTATCTCAATGCTTCCTAAATTGTGAGTCCTATTGAGTGCCAGTGGATTTTATCAGCAGCATTTGTATTTTGGGGGGTTATTCACATCAAATATTGCCATATTGGGATTATGAAATTAACACCTCATGTTTCTTTCACATACTGTTAGTCTGTTCACTCTCACCTTCACTTGCTTCTAAATATATTACTAAATTACTTTATAAATTGGCACTCAAATTTAATGTTGCAGCGACAGTGAACTATTTAATGGCACTTTTACAGCCCACGTGTCTGTAATTCTCACCCAAAGATGCCATTTTCCTGCATGAATCTGGGGAAGAAAATAGGGGAAAAGGGGTGATAGGCATCACCTGTGAATTATTGGGAATGGGACACAGTAGGATTGCCATCCTGGTGGATATAAAATGAGCCTTCTGAGAAGTATGAAGAGAGGGCTTCACTGCTATCAAGATCCAGGTGTGGAGTCTGTCCTCAGTTCAACACATTCCCTGAGCAGTCAACTTCATTAATCCAGAGCAGTGTGACCTAGCCACTCAGCAGCAGAACCAGGAGGCGGTGCATGAGACAGAGTAATGAATCCCCAGCCATTGAGCAAATATAGGCAAGTGTTAGGACCCTGAGACTGGCTTGGGATCTGGTATCCCTCTGGGAACTTAATTGAGAGTGCTAGACTTGCTGACCCACTGAAGTGTAGCTGAGTCCCTTCTGTTGAGCCTTCTGGAGTGGGATGTCTCTGGACACTTAATTTGGGGAGTTGGATTTGCTGACCCAGAGAACTTGAGCTGAATATCTTCAAGTTAAGGCTTCCCGCTGTGTGTTGTGGATTTTGGACATTTATTAGCAGTCCTGAAAGATCCGTGTAACATGCCCTGAATGAACAACTGTATCCTGAACATTTATCACATGCATTGTGACCTGTTAACTTCCTTATTAAATATTTTAATCATGAATATTATTTGTGAGTTCTATGAAGCCATTGCAATTATTTATTGTAATGATTTCAGTAGCTGAAAAAATAGTGTGAATGATGGAACAAATATTCTACAGATGGAAATCTAAAAGTTATTATTACTTTTCAAAGAGAAGATCTTTCAATTTTTCCCCCTGAAGGGCCCTTATTCTGTTTTATTTTGTAAGTATATCATGGAGTGATCTTTAAGATATGTGGGGAATACTTTAGATACTACATCTCTTCAGCCAAACAAAGATTCTTCTTTAAAAATCTATTTACATAAGATTTCATTTAGATGTAATAAAACTTATCAGAAAAAAGAAAGCGTGTGTAAGGGAGCGCCAGGGGATCTACTGCCATTCTACAACATTCTCCTTCTATGTAATTTAATTTTGCTTTGATAGATGTAGATCAGAGTAGAACCAGCTCATGAGATTTCCAAATATGTTAAACCTTAGCAATGGAGATTGTCACCTCTTTCTCCCATGGAGCAGTGGAATGAACAACAGAAACTGTGGGGGAAGGGAGACAGTGGTCGAGTAAGATATGAAAATGGTCATAATTAAAATTTATCAAGGGGTCACAAAGTTGGGGGAGAGGGGCAAGAGAAAAAAGGAGAGCTGATATCAAAGGATCAAATAGAAAGTCATTGTTTAGAAAATAATGATGACAACATGTATACAAATACGCTTGATACAATTGATGTATAGATTCTTTAGAACTATAAAAGCCCCCAATAAAATGATCTTTAAAAAACTGAGGATCTCTTTTGTAACTCAAAACAAATAGAATCTGAAGAGAGAGAGAGAGGAAGAGAGAGAGAAGCTAGAGCGTAGAATATAAGCATGATTTGTTATAATAATAATAATAGTAATTATTATTATTATTAAACATAGATAGAAAAGCATGACTTGAACTTTAATCAATAAAAGTAACCCATTTTTTATTTTGAGAAAAATAAACACTAAATCCTCATTGGCCTCTTCTTAGTTCTGAATCATAGTAACGTGAGGGCTACAAGACTCTGGATTATGAAGTAGCGGACACCCCATCTTGCTCATGCAGTGCCTGGTGCTTGTGAACCATTAACTTTAGCACTTCCCCCAGTGACACCAGGGTTCACTCATTTTTGGTGGTGGCTTAAGTCTAAGAAATGTTTATTCCTGACAGGGGGAAATCTTTTTGAGATGGCTTATGAATGAGAGAAAAGTAGAGAAAAAGTCATTTCTTGTAAGATCATTAATGGAATACATGAATAATTTATCCTGAGCTTAGAAATTGCATCATATAAAATTTATTTAATACAAAATAATTTGATAAATTAATAATACGTGTTGAATAGTTACAACGATACAAAATATTTTCTGTATATTTATAACTCAATGCTTAAATATATTGATGATAAAGGAATTTTTATCACCTTTTTTGTTAGATAGGGCTGATATTCATTGCCATAAAGCCGCCTCTAGAGGACAGGGAAGAACTCCCTGAGAGGCTCCGAATCTGCCTCCGAACAGTAGTGGAAACGCCGTAGTACTCCTGAGAGCAGCTGGTGGTTTCCAACTGCTGACCATGTGCTTTGCAGCACGGTGGGCAACAACTATGCCACCAGGATGCCTAAATACAAACGATTAGGGCTCAACCTAATAGCATGTGAAAATGAATACTATATGTAATGTTCTTGTTATTAATTCTTGTTATTAATTCCATAGAAATGATGTAATACTTTGTTATATTCTTATTTCTAATGTTTATATATTTTTTAATTATAGTCAAGCTGATTTGTGGTTGCAGAGGTTAGAGTGCTTAACTGGTAATTGAAAAGTTAGTGGTTTGAATCCATTAACTTCTCTAGAGAGAGCAAAGTGAACTGCCATTGGCAGCAGGGATGACTGAATTGGAAGCAGGATACATACATTGTATTGGACAGAATAACTAATCAGATCGGATCAATGCAGTCAGGATGTGATTCATGACCTCAAGACTCCAGCATTCCAATTTCCATTAATGGGACATCCATGCAAGTCCTCAAGGGGTGTGCTACTTCTTCCTGGATTAACTAGGGGAGATGTGAGGAAAGTAATGCACACTGCCCGAGGGCAAGGCTATTTATGCTCCTGATTACATAGTCAAAACTAATTTAACAAAAGCTGAATTTATGTGGCGACTCATAAATGGCTTCCACTAAACTATAACCTTCTGAAAACTTGGAAATTTAAACTAATATGTATGGGAGGTTAAGATGAAATATTGATCAGATATTTCCAGTTCATAGATGCACAAGTTTATCCAAAACAAAATGTGTTTAAACGTGTGTCTGTGATCAGAGGACAGCTGCAGATATGATCTCTCAGCAATGCATGATACATTCTCATTAGAATGATTTAAAACAAAATAAAAATTCTCCAATGAACACAGTGATTTTGACGCAGTGAGTCTATCTGAGTTTCTGAGTCTGTGATTTTTTTTATAGAAGACAACCTCCATTTTCTTCAGTGGAGCTGCTGATGAGTTTGAAGGGCCACCCTTATGGTGAGCAGTCTAGTGCTTACATGACAGCATCCTTATAGAAATAGCTATCTACTTTACACTAGAATTTCATATGCTGTATCAGGCAGATTCCAAAAATCCTATTAAGGGAACACACAAAAATATTACAATGGGCACAAAAGACAATCTCCCATATTCAGCCTTCAAGCTATGTTTCACCAAACCAAGCAACACATTTTAAAATTATAAAGTCCAGCAATGGGCACAAAGCCTCAACAACGTGCAGCCATGTTGCAGCTTCCCTTTAGAGTCAGGAAGTGATAGAGAATTCAAGTAAACAATAGTAACATTGGTTATTCAAAATAGGGCAAAATAAAGGTATGAAAGTAGATAAATCAGGGGCAAATAAAGGTATTTCATAAGTTAGGCCCAGTGGACTAGTGAAATCAAACTAGAGACACTCATACGCCTATATGTATAACAGACTTTTATATCAAGAAATAATTATATATGGATACGTTAGAAAGGGTTCTCTAGAGAAACAAAACCAGAACGCTAATAATTTTATATATTTATATATACATAGATAGCTAACATAAGAAATGAACAGTAATTAATCTCTAAAGCAGTACAAATGGCTCAGTGCATACACACTGGCCCAATGATCAAAGAGCAACAGACAAGAAAGGCAAGGGTCACCAAGCCATTTACCGCTCCTCCCTTCTATTAATCCCACATGTGTTTATTGGCCATGTTGGCACAATAAACGTTAACTATCTCAATGGAGAAAACATCTCAGCTCACTCCATCTCAAGTCCACAAGTCCAATACTAGTCCATAAGGCCCTCTTCAGACTCGTGCAGTCACAGCTAATGATGCAGAATGCAGACATATTACAAGTCCAGTGGTGGTGGACACATCACAGGCCCTAGCAGCAACCAAGATCAGTCAGCAAGAAGGTCAAGGAAGAGAGGGGAGGGGGGTTCCCAGGATTCTCCTATGAAAAGGACATTCCCCAAAGGGTTATCAACAGGCTGTGACCTGAGTGACAGGCAAAACACCACCCTAAAATTTGATGTATCTTCAAATTGACATGAAATGATGTAGCTACCATAATGAGTTAGTATTCACACTCAACATGAATGGTGCAAAGGGACCTTTATAATTGGACATATCCTTATTTATCAGGGGAGGGTCTGGGGAAGGGGATGTAGGGAGTACATTGTTTGCTCACCTGGAATTGCTTTATATCTGTTAGATGCTGTGGTCCTAGTGCCAGAGATACAGCTACGATTACAGAGCAGGTGTGATTCCTAAGCAAAAAACTATAAATATATACCTGTAGTTTTATGCCAGAATTCCAAAAGGCCTGATTAGATGGATTGCAATTCTACTGCTTCCTGGAAAAATTGAGATAGACAGTGAATAGTGTCTACTTGAGATAGCCCACTAGTTTTGCAATGCCACCCACCATGAATGGTGGTGGACTAATTGTGAAGTTCTAGCTAGATTGTTCTTGCTACAAGAAACATAAACTGCCACAATGGTTGGATTTGATGTGCCTTCTCAAGTTTGAAAATCTGTGTGTAATATGTATCAAATAAAGAACGAAATAACTAAAAGGAAAAAAATGAGTAGATGGGTTATGCAGTGGAAAATGAAGAGTGCTTGTGGTGTAGTGGGTGATCATTTGGGTTGCTAACGAAAAGGTCAGCAGTTCAAAACCACTACCCCATCCCAGGAAGAAAAATAAGGCTTTCCACTCCCATAAATATTCACAGCCTTGGAAGCTACAGGGCCAATTCTACTATGAGCTATGTGGTCACTATTAGTCAGAATTGACTTAAAGGCAGTAATTTGAACAGCGGTGGGCGGGGGAAGCTAACATTTTGTTGATATCTTGAGAAAGACTTAGAGCAAGAGAATAATCTTTTCTCAGTTAAGTTGTATCAAAGGTCAGAAGAGTGAAAAGAGAACTTTTGGAGAATTTGACCGGATCAGAGAAACACTTAGAGCGGGAATGAATGGCTACTCCTTAAGTAATATACTCCTTAGGACTCTTCCACATGTAAAGTCAAACTGTAAAGAGCGGTTTTGGATTAGTGAAATTCTTGGTGGGGGGAGTTATTGTCAACGTATAAAAGACCAATGCTTAGAACAACCAGGACGTTACCTATCCTGCGGTGAATTACTTGATATTGTCCGACTAGCCACAATCTTCCATTTTGTGATGTATTATTAATCGTGGTCTGTATGTCTGTGCTTATGGTCACATATTTGAGAGAGTTGTCTACTGTTTGAATGAGGCAGGATTAAGATGGTATATATGTGTGGTCCCTCCTTATTAGTAGGTGTGACTGAAGTGACCACCCTTAGGCTTCTTCAGGGTGAGTCTTGAAGCCAATATATGAAGATGCTATGTGATATGGAAATTAGCTATCAACATTGATATCTGGGTTAAAATAAGAATTAACTTCCTGTTTTAAGCTGTCTCCTTTACTAGGCAAATCACTAAGTCCATGAGTAATAAAGGCAGAAATGGTTGAGGCCAGATCTAATTCACCTCATATGCCCTGTAATGACCAATTTGTGCTCAATCTGATTGTTTGCCATCTTGATGCTGAAAACGCATCCCCATAATTGGCCTACATGTGAGCAAAGAATGATCTTTGTGACCTTCCTTACAAACTGAGGATGTGCAAAAGAGTATTTCATGTGCTGAATCACCATAACAAACACCCATGGCATAGTGGGACCAACTAAGAGCACGATGAATAACAGACCTTGAGCTCAGGGTGTGGAGAGAAATCTTGCCTACATGAGCATTGATGCCCTCCTTTGCTGGGCCAACCAATAGCTTCTTCCACGTTCATCTTCTCCTGTTTGAATCATTGTACCCACCAAATGAGACCTGGAAGATGCAGCAGAACTTTGGGAAAATTTTCCCCTTTTCTTTTGTTCCTGCATTGGGTTCTTCTCCATCTGTTTACTAGCTTCTGCACCAGAGATCTGTCACCTGACCAGAAGACTATCACCTGAGCTTGTGAATCTGCAGACTGTCTTCTGACCTGCACACTGAGTTCTTCAGCTCTTGAAAGCATATGAGCAAGGAGAATCCTCCAAATGAACATTTGAAGTCTGGAGTTGAGACTTGCCATCCTCACGCCATGTTCTTGATGCCTCATGAGCTTCTTGATAGATTGCAGTTAATTAGGGGTCCTCAGACTTGTAGGCGATTACCAAGCAGATGAGTAGTAATTGATGTAAGAGGAGATAGAGTGGTATAACATTTGGGAAAAGGTGGAGATTTGGGACATCTTTAATTTCCTAACACAGACCAGATTTGTGTTGATTCTTCTAAAATGAGTGATTCATACAACCATTCATCATTATATTGATTTATTTATTAAAGTTCTATTTTTTCAAGTTAAGGGAATGTCTGACTACATTTAGGATTGCTAATAACTTTTCTTTATAATGAAGAATATTGGATGTAGATTTTTATTCTTGTATCCTGATTATATGGTGAATCACAATGTCCAAATTTTCTAATCTCAAATCAACTAATATTGTATAATACTAAAATAATGTTATTTCCTGGGAAGTAGGTATCTGGCTCATAATTAACAAGAGTTTGAACATTTAATTTTTGCAGTTATTAAAATTATTTTTTCAGGATAAAGGAGTTTTTTATTATATTTCAATTTCCTAATAATGTTTCATTGTTAGGAAAATTTTGGATGTCCTTTCCAAATTCTAGAATACTCTGGAATTGTGTAATATCTGGATAATTCATCAGAGCAATATATTTTTCTGTGAAACCTGAGTGCCTGATTTATTTTTTATATATCATGTCTAATACTCATATTGTTTTAAAATTTATTTTATTCTGTTTTGTTTCTTTATTAAACCAATTTATTTAAATAATACTATGGTCATTTTATAATTTGGTATACTAATTCCAGTATTGGTATTGGTGTTATAATTGCACTTTCTTTTATTTTCGCACATTTCATTTACCCCTTCCTTGGTAATCACGTGGTATGGTGGGCGCTTCAGGGAAGCTAGAAGTGGTGCCCTCAGAATAGCAAGGATTATAGGGTCACCCTGACAAGTTTGGCAACAAATTTCAGACGAAACCTAGGACAAAGGCTTGGAGATTTACTTCTGATAATAAGCCAAAAAAAAAACAAACACAGATGGATCCCAACAGAAGAAGCAACGCTAGAATAAGACAGCCCCCCCTTCTCTCCTGGGATGGAGAGAACTAGAGATGTTCAATAACTGAAACAGCAGATTAGGGTGTGCAATGATGATGAAAATAACAAAGCACCACAGAACCTTTTTATCCTTTTCACACGCGGTCACCATAAGTCACAGCTAACTTTTCGACAAGTAGCAACATTTATTTGCATATTTATTTTTATTATTATCACTATATTGTGTAACTGTATGTTTTATGTTAACTATTTTCCTGGACCACTGCTATCCAAAACTTCATGTCTGAAGTGCCTTTGATATACAAGTTTACTTGTTTGGCAGCTTGGGTTTATATAATCTCAAAAATGATTGCTAACCATTCTCTAAAATATATAAAGTTTTAAATTGTCAATATGGCTTCCAAGGTGAGATTTGTATGTGTGTGTGTGTCCAACAATATACCACAGTTTATGAAACCTTTTATTAAAGTAACTACATAGAGCTATCTCATGCACATTCTTTAATTTTTTTTCTTTCTTTGCCATTTTTCCATTTTTTATCTCATAAATAACAGAAATTGAAGTTCAAATCTGATTTAAAAACCAGACATGACTTTAAGTTGCAAGAGATACAAATCCTCCTCTGACAAATTGTACACAATGATTCAGATGCATCAGTTCTCCTGATCATTGCTCAGTCATGCACTTTGGGCAATGACAAATGCCATGGCTTGTCACAGGTGAAACTTATTAATTAAGGTGACATCTTCACCAGCCACTATAGTATGAAAAACTGACAAGGGGTGGATAAGTATTTGGAGAGACTGATATAGAAATCCATATATAAACATACGTTTTCTAATTAAAACTGCTGGTTCAAACCACTAGCTGCTCCACCGGAGATAAATGGGCTTTCTGCTCCCATGACAATTGGTAGAGGAACCCGCAGGGATCGCTCTACTCTTTACTACTGGGACACTGTGAGTTGGCATCAAGCAGAGGGCTGTGATTATCAGTGAGTTTTATAGCTACTAAATTTGTGATTTTAAAATTATGTTACATTAAAATACTCTTTACACACAGTGTGTAGATAAAGCGATATCCCCCATCCACTGCTGGTGAGTAGATTCCAACTCAGAGCACTTTGTTGACTATCTGCTGCTCTCCATCTTTATGGCAGCAGAGCTTCAAGTGTGTTCCCCAGGGTGGCTAGTGGATATGTAATATTGACCTGTGGTTAGCAGTCCCCACGGGATGGCAAGGCACGTGTCCTCAGTTCAGTATTCTTTGAAATCATATGTCACAAATGTAAAGTAAATGTTTTGAAATAATTTGAAATATTAAAATGTAAGGGTTTAAGTAAATATATAAAAATTAATGAAATACTCAATTATTGAAAAACAGAAAAGCAATGGTTATTTTCAGTGAAAAAAAATGGCCTTCATAAAGTTAGGTGCAATAGCAAACGAGCAAAAGAATAATGGAGAAAATGAAGTATTAAAGATGTTCAAATAGAGCTATGTCTACATAATTATAGGGTCAGTGGCAAGTCAAATTAGATGTGCTGCACTCTATGTTGCTAAATAATCAGTTGGGTACAAATGAATATAAAAGAAGAAAGCAAATGATCCAATATCATGCAATCCCTGAGAAGGTCTTAAATGTTTCAGTGACTAGAAACCAAGTTCCCTTCACAAAATTATGAATGAGGCATTTTATGTTCTTCATAAATGTGGTAAATTATACAGCACTGCCTGAAATTTCAGAAATAATCATTAAAATTGCATGGAACCGGATAACTTTTTGTCCCGTTACATACAATGTGTTGATGCGCCAACTGGCGGGCATCTAACAAGGACCTGACATTATTTCTAATAATATGTTTTTAAATGTTAGCTGACTATTAATTCATGAAAAGCCATTTCTAACCTTTAAAAATGTTAATAAACATAAATTTATGTAATTCTCTTCCATAAAAATTAAGATTGGCTACCATGTGTTATAGAGGATTGAGCATACCTAACAGGAATCTATATTGAAATATTTTATCATGATAAACTTATAGAACTATAACTAATTGATTATATTAAATTAACCAGAAAATCTGCTCAGCCGTACTGCACAAGCTCACTTGAACAAGCATTCATATATCACATGAGTACTCCTTATTGAGAAAGATCAACTAAGTTATTGCCACCTACCCTAGTTATCTATATTCAAGTACCCATTTGAATATCAAAATCACGAAAACAATTGAACATAACACTGTCAAGTCAAATACATAGTAAATCCTAGCAAATCGGGGCTTAACAAAGTAAATGTAACTAAATGTTTAAGGTGGGAATACATTTAATCCAGAATGCTGAGTATATAAAAATGTGTGGAGTGAATGAGGACCTGGCTCTTCCTCGCCCCAGGAATGCAATCTAGTGCATCTAAAATCTGGTAAAGCAGGGAATGTATTAACTTTTCAACAAAAATAATGGAGTACAATCAGTAAATTTTCTTATAATTCAATAGAATAGCCTGTCTCCTTAAAAGAGATGTAGAGATGAGAAAATCGAGTTCAGAAAGCACAGGCACCAGCTTATTATAGCTTCCTTTGATACATTTTAATTGACAAATTCCTGCAAAACCACTACAAAAAATTCTCCAAATTTCAACTCTTGTGTGCAATCTTAAATAACAGGTGAAATCAGGAAGCCTCTCTGGGTAGAATAAGTCTAAGGAGGATCCTTGGTGGCATAGTCAGTTAGGAACTGAAACCACAAGGTCAGCAGTTTAAAACCTACTGATGAAGGCAATAGATGAAGGTTTCTGGCCCCATAGAGTTACAGTCCCTGAGACCCACAGCGACAGTTCTGATTTGTCCTATAGTCAGTAAGTATGAATCACAATCAGCTTGATGGCAAGGCACTTATTTTGGGTCTTTTTTTTTTTCTTAAGAAGAGTCCCAGGAGAGCAAGACAGCCAAATCCATAGAATCAAAGTATAAGAAGAGAGGAATGCAGAGAAATCCCTTAAATATTCATCTTTCTGTGCTTCCAATTTTTATTAAACATTTTGATTCTAACACATAGCTTTTTTTGGTTTGTCCCACTGCCCTACATTTTATTAACTTTGTACTTCAGTTTGAGTGATTTCTAATGATTTGTCTTTAAGTTCCCTGATTACTTCATAAGCTATGTTAATATCACTCCATTTCTATGATATTTTTACTGTTTAAAATATCTATTGACTTTGTCCCAGTATTTCCATCTCTCTTATGAAAAGACTCATCTGTCTCTGCATGCCATTCATCTTTTACACCAATCTTTAATATCGGTCTCATTATATTTTAAGTTTTCTCTAATAATTCCACCATCTGTGTACATCTGATTTTGCTTCTGTTAATATATTTGGCTTTACTTTTTTTAATTTTTTGGCGGTAAATTATTTTTTAATTCTTCATAAGTTTTAGATAATAGCCAGAAATATTGTGTAGGATGACATTTACTGATAATATGTATATGTACGTATGTAAATATTCTTGTATATGTAAATATTCCCGGGAATCTTAGAAATCATTCAAACCGTTCCTTCTATTGAGCTTGTACTGTAAATAACTGTTAATCTAGTCCAGGGACGAGTGGCTTTCCTGCTTTTCTGTTCCCATAGCGAACCTAAAGAAATAACAGACTTTAAATTACTTCAGCGAGCCTTTGTTTTAGTGTAGGGCTTGCTTTACAAAAGTTGTCCTTAGTTCGCTGTAGGAAGCCCCTTTGCACTGTTACCTTCTCGGCTCGCTCATGTTCACACTATCACCTCTCCTCAGTGCGTGCGTTTGAGTACGCCGCCGCCAAGCTGTGGTCAACCAAGTGTAGAGGAGGCCGGGAGAATTATTATAATCCTTATAGAGGTAGATGCATTATGATTATATACATTTGATTAAGTACATTTGTATAGCACTTTTATAAAATAAAATTGTGTCAAAAGACTTTAAATTGTTCATCCTAAATAAATTTATGATTTAAGTAAATGGGATATATTCTTATTTTTTTAAAGTAAGAGAAAACAATCTTTTTTTTGTTTTTGTAAATAAATAACTTGCTATTGTCTTCTAAAGGTGAAGGCTTGAGATTTAATCGTACCAAGTGGTACCACAGAAGAAACATGATTGGTGTTTACATCGATAACTGTTACAACCAAGGGAATGTTAGGAGGCACTTCCGCTCAGGAACATGTGTGGCTGTCATGGGTCAGAATCGATTTGAAAATAGGGAACAAGTAAACTCATTAGGTAAAAAGCGAAAAATAAGATATTATGTTTAAATCTTGAAGTATTCAGCATATAATTTCATTAGCTAATATTTAAATTAAATTATTAGTCATATCTAAATAATTTCCACACTTCTTTTTAAATGAAACATTCATGTCTTTTATTTATTTATTTTTATATTTCCTTTCTTTTAAATTTATTTTTTATTAAATACTTTTATTGGGGAGTCTTACAACTCTTATCACAATCCATACACTCATCCACTGTGTCAAGCACATTTATGCATGTGTTGCCATCATCATTTTTAAAGCATGTTCTTTCAACTTGAGCCCTTATATCAGCTCCTCGGTTTTTCCACCTCTCTCCCCCACCCTCCCTCCCACATAAACTTTTGATAAGTTATAGATTATTATTTTCATATAATAATCTTCCATCGTCCTCTGTCACACTTTACCCACTTTACTCTTTTTTGCTCCCCTGGGAGGGTGTCATACGTTGATCCTTGTGATCAATTTTCTCTTTCTCCCTTATCTTTCCCTTATCCTCCTGGAATCTCTACTCTCATTGCTGGCCCTTAGGGGTTTATCTATCCTGGGATCTCTGTTTTGCAGGTTCTTATCTGTAGCAGGGTGCATGTTCGAGTCTAATTTGATTTGTAAGGTAGAACTGAGGTCATGATCGTTGGGGTGTGTGTAGAGAGCATTAAAGAACTAGAGGAAAGTTTATGTTTCATCAGTGCTCTACCGCACCCTGACTGGCTCATCTCTTCCTTGTGACCATTCTGTGAAGGGATGTCCAATTTTCTACAGATGGGCTTTAGGTCTCCATTCCATGCCCCAACCCCATCCCTTCACATTATTATGATTATGTTCTGGGTCTCATATGCTTGATACCTGATCCCATCGATGTCTCATGACCACACAGGCTTTGTTGCTTCTCAGTTAGATGATGCCTTTTTTATCTTCAAGCCTTTAAGAGCCCAGATGTGATATCTTTTGATAAATGGGCACCATCAGATTTCTTCACCACATGTGGTTATGCACCCATTTGAAACATTCATATCTTAATTTGAAATGTATGCTAGTATATTCAGAAACTGATAATTATTACGTTTTTCTAATAAGGTCATATGGGTAGATGATGAATTTTTTAGTGACTATTGTCTAATTTGATAGAATTATTAATGAACATTTTATTTCTTTATGTTTGATATTCAAGCTGGATTTAGAAAAAGACATTGAACAAGACATATCACTACTAATATCAAATGGACCTTCACTAAAAGCAGATAATTTCAGAAAGGTTTTCCTGTGTTTTATTATCTATGGAAAGGTGTGCTACTAACCTTTTAAGCTACTCTACTAACTATTCAATTGTGCACACCACAGCAAATTATGGATAGCATCACAAAGAATTACAAGTATGGAAGACTCATGTATGCTCATGTGGCACCTCTTCATAGACCAAGAGACAGAGGTTCCCACAGATCAGCAGAACACTGAATGACTTAAAACCAGGAGAGCTGTGTGTCACAGTTGCATATTCTCACCATATTTATTCAATACCTAAATTGAGCAAATAATCTTCTAAGAAGCTAGACTGTATTAAAAAGAGGATTGAGAGAAGGTACATTAGTAATTTACAATATGTAAATAGTACAACTTTGCTTGTTAAAAGTGAAGGGGAATTGAAATGCTAATGAATATCAAGGACTACTGTCTATTATGGATAACATCTCAATATAAAGAGAACAAATAATCCTAAGAAGTGGCAATAAGCAAAATCATGATCAACATAGAAAGCACTGAAGTTTTCAAGGACATCATTTTACTTGAGTCTATAAATAATTGCTATTTAAATAGCAGTCTTGAAATTTAATGATATGTTAAATTAGGCACATATGATGAGAAATAAAACTTTAAAGTGTTAAAAAGCAAAGATATCACCTTGAGGACTTAGGTGTGCCTTTCCCAAACCATGATATCTTCCGGTGCCTTATCCTCAAAGGGAAGATACACAATCAATATGTTAGACTGAAGAATTGATGTTTTCAATCACGGTATTGGTGAAGAATACTGACTAAACCAAGGAGTGTCAGTTGAATTAACAAAGTTCTCTTGGAACAAGTACTGCTACAGGTAGACTTAGCCTCATAATGCTCAGTTCCTGGAGGAGAGCATCAAGGTCAGCAAAGTAGAGAATCAGAGAATGAGACCCATTAGCACGAGGGGTTGATGCAATGGTTCCAAGAATGGGTTCAAATCTTGCAAAGATTGTGAAAATGATGCATGAACAGTATTTTTGTTGCTGGAAAGGAACGATGAGTTGAAACTAACTCAATAGCATCTAATGGCAACTGCATTAATAATGATTTAGATAAATAGGTTTGTACATGTTACAGGTTCAATAAATAGTTATGGAACCAATAGTGAATGTGTATGTAATGAGTGCATATTATATATACATACATACATAAATACATGCATATATATATGTACACACATATGTGCATTGTGTTGTTTCTGTTTGATGCCATTGAGGAGGTTGCAACAAGTAGTGACTCTGTGCACAACAGAAGGAATACTGCCTGGTCTTGTACCATTTTCACAACCGTTCTTGTTGGAGCTCATTTTTTCAGCCCCTGTGTCAGTATATTTCATCCAGAATCTTCCTCTTTTTCCCTGCCCCCTAATTTATCATGCATGCCATCCTTTTGCAAACATTAGTCTCTTCTGATAATACACCCAAAGTAGGGTCGAGAAGCTCCATCAGGCTTGCCTCTAAGGAGTGTTCTGTCTGAACTTCCATGACAGATGGCATGTAGTATGTACAATATCAGCGGTCTTCAAACACATGGGGAAATGGAATCTAAAATATAATGGCTTTTAAAATTCCTTTGTATTTATGAATATCACTCACTCACTTACATGCAGTCAATTCTGACTCATATAGGATAGGATAAAACTGTCTCTGTGAGTTTCTGAGACTATATATAACTCTTTACATATTTAGAAAGCTTTGTCTATCTTCCAAGAATATTTATATGAGAAAACAATGAATATATGTATATATGCAATAATATATGTGTGAAAATAAAATAATATCTCTCAAAATATATTTCCCCTTGCTTGAGTAAATTCACACTCATATTGACAATTTGTCCAAAATACCATATATTAACAAGGTAGTTCTGAAAGGGACGAAGGCAGATTAAAAAACAAGAATCATAAATCCTAGCTCCAACTTAGCAACAATTAGTAATTCCACCATGACCCTGCTCGATACTCGCCCTTAGGAAGGGAACACAGAAGTTATAGTTCAATAGCAAAATGTGGTGAACAATTTAGATAGTGGCCGTTTATCAGATAAAATAGCATCTGGGGTCCTAAGGATTTATCTCCAAACAAGCATCCATCTAAGTGAGATGTCAACTCAGTCCACTTGGAAGAAGCACCTCATCACCAGTCACTGAAATAGTGTAAATCATATAATCTGAAGTCAAAGTAGATAATAGTATCAGCCAAGTTGTGAGAATCCGGTTTGCAGAAGGCTAAGGAGAACAGTGGGAGCCGAACTACATCAGTGAGAATGACACAGGCAGTAAGCACCTGGTGACCATCCTCTGTCCATGGTAGAGGGTTGGGAAGTGAGTGGTTACTAACTGAGTGCATTGGAGAGATGAGTATAGATGGTCAAAGGGATAAGCCTAACTTAAATGTTTAAAACCTTGTCTGCAGATTCCCGCTCTGATGCATGCTGAACCTGATTTGGTTTTCAACATTTTCTTTTTTTTTTTTTTTTGCTTATGGTTATATTAGGGTTTATCTCAGAAGTGTTATGTTACTAGATGACACCTTCTGGAATTTTTGTTGTTTTTTGTTTTTTTATTTCCCAGTATATAAAACCCAGGATTGATGAACATATAGGGTCAGCAAGTACAGTCATTGCTTCTCGGGGAGGCACGGTGGTGGTGGCAAAAAAAGGGAGAAGATGTCAAGGAGTCCAGGAAGGAAAAGATATTTGGAAACCGATTATGATAGCAATTGGACAATTTTTCTAGATGTGATTGAACCATGAATTGATATGATAAATGTATGAACTCCCAATTAAAAATAAAATAAGAAATAAATAAAACATTGACAAGAGAGTGGACCTAGGGACAAAGAAGTTGCCTTTTCAATAGAAATAAATTTTAAGTATCATTCATATATATATATAGTTTGGGTAAAAACATTATTTTCCAGTGAAAAACAACCTGGGCCTCTAGATAAATTCAGTTTACTTCTTCAGATATTGCACATATCAAAAACTCATAAATGCTATAAAAATAGCATCAAAGTAACTAATTATGATGGTGAAATATAGAAATCATCCTTAATTTATCAATAATGTTATACATGATACAATAGTAACCCAACAATGTGAATGACTATCAAAACGATACATGCCTGGTTGATGGACACAGTGAGAGCCTCAGGGACTGGACAGGGCTTCCTCTGTCACACAGAGCTGCTAGGAGTCACACAGCCGTGCCGTGTCTCACCAAAGACGACACTGTGATGACAGCATGTTGTGACTAAACTCAAGGTCTACGGGTTAACTTAAAATGCAGCTAATATATAATTTCACATATGTAAATTGAAAACATTTTATTGTGAATGTATACAAGTACAGAGTACCTCGATAACCATTTAGTAAAATGGCAATATATAATTTTCTTTGGTTATTCCCTATCTATCCCATTGTTAATTTAGAGATCATGTTCTCACCACACAATTGAAGACTGATTAAAATCTCATAAGTATTCTAAAATATTATGATTATGCCTGTTTCCTGCTTATGCTATTTAACTCATTGCCACCAGCAGATGCTATTTAGGTGAGTATTTTTTTCCATCACAGATTGTCTTTGAATCAAGGTGAATAGGTATTTGCATATTCCATAGTATATCTATTTTGCACTAAACTTATTCTTAATTTTATATTTTAAGGAAACGTTGATGAGCTCTGAAATCTACGGAGGCTTATAGGAGGAAAATTTCCATTTTTAAATGAATATTTTACTTAGTTTGCATTTCTAATTAGGTAGCTAATTAATGTAAAACCAGAGTTGTAGTGATAAATAGAACCAATATCAGTGTTCACAATCAGCTTTAATTTAATTTAATTTTCTTATAAACATGAAATTTTTTTCAATATTTATATTGTGTGCCTTTTGTCTTATGGGCAATTCAACACTACGTTGACTCTGACTCATAGGGAATCTACATGCCAGAGCAGAATGACCTCTGTGGGTTTCCAAGACAGTACATCTTCCTAGGAGAAGAAACCCTCATCTTTCTCCTGCAGAGCAGTGATGGTTTTGAACTGTTGATCTTGTGCTTAGCAGCTCACAGTTTATCCCACTATGCAAACAGGCTTCCTGGTCAGAATGCAATAGATGAATATGAAAAGTCACTTGTTTGTTTCCTTCATACTCAGAATTTCCTTTGTAAAATTGATTATAAACAGATATAGAGATGCAGTGGGCAGCATAATAATCCTATACTCTCCTATATTATCCACATTCAACTCTTTCATAAATTGGTATAATTTAGTGTTTTTGTACCCCTACCTTGTAACAAAAAAGAATGAAAAAATATCTTGTAAAGTTGTGGGGGAAAGAGTAGAGTTTTGAGAGCTTTTTCACAGTTCGTCATTTTACTTCCCCCTCATTAACTTGTCTCCTCTCTACTGCATTTGAAAGGAGGATCATTGGTTTTGAGAAATTAAATTATTTAATATAAAGCTAACTTATGATGGCCTCACTATGAGTATATTATTCTTCTGATTACATGGTTAGTGTCTACCCTCAATTTTATTCATCTACCATAAATTTGAATGTATAAATACACATATCTAAAGGCTAAATGAAGACAATCTCTCTTACCAGGATCTAAGGTAGATACTTAACAGTATTGCAGGTTGATTTGTATTTAAATACACATATCAAAACAATATAGTCATATTGATATGTATATATACTTTTAGGTGAGATATATATATATTCTTTTAGGTGATTTCCGTGCCTTTGATATTGTTGAAGATTGGTGAAATTGTTTTACAATCCTAGCTCATCAGTTTATTTATAAAACAATTTTTGTTTATACAAGTTTTCAGAACGTGCATCTTCATGACTAATTAAGTATTATTCACCCATGAGACACATGTCATACCCTGATTTTCTTCTTCCTTTTACATTTTTGTTCTCATTTTTGCTAGTATTTGACTAATTCTTTTGTTTAATTTTAGTATTTGTCATTAAATGATCATCAAACTCCATATATATAGACTCCATCTGCTGGCAATATATTTTTGTTTTGCTTTTTGTCTTTTAATTGCCTTTCAAGTCTTTCTGAACTGACTGTCTTCCAGTCCTGCTGCACAGGGCACAGTCAAGGACTGGTTCTCAGTATAGCTTAGGGGGCTTCATCCTTTCTATATTTTGGGCTGGACTATCAAGCGTATGTTCATACAAAAATTCATTTATTTTATGGAAGACGGAATATAATGTTCTTGGGCAGAAAATAGCTGCCCCTCAAAATCAAACTACCCATTGACTACCAATGACATCCTTAGTGTTAAAAAGCAAAGATATCACCTTGTGATATAAGGTGCACTGGATGAAAAGCAATATTTTCAATTGCCATGTATACATATATATGAAATGTGGACAATGGAATAAGGAAGAATAAAAAGCAGTCGTACATTTGGATTATGGTGTCAGTGAAGAACACTGACTACCCTGTGGCCTGCCAGTCATGAACAAATCTGTTTTAAAAAGTATTGCTCCTATTATAAGGCATCATCAAAACAAGAAATCTTACCATCATGAATCTTACCATAGTGAATGAGGGGGGGGAGTGTTCAGAGTGGAGACCCAAAGCCCACTTGTTGGCCACTGGAGATCCCCTTGCCGAGGGAATCTAGGGGAGGAGATGAGTCAGCCAGGGTGCAATGTAGCACTGATGAAGAATACAGCTTTCCTCTAGTTCCTAAATGCTTCCTCCCACCACCACCACCACGCCCTCCCCCCACCCCCCGCTCCACTAATATGATCCGAATTCTATCTTGCAAATCTGGATAGAGCAGAGGATGTACACCAGTGCAGATAGGAACTGGAAATACAGGGAATCCAGGGCAGATGATCCCTTCAGGACCAGTGGTGTGAATGGTGATACTGGGAGGGTAGAGGAAGGGTGGGCTGGAAAGAGGGAACCAATTACAAGGATCTACATGTGACCTCCTCCCTGGGGAATGGACAACAGAAAAGTGGGTGAAGGGAGACATCAGACAGGGCAAGATATGATGAAATAATAATTTATAAATTATCAAGGGCTCATGAGAGAGGGGGAGCTGGGAGGGAGGGGGAAAAAGAAGATCTGACGCAAAGGGCTTAAGTGGAGAGCAAATGTTTTGAAAATGATGAGGGCAATGAATGTATAGATGTGCTTTGCACAATTGATGTAGGCATGGATTGTGATAAGAGTTGTATGAGCCCCTCATATAACGTTTAAAAAAACAATGTATTGCTCCTCAGAAGTGAGACTAATGAGACTTTATCACACCTTTTTTGGGCATATTATCAGGTGGGACCAGACCCAGAGCACATGAATGCTTTAAAAAGTCAAATATCATCAGGAAAAAAAAAAGGATGGCCCTTATAAAGCGGATTGGCACAGAGGCAGCAAAAATGGGCTCAATGTGACAATTGTGCAGATGGTCCAGATCCAGGCAGGAGTGCTTTTTGGTGTGCATGGTGCATTTCTGAGTTGGAATAGACTGGATGAAGCCTCCTAACAACCACAGAACACTGAGATCATTGTTATTTGTATTTCACGAGTTCCCAGTATTGTTATGAAGTTTTGTGAGATTCTCATTATTAATCATTTAAATTTTTCTGTAACGCTTACATGTTTGTGGGGTTTTTTTAATCATTTTATTGGGGACCGTACAACTCTCATCACAATCCACCCATCCATCCATTGTGTTATGAGACACAAGTATAGTTAAACTGGGTCAGGGCTGGAACAGGCTGTGGAAAACCAAAGTGTGAGGTGGGCCTAAGTTTCGATTTCTCAGAAAGCGCCTAAGGTTCAGTTTCAGGCTCCTGGAACAGACATAAACCACTGCCTGATGTAGCCTGACCCAAGCTGACCAATGGGGCACAGTGTCCAACAGGCGACCACCCACCGTCGGCAGACCAATCGGAAGGACACACGCCACCCTACTGGCCAATCACTGGTGGACAAGACTGGCACCAGAAATATTCTCTAATACATTTAAAGAATAATAACCCTGGACTGCCCCTTGCCCCCTAACCCTATAAAAGCCTGGAGAAAAAGAACACAGGGCTGATCCCCTTTGAACTCTGGGTCCCTGCTGCGCTGGGCAGCAAAGGGAGGAAGCCCTAGCTTGAGCTAGAAAAAATAAAACTCCTTTTGCCATGTTTGCATCTCAACTGGTTGTAATTCTTCCATGCGCCCAAGGTGAGCTCGCATTCCATTCCCCAATCTAACAGTGTCAAGCACATTTATACATTTGTTGCCATCTTCATTTACAAAAACATACTCTTTCTACATGAGCCCTTGGTATCAGCTTCTCATTTTCCCCTCCCCCCAACCTTCCTTTCCTCATGAACTCTTGATAATTTATAAATCATTACTTTTTCATGTCTTACTCTGATCGATGTCTCCCTTCACCCACTTTCTTGTTGTCCATCCACCTGGGAGTGGGTTGTAGGTAGATCATTGTGATCAGGTCCCCTATTCTCCACCCCTCCCCCCTTCCCTTTCCCCTCCTGGTATCACTACTCTCAATCTTTGTCCTGAGGTTTTTGGGTTTTTTTTTTAAAGTTTTTATTAAATCATTTTAATAGGGGCTCATAAAACTCTTTAACACTGCGTACATACATCCTTTGTGTACAGCACATTTGTACTTATGTTGCCATTATCATTCTCAAAACACCCACTCTCCACCTGAGCCCCTGGCATCAGCTCCTCATTTTCTCCTCCCTCCCCGCTCTCCCTTCCCCCGAACCCTTCATAATTTATAAAAAATTATTATTTTGTCATATCTTACACCATCTGACATCTCCCTCACCCAGTTCTCCATTGTCCGTCCTCCAGGGAGGAGGTTACATGTAGACCTTGTCATCTGTTTCCTGTTTCTCCCTCACCCTCCCTCCACTTTCTGGATATTGCCACTCTCACCACTTTTCCTGAGGGGGTTATCTGTCCTGGATTCCCTGTATTTCCAGTTCCTATCCGTGCCAGTGTACATCTCCCGGTCAAGCCGGTTATGTAAGGTAGAATTGAGATCATGATAGTGGGAGGGAGGAAGCATTCAAGAACTAGAGGAAACTTGAATGTTTCATCATTGCTACACTGCACTCTGACTGGCTCATCTCCTCTCCACAACTCTTCTGCAAGGGGATGACCAATTTGAGTTTTTTTCACCTTTTATATACTAGAAGTTTTGTGATATTTTATTTTTCCCTGATGTACTATATTTCATAATGCTATGTTTTGTTGTGTACCCTCTCCCATTTTTTAACTTCAGTTTCTGGGAATTAGAACATGGACCCATCTTTTTCAGGTCAGCCTTCCAACCATTAAAGTGGGCTAGTTCATAACTCTTTTATCTAATGTTAATTTTAGGGTCAAATTTTGGTATGGATTTTGCACCAACTTTTCTATTTTCTGTGGTAAACACAAGTTTTATGCATCTCATCCTTTTAATCTGTAAGCATAATTGCTTAAGGTCTTCTTCTATTTGTCATGGCTTTCACATTTTCCTACTGTTATTATTAGTTACTGCGTTCTACTTGCTTTCCCATTTCCGCAAACCATTTGATTTCTCGGTTGTTATCATTTTTTCATGTCTCAGCTATAATTTTAGATAAATTTTAGGACAGAGAGGGAAAACCTAGCAACCCTCTATATTAAATATACTTTGTTAATTAGTAGTATTAAAACAAATATTTTAAATCATAAATATATCTTTTTTGAAAGTAAAATCTCAACTTTTTTGAAGTTTAATGATTGATGCAAGAATGGATCCAACTTGAAGCAATGCTTTCAACATAAGCAAAATGGCTCCAAACTTTTTAAGATCTGTTTTCAGTGGCGTATCACAGAATGAGTTTTGTGTTGCTAATTACTATCAAGAAACACTAAATAATTTATAGCACAAAAATGTCTTGTTAAGATTATGAATGTCTTTCCACTAGCGCTATTTTTTGTTCTCTGAACACATTTGGAAAATTTACTGTTTCATGAATCAGCAAGCTTTGACCTGGCGAATCAAACAATTAAAAGAAGACTTGGTCTAATTGCCATTCATAATTAGCATTTTCTGAACACCAAGCATATTTGAAAATGTTAGTCATTCCAAATTTACCTAATGCATTTATATTGGTGTCTTATCTTACATATTGTGACTCGTAATTTACCAAGCTGATGTTTATTTGTTTTTCTACCACCTTGATTGTTGAAAATGACCCACTAATCTACTATTTAATAGCCCCTCCTATGCGGTCAAATGATTGACCCAAATGAACACTCTGCATCTCCATTACACCAGTTAACTAAATGCTGGCTAAAAAGATAAGGCAAAACAAAAGAAAACACAATGAATAGACATAGTTTTTTAAAAAAATGTAATATGTTATATAATTCACAGCTGGTCAAATAAAGATCAAGGTAAATGTATACTCATCTCTGCCACTTCTTATGTATTTTTGGCCACGTAACTCTACCTTAAAGATTTTAGTTTCCTCATTTCTAAAACAGAGGACATTTCATTTCTCAATATTTTATTACAAAGAATACCATAGTAACTTGAATATTTAAATTATTGAGTAAATACTGGATGGCTGATAGAACTGAATTATGAATGAATCAAAGAATGAAATGCTCATTTCAAAAGTTTATAGAAAAGTTAGCAGCAGGAGGACTTTCTTGAAATTTTGAACATTTAAAAATGAGTATTTTGTGGTGCCTAGTAAAAAACATATTGACTATGAGCATGGAATATATATTTACCACTGATTAGGTATAAACAAAAAGGAAGTTTCACTTTTTCACATCTGTTGATTTTCTCTCTAGGATCTACAGCAAACATTCTGAAAAGAATTCAGGAAGAACTGAGACCCAGTCTCCTTTTGTGCATCAAAACCAAGTAGTCTCTTTATCATATCTCCCTCGTGCTTACATTTGTTTCATTCCCAAGTCTCATGAGGATATATTTATCAAGCAACCTACTACTTCAAACCTCCCGGGAAACTGGAGAATTAAGTTGCTGTATCCTTTGAATTCATGATACCATACTATGTATTGACTTTAACTTTTACTAGCACATATAATTTATCTGAGACTCCTTTTGTATACATATGTGCATTAAAATATATTACAAATTCTACTAGAGAGTAGAATGGGCCTTGGTCCTCAGACGGTTACCTTTTTCCTTCCCTTCTACCAAGATGTCCAAGAGGAAGTTCACCTACTCCAAAAGGCAGTAAGGGAGAGACCAAAGAAGAGTTGCAAGTTATTAGCTACATCAGCTCTTGTAGAACTGGGAGGAAGGGGCAAAAATGTATCAGGAAAGATTGTTAATGAATCTTCATCTAATTGTGATATTGCATTCTAGTTCATATAGACCATCTCATTAGATTATTTGTTCAAAATAGAGTGATAATGATGATGGATATATACAACCCTGACACACATCTTTCTGGATTATAAACCTTCAATAGTTCCGTTGAATGATTATTCCTTGAAAGATATACATGTTTCACAAGAGTATAATTAAGTATTTTGGAACTGTCAATCTATGCAGCATTGTCCCTAATTCATAAGGTCTACACAGTCATACTAGAAGCCATGGTGGTGTTGTGGTTTTGATTTGGACTGCTAGTCACAAGGTCAGCCATTTGAACCCATGCGTCACTCATGGAAAGAAAGCTAGATTTTCTGCCCCATTAACATTTGCAGCCTCGAGACCTACTTTGACCTGAAAGGGTCATTATGAATCTCTCTATCGCTGAGAGTTTAGTTTTCAACGAGATATGGTCAAATGTTATCCCATGGTCAATGAAATAATTAAATATCTTTGTAGTATTCTCTGCTTCCAATAAAAGTCCATCTGACATCAGCAATGGCATTATTCATTCCATATAGTTTTATAAATCCAGCTTGAATTTCTGGCAATTCCCTATCTTTGTAGGAACAAATAGCTTCAACTTTCATTCATGGAGCAGCTGGCGGACTTGAACTGTTGACTTCGTTGTCAATTATGTAACACCAGAACTCCTTTATAATGCAGTAAATGATTAGATATTTGGCTCTTAGAGTAATTTGTCACATGGAGCTCAGCTCAGTCTCCTCCAACTCAGCTGATCAATTACAGGGCTCTTCTTCCCTTCACTCATTCTTTACAGAGGAATTTGGAATGTTTACTAATGCTGAGTTGAGTATTGGGCTGAGTTTTTAAGTATAAAAATGTCCACAAAGAGCAAAGGTTTTCTTTAGCTACTCCATAACATGAACTTTACCTGTCGTATAGGCCATTGATGATTTTGATCAAGTATCAAAGATTGCCTAATTCATTCATCAATGTGAATGTCCTGCAACACACCAGGAACACAGCCTAAGCCTACAGTGCTACCATTTAACTCCATGACCACTGATTTAATCATTCCCACCATTTCTCAGACCTATTTGAGCCACATAATGAGCCATCTTTGCTTTATATATTATCAGATCACTTATTTTTTTCTTATGTACATATATACTACATGCTTACCATACTTCTACTTAAAGATTGTACTCCTGTTTGCATTATATATGTCTTGATTGCCAAATGCTTACCAGTTACTTTTATACAGCATGTGCACAATGATCATTTGATTAAAAAATACTATCATTAATTTTGCTATGAAGCTGACTTTTAATTAATATTAACAACTTAATTTTATGAACATAACCCTATTCCTTATTGAGAATATTTTGACAAGTTTAATATTTCTACTATTATTGATTTATAATTTGAATAATTATCATACAAATAAATAATAATGTGAGGAAGTTAGAAAGCATGATATTAATTACATTAATTTTAATCACATTTATTTAATTATATTTATCATGATTATAATAGTTGCAATGTTTAACTTTCACAGTTTCAATGAATTATTTTTGTTGTTATTGCATATTTCTTTTATTCCAGACCCCAAAATGCAACCTATTATCAAATAAAATTAAATGCTATGAGTTTCCATGTCTCTTGGGTGACATTAATCTTATAAGAAATTATAGTTAGTTGACCTTGCCTAAAGGTTCAACCAAGCACCTCAAAGTTTTGGTTCCTTGATTGAGAACGTATGGCTATGGTTTCATGAGGCATGTGGGTTAATTGACCAAGAATGAGTCAATAGTGCTTCTATTGTACCTCTACTTCATGTTCTGCAAAGAAGGCATCTAACTTGTGATTTATACTGTGTGGATAATTCCCTTTTTGTGTGTGAAAGGTTGAATATACATAAGCACAGCAAGACAAAGAATCCACTATTTTCAAAATTAGCACTCTAAGGATTATTTAAATTAATAAATATACAAGTCAGATGAATATATGAGCCGTGGTGGTACAGTAGTTGTGCATTGGGTTGGGAGCCATGTGATCACAGTTCAAAACCACCAACAGATGCATTGGAGAAACCCTGGACTTTCTGCTCTCATGAACAGTTTCCATCTCAGAAACCCACAGGGCATTGCTTTGAGTCAAAACTGACTCCACTGTGTGAACTTAGGAATATAAAACCGAGCTTTGTTTTCATAAATGGTGAAGAACAAAATATCATATATTTTACAATTCTAGTGTTATTTAATTTGTAATATTGATCTTCAATATTATAACCATTTCCATTTTAATAATTAAAATGAACTTAGGAAATGCTATTTTATTTATATCTAGATATGGCAGATGTGTTAATCACAGTCTGATCTTATATTGCACGTCTTTCACTCTTTGGGATATGTCAGAGGAGGCAGATTGTTCAACAAAAAGCAAAAATGTAAGTAAACAAACAAAAATTAATCATTCTTTTCCATGTCCGTTGGTTAAATACAGTTCTGGATCATATCAAAATTTACTGCATTTTACAAGATTACTTGAACAAAAATGGGAAAGTTCTTCCCTCCACCTTTCTCTTGTTTATCTGCCAGTAGTCAAACTCTCCAAAAGAATGACCTTTTTAAAAAAGAAATACTTCCTATAATTTTGTTGAATTCAGTGCAGACATTATAAAGTGAACTGCATAGTTATAGCGATATCACTACCACTCAGTTCAGTATGCAAACTCTACTCAAATGGTTCCAAAACAGCCAATGTACCTTTGAGCATTCTATGCCAATACCTCTTCAAGTTATCATTTTGGGAATAAATATTTCTCATTTTATATTTTTGTAAGTGCTTCTTTTCTACTATTTATTTTGTCATCTGTATTTATTATATATTAATGATATCAGAGATGTATTATTTTATTGGGAAAAAGGCTTTTGTTTTTATTGCTTTTTATTATTATTTGATCTGCTCTAAAAAATTATTCTACTAGGTTACAGTTTCAAATTTCTGCCCTAAAAGTCCCACTTATCTTATAAGAAATCCATGATACATTTTCATTATAATATCTATTTATATTCTATAATTGTAATACTGTATATTTGCATTGTTGAATTTAAATAATGTGGTACATTTATACATACACATATATGAAATCATTTTCAATATTATAGCAGTTGTTAGATGTCATTAGTTGGTTCCAACCCATAGCGACCTTCTGCACAGTTAAAGTAAACACTGGAGAGTCCTGCACAATCCTCACAGTTGTTCTTAAGCCTGACTCCAGTGTTTCAGTCAATGCTTCCACCAGTCTGTTTTTCACCTCCCCTTCATTTTACCACGATAGCCTTCTGCAGGGTCTGGTCTCTCCTGACAATATTCCCAAAGTACTTAAGACTAAGCCTGGCTCTCCTTGCTTCTATAGAGCACTCTGGCTGTATTTATTCCAAGACCTATCAATTGTCCTTTTAGTATTCAATGGTGCTTTTAATATTCTTCTCCAGCAACATAATTCATATGTATCAATTCTTCTTCAGCCTTTCCTTGTTCAATATCCAACTTTCATATGCATAAGAGGCAATTGAAAATGCCTTGGCTTGAGTCAGGCACACCTTAGTCCTCAAGTAAAAATCTTGGCTTTTCTATGCTCTAAAGAGGTCTTGGGATACAGATTTACCTAATTCAACTCTTATTTAGATCTCTTGACTGCTAATTCCATGAGTGTTGATTGTGTATAAAGGCAAGAAAAAAATCATTGACAACATCAACCTTTCCTCCATGTATCATTGTGGGAAAGAAACTGTTTATTCTGTAGGCAAAAAGGACAGGAGCACCACCTTCCACAGTTCATGGCCCGTGGGAGAATGCTGATGGCTCAGCCGTGGGAGCGGATGAAGGAATGGCTGGTCTGTCACTCTGCCCAAGAGAAACTTGCACTTGGCTCCTGTTCCCTGACTAAAGTTACGGAAGGCAGCAATCTCCAAAATTATCCGTTACTTCATGGCCCCAGCCTCATCCTCCCATCCCTTCTGTGAAAAACTTGGCCGATGTATTAAAGCTTCTTTGTAAACCTTCAAATTGTTGTTTTGTGTTATCCTTTCAGGAGATACAGACTAGGTGACAGGAAAAGAGTATTTAAACTTGTCCTTAATAAAGTCCTGGAACCTGGAGTTTCGATACTGCAGGGTCACCTGCACCTCAAACTTTGACTGTCCCCTTTGTTCATAAGTTTTCTCTTTGCAGATCATACTCCCTCAAACATGTTTAATTTGATTAATTAATTTATTTTAAATTAATTTAAATTTTTTGTATCAAGCACATTTGTCCATACTTTGTCATCATCATTTTCAGAACATTTTCTTTCTATTAGAGCCCTTGGTATCAGCTTCTTTTGTGTCCCCTCCCATCCTCATGAACCCTTGATAATTCATAAATTATTTTTATTTTCATATTTTATACCTACTATCTCCCTTGCCTAACCTTTCTGTTTGTCCCCCAGGGGGAGGTGTCAGGGGGGACATGTTATACGTTGATCATTGAGAATTAATTTTTAAGATAAGAGCAGTTCTCCACATTATTTTATGTATCTGAATAATAATGTTACCAATTGGTCCTTGGTGGTGGGTATAGTGATCCATTGGGCTGCAGTCCTCATGGTTGGCAGTTTGAAGCTACCAACAGCTCTGAGGGAGAAAGAACAGGCATTCTGATTCCGTAAGCAGTGACATTCTCAGAAACCCACAGAGGGTCACTACGAATCAGCATTGACTGAATGGCAATGATTTTGGTTTGGGACCTATTGCTCCAGTTGTAATGATTTTTGTCTTTACCTTGAGTGGAATCTGTACAGAAGCCTTCAATCATTGCTCTTCATCAGCAAGTGCTTAATTATTATTTCTTATTTAGTATACTATATATTTAGAATTATTTCAATTTCTGAATATTTGTGTATAATTATTTTATAGTAGCATGTAGTTTAATTTCTAATGTATCTTTACCAAAAATAGCCTATGATATTGAATTATATATTTGTTATTGTTTTAGTATTACATTCCAGGACAATTGATGTCAGGTGCCTCTTCCTATTTATCACGTATCTTGAATTCTAATCATATTTTACTCAGAAGAATGCTACATTTTGCTTTTGTCTGTGTTTTGGTTCACTCTTCTTGCCTAATATGAATTTTAACTGATTGTGTTTAACCAGTATAAATTTTAACCCCTTTGTGTTATTTATACAATGAAATGGTTATGTTTTTAGTATTTTAAAGTTACATTTGTGTACATATCTTTAAAAATTCTACTTCTTATCAATAATGTTAGCTTTTATGACAGTCACTGCTAATGTTTTCTATATTTTCTATTACTTTTCTAGTGATATTTTTCCTCTTTCTATGAATTTCAATTGTCTTTTATTTGTTTCTGCTTTTTACTGATGTTTTGTCTATCTAATTGATGTACATTTAAATTATTAGTACATATTAAAAAGATAATATAGCAAATATTTTAATTACTTAAGATCACTCAATATCCACAAGTTTTATTCTTCTTCTTTTTATAGCTCTTCATAATATACCTCGGTAAGTAATTTTAAAACAATATTCTATCATGAAAATTAGTCAAGTTACATTAAAAATATAGTCTTGCTATATGTCAAAAATAACAACAAACACTGCCATCAAGTCTGTTTGACTTATAACTATTCTATATAAGGTTCATGGGACTCTAAACCTTTATGGAAGTAGAACACCTTATCTAGTGATTTTTACCATTATTGTTTCCCTATGTTTATAACCCTTCACATGTTAAAATACATTTATGGAGATTTGTTCATGTTAACATCTTATATCCACTATTTTCTTAATTTCACATCTTTTTCTACTGTTCTTTTTTCATAAATATTTTTTAATAAGATGCAAGTGAACATACATATTAAGGATTTCAATGTTTGAATTTTGTCTGGCTTTGATATTGTTCACTAATTAATGTATGATATTTTTTATTGTGCCTGAATTTTTGTGAAGGTATGTGGATGTGGTGCAATGAATTTATAACAAGTTAAGGAAAAAATCTTTGTAATAAGCTTACTACAAATAGTAGCTCACATTAAACTTAGTTCAATTGGATCATCATATTGAGAAATTTCAGTGAGATCTCAAATATGAGCCAGAGAACAAGCTTCTCCTCTAGGATTCAAGTGCATACTTGTCTTGGTAGAGGAGAATGGTTAACCTCAAATATGTTCCAGTTGTTTACTCTTTGCTTTCTAGAAATCAAAATGTGCTTGTGGGAAAACTATGGCTAAGTGAATTTAATCCACTATCATAGGGTTTATTCTGACTCATACTGACTGTATTAATCAGAATAGAACTGACCCTTAATATTTACAAGACTGCAAAACTACCATAGCTTACACTGGTGGGGTTACTAGTGGGTTTTAATCACTGAGTTAAAGAAGCTGAGCACTTCAATCACTGCACCACTGGGGCTTTGTTGACTTGAACTCGCATTCCACTGTAGATCATGTAATAATTTTTGGATTACAATATGAAGAAATTAATTCCAGAATAACAACCCCAAAATCTGTACCTGTAGAGGTTCTACATTGCTAATCATTGGACAGGAACAGGGATCCTACCGGGTTTTAACTCAGGAAAGGTGTGTGTCCTGGTCGTGTCCTTTCCATGCCCAGTCCATCTTTATGCTGAGTAATTATATTGGAGGTTGTAGCAGATACAGAAGGATGTAGCATCAGGATGGGAGGACTGCTCAGTCACAGCCTGCAAATGGAGATGACACACTATACTCGCTGGAAGAGAAAACAAGCTTGAACCACTTACTGTTGAAGAATAGACAAGACAGCCTTCAGTAGGGGTTATCCAGCAACATATAGGGTGCAAATATCTCACAACTGGACATGTGAAGAAATAATTTGAAGTTGCCAAGTTACTTCCTATTACTCTGATATGTACTAACCAAGATTCATAAAAGCAGGGTGAAAAGCATTAAATACATGGCATCCAACATTTCTATTGCATAGAGGGCCTCTTTAAGGTTAGAGAATACTTGCCCCAAGACCCCATGTTTTTCAAATACCTCATGTGCATGAGAGAGCTGCACGGTGAATCAAAACTGCAAACTCACGGCCATGGTGTAGACTAGAGTCTGACCCATGGTTGCCCCGTGGGACAGAGTAGAACTGCCCTAGGGATTTCTGAAATTGTGAATGTTCATGGAACTAAAGCCCTCAACTTTCTCCCTTGAGGTGGCTAGTAGTTTCAAACTGCTGACCTTGCAACAGCAGTCCAATGCATTAACACACCACACCATCAAGGCTCCAGAACCCTAACTAAGGAAAGCTTGAAATGATTCATATGAGTTATAGTATTGGAGACAGATACTAAATGTACCATAAAAGCCACACACGTAAAAAGATAATTCATTAAAAAATAAACTGAAAACACTTCCACTGAGCGATTTCAAGTCAAAGGTACACAAGACTTTAAATCTTTAAAGACTTTAAATCTCGGCTCACCTTTCTTCATGGAGTGATGGAGCGGCTGTGGGTTTGAGTTGCCACGTTACTTTTTAGCAGTTCCGTGCTTACTCATCTGTGCGACTAGGGTCTAGACTGCCAGGAAAATCTGAGGGGAAAAGTGGAAAACCTGGTTTGGAAGAAATAAAGCCAGAATCCTCCTTCTGAGTGAGGCTGGTGTAACTTTGCCTCTATATCAAAAGATGCAAGCTCCTGGAGAAGAACATCATGCCGGTTCACACAGAGGGTGAATAGAACAGTATAAAACTTTCAAGGAGATGGACTGATATACTGGCTGCAACCATGGACCCAAATCCAACAATGATTGTGAGGCTGAAGCGGGAGGGGCTGTGTGTTCTTCCGTCGTATATAAGTTTGCTTTGTTACAACTCTGTGGCAAACAACAACAACATACAAATTTAGAGGAAGAGAGACCGTGGTAGAAAAATGTCAAAACATTTCAAAATGTCATTATTTCTATGGAATGTTAAAGATATATTAAATTATAGTAAGTAGATTGAAAGTTAAAAGAATGGCTTCCTCCACAAATGATATCAGGAGTTAGGATAATTTGACGGAACTAGGCAAATCAGTCAGCAGTGATTTATCAGAACTAGAAATCAATAATTGAGACTTGTGTACGTAAGAATTAAACGTATGATAATGAATGATGTCACCACTGATATGGAACGGAGATGAGGACGGAAGACTGCCTCCTACAGCTAAGAAACGCTCTCCTTTGGAGGATGAAAGTTGAAAGATTTCAAGTAAGAAAAGAAGAGTAATTTAAAAATACATAAAAATTAAAGGTTGTTTCAAATATGGAGGTTCTAAAGTGATAAGTAACAAATCTTTCATTAAAAGTATGCATGATACATTTTCTCTGAGCATTACTTACTATATGAAGTCTGTGGATTTCTTGGAAATGCTCACATTTCAAAATCTATAATTATGTACTTATTAGTAAAGAGCTGAAAATACTCAAAAATCTCTTTCTCTCTTTATTTTGACTCATAAAATTCCCCATGCTAACCAAAGCAACATGTAGATTATAAAGGATGCAATGATCCTTTACTATTTTAACAGCCACAAACGAGGAATTTTGCACATGTTGTCATCTTGTTCCAAATGATGTCTTGGTATCCCTTTCACACACACACACACACACACACACACACACGCACACACACACACACACACACACACACACTTTTGTAGCTCTTATTTCATTTCAGCAGTTCTAGGTCACCCTCTGTCCCGATCCTGTCTGATTGCTAAACAAATAGAGAACTCAGCAGTTGATGTCAGATGCTGCTGCTCTTTTCTCCTTGTGCGCATCCTGTGACCCTGACAAGGATGCATCACACCGCTGATCCCTTTGATTGCTTGGCTGATTTCTATGATTGTTGCCATCTGCTATACATAAAAACAACATCGATAACAAAAAATAAAACGACAGAAAAAAGAAGCTCAACTTGTGAAATCACTCTAAACGGATGTACTCAAATTATGCGTATTATATTCAGCCGCTCACAGACTGCAGATGAATTGAAAATTCCTATCATTTAGAACTCATCGGAGCCTTGGCTGTCGAGTGGTGACAGCGCGTGGCTGCTAACTGAAAGGTCACCAGTTGGAGCTCACCAGCTGCTCCTTAGGAGAATCGTCCACAAAGAGCTACCTCCTTGGCGACCCTGCCAGGCAGATCCGACTTTGTCCAGGAGCAGCACCATGAGTAGCAATCAACTCTGACAATGGATTTGGTTTGCAATTGGGTTTGTGTCAGACACAAAAGGAATTAAACAAAAGAATTACAATCTAAAGAATATCATGTTCAGGAAACTGTTTAATAAAATACTACCAGAATTCAATCAAAAACCCTAACCAACTAAAACCACTGCTGTTGAGTAGATTCCAGTGCATCGTGACCCTCTCGGACAGGCGCGTGCAGAGGCAGTAAGCCTTTATGGATGGTGTGCTCCGATGGCTGACATTGCAGTTGTCAAGTCAACATGTAATGCTCTCTGCATCAACATTTTTCAGAAAAGAACTCATGACTGGGATTCCAAATGACTTCCAACTGACATCTGTATAAATTTCTAAATTCAATTTATTGTCCAGATTTTCTTTATGACTTCTGCCAGTAATATAATACCACGACATCCCCAGGTGTTTCACTTTTTTTTCAGTAGAATTTAGCATTTCTTTCGTTGGGCTCCTACCCACAAGGTCAGCGATTTGAAACCAACCGCCACTTTGCAGGAGAAAGAAATTCTTTCTTCCTGTAAAGAATTACACTCCCCTTATTCCTCGGATCTAAATATTGTTCTCCGTGGTTTAATAAAGGAGGAAAAGCAAACCTGAAGTGGTCTTAGAGTCAAACATATGAAAAAAAAAGTATACTCTTGGAAACCCACAGGGACAATTCTAGCCTCTCCTTTGTAGGGTTGCTATGAGTCAGATTTGACTGGCTGACAGTGAGTTGGAGCTGTAATTTCTTCCAGATTGTTATCAGAAAATGTAAATTAAAAGTATTTTTAATTAGTCATATGATATGACGCTATAAAACTATAATGAACAATTAGTGTTTGTAATATTAAACAAATGTTAAAGGGAGGAACAAAATAATCTTTATTTTTCAATCTCAGGAAGTATCTTTTGAAATAAACAGTCTACTAACTTTTGGATATTTTGGAGCATATTTCTTAGCAACCAAAGTAAGGTTCATAATATCAAATTTATAGATATCTGAGAAAAACATAGCCCTTGATATTCATTGATTTCCAACTTAGTGTAAATATAAGCAGCAATTATATAATCCAACATGCCGCTAATTTTCTAGAGTTTAATAAAATATAGCACATAAAATACAAACATTACTTACAAGTAAAAGGATCATTGCAATTTTCATAAAATGATACCAGTGATACCACAATTGGTCGAACTGTCTTACATACTTACTAGAGGACAGCCGTCTTGAAACCTTAACCGTACATGATCATTAAACACTTCTTGATTCGAACACAAAATTCATTTTATGAGAGAAAAAAGATAATAAAATCTAAAGATAAAGTGGTTGATATTTCATATATGTATTTATCTAAATACATGTATCATTTGAAAATTCTTTTTTTTCCTTTAAAAAAAATGGAGTGTTTCCTCTCCTGTGTACTCAACGTACCTCCGCATGCAGTCAGTGGGCCTGGTCCAGGCCTCCTGGAGCAGTTCTCAGTATGGGCGGTCTCAGTATGAGCCAGGCACTGAATGGTCCACAAATGCTGGTTTCATTGAAGCAGGGCAGCAGCATCTCATGACACTTTGTTTTGTGCTATTCACTGATGGTCAGTGCCATACTCCCAGCAGCACGGCTAGGCCTGTAGTTCACCATCAGTTTCTTCGTGACCTCACTGCTCATCAACCAGGCTGTGCACCTCTACTACAGCAAACACCAGCCCTCACTATCTCCACCATGACTCCACACAGTGCGGACCAGGTGCTGTCAGCAGAGTCACCACCCAGCCCTCAGGAGCCCCGTCACAAGTGCCTTATGAGAAGAACTGGAAAAGCGGGTGAATGCAGAAATAGTCCTGGGGAAAAGTGAAACGTGGATTTCATTAAGGAACATCTAACTGTTCCCAACCCCAGAAGTTGTTCCAGCAATGAAATTAGGGGAACATCAAAATCTAGGCTTGAGAAAAGAGCCTTTCTCTCAATTGCAGCTGGAGGAAGGGAGTAGAGGGAGGCCTGTGGCCTTCCCTGCCTGCAATGCCACCATGAATAAAAGCAATTAGTGGGTGAGCTCTATAAGATAGGCATTGTTTTATCTTCTCACTAATTAAAAATATTTAATGTTAGAAATAATTTAACTAAATGGTTCTATGTATTAAAAAACGAGTTTGTTTCTAATAGAGCTCTATCTAGATGTTTCCACAGATTAATTAAATGACAGGCCTCTACTTTTCTCATCCTCCACTTCTTTGATTTTATTTTGCAGTTGCCATCAGGGTTGTACATAAATTCAACTGTGGAACCAGCTAGAGTTGGAGATTTATTGGTTAGATTTCTGATAAATTTCTTTGGTTTGTTTACGGTTATTAAGCTGATTGAATTTCTGCAAATTTGGATCGGTCAAAGTTCAGCAGAAAACCGTCTCTCAAGTGCAGTTTATTAATTTTCACTGGTCGCTTAGTGGTTCTACATTGGGCTGCTTACCTCAAGACAACCAATGTGAAGCCACCAGCCATTCTGCAGGAGAAAGAGGGACCGTCTCAGGGCAGTTTTACCCTATCCTAATTAGTTGGCATCAACTCGATGGCAGGGAGAGAGAGTTTGACAACATATATTTTATGATTATTTTTGTACTCTTGTAAAACTGCTTTGTATTTTTCTTACATTAGATTTGGGCTCAATGACTTTCATTTTCCTTTTCCTTTGAATATCCTGGATTTATTTTCTAATTTCATTTTTGTTTCTAATTTCTAAATAACTTACCAAATAACTATGATATACCTCAATTCTACGTTTATGCCTTGTAGATGAAGTACTTAAATCATTTTGTGATGTTCTGTTACATGCAGCATTATCTCCAGAAAGAAGTGCGTATTGTCAGTGCCTGTATTTGAGATGAGACTGTACCTACCTCAGACTAACAAAACCCAGCTATGATTCGACAAAGTTTCTTTTTCAAATACCTCCATGCTAAGACAACATGTATTATTAATCGTTTTCTTATATTACCATAACATCCAGCTATATATTCTAGATTTCAGTTCTAAGAAACTCTTCTTCTTCAATGGGCTACGGTGATTACTTACATAATGTCTCACATGCCTACTTATCCTAGTAATTTTCTAAATAGTAAGCCAGTGTTAACAGATACACACTCCTACACAATTGTGTACATTCTTTATACAACTAACTTTCTATGCTTGTTTACTATGTCAGGCCCTTCCTTTGAGCATTTGGAAATTCAAATAAAGCTGTCCTTCTATTAGAGTTTTCTTTCACCTACATATAAAATATCCCTAATGGAAGTTAACCAAATATAGGTTCGTTTCTATCAAGTGAAGTGATAATAGTGATTGATCAGAAGAGTGCTGTCACTTTGGTTTAGATATCTTTCCAACAATTCTTAATTCTTTAAATTTTAATTCTCTCACTTTCAACTTTGGCTTTCTTTCTGATATAATATTTTTCTTATTGTTCATTATGAAGATGAAAGATGAAATGCAAAGGTATATTATATGATTACATTACTTCACAGAACAAACTAGTGTTATAACCAATAACATTTTTTAAGCATATTTGACATATGCTATATCACTTCCATTTATATCTTGGACATTATTCCGTTGCTGCTGCTACCAAGGAACTCCTACCTCATAGCAACTCACTTTCCAATGGAAGTAAACACTTCCTGCACCATATTCGTAATTGTTTAAGTGGATTTTTCAGAAACTCTCAATCTGTCCTACTGAAGGCCTTTCTTTTCACTGCATATTGATTTTTTCTATTACAATGTCCTTCTCCAGAAAGTGGTCTTCTTTATTCACTGTCTAAAGTTCAATGTAAGACTATGATTTGGTTCATGTGTACCATGGTCTTCAAAGTAACACCCCTGCTCTTCAACATGTTAAAGGAGTCTTGTGCAGCCTATTTAATAAATGCAATAATCTGTTCAATTCTTGACTGCTGCTTCCATGATCACTGATAGTGCATCCAAGACAGGTGAAATCCTTGACAGTTCAGTCTTCTCTCTGTTTTTCATGATGTTAAATGCTGGCCCAGTTGTGAGTATTTTGTTTTTTGTTAAATGGAGTTGTAATCCATACTTAAAGTTACTGTCCTTCATCAGCAAAAGTTTCAAGTATTCCTCTCAGTAAGCACAGCTATGTCATCTATATATTGCAGACTACAAATTCAATTTCTACTCAACTTACCTTCAACAGTGGTTGGGAAAATGATCTTTTTAGCTGGCACATTTAACTGCTTCCTCATGAAGTATGCATTTAGTTTTTTAGATTAAAAAAGAGAGTAGATATTATATATTACAACTAGAAATTTAGAACTTTAGCTGTATGTGAAAACTTTTCTCAAAATATTTTTTACCTCCATTCTTCTGATAAGCTAGCAAAAGATCCACCAAAATGAAAAATCCAGCTAAAAAGGCCAGGGGTCAACTGTGGAACAAGTAAGAAATTGTTGATATGTAAGTTGAGGTTGAAGCTGATGAAAATTAAAAGAAGTCTATCTATGAAGGCCACAATATGACCTTGAGGATATCCCACCTGGATTTTAAGAATACCTCTGATGAATTGAACACTATTGATAGAAGATTCAGTGAACTGGAGGATGACAACAAGAACATAATACGTACAACATTTCTACAGGTTCTTTAAAATGCATGAATGAGAGGAAGACCAAAATGAGTATCAGAGAAACGCTGGAACGTGATCTAGGTCCGAGAGGAAGGAAAACAAAGGAAATGTGCTGATCATGAAATTCAAGACTCAAGATGGAGTACAGAAAGAGTCTATGTGAAAAATATTGAACGGTGTCGGAAGCATCTCAGGAGGATGGAAAGAATACAGAGTCCCTGTACCAAAGAGAACTAACCGACCTTCAAGCATCTGAGGAGGAAGCACCTGAGTAGTTTCTAATGGCACTGAAACAAGAAGTCCAGCGGCACTGAAAGCACACGCTAAAAATGAGGCTCCATGATTTGATGGAATACCATTCTAACTGACAACTTCCAATCACAAGTCGATGAAGCACTAGAAGTACTCATTCCTCTATTTCAGGAAATTTGGAAAACAGTTTCCTGGCCAACGGATTGGAAAGAGATCCATAATTGTACCCATTCTCAATAAAGATGACAGCAGAATTTTCAAGCTATAGAACACTATCAGTGATAATAACATGCAAGCAAGTGTTGCTGAAGATTATCCAACAGCTGTTGTAGCAGGACAGCATTCTCAAGGAACTGCGAGAAGTTCAGGTCAGATCAGAAGAGTACAAGGAACAGGGATACAGTCGATGATGTCAGGTGGATCTAGACCGAAAGCAGGGGATATCAGAAAGATGTTTGCTCACATTTTATTGACTATGCTAACACATTAAGCTGTGTAGATACAGGAGAGAATGGGTAACCTTGAGATGAAGGGGAATTCCAGAGCACTGCATTGTGCTCATGAAGACCCTGCTTATGAATTAAGAGAGAGTTATCCTAATAGAAAAAGATCTTAATACAGTTTTAAAATTAGGTTAGGTATCTATCAGGTTAGAATCTTCTCACCATACATATCCAATCTGTATCCTGAGCAAATCATTAGAGAAACTAGACTTTTATGAAGAAGAATATGGTTTTAGGATCAGAGGAAGGCAGATTAACAACATGTGCAATCCTTGTGACACAATTTTGCTTGTTGAAAATAAGAAGCACCTTAAAGAGTTTCTGGTGAAAATCAAGTCGTATAGAATTTTTTATGGATTACAAGGGATCCCTGGGGATGTAGTAGTTAAACATTGGGCTGTGATCCACATGGTTGACAGTTCAAAACCACCAACAGTTCTTTGGAAGAAAGACTGGGCTTTCTACTCTCATAAAAGATTAGTGTTTTGAAAGTCCACAGGGAGTCACTATCAGTCAGTCTTGATTTAAGAGTAGTGAATTTGGTTTGAGTTTTGTGGATTTCCACTCAGTGTAATGAAAACCCCAATCCTTACAACTGGACCCTACATATCACCATGATAAATGGATAAAAGCCTAAAGGTCTCATGGATTTGTCTTTCCTGCATCCAGAATCGGTTCTCATGGTAGCAGCAGTCAACAGCTCAAAGGAAGAATTGTTGCTAGAGGCTATCCTGTTGATTCCCACGTATAGCAACCTTATGCTCAACAGAATAACACACTGCCTGTTCCTGTGCCATCCTCACGATTGATCCTATGTTTGAGCCCATTGTTGCAGCCATGGTGCCAGTCATCTCCTTTGAAAGCCTTACTCTCCTTGGCTACCCCTCCACTTTACCAAAATTGATGTCATTTTCCAAGATCTGGTCTCTCCGGACAAGTCCAAATTATGTAAGGTGGAGTATCGCCATCCTTGGCTCAAGAAGCACTCTGGCCTGACTTCTTCCAAGACAGGTAAGTATTTCCTCTCAGCCATTCATGGTAATTTCAATAATCTTCCCCAACACCACAGTTCAAATGCACAGCTGCTTCTTTGTTCTTCTTTTACAATGTCTAATATTCCTGAGCATGAGGTAATTGAAAAGGCCATGGTTTGTGTCAGATGCCCTTTAGCCCTCAACAGTCTTCTTTTCAGTACTCTAAAGTGGTCTTCTGCAGCAGATTTACCTAATGCTTCCATGGGCGTTGATTATGGATCCAAGCAAAACAAAATCCTTGATAAAGTCTGCCTTCTATATGTTTTTCATGATGTTACATCTTTATCAGTTGTGAGAATGTTGGATTTCTTAACATTGAGTTGAAATCCACAATGAAGGCTGCAATTCTTTTTTTTTTTTTAATCACTGTTTTGGGGAATCATACAACTTTTATCAAATCCATGCATCCATTGTGTCAAGCACATTTGTACATTTGTTGCCAACATCATTTTCAAAACATTTTCTTTTTACTTGAGCCTTTGCATCAGTTTCTCATTTCCCCCCCATCTTCCCTCTACCTCCCTCCATCAGGAACCCTTGATAATTCATAAATTATTATTATTTTTCATGTCTTACAATGATCGATGTCTCTGTTCACCCACTTTTCTATTGCCTGTCCCCCTGGGAGGAGGTTATATGTAGATCATTGTGATCGGTTCCCCCTGTGTAACCTCACCTTCCCCCTAACCTCCTAGTATTAGTACCCTCAATGTTGGTCATGAGGGGTTTATCTGTCCTGGATTCCCTGAGTTTCCAGCTCTTATCTGTACCTGGGAACATGCTCTGGTCTAGCCGGATTTGTAAGGTAGAATTTGGGTTATGATAGTGGGAGGCGGGAGAGGGAGAGAGCCTTAAAGAACTAGAGAAAAGTTGTATATTTCAATGGTGCTCTACTGCACCCTGATTGACTAATCTCCTCTCTGTGACCCTTCTGTAAGGGGATGTCCAATTGCCTACAGATGGGCTTTGGATCTCCACTCTGCACTCCCCCTCATTCACAATGACATGATTTCTTGTTCTGGGTTTTGATGCCTAATACCTGATCCTATCAACACTTCATGATCACACATGCGGCTGTATTTCTTCCAGGTGGGCTTTGCTGCTCTCAACTAGATGTCTGATGGTTTATCTTCAACTCTTTAAGACCCAAGATGCTATATTTTTTGATAGTCTACCACCATCAGCTTTCTTCACCATAGTTGCTTATGAACCCACTTTGTCTTGAGTGATAGTATTGGGAAGGTGAGCATCATGGAATAGAACAAAGTGTTCTTGCATCGAGGGAGTACTTGAGTAGAGGCCCAATATCCATCAGCTACCTTAATACTAAACCTATAAATATAGGTACATAGCTCTATTTCCCTATCGTCATACATTAGTAATCTTACCTACGTACGTGCTTGTATTTAGACCTCTATAAATGTCCTTTGTCTCCTAGTTCTTTCCTCTATTTCCTTTTACTTTCCTCTAGTCTGAAAGCTGCAATTCTTGGTTTTCATCAGTAAGTGTCTCAAGTCCTCCTCATGTGCAGCTTGTTAATAAGCCTTAATCTCATGATTTTCTCAGAATACAGTTTGAATAACTATGGTGAGAAGATACAACCTTGTCCCCTACCTTTCCTGATTTTACGCCTCACAAAGTTCCCTGGTTCAGTTCCCACAGGGTCCCTTGATCTGTGTAAATGTTTTTCAGGGTTCACAATGAAGGGTTCTGAAGTTCCATTCTTCTTAACATTATCTATAGATCTCTTAGTAATTGCATAGTACAATGCCTTGCCATAGTCAACAAAACATAAGTAAACATCTTTCTGGTATTCTCTGCTTTCAGCCAAGATCGACCTGACATCATCAATGATATATCCTTGGTTCCCTATCCTCTTCTGAATCTGGCCTGAATCTCTGGCAGCGCCCTGTCAATGTACGGTTGTATTCTTTGTTGAATGATTCCCAGCAAAATTTTACTGGCATGTGATATCAGTGATCTTGTTCTATAGTTTGATCATTCTGTTGGAAATGAAGTTTATGCCACTACCGTTTACAAAACACTATTATTTTCTCTTGAGGGTCCCACCTCCCCAGTATGAAAGAAAATTGAATTTATAGAAGTGCTGCAAGAGTAATTAACAGAAATCAATAAACTATTAACTTGGATTCAGACACTATTATTTTTTATCCTTTGCATTTTACTCTACATGGATGTTTTCATAGGCTTTTGAGGAATATTTACAGGTAATATATCATTAAACATTTTAAATATTTCTTAAAACTAAATTCAGTCATATAAATATAATGAGATAATCACATTCAAAAATTTGACTTGATTTAAAATTGCTAAGAAACTTTGAACTAATGTGTGACCAATCTTCCATTGTCCTCAAATTGTTTATACTGATTTTCTTCTTAAGTTAAATATATTCCCTGTGTAATTAGTTATTTTATTACATTTTCAGTGTACTTTACATATTTTTCTATTTACATTTTGCTTATAGCTGAAGGGAAAGGTATTAGTTTCTCTTCTGAATAATTTTCTTTTAACTTTTAAGGAATTGTGATAGGGCAGAGGTTAGATATTTTTGGTAGCCGACAGGAAGTTGGGCACTTTGAGTCGACCAGCTTCTTCACTGGAGAAAAAAATACGAGAATTTCCTTTTATAAAGATTACTGCCTTTGGAACCCCAAAAGACTATTCCACTGTTTCCAAATGAGTCACCATACTTCAAAATTCACTCAATACTTGTGGATTTTATTTCAGTTGGCTTTCTTCTAAACCCAATGACTGCCAAATTAAAAAAAAAATCAATGAAAAGTCTTAGGATTCTGTATATATATTTCTTATTGTTATATATATTTCTTCCGCTTCTTTTTTGATGGGTATTAGTATTAAGATAATTGTATGTTTTTTATTTCTATTTGTTTTTGTATTTTCTAACATGTGATGATGCTAGTGATGTTTGATGGTTTCTTAAGATGCTGTTTCTAAATGTGCCTGAGTTTTTTAAAATCATTTTTATTAGGGACTCATACAACTCTTTTCATAATCCATACAAACATCATTTACATCCAGCACATTGGTACATATGTTGCCATCATCATTCTCAAAACACCTGTTTTCTACTTGAGCCCTTGGTATCATCTCCTCATTTTCCCATCCCTCCCAGCTTCTTCCTCTCCCTGAATCCTTGATAATTTATAAATAATTATTATTTTATCATATCTTACACCATCTGATGTCTCCCTCACCCAGTTCTCCTCTGTCCGTCCTCCAGGGAGGAGGTTATATGTAGACCTTGTCATCTGTTTCCCCTTTCCCCCTCACCCTCCCTCCACCTTTCTGATATTGCCACTCTCACCACTGTTCCTGAGGGGCTCATCTGTCTTGAATTCCCTGTATTTCCAGTTTCTATCCATGCCAGTGTACATCTCCCAGTCCAGCTGGTTATGTAAGGTAGAATTGGGATCATGATCGTGTGGGGGAGGAAGCGTTCAAGAACTAAAGGAAAATTGTATGTTTAATCGTTGCTACACTGCACTCTGACTGGTTCATCACCTTCCCACAGCCATTCTTCAAGGGATGTCCAATTTCCCCCAGATGAGCCCTGGGTACCTACTCTCACTCCCCCTCATTCACCATGCTATGATTTTTTTCTTTGTCTTTGATGCCTGATACCTGATTCCTTTGATGCCTTCTCACAGGCTGGTGTGCATTTTCCATGTTGGCTTTGTTGTTTTTCAGTTAGATGGTCCCTTGTCTATCTTCCAGCCTATGGTACCCCAGATTCTATATATTTTGACAACTGGGCACCATCAGCTTTTTTCACCGCACTTGCCCATGCACCTGCATTGTCTTCAGTGTTTGCGTCAGGGTAGGCTGGTGCGCTTTTTCCAGGTGGGCTTTGTTGTTTCTTAGGTAGATGGCCGCCTGATTGTTTTCAAGTCTTTAAGACCCCTGATGCTATATCATTTAATAGCCTGGCACCTTAAGTTTTGTTCGCAACTTTTGCTTATGCACCCACTTTGTTCTCAGCGATCAAGTCGGGACAGGCCGGTGTGCTTCTTCCATGTAGGTTTTGTTGTCTCTCAACTAAATGGCTGCGAGTTCATTTTCAGGTCTTTAAGACTTCAGTTGCTATATCTTTTGGTAGCTGGGCACCATCAGCTTTCTTCACCACATTTGCTTGTGCACCCATTGTCTTCAGTGACTTTAGGTGCTATATCTTTTGGTAGCCGGGCACCATCAGCTTTCTTCACCACATTTGCCTGTGCACCCATTTTCATCAGTGATCGTGCCAGGAAGGTGAGCATCTCAGACTGCTGAATTGTTAGAACAAAGTGTTCTTGTGTTGAGGGAGTACTTGAGCAGGGGCCCACTGTCCATCTGTTTCCTTAATACTAAATCTATAAATATATGTACATAGATCTATTTCCCCCTCATTGTATATAAATATATTTACATCTCTATATGTCTTTATTTAAATCTCTATGACTACCCTTTGCCTCCTAGTTCTTTCCTCTGTTTCTTTGTAGTTTCCTCTTGTCCCACTATCATGTTCTACCTTCATTTGGGTTTTAGGAATTCCTATCGGTTACATTGCCCTTGATCCAGCCCTGCTAGACCTCCCACACCCTCCTTGAGACTGATTTTGGATCACTTGTTATTCCCTTGTCCCTGGGCTTGTTAACACCCTCTTCCATTCTCCCACTACCCCTACCCCCATTTCCTCCAGATCTGTCATCCCGTTGTTCTCTCCTCTGGTTTCTTTATTCCACCTATCCCTTCCAGGTAGACATGCTATGTACTATCACAAGATTGAGTACCACGAAGCAACAACAGAAAGTAAAACAATAGCTACAAAAAGACACACACACGCATACACACATGAACGTATGAATAGTTCAGGGTCTGTTTGTTTTCCTTCATGGCTGCTTTCCAGTCAAGTCTGTTGGGGTACCAGGCCTTGGCATTGCCTCTATCTCTGGGTACTTTGTTGCTCTGCTTACCCCGCTGCTCTGTTGGATGCCCCCTGAGGCTTGCATTGGCATGGTGAGCTCATGGTGGGTACAATTCCTGTTGCTTGTCTCTAGTGTTGTCCCCAGTGGTGCTATGGGTCAATGAGACATGCTGTGTCCCATGGTGGGGCTGGCCCTGTGGTCATCTCTGGGTGTTGCTTTTCTGAGCAGGAACATTGTCCTCAGGGCTTGGTGAGCCAGAATGTGTCACTCTTTTCTTCCCCACACTCCCTATGCCCCTCATTGGCTCCTGTGTGCTCTGACCAGACCAGTCCCTCTTCCCCTCTTCTTGAGCTGTAGCGTCAGTGCTGTCCTCTGAAGTGAATTCTTCTTGAGGGGAGTGTGGTGCTGTCCACTTAGTTGGTAATGGTTCCCTCTTTATTGGTTCCCTGCTTCATGTCAGTGTGTTGCGTTCTTGTTTTGGAGCTCTGGTTTGAAGTCTTGTCTTTCCCTGTGATAACACAATCAACACCCTCACTGTTAGTGCCCTGCTTCCCCTGTTACCCATACCTTTTCCCATCCGCCCTTTTAATGGGCTACCATATGTATCCCTGAGTTTAGTCTGGCCCCTGCCATGTTACCTGGGCCTCACCCCAGGGACATTTGTATACAGCATCTTCTTCCCTGTTGTGCCTGAATTTTAAATAGTTACTTACTTATATATATTTTTTGGTAGCAAAGCCTGGATATTTTGTGAATTGTGTTCTTGCTTTCATAAAGTGTGTTACAAACTCTTTTAAAAAATGATGTCATCTAAGATAGCAGAAAATATGCTAAAATTGCAGGGAATTCCAGGGAAATTTTGATTATACTTTAATTCCATTTATCCATGTATTCTTAAAACTACCATTATATAGGTGTTTTAATAAAAAATAAAATAAGAAACAAACTGTTTCAGGAACTCTAAATAATTTTTGAAAATATATTACTAAATAATCATTTATGTGTCAGTTAAATCCCAAATTGCTTAATGACACTGGTCTATACCTGAAGTCCAGACAACTTAAAAAAATTCAAGCGAGAAAAGAGGGATAAATTGATTTTTTTTTAAATACTCAAAATCTATGTTTCCTTATATCACAGCATATGGGCTATCTCTTCTGTCACTTGCCTTCAGGCAAAATTTCACCTAATCTATTAAAAAGAAGAAGCTCCTCAGTTCCTAAAAGCCTTTTTGGAAATCAATATCACAATATCCCTTATGTGTAAAACAAAAAAACAAAGTTATGAAGAAGAATCTATTTGTTTCCACCTTGTTATATATTCAGCTCCTTTTCTTTAGTCCACCTCAAGCAAAAATATCAGCTATTATTACATTAAATATGCATGAAAATTGTAACTTCCAATTGTTTATCTTTTTAGTGAGGATGAAAGCTATAGTTTAGAAAACTGTAATAATTATAGAAAACAATAAAGGATCCAGGTAAGAAATGAAATTTTACAAATTGATGCATCCTTTAGAGGTAGAGTAGGAAGAAAGAGGAGCATGTAAAGAGTTCAGATAGAAAGATGCAGACAATAGAATAGTCTTGACTCCAGAACACATAATTTAGATTAACTATCATATGAGGAGAAAGATAAGAGGTGTTAAGATTATTTAAATATGATCATAGACAAGGACGTTTAGAGAAGTGTGTGTGTTTTTATGTATCAGCTATGAATAAAATTTATTCAGTATTGCTATTGCAAAATGGTGCATTTTATATATTTATTATCATTACTGCCACACTTTACATTAAAATTAATATGCAAACATTCCACAATACAAATATGAAATGTCAATATATGAGACACATTTTCATTTATTACTGTAAAATAATATTACATTCATTAAACATTATTTTCAATATCTAATTTTTTTTTTCAAAAATTTGAGATACACATGTGAGTAAATGCAACAGTAATGTACAATTTCCCTCAGTTTATAATATTAAGCACCTTATCTTAACTTGAATATTATATTTTATATCATATTTGCAGGTTTAAAAATATATGAGAGCAAAACATGTAACATTGTCTTTTTTCTTGTTAAAGTAAAACATTGTATGTATCTGCATATATAAATACAGTTATTTCCTGATGCTCTTTCTGATGCCAGACTTCTTGAAACATTAACGTAATTGTGTATTGTCAAATTATAAATACCCTTTAGTTAACAAATCTTTCCTTTAGTCTTTGCTCATTCAATGAAAATTCAATAAGCCTAATGACAGTATTTAAGAATGAAATAAATTAAAGGATACACTCAAGTTCAATCATGGAGTAATATAGCAGAAATAATAAATGTGTCATAGAAACAGATCCTTTTAATAGCCACATCCTTGTGCATACTTTTTTGCTCTATTGCACAATATCTGGCATTTTATGCAGATTATTCAGGAATAATAAATGATTGAATTAATCTTAGTGAAAACGAATTAGAAAAGTTTCTTTTTTAATGAAAACAAAGTATGCTTTAATATTAAATGTTTTCTTTATATATATGTCTTAATTTAATAGTAAATTGAAAAATGTAAGCATATACCTTAATACATTACCTTTATTTAATATATAATTAGACTTTCAAAGTAATTCTCTAGAAGAAAATATGCATTTCATCAATTATTCATTATTATTCAATTTAATGATTTTTAAATCTGCTTGCTACCTGCCCAGTATTAAACTAAATTCTGAAAATATGAAAACTGACTCATAAGAAAATCTGTCTTTAAATGGAGATATATTTGAAACATTTTTGGAGCACCAGTAACAGAAGTTACAGATGGCTGCTTTAGTGCTAGTCTCAAGCAAGGACAGATAAAGGGGCCTACAATGAAGAGTACAATAAAATCATTGATGGGTTGTCGTGATTGCTCTCTGAAAAGGAAGGGCAGAAGAAGAAATGAAATGAGTTTCTTTGATTTTCATTTTTATTGTGAGTGAAGAGAAGATTTACCAAACAGATAATCCTTTTCACATTCAACAACTCATGAAGCCTCCCAATGTCAAGCTTCATTTCCATCTTTTTTTTGGTGGTGGTGGTGGGGGGGGGGGGGTTGGGAGCATCTCTCTTATCAATATACTGTATAACCCTAAACTGTTAACACCTGTTTGCCCTCTAGGGTAAATAGCCTGAGAGTGGCCATTTTGAACCAGTTGATCTGCTTTCCTATGTCAGGTATGATGAATTGCAGAGGAATGACGTATCACTCATCATTAAAAAGAATGTTTCAATGTCTCTTGTAGTTATGTAATGTATTGTCACTTTGAGGATTAAGAGTGAATGTGTGGAATTTAGCCCATCAATCAGATCGCAGCTTGATGACCTCATTTGGAGGCACTAAGGTGATACCTCCTTAGAGGCGGGACACACGTGGACTCCTGGGTAGATATTAAAGCTAACAAGACACATGGAATTATGCAAGTTCCCTGAGCTGGAGGACCCATGTGGAGACCCCTTCTGGTGCTGAGATGCTTGCAATGCCACTGGATCCGCAAGACTTCCTACTCACTGGCCTGTAATCCTGCATTCAGCGTCATTGCATGTGTTTTGTGAGTCTGAAGAGGGTTTTATAGATTGATATCAGACAAATGGGCTAATATTAGATTTATGGATTTGATAAGGCCTGGGGTGGGATGTCTTCTCAATATTCAATTGCTCTTAAAAACTTTTTCTTACACATACATGAGTGTCTATGAATTTCTCTAGCCTACCTGGACTAACACTTCTTTCTTGAAATACAATGCTTTCTGTTCTAGGATAATATCTATGCAGTCAAATGAGTGCAGTTAATGAACACTCAATCAAATGTGTGCACCAAATACTGAAGGTAAGCATAACGAGATTGAAAAGTCATGTCAATTTGTTCAGTATGAAATTGATCAAATATGAAATCAAGATGTATTAATAATTTTTGGCTATAGGAATGTGAATACTGGAGGGAAACAAAGAGGAAAGAATAGTAGTCAGAAAATATCGCTTTGGTGATAAAAATGAACCTGAAAAACATACAATAGATTTTGGGATGAGCTCATCACTGCAAGTATATATTATAGCAACATAAATAATAACTGTACACATGTATCTCACAAATAGAATAAACAAAAACTAAACTGACTATATTTAAGGGAAGAGACAATGGTCCAATATTTGCAAAATGAGATCAGAGGATGGGCTTGCAGGGACTGACTGTGAAATAGACTATTAAATCCTAATATATTAGTTCAAGTTGAAGAAAATTAAATTAAGTCCATAAGAATCAAATATGACCTTAATCTGACCCTATGAATGTTATGAGAATATCTCAACAACAGATGTAGCCCATTGAACACACGTGATGGAACTTAGTAGCTCTTGGGTGGCATCAAAATATATCATACATGAAAAAATAAACATCACCCCAAAGACAGGAATGAAACAAAATTGAAGTGTATGTCAGAGGAGACTGTGAAACTTGCTCTTGCACTTAGATTAGCTGAAGTAAATGAAAGACGTGAGGAAATAAAGAGGTGCCTAGAAATTTTCAAAGGACATATCTCAAGAAGACAAAATAAAGTATTTTAATAAAATGTACACAGATCTGGAGTTCTGGTGTTAGAATGAAAAAAATAAAAGGAAGATCACCAGAGTCTCTCGAGTCAAAAGAACTGAAAAAAATATTCAAGCCTGGGTTTGTAATATTGAGAATTCTAAGGGAAATTTGAGAAGGTTCATGAAGCACTGGAAGACAATGAATAGACAGAATTACTGTATCAGTAATAACTTGTAGACTTTCAACTATTTTAAGAGGGAGCATATGATGAAAAACACATGATGCTTGTTCACATATAGGAGCAAGTTAAAACTGAAGACATTTAAAACAAGTCCATGAGAATCAAAATACAGCATTGGGTTTATCCCATCTGAATTTTGAGAACATCTCAAGAACAGATCTGACGCACTGAACACTAAACACAGAAGACCTGATTGGCTGTGGGATGACATCGAGAACATCATAATGAAGAAAGTGAAAGGCATTCAAAAGATAGGAAAGAAAGAAAAAAGTGAATGTCAGAAAAGACTTTGAACCTTTCTCTTAAACTTAGAATTGCTAAAACAAAGGGAAAAATGGTAAAGTCAAAGAGCACAAGATAAATGTTCAAAGGGTATCTCCAGAAGACAAAATAGTATAAGAAATTGTGCAGACCTAGAGATAGAAAACCAAAAAGGAAGAACACAATCAGCCTAGCTGTAAGTGAAATAACTCAAGAGATAATGTAAGCCTTAAGTTGCAATATTTAAAGATTCTATGGGAAAAATGCTGACTGATGCTGGAAGTCTAAAAAGAATATGGAAAGAATACACAGACTGAAAATAGCAAGAAGAATTAGTTGACCTTCCACCATTTGAAGAGGTAGCACATGAGCAAAACCAACGTTAATGGAGAAAGATGTCCATATTGCACTGAAAGCATCAGTCCAAAATCTCTAGGACTTGATTGAATTTCAGTTGAAATGTTCAAAAGACTGAGAAAGCGCTGCACCAGTAGGCACCATCATAGTCATCAGAGTAGTGCCTGGAATTGAGGAACATTTCCTCATGTTTGGATCCACAATCAATGTTCATAGAGCAGCAGTTAAGAGATCAAATGACTCATTATATTGAGTAAATCTAATGCACAAGACCTCTTGAACCTTTGAAAATGAAGGATGCTAGTTTGAGGATTAAGGTCTGCCTGCCACTGCCATGGTATGTCCTCATATGCATGTGTACGTTGGACATGGCATAAGGAAGGCAGAAGAAAAACAGATGTGTATGAGCTAGTGAAGAAGATTGAACATACTAGGGTCGCCAAAGTAACAAACAAATCTGTCTTGGGAGCAGTACAGCCAGAGTGTTCCTTAGAGGCAAGATTGAGCCCAATTCTCTCATGTGCTTTGACACCTTGTCAGGAGAGGCCAGTCCCTGGAGAAGGGCAGAATGCTTGGTAAAACAGAGGGGCAGTGGGAAAGAAAGAGCTTCGACAAGATGGATTGACAAAGGGCTGCACTGATGGTGTCCAACAGAGAAACCATCGTGAGGATGGCACAGGATTGGACACTATTTCATTCTTTAATAAATAGGGCTGCTATGATTAATAAGCATCTCAAAGGTGATTAACAACAACAAATACGCTTTATTGGACCATATTGTTTTACAATCATAATAAAGTATGGTCACAATGTATTTATCTTTGAACTTAAAGTTAATTCTCAGGAAATGGATCAATGCATAATAGTAAATGAAGTTTCTTTTGATGGGGTTTTAGAGAATTTGTTCCTTTTTCATAAAAAAAGCTTTAGGTAAACAAAATGGAGTAGTAGGAACTACAGTGCCTTCACTGTTAAAGGTCTCTACACAATATAGCACTAGCAAATGAATTAAGAGTTAAAAATATTCTAACAAATTTGTTGGTATTATATTTGAATCCATCATAGTTGATGAGCAGGGCAAGTCTACATACATAAAGAGCTCACTTATAGGCTTTAAAAGGATTAATTCAAAGGTAATTAATGTCAACAAAGGGATTGTAGTCATATAAATACCCTGGATGATATAATTTTTCAACTTAAATGTTTCTGATTTTCTGAGTCCTTTCCATGAGACCAGAAGACTGTGGGAATAAGGAGAATGGGACTTTGAAAAGTGGGGAAAATTGCATAAATGGAAATGTTGTGAGGTGCCATTAGGTTGGCTGAAACCTTAGCGGCCTCATGCACAACAGAAGGAAACCCACCCCAGAGATGTTCCCTCCTGCAAATTGTTCATATTCCTTAGCCCATTGATGCAACCACTGTGTCAATCCACCTTGTCGAGGGCCGCCTGCCCCTCCTTAGTTGTCCCTTCATTTTACCAATCATGATGTCCTTCTCCAGGGACTGTTCTTGCCTCACAGTAGACCCAAAGTATGGAAGATCAACTTTTACCATCTTTGCCTCTAAGGAGCACTCTGGTCTTACTTCCTCCAACAATGACCAGTTTGTCTTTTTAACATTCTGTACTACTTTCAATATTCTTTTCCAGCACCGTATTTCAAAAGGATTGAATCTTCTTTGGCTTTCCTTATTCAACATTCAACTCTCAAACGCATATGAGTTAATGGAGAATATCATGGCTTCAGTCAAAAGCACCTTATTCCTCAGAGTAATATGCCTGTTTAGCATTCTAAAGGGATTGTGAGTAACAGATTTACCCAATGCAACTCATATTTTGATTTATTGACTGCTGTTTCCATGAATATTGATTATGGAGCCAAGCCAGACAAAATCCTTGACAAATTGAACTGTTTCTCCATTTATCCTGGTGTTAACGATACAGTTTAGTTGTAAAGATTTGGATATTTTTACACAGAGTTGCAGTCTATCCTAAAGGTTGCAATCCTTGATCTGCATCAGACTGCGATGCTTCAATCATTTGTCGAAGTGATATCATTGCTGATGTTAATTATACAAGTCAAGGGATGAATAAACCGACAGTCAAACGAGGCCTGTTCTCTGAGTGGGTTTGAACTGCTGTGGTTGTGGTTCAGCGCCTAACACTTAGCTGACAGTGCCACCAGGGCTCCTGACTTACAAATGAGGGGCGGGATGATGGGGCTTTGATAATAGTGACTGAATTCCGAATCTTTTATGTCTTCTTTAGGAGATACTCAGTGATGTTGACCAAGAAGTTTCAATGAATCAAGGGAAGGAAGAGGGAAAAATTAAAAATGCATGGATTTGTTTTAGTTATACATAGCAATATTGCGTAGTGTTTTTGAAATTCAGAGTTGAAGTTAAATAATTTTCAATAGTATAGACACTTTATTTCCTTGTTTTCATTTCGGTTGTGAGAGGAACTGACATGGGGGAAGTATGAAGATGCCGTCTGTTTTATGGTTTTAGAAAAATCATTATTTTCAATCTCTTCTCATGGAGAGAATTATATATATTTTTAGGCTGAGGGTTTTGGATTTTCATTACTGTATTTCAAAAGAAAGCAAGGACATCTTTAAAAGATTGATATCTTTTAAACTATTCAGATCTAAATCTAAAGTTTATATAAATGGCTAGCAGTCATTTTCAGACTAGTTTGTGTTTGAGAGAGCACTTAATTTGTGGGCAGAACTTATTTTAGGGGAAGGGACTAACTCCATCATTTAATGGAGTTAGTAAGAGTACATCTTTTATAATAATAAAAACAAAAATTTTGCTTTTAATATGACCTATATACAAATATATACGCAACAAGACATTCTTTAAATCAGCAACTTTTAAATGTAAATTTCAGTACCATGGATTATACTCTGTGGGTCATCCATGTTGATATCCTTTCCCAAATTATTCCACCACCATTAACATAAACTCAATGAAAGCACCCTAAGCAAAAAATCATCTTCTTCTTTCACCTATGGTATTCATCGGCCAACTTTGTTTTCTGGTTTCTTTTTCTTTTCTTTCTTTTTTTATTTTTTAGTAGTTTTCTTGATATAAAATTCACATTCACATAACATGCATTTTCACTGATAAGTCACTTTTTAAAAGAGTTGTATATACTTATCACCATCAGTTCTAGTGTTCCTTCCTTCTCCCACCTTCATTGTTTACTCTCCCATTCTCTTTACCCTCCCCACCCTCATGCTCTATAAAATACTACATCAGTTACTGTCTTTATGCGTCCACTCCTGTGTTTTATAAACTGGGAAACCTAACATAGAAAACAACAAACAGGAAGAATATGAAACAGTAAAAAGAAAATAATAAAAAGGCAAAAATAAAAATAAAGAGTAAAAATAAAATACCACCAGAATATTTTTTTAAAAAACAAAGAGTAATAGTTACATAATCTGGTGTCAATTTGAGGATTCAGAGTGAAAGGGTGGAATCTAACTTGTCGATCAGGTAGTAGCTTGATAACCCCTCATTTGGAGGTGCAAAGGGGATAAATAACTCGCTAGAAGTGGGACACATGCTCACTCCCTATGAGACATCCCTATGGAGAAGATACATGGAGAGAGGCTGATGGCACCAGACTTCCGGAGACAGAGAAGACAGATGGAGACCCCTGCCAGTGCTGAGAAGTTAACAACGCCACTGGATCCACAAGACTTCCCATCCACTGGCCCGTGATCCTCCTGCATTTGGTGTCGTTGCGTGTGTTTTGTGAGTCTATGGAGAACTTTATAGATTGGTATTGGACATATGGCTAATATTCAGACTTATGGACTTGATGTGGATTAGGCTGGAATGTTTTCTAAATATTCAACTGCTCTTGTATATAAAGCTCTTTCTTATACACATATGCGAGTCTCCCTGGATTTGTTTCTCTAGTCTACCCAGACTAAGACACCAGAGAAGCAGTTTCTGTCATGGAATAAGTGAGAAATATTTAAGCATAGAGCAAATTCAGGTTGAGTCAAGATGGAAGTCAACTAGTCAAATATCATATTGTTCAGTAATTTAACCCACCATAATCAAGTTTTCCCATAGTCACTCCCTGAAAGGAGAGCTGGTTTGAGTCCTGGTTGTGGCCAGAGGGGACCTGCCTGAGGATTAATCTGACTAGATACTCGGCAAATGGATTTTGAGCTCCCACTGTTCTCCTTGTGCTTCTGCAAATTGTGTGTTCACAATTCAAGCTCTGATGCCATTCCCTTCATCATATTGTCTTTGACTCACACAAGATGGTTCTTTGAGGTAGAATTTCTTGATGCCTCACTTAGATGACTGCTTGTTTCAATAAAAGATTTTTAAGACCTTTGACGCTATTCCAATTGATAGCCAAGCACCATTGGCTTTCTCCACCATACTTAGCTGTGTCTTCAGTGATCTCTTCATGAAAGACATGTTTTTAGAACTGGTATAATGGCTCCCAGTTCCTTCCACGTCATGTGGTGTTTTATGCTTTCATTTTCATTGATTTTTAGACATGCATATTATTACAGGAGTGCATTTACCACTGTTTCTTTAGCCATTTGTCCACAGTTGAGCATTTGGGATGCTTCCTGTTTGTTAATATTTTATTCCTGCATATTTGCTGTTTTTTTCCCTTTAAATTTTCTAGTGGTCTGTGTATTTTGTTAATCCTCCCAAAGAAACAATTTCTTCTTTTGTTGATTTTTTTCTCCATTTTGTTTATTTCTACTTTGATTTGTATGATTATTTCTACTCTGATCTGTAAGATTTATTTCACTCTTTTATTAGAGGGTTTATGTTGTCCCTGTTCCATGTCTGGAAGAAGTTATGTTAGGGTCTGGATGTTTCTGCTCTTTTTAAAAGTTTGTTTATTGCTATAAGTTAGTATTCCTTTTTCTATGTACCAAAGTTTTCATGCGTTATGTTGTTGTATTGTTCTCATTTATATTGAGGAATTGTTCAACTTTCCCACCTTGGGAGGTAGGGAGATGTGGCTGGAGTTAACTCTGTTAATGGTGCACTAGATGGGTGCTAGTCAATTTATATTATGCTCCTGTGGGAAAGTGTGACATTAAGCCTTAGCAGGGAGAACAAAGACTGGAACAGGAAGAGATAGAGGAGAGGGGGGAAAGGAAAAGGAAGCCAAAAGGGAGTAATCCAGTAATGTTAAGTTTAAATGAAATGAAATTATAAACACCAAAAATTGCTTGTTTTGCAATGATGCTAACAATATCAAATAGGGAAACAAGAAAATATGTAAGGACAGGGTCCGCTTTTGGTGTAATGAGGATGAGAAGGAATCAGAATTGTGTGGACCGGAGGTTTTTGAGCAATTTGGACAGTGCTGGTGGTATGCTGCTTTAGGCCCTGTGACTTAGTTTGGCAGGACAGGCTAGGGTTGAAATTAAGCCAGGGGAATGTTGGTATCTGGCAGAGCTGAGAGTCCTGTATTCCTATGATTTAGGTTAATTATCTTAAATTAATAGATGCCTGGTGTCAGGTCGATGTCAGTGACCACGTGGGGGTGACAGAGTGAAGTCTATGACTACCCTCCACTGAGCTGGCCTAGGAGGGAGGGATGAAGCAATAACCGCCTCTCAGGGCAGGTCACTTCTCTGAGCCTCTTGAGGTTGTAGTGGGCCAACAGCTCTGTCGTCCATGCAGTTATTGAAGGGTTCTGAGCAGAGATCCCTTGGCTGAGAGAACCAAGCCTGTTGTGCTTATATCCGCACTGGACTGTTCTCGTAAGGCTATGAGCCTACAACTGGTGGCTAGTCACACTCGTTTAGCTCTGGGACCAGGAAGCACTGGTTGTGAGAGTTAGGGACCAGCACACCTCCTATTGGGCGCTGATGAAGAAAAGAACCGATTGGCAGGCATTAATGATCTTTTATTTTAATAAATTTGTGTGTACTTATCTTTATGTGAAAATCTTGCTTTCTGGAAGTACAGCGTGTACCCTTCAATGGCCCATCTGTGCTGGTCTCCGTTGAGTTCCTCCTTTGGCTGTTACTTGGTCACTGTCTTGCTCTTACTTTTAAACATTTTTATAAAAATTAAGTTTAATCTTTTGTTTAACTATCTAAGATAAAAAAAATGTTTACCACCAACCTAAATCCATATGTATTCAATCAATGAGCTACGAATATGGGAATATAAAAATTTTAATTATACAGAATGTGAACTAAGAATAATATTAAAAGGTTAGTTAAAAGTTCTTAGAAATTCATCTAAGTTGATGGTGTAGAAAATATAAGTCCTTTTAAAACCTTTTTCTTTTAAGTATGTTAATATTTTATTCAACTCTTAATCATATATATATATATATTTGATTTTTTCCAATTAGTTTGTCTTTAAAGATTATGAAACTGTTTTGAAAATTACAAAATCTTGATCTAATCAACTAGTTTAAAGTCTGTTTATAATTGTCTTGTATTAGGTTCACAGTAATTTTATTTTTAATAGCTCAACTCTGGAAATAATCCAAATGTCCAATAACAGGTGAGTAGGAAATAAATTGTCATATGCTACACTCCATCAAGAAAAATTGATACAGGCAATGAATATAATCACTGAGCTTATTGAAAAAATGATATAGATATTAAAAGAAGCTTGAAGAAAATATAGAATATATACTATGTAATTCCTTTTATATATAAAACACTAGTAATATATAGTACAGAAATATCAGTGGTCTTATGAAATGTGTAAAAATATAAAGAATAGAAAAATGTTGGGATTATTTGTATTTTATTTCTAGTGTTTGAAATGTTTCATAAATGTACGCATATGCCAAAGCATCTAATTATTTACTTTAGAATATATGCAATTTGTTCATGTCAATTGTATGACAATAAAAGTATTTAAGATAAAAAGTTTTATGTTCCTATTTAATAGGTCGCTGGGTACTGCAAACTGTGAAGCAACTGAATAGTTAGGGGCTTAAGATCTGTCATTAATGTCCCTATAATCCGCTGGTCTGCTCTAACTCATAATGGTGCTCCATGAGTCTGAACTGACTCATCAGTAGCTAGTTTGATTCATAATTTTTATTCTTTAGATAATAAGAAGCATTGTGTAAAGCCCTGGGTTGTGTTTGTTAGTTTCTTTTGATTATAAACTGCAAACATTTTTAATAGAGTTAGACTTTAATATTCAATAACTATAGGTAAGACATTTTATTTTCCCTTTGCTTTTAATTATTTTATAATATTATTTAGTAGAAGCCAATACTTAGCTTGGGAAAGGTTTCTCAGAAACTTACTCAGAACCTCTGTAACCCTAGAGAGAGCCAAGGAGGCCTGAGCTTGTCTCATTCTGGCTTTCAAGAAGACACAAGAGTGAGTTACATGAATTTAGTTATATATCTTAAAGTTTGCTTAGATACTGTAACAAGTAAAATATAGCTAACTGTTTTATTTTAACTATTTTCTTGTAAGTAGTTTAGTCTTCTTGTAATATAGGATTAAAATTCCTATATTTTCTTAATAAAATAGCTTTAATTATTCATTCAGCTTATATTAAAATATTTCTTACATACAAGTATACTAAACAGACTTAAAATACTGCCTTATAAAATAAAAAAATTCAATAACCATAAATCATAGTGTGTTAAGCTGTGTTCCCTAGAGGAGTAAAATCAGAGAATGCATGTATCGATTTATACCAAGAAAATGGCTCACATCATCACAGAAACAGTCTGTCTTGGAATGCCAACAGTGGTGGTTTCAGAGGTGATGGAACAGAAGATCAGCAGGTCAGGATTGTGGCTAGAGAGATGAGAGAATCCAAGGTCAGCAGTCCAGGTGGCAGGGCAGTGATTGGTCCTGGTGTCAGCAGGCCATTTGCTCAGGGTAACCAGACACAAATGGAACAGATGCTGATGACCTAGATTTGAAATCCAGATCCATCAGAAATCAAGTGAGCTTATCCATAGCATCAGTTTGTGTAGGAAGTGGGCTACCACCCCAAAGGAACTTTCTTTTAATTGTGTCAGGACAGTGATCCTAGTCAGGGAGTTGTATTTCACCCTAATCTTTTTATAACTGACTTGATCCTCCCAGTAGATCCCATTATGGCATCTACTACACTGTATTAGCTCACCTCATGGGGAGTTACTATGGCTAATTGCCAAACCACCAAGAATCCTTACTCAGCCATTTGGCACAAAAAAAACTATGATAGTCCACCTCTTGTCAATGTGGCATTTGTACACAGTTCATAAATTCAGACATAATCTCTAAATAAATACAATAGGAAATTTATATTTGTAGCTAACATTATGAAACTAACCTGTTCACCACACAAAACAACTAACTTATATTTTGCAATGAAGAGTACATAAAAATTGAGGCATACACACAAAGACGACATTCTCATAGAAATTCCAGTCATCATTTCTACACCTTTTCAGATTTCTATTGCTGATGTTCATACCTTCTTCAAGCCCCCCTTCCAGATTCCCTTGACACCCACAAGCAACTCAGCTGATGGTGACACTTTGTCTCATGAATGACCCAAAACATCATTCCTAAAGAGTCTGGGCCACTAGTAGTCCTGTCAGAATTGGGGTACTCTAGTTTACCATTTATGTCGATACATGATATGGCAGTAATAAAAGATGTCCTAAGAAATCTGCATTCCACCTGAAGCCCACTCCAGAAACGAAAGTGAGGCTTGATAGACCTGTAGACTGCCTCACCACTGTCTGTTTGCAAAGTAAACCTTACATCCAGGGAATGAAGAGTACCCACCAGCAGAAGACTTTGCAAAATCCTTTCATTCGATTTATTAGGTGTTTTTTTAATGTGTGTATGAAATATAGAAAGATGTAAAAGAGATAAATTAGGGAAGACTACTTTGTATACTGCCATTCCTACTGTATTTTTATACTTTTTGGCAGCATTAAATATTTTTTATTAAATTAATAAAAAAAGAAATCTGCATTCCAGATATATTCTTCTTTTCTTCTATTATGTAATCTCAATCAAATTTCCACTTGGTAATTAGAATAAGTCACCTCCTAGACATGCAGGTTCAAATATCCCTTCCTTTGGAACTCTGGCCTCAAGTCCTAAAAAGAATAGTATATGATAGAGGGAACAGGAAACATGAGATAATTGTTGCACTCTATTGGCTGTGCAGTGAGGTTTTTGATCTGAGACAACACTGTGAAAGATGGCATGCCTTTGTATAAGGCATATCCAGCGTGTCGATCCTAGGGAAAACAACATGCTTCCCTTGGCATGATAAAAGAGGTCTGATGGAATCAGTCTACTACCAGTTCATTGATTTATCTTCACGAGGAATATTTCCTCTTACCATATTCAGTTTTCATCTATGCTGCTGACAGATTGGATGCTTAGCAGTGGCAAAAGTCAAGTCTGCCATGGTAACTAGAAGTCCAGATACCCGTCGTCTTTACCACAATGATCATTTTGTTAATGAGTCCATTTGACAATAGCAGGAGTGGCTGTGGGGCAGGGGTGACTTTTTCACATAATATGTCATCCTGCCCACTTTATTGTTAGAATCCTCGTCTTCAGGGGTTACACCTTGATAATCATGTCCATGAGATGCCATGTCCTCACTTTCAGACCTATTCGGAAAGGTCTATCCACATTTCTCTTCCCCACACCTCCTAGCTTACAATTTTTGAAGCAGGCTTCTTCCAGGTCTCTGACCATCCAGCCAAACTTTTAGCCATAGCCCACAAACCAGCATATACTTACACATCTGGCTACTTCTCTTCCAGGTAAATCAACTTGTGTGCTGCTCAAAAATCTGTCCACTGGAAGGATTTCCCGTAGGAGCTATAGTGCTGCCGCTGTCCGCTTCCCAGAGGTACCTGTAAATTACACAGAACCCAACCTCAAGTTTTCTCTTCCTCAGATGATTGATCATACAGAACTCCTCCTCCAAAGAGCTGTAGGTACAGACTGGGAGAAGGAAGGAACTGCGACACAAGTGGAAACAAGAGACATTTGGGCCACTTCCTCATGTTACTGACTTGTATGTTCAATTCCTGCTTGAGCCCGATCTAATGTATACCAATTCTATTTAATGATTGCTTGCTGCTCTGAATATTCAATGTCATGACTCTGAGTCAGCCAACACTCAGGCCATCATGGGCAGCTTAGACCTCATGGGGACTTTGTGGCCGAGTGGAGGTGTTCAGTGTCTACTAAAGTCCATGAGGAAGCCAAAGCTTTTTCTCAAAAGGGAAGCAGTTGCCTGTAGCAGATGGCAGGGTGAAATTCCTAAGGGCCTGCTTCACAGTTAAGGATCTGTCAAAGTCTGAAAACTTCATCTCTACACATAACTGCCATGTGAACTACCATTAGATCAGTGGCAGAGCATCTAACATTTAAAAACTAATGAGACAAAAAATTACATACATTTACCGGTCTGTAGAAAAGATCTCAGCACAGTGGGAGTAAAACCTGACACGCCAAAAGGAAAAACAAAACAAACAAATCATCATTCCCTTAGACAATTCTCTTAAATATGTAAACCTTCCTCATGTTACTTTTCCAGATTTCTTTAGACATATGCCATTACTCGGGTCAATGGAGAACTTGGGGCTTAGGGTGTCAGGGAGTAAAAGTATCCAGAAGTATCAGCCAGGAGACCCAAACTCCCTTTGAAAGGCACATTATACATTTCACCAAATAACGTTTGCCACTAAATCCAGAAATGCAAATCTTAAGAGTACTTGTTTTTAGATAAAAACGATAAAAATATAGCCCTACACATTTTTCAATATATGCAAAGAAATGGTATGGAAACAAAATAAATCGTCAAGGAAAGTCTACGTAAGTCAGTCGAGGTTCGATTCTGGACTCACTGCCAAGAGCGGCTCCATGTTCTCAAGGACACAGAGGAAAGAGGGACTTTCAAGTTCTGCGTGGGGACATCCATCCATGATTCCTCGCTGCCACACAACAAGGAAGTCGCTGTTCTTTGGAATCTGAGATGAGCCTTCAAATTGTCTAAAAAGGAAACCATTCATACATTAAATGAATATCCAGAGGATTTATGCAATACTTGAATAATATCTTGATGGAAAATGAACAGCTCACATAGTGATTTCAATGGGATGATCCCAAATAGACACAGATATGGAGCAGAAAACAAAGGTATTGCAAACAAACCGACAACTGACATGTTAATCTTTGAAGTTACGAATAAATGTTTAACAAAGTGGTTAAAAGACTTCTGTTGGATAAAAATGCTTAGATATTGTTAGGTGGACTACAAATATATTCATTCATAGTTAAAAGATGTTTGTAATGTATGCTTCCTATAAAATTATCCTGCGGATGTAAGTCAATTCTTGGACCCAAGATGATCAAAGAAATTAACTCTAAGCCTTTTTGTTTGAAATGCCCTAATGGCTTAGGAATCTCAGAAAATGAGTTAGCTGATGGAGGCTTCTCCTTAAATGTTTTTCTACACTGTCATGCAAAAAAAATTTTTTTTGGTTTCTACTTTACACCAATTTATCTCGGTCACAACCCCTTTCCTTGGGGTGTATTTCTTCCACATCCTGGCTTTACTTCAAGAAAACAGTCCCTTAGTTAGTTATGTTTGGCTTCTAGTAATTAATATAGGTTGATGAAAAAGATTGCCAGAAGATTTTATTGACTTGGGTAAGCAAACATTTAACTCCAGACACATATGCAAAAAAGAAAAGAGTTTAATTCAGCAAGAGATGGGTTTGACTTAAAAATTCTATTTTAATCAAAATGATTTCCTACATTATCCTTTAAAAGGAATCCCTGTTGGTGTCGTGGTTTATGCATTGGGCTACAAGCCATGAGGTCAACACTTAGAAACCACCAGCCGCTGTGCATGAGAATGATGAGCCTTTCTACTCCTATCAGTCTCAGAGTCCCAGAGCAGTTCGAACATGTCCTACATGGTCACTATGAGTTAATATTGACTTGATGGTAGTGATTTATTTTTGTTTCTTTGTTTATAATTTATGCGTCTTTCCCCATATATTATAGAAGTAGTAGGAATAAACCAATATAGTGAGAAAATATTGAATATGTATCCAAAATTTAATTAAATATGTACAATATGTATTCATTTCAATGCTTATTTAATCCCCAAATATCCAATCTGTGCTAGAAGTTGAGAATAAAATGATAAACACACTGCAATCATTGCCTAAAAGGTGTTTTCAAATTCATTTGAATTGATGGGTCATATGATTCAACAATAAAGCAACAAGAAATAGCAACTGACACCAGAGCCACGGGATCTGGGAAAGTACGGAAACATCACTCAAGCAGGTGATCGGCTTATATGAATCTACACACTACATGTCATTTAATGTAATTCTTGGATGAAAAGCAAGAAGCTGCCTGAAAGGAGGACAAAGGAAAACAAACAACAAAATAACATGGGAAAATGGAATGGAGTGTGTGTGTGTGTGTGTGTGTGTGTGTGTGAGAGAGAGAGAGAGAGAGAATGAGGAAGACAAAAAACAGATACATTTCACTTACTGGGACCCATTCTGGAGCTTTGAATGCTAAATGTGTTTCTGAGTATGCTTGACCTACTGATTCAAAAAATAGCACCGGTTTTCCCCATCAGCTGTGTGTTTTGTGATACAGAGCATATATATCTATAACTCTTCACTATGCTCAATCATAAAAAATCAAAATACTTCCACACAGTGTTACCTAGTCTGAGAAAAAAAAGGATGTGGATGCTGGCCTTACTTAAAATAGCTTGTGTGTCAATAAATATTGAGTCAACTTATACTTCACATGCTATTCTTTGATCCAAAGATATATTTGGACAGTGAAATTAAATGAATTTGGAATTGTCCCCAAGTATCACTTCATCTTTTTTAGGAACCGAGTAGAAGTCAGTTCCAATTTGTTCTCTGAAAAGGATGCCAGAATTAATCCTTAGTGTACAATAAAGAAGCCTGGATGGACTAGGGGGGTAAATCTTTGACTATTAACCACAAAGTCAGCTATTTGAGCTGAGCAGCTACTTTGCAGGGAAAGATGAGACTTTGCTCTCGTAAAGATTTACAGCCTCAAACTTACAGGACACAGTCAACTCTGTCCTACAGGGTTCTGTGAGTCATGATAAGCAGACTGATCATGAATTTGATACACTCAATAGAGATTCAGATGTTCTGAAACCCAAATGGTTCTGACAGAACTCAAACTCTTCTATTAAAGATAAAATGTCCCAGTCTTTTTATAAGATGGCACAACTTCTCCATCTGTTCACCAAAACTCTTAAAAGTTAGAATTTTGTTATTAAGAAGCTTGGAGTCAATCTCATCTCTGAAACATTTGACATGAAATATACATTGACTTCTATATATTCAAATGTACTCTGAAATGTTTACGGCATAATTTGAAGAAACAAAATTTAGAACTTCAAAATAATTATGAAAATTACTATGAAGTCTTCCATTTTCAACAATCTAAATTTCCTTCACAATTTCCATATATGTAGCTTAAAAAATTTTAATGTCTACTCTTCTCAATCTTGTTCTGACTCTGCAGTATCCAAATGATAGTCTCTGTATAGATTACACAGTCTCACATTCTCCAAAGAAACCCTTGCTATCATCTAATTGGTTGTAACTCATAATAACCATTTAAGACAGAGAAGACCTATCCCTTGTGGTTTCTCAACCTTTAAATATTTTATAGTGACTGGTGGGTCCAAATCGCTGATTCTGTCATTGACAGATCAATGTGTAACCTACTCGCTACCATTGGTCCCTTCCACATAGAGCTTCTCTTGGATGTCCCTAAGACCTCATTATTTTCAAAATATTTAAGAACATTTTTCCATTCTATCCTGTAATTTGTGAGACTGAACTCTTCTCATATTTAAAACTATGATGATACACTAATGAATTTGTATAACTTAATTGCTAAAAATATAGATTAACAACATATATAAGAAAACATAAGAGCTGATGCATACTATCCAACACACTTTCCTGACTCAGCACTCCAAATAACTTCAGGAACGGCCCTAAACATCAAGACATCACGAAAACATTGAGTTTGTTGTTGGTGGTGGTGTTGAGTTGAGTTGCATATACAGAAAATATTTTACATAAAGCTTTAGTCTTTGAGTAATAATCATTTTCTACTTTTGAACTCTCAGTGCTACAAATATAATTACAAGAGTCTTTGTTTTTCAACCTATTTATAATTACTCTCTGACCTTTTTTCCCTCCCCGAATGTATTGACAAGCTAGTGCTAAAATTAACCCAAAACTGAGAAACTAACATTTGCCAACTCATGACTTATCCAAATTCCTAAATTGTCATGTTCTAAGATGTGATGATCACTGCAAAATCTATGTTCTGTCAAATAAAATATGAAATTGACAAAAGAGGACTTTCTGATTTAAGAAAGTCAGTGACAAAGAGAATAGCTCAGGTAAATTGTGAGTTTTTTTTTTCATTTATATAGCACATTATCTTTATCTTTAGTTCTAGAATATTCCAATTGTTAGAGACACCAAACAGAATAGTATGTCCTTGAAAGCCTTTTTAAAGTTAAATTTATAATAAAATGAGTGTGACAAAGAATGTATGAAATAAATAAATGTAAAAATTGCTTAGGAAGTGAAACCACTTCTTATGATAAGCCACTCTCTCCAAATATGGAATGTGAAAATCTCTAAGTTAATGTGCTTCAGGTTGTAGTTCTATATGCAAAATGAAAGGAGAGCCCTATTATACATAAATGCAGTGATAAATACATGCAGCTAGTAACTGAAAAACAGACCAACTACAGTCGAGCTGATTCTGACTCACACTAACCTTATAAAGGGTTTCAAAGACTGTATTCTTCAGCAGAGAGTTCTAAACCTCTGGCCTCGCAGGCAGTTTCTCCCACAGCACCATCAGAGTCATTTTTCAGTCTTGGAAAATCTATAATCAGCCAAAGAACTAGTTTCATCTAATATGGCCAAGAACCCATTCCTTCTATTCTGCCGAGTTTAATAAGAACATTGAGTACATAATTCTTTCTCCATTGACAGTTTTCAGTATTATTTTGAAGGATTTCCAAATGTCATTCAGTCAAAGTATTCAGGTAAACTATTCAAAAATGTCAAACTCAATGTTGTTTTAAAGCTAAATGTTTCATAGGTTAACATGTACTATTGATAGTTGATGACCTCTTAGGTTATATCTCATTATACAATCTCATGATTGTTTTACTTACTGAATATATTATCAAAATTAAGAGTACACACTCATAGAGAGAAAAATTCATATCCTGTGTTAAACTGAATTTTCTAGAGGAAATAAACCAAAGATGCACATATATGTTTTGGACAGAAATTAGTATCAAGGTAAAAGCTTATTTCAAGTTGCCCACACAGCCACAGAACCAGTAAGCACCATCCAACTCAAATCCATGGCCACATGCTGAGCTACAGGCTCTGTCTTACTCGTTCAGGTGCTTCTGAGGAGCCAGGAAGGGGGAGGCTGCACCAGAAGCAGGCTAGCAGAAACTGCATGAAATCAACCCAAGGTAGCAAGTTAAATAACCTGTCATTCATAGCCTGTAGGGTCCTCAGGACACTTGATAGGATACCAGCTCTAGTCCATAGAAATTAGAAGCAGGATGAAGAAGAGAGGAAGCAAGTTCTCCTTAGCATCTATTTATAGATATGAAAGATGTCACATTCCTGAGAGGTCATCAGTGTTGGTTAGGTTGAGTAAGAGGTGAACCTCATTTCAGCACTCATTCTGCTGGTAAGAAGTCAATAATATGTCATATTAGGCAGTAGAGAAAATTGAGGAAGAGGCAGTTTAGCTATAGGGTTTGCAGGAAAATTAATAGAGTTTTTTGTTCTTAAAGTTGTGTTTTTGTTTGTTTTTTGGTTTTTTTTAGCAAGACAGAACTTTCCACTCCTGCAAAGAGCTACAGTCTCAGAAACTCACTGGGCAGTTCTGAACTTATGAACAATTGATGGTCTATTCAAGAGTCAGCCCCTGGCCTAGTTTCAGCTACTGATGTTGAGTTCCTCCAGTGTTCCTTCTCACAGAAATAGTCAATTTGATTTCTGCGTATTTCATCTGGAGAAGTTCACATGAACGAAGATATTGTGATTAAGTAGTCATTGGTCTTGCAAACTGTCCGGCATAATTTCTGTTACCAAGGCCTTCTTTTTGACCTATTTTCCCTTCCTCTTTACAACTTCTTGCATTCTAATTGCCAAGATTTATCAATGGATCTTGATTACATGTTTGACCAATTCCAGGAAAAAGAGGCTCTAGTAAAATTCTTCAACTTCCATACCACTTGCTTTAATGGTTGATGCATACATTTCAATATTAGTTGTATTGACTGACTTTTCTTCTATGTGCATCAGACTTTATCTTCTCACAGAGAGCGTTGCACTTCAAGACATATCTTGACATGACCTTTCCGATGGTGAATGCAATCCCAAGGCTCTTGAATCTGTCATCCCTGGCACAGACATAGTAAACCAGAGGGTTGTCTGTTTCAAAGTGGCCAAAGCCAATCCATTTAAGCTCACTAATGCCTTGAAAAAATTATTTTTGTGTGTTCAATTTCTCTTTTTGACAACTTATAATTTTTCTAATTTTATGCTGTACGATTCTAGTTCCAAGTATATTTTTGCAGTAGTTTATTCTCATTTTGAGTTTTTCCTACCAGCAAAATAGCATCCTGAAAACGTTGCTTCCCAAACTTTATTTTATTGACATGATTATGGTCAACTGTATTGAGAGGAAGAAGGTCTTTCTCAGTTAAATGTTGATTGCCTTGCAACATTAGGGGCTCCTCTTCTTCTCTCTCTATGACAATGTTCTGTTGCTATCCAAAAGTTTTACAGTGTCTGACAATGCTCGGCTGTTCTTCATAATATTGCCTGTTGATAATTCCTCCAAAGTCAACAGTTATTCATTATACGTAGTGTGCTGTTCATCTGGACGTCTACTGAAACCTGTTCATTTCAGGTGCACCCACTCACATTGGGGACGCCAGTTGCATGACTTCCAGCATCGCAGCAGCCTACAGGCCATCGCAATATGACAAGCTGATGAAAACGTGTCGATCTACTGAGAGGTTCTCATCCTGAAGGCTTAGGTAGCATCTGAGTGGTTAGTGAGCCTCGATGTGAAATTTTAGAAACATTTTTTCAAGACTTATATTTCAAAATCTGAAAAATTACTACAAAAAATTTATATGAAGAGGTATTCAGTGTTTAAATTGTGGATGTAATTATTCATTATACTTCTTATAGATTCAGTCTAATTCTACTCAAATTACTATCAGCATTTTGTGGAACTAGAGACACTGACTTTAAATCCTTTAAAATTGTAAAGAAGAAAATGATTTTGATAAAGCAAATTTTAGAATTTACATGATTTCACTTTATGATTGAGAATAAACCAAAGAGAGGTTTATGAAATAATCAAGAAGGTCTTCTACTGGTGTGAAGACATACAAATTCATTTTTAGAACAGATCAGAAAGCTCAAAATATGTGAATATATTATATACACCCACATATGTAGATCATATATAGATTGATTGTTTGAAAAATGTTTTCAAGCAAATTCAATGGGAAAAGTAAAATTCACATGAAGCTAAAATATATTACATTCACAGATTCTAGTTCACATGACATAGAGGATAAATAAATGTCAATTTTCACCTCTCTCTTTTTCTCTCTCTCACATCAACCTTCTTATTTTAATTTGGGTGAAATTTTACTGAGCAATTGGTTTTCCATTCACCAGCCCATACACATTTTGATTTGCGATATTGATTACCGTCCCCACAACGTAACTGTAGCCTCTCATTTTCCCCCTGTTCACATGTCCCCTGGTCTTTCTTTCCTAACCATTTGTACCTTCAGAACTTTCTCCAATGGGCCATGCTGCCCTTAGATCTTATATGATGGATTGTACTAAGGAGCACACACCTGTCTGACGTCATTCATCGTGTAGGCTGGTAGATTGTTGGGCTAACCTTGAGCCACATTGGGATTTCAATTCCAGGAAGAAGGGTACCTAGGGACCACCATCTCAGAGATTCTACTCATTTTTATCAGATCATGAAGTACTTTTATTAATTTCTTTTGCGTTGCACACTGTCTTCCACTCCGAGTAGTCTGTCCCTTGTGATCACTTCGGAGCAGGTGCAGGAATAACCTGTGGTCTCAGAATCATTGAGCTGGTACCTCATGGTCTATGTGCGCTTTGGATTAATTATCTTCATTTACTTTTAATTTTCTGCACTCTTCTTTGCCCCAGATTGAAAGCAAAGCTTTAGGTGGCCCAGTGTCTACTCTCCAAAGGCAGATTTAAATAATTTTTTCTCTCTTTTATTGACAATGTTACACCAATGACATTTTGCCATCTGAGGTGTACTCCTAAACTCCAAGGCCAACAGCTCATTCCCTCAAGGTGCTTCTTTGCAGCTAAGAAGTTCCCCCAAACATTTGTTTTCTGTACTACGTTCATGGATATTTTTGCAGCATATGTAAATATATATGTAGAAATATGCCTGTCAACCCAATATAATTATTAATGATTGTAATCCTATTTGTCTTCTCTTGTTCAGCTCAAATGTTTGCGCAACACATATGGATTATTGTTACTATGGTTATTTCGAGGGTATATATGTACTATTCATAATTTTACCGTTAACACTTGTGTTTCTCCATGTTTCCCTTTGTTTCATAAACAATTTTTCTTTTATCATCAAGAGCCATCACCAGATATATTACTTGAAAGTGTGAATATTTTCATAATAAATATTTTCGTAGTATTTTAATCAGTTTTTAAATCATGTTTTAAAGTGCATAAATGACATTGTTCACCAATTTCTGCATTTAGGAATGCAGGAATTATTGAATAATATAATTAAAATGGCATACAAATTATGTTTTGTTTAAGGTACTTTAAAATTTTTTCATTCTTTTAGTACATAAATTATTCCAGATATTCCAGCTGAATTAATAAGAGGATGTGGAAGTTAAAATATCATTGTTGATACAGCAGATGTATCTGGTCTGAAAGGAGAGAGTACTAGAAATTTGCTTACCTGTATTTCCCTGAATATGCAAAGTCATTTAATTGTGTAAATCACAACACTCTATAAATAACAGTGTGGAAAGAAGGCAAAATACAAAGCACTTCACTGTGCGCATGCAGAAACTTTATGTCGACCAGGCAGCAGCAATAGGAAACGTTGTGTGCCCGAATTGCATCTTTTTACCATTGTTGTCCATACAGTTTGATGAGCAACTAAGTCAAGAAGCTGCACGTTATGAAAAACCTTCAATATGCAGATGACACAACCCTCCTTGCTGAAAGCCAAGAGCACTTGAAAGACTTAATTCCTGAAAATCAAAGACTATACCTTAAGTATGGATTACAACTCCCTGTAAAAACAAACAAAATAAAAAACCTTTCACACTGCCAATGGATGACATCATGATATATGAAAAATGGGGGTAAGATTCAAAGTGTCAAGAGTATTATTTCACTTTCATCCCTAATCAATATTCATAATAAAAACAGTTAAGAAACTCACATTATACATCTTTAAAATGTTTAATAGTGAAAGTGTCATTTTGAGGAAAAAAGTGGGCTTGATCCATCATGTTATTTCCAATGGATTTATGCATGTGAAATCCGAACCATGATTAAGAAGGACAAAGAGTAATGTATGCATTAGAATTATAGTTTTGACTGGTAAAAATATTAAAAGTACTGTGGCCTGCCAAAATAAAAAACAAGTCTGTCTTGAGGGAAGAACATCCAGAAAGTTCATTAGAAGCAAGGATGGAAAACTGTCCTCCCAGATACTAGTTCAGGGAGAAGGCCACCATGCTAGTCACTGTATAAAAGGAATAATCTCAACAAGATTGATTAGCATATGAATGTAAAAATGCACTTCAATAGAACAATTGTGAAGATGGCATAGGGACCAGGAAGTCATTTGTTCTGTTGTACAGAAGGTCACAAGAAGCAAACACAATAGAATTTAGCAGCACAAGAAGTACATACATACTTTGTGCAACATTTAATAAACAAATAATTATTGCTTCAATGTAAATAATACTCCACTAAGAAAAAAATTTCATTTGCCAAATAAAATAATTTTTAAGCAATCACTTCTATGTTTGCATTTTAAAAAGAAAGACTGGAAATCAAGCATTACTTTGGAAATGGGAGACACTCAAATTTCTAAAAGATGTAATTTAATTTGATTTGATTAACAAATTTCTGAATAATAATAACGTAGTTTTATTCCTATTTATAGATACTAAAACAAAAATTCAGATAATAAGCAAATAAAATTAAACACCTACAATTAAAAAATAAACAATTATAGAAGATTGATGCTCTGTTTGAGAAATAGAGATACACATATTTTGGTGTTCTCTGCTTGAAGCATTATTGAAGAAAAGTATGCATCACGGTAAAAATACTAATAAATTAATATAATAAATAGGATGAATTTCAAATATCCTGTCATGAGAAATCCAAATGTTTATGTTAAATACTCACAATGATAGTATAAGAAAATAACATTATAGCACAAATCAAGCTAATAGTATATATTTTAATATAAAAACTCAGCATAAAGAAATTATCTGAAGAAATGTAGCTTTATTTCATTTAACCCCTGCATGCTTAGATTTGAGAAATCCTCCCAACATTATTTATTAATTAATTAATTAAGCATAAATGTTCAAATCTGAAGATAAAATATTCAAGTCTCTGAATATTCTTCAGAGGACAGCACCCATTGCTCACACAAGACATAGACATGAGAAAATAGTGCTCAATGTTCAGCTAATTTAATCTGGAAAAGATTTATACTTAAATAAGGATATATAATGTCTTTCCACATATAGATACTTGTATAATTTTACATATGCCATCCAATGTTTGATCCACATTTAAAAACCTTCAACAAGAGCATAAGTAAATCCTCAACTCATGATATTCTTGACATTCAACTTCACACATTTACACCCATGAGTGACTTACTAGCTAGCTTACCTCTCCCTCCGAACACTGTTACATGGCATAGAAATCAGTTCTTTAGTTGAATGTAGCACATCTCTGACTCCATCCTCGTCACCATGCATGTCATCTCCATTGTGTTTCATTTGTCATCAAGCTTTGAGAAACCAGCACCCTGTTCCCAAACCACGTGGGAGTTTCTATATGGAAACTTTACCAGATCGCTGGCTCTTCCTGCAGGGCCATCTCACCTCAAATCACCTACTCTTTTCCTCTGGTGGACTTATGACTAATAAACCCATGCTTATAGATAACTCTGATGCCATATAATTGGTATTTTAAAATTATATTACAGTAAAAAAATTTTTTCAGCCTGAAGAATAAAACTAAAAAGAAACTAATTCCAGAAAAGAATAAGCTCAATTTTATCAAAATAATTACCTAATAATTTTTAAATGATTACAAATATTTTAAAAGAAAAATATTGATGTATAACATAGCCAACTAAATATAAATTACAAATAAATCTGTTGCCAAGTTTTCATGTTTTGTATCCTGTGGGAAGTAAAATTAAATTCCATAATGAAACATGAAAACACAAAATAGAAATGGATCTGGAAGATTGGTCAATAGACATAATCAAATACAAAACTTTAATAGAAAAATAAACAAAGAGAATGTTATAAAAAATTAAACTTCAATAGCCCCTAGAACAATGTCAAATGATCAAACTTACATGTGATATGTTTAGGATGGAGTGAAAGAAGGGAATGAATAAAAATATTACAAACTCATGCCTTTTAATATCCAAAAAGAAATTGAATATATTAACCTATGAAACAAAGAACTTTGTAGACAACAAAAAATAATTATACATATGGTACAGTAAGGTTCATTTTAGTTGACCATCAATGACAAGTCATATAAGCAACCAGCCAGGAAAGATATAACATGCTAACAGAGGAATTATGAAAATACAGACTATTCTCAACAGAAATGAGCATTGCACTTAATCCTAGCTCCAATATAAGGATAACTAATCCTTAGGCCATGACCCTGCTCTATACACACCCTCATGAAAAGAATTCAAAGATATGGGTGCTACAGCAAGTTTGGTGAAGAAACTAGAGAGAGACCCTGGCTATCTGAAAGAACATTGTCTGAGGGCTTAAAGGCTTGTTAATAAACAAGCAGCTATTTAAATGAAATTTCAACTAAGTTACATGGTAGAAGCACACCAGCCTTCATGATCCAAGGATTATAAAGAATATAATCCAAATCTGAAGGAGGGAATATGAACATTGTAAATGATGCAATCCGAGTTTGCAGAAGGCTATGTATGACAGTGGAAGCCACAGATGCATTTGCAGGAACTACACACAGAAGTCTCTGGTGATGTCCCTCTGACTGAATTTGAGGAATGGGAAGTGATTATCAGAAAAAAATAATGTAGAAATGATTATAATAGATGAAAATGAAACATCTGGTCTGGCTGGTTAACACCGAACGTGTACTTTGAGTAAATAAAATATAAACTTTGATTTTATTCCATTTCTGACACTTCTAAAACTACTAAGAGTTATAATGAAAAGTGAGGAGAAAGTTTATGTGGATGAAAGCGCTGGTGAATTTTCTCTGAACATTGACAAGGGATATTAATGGCTTCGCTCATAAGCATAGCACATTGGAACATCGCCCATGCCAGAGGACACGAGGTTAAAATTCTAAATCCCTAATGATATGATTGACCTTTTGACACATTGAGGTTTCTCTAGTCTGTTTTCTTTCAAACTGCGGATTATCTCTACTGCATTTTGTTACTGTTGGTAGTCATCTTGATTGTTTGCTATGTATTTTTCTTTGTTTTGGTATATGAACTCGGGATGGGAGAATCTATGGAGACTAAAACTGGATCAAGGGATTTCGAAGTGTACGGCAGAGGAGGTTGGAGCATATGGGAAGCAAATAAAAAGCAGAGCAGGAAGGAAGAAAATGTTCCAAAACTGTTTGTGGTAGGGATTGGCCAACATTCTGGCAAAAACTGAACTATTGAATTGTACGATGCTTGGATTGTGACCTCATACAATTAAATATATATACATATACATACATATATATATACAATTATATATATATAAAGAAATAAATAGGAAATGGAACTTAATTTGTTCAAAGAGAAGGTGAGGTCACGTATAAAGAAAAGTCCATGGAGACTGAAACAGAAACTACATGAAATTACATAGGTAATAGAACAAATAAGGGATGCAATTTTAAAATTCTTTGAAATACATGTGAATGAAAACACAACATACCGTAACTTTTGAGACAGAGCAAAAGTAATTATCACAAGGCAATTTATAACACTTCAGGCTTTCATGAAAAAGAGGAGAAATTCTAAGTCAGAATATTAACACAATATCCTCAACAATTTAAAGAGCAATATGATAAACTTGCAAACAGCCCGAGAAAAGGAATCATAGAGATTAAAGCTGAATGAATGAACTGGAAAGCAATGGAAATAATGAACAAGACAAGAAGTTGGTTCTTAGACAGGATTAACAAAATTGACAAACCACTGGCAAATTTAACAAAGGAAAATAAAGAAAAGATGCAAATGTCTAGGATTAGATATTGAAAGGGTGACATCATAACAAATGCACAAAAAGAGAAAGAGAACAGCTCACCAGCATGAAAGACTGTCTCAGAAAACGTTGGAAACCTTGAATAAATAGACACATGTCTAGAAACTCATGATCGACCCAAATTAATTCAGTGACATTAAAATTTTCAATAGTTTCATAACATAAGATGAAATAAACAGGTTATTTGAAAACTTCTATCCAAGAAAATCACTAGGAAATTTTTTTAATTTAAAGAACAGCTGTCACCAATTCTACACAAATTATTTCAAAATAAGGAAAAAACAATTAACTACAAAACTAATTTTATGAAACAAATATAAACCTGATACCACAGCCAAGAAAAGACAGAAGTAGAGAAAACTATAGACTAATGTCACCTATAAACACAGATGCCAAAAGTCTCAAAAAATCATGGCAAATAGAATCCAGTGACACATATAAATATTAATGCACCATGATTAAAAACAAGTGTTTTCCACCACACAAACATGGCAAAAATGAGAACTACATAGTCACACCAAAATGAAGAAAAGTTATTGATTTGATAATATCCAATACTCATTCTTGATAAAAGACACTCAACAGAATAGAGTTATAAATGAGAATTTTCAACAAAATAAAAGTCATTTACTAACAATAAATGGCCAGCATCTTGCTCAACAGTGAAACCCTGAAAACACATTCCTTGCAACTAAAACCAGATCAGGATGTGCTTTGTCATCACTGATTCAACAGCATCGTGAAAGTCTGAGTCAGAACCATTAGACCAGAAAAAGAAATCAAGGGAATACAATTTGACAAAGAGAATATGAAACTCTCAATATTTGCTCATGATACAATTGTATATGTCGAAAATCCTAAAGACAGCACCAGGGGTGTGAGTGGCGATACTGGGAGGGTAAAGGGAGAGTGGGTTGGAAAGAGGGAACCGATTACAAGCATCTACATGTGACCTCCTCCCTGGGGGACGGACAACAGAAAAGGGGGTGAAGGGAGATGTCGGACAGGACAAGATATGACAAGATTATAATTTATAAATTATCAAGGGCTCATGAGGGAGAGGGGGGCCGAATGGGAGGGGGAAAAAAGAGGACGTGATGCCAAGGGCTTAAGTGGAGAGCAGGTGCTGTGAAGATGATGAGGGAAATGAATGTACAGATGTGCTTTACACAATTGATGTATGAGCTCCTAATAAAACGCTAAAAAAAAAAAAGAAAGCAAATCAAACCCACTTACATGTAGTGCATTCCAGTTGATAGGGATCCTGCAGGACAGGGTGGAACTGCCCTGTGAGTCTCAGAGACAGTAACTGCTTACAGGAATAGAAGTCATCATTGTTCTCCCTTGGAGTGGCTGTTGTTTGGGACGGCTGACTTTGTGGTGAGCAGTTCACCGTGTAGCACACTACACCCCTAGAGGTCCTACAATAAGTAAAAAACTCCTAAGAAGAAGAATAAAGCAGGAGGCTTGCACTACTGACTTCAAAAGTGACCACACACCTGCAGTACTCCAAACAGCCTGGTATGTAAACAATAATAGGTACATAGACCAATGAAACAATAAAAAACACGGAATTGAATCCATTCACTTACAGACAACTGATTTTCAGCAAAGGGCCAAAATACATCAAATGCGAGAGAGATAATCTCTTCAAAAATGGTGATGGCAACACTGGATCTCCATCTGCAGAAGAATGAAACCAAAACTATAATTCACTCCATGTACAACAGTGAATTCAAGATGGACGAAAGACAAACGTAAATGCTAGAGCGTTAAAGGTCTATGAGAAAAGAACAAACTTCAGGGCCTACGTGCTGCAAACACACAGCATCAAACGCAATGAGGGAAACACACACAGCAAACGACAAAACAGATCAGTGCGCCTAAGAAAGAAGACACATATGTGCATCAAAAGAAAGCCTTTTCTTAAAATAGTCCTCTAGATGAAGCATTAAGTCCACACGGAAGCGGCAGACCAACGTGTAGCAGCATCCAAGGTGGGTACAGAATAAACTCCAAGACCAAGGGAGGGAACTGTATTAGAGCTTTACATGCTGAACACCTGTTCACAGAAACTGTGAGTCACAGTGAAAGCCCGGATACATTTTGCCCCCCCCCCCTCAGATTGCTCCTCCACTGAATTCCTTGGGCCCATTGACCAGGGGTATGAAGAGCCTTGCCATTAGACAGACCACATCAGAAAATACATTAATGCAGATATTGTTAGGCAAAACTTTGAACATCTTATCATTTGTTTCCCTTTGACCAATTTTCAACTGGTTTTGGTTTTTATTCTTTTGGATTGTGGTTTTTCTGTGTTTTGTCTTGTAATTGTTGTTGGGCTTTTTAAGAAATAAAACAAGCAAACTCACTCCCTTCGAATGACTTCTGACTCAGTGGAAATCTATGTGACATGCTGGAACTGCCCCTGTGTGTTTCTGAAACTGTAAGTCTTCATAGGAATAGGATAAATAAACCTATAAATAACCTCATAATTAGATTGATTATTCTTTGGGGTTATAGCAAGGGGAGTTGGAGGAGAATGGGGACCTAATAATAATGGATACAAGAAGGAAAAATAACTTGAGATCCATTGTGGTGATAATTTCACTCTTGTTTTAATATAATTAAACTACAGAACATCGTGGCATGTGAACTATATGTCAATAACTTGAAATAAATATCAATCTATGTTATTAATATTCTATTAAACTTTTTGTATGCACTTATATTAATACTTATTTGCTTACAATTTCACTGTTGAGATGAATTTTCTCAAAATATAATGCTTCATTTATAGTTATTTAACATAACAAAGTGCATCATTTATTAAAGTCTGTAATTTAATTTAGCATGGTAGAGAAAATATACCTCCTTTAAAAATATTGTTAACTTAATTTACTTTCACTCCTTAATCTTCACTAGGTTTTTAAGGTTTTCATTGGTTTAAAATTTGGAGTTTGAAGGTCATTTTCTGTGACAAGATCTTTGAATATCCTTTATTAGCTGACTCCAAGAAGATTAAAACTGTCATATCTAGAAGTTCACACTGGCAGGAAACTGCTACTTAGGTGTCTAATTTTGTTTTGAGAAAGCATTTAATATTATAATGTCCATCATGTTAGTGTAGAAGATCTAAATATGGTACATAATTTGAAAGTACTTAGTGTCAATGTTATGTCACCTACCAATTACTGTATATTGAAAGAAAAGTGAATGACATATACTTTTCTGAAAGATAGTCAATACAGCTTCATTTTTATAGTACATTTACCCCATGTATATTTGCTTGTTTTTAGTTGATACTGTAGCAAAAATGAATTCTGATTTATGAAAGAGACCCAAAATCTCATCCTCCCAGCTTTCTTCCAGAGAACTGACCCATGTTCAATTGGTTCAATGTTTAAACAACCACAATATACAAAGTAAAATAATAACCTTGCTAAAGGGGCTTTGTGTTTCTTAGGATTTTATCTAGATTTCATAACAATAGATCATAAATAATCATAAAATAATGTGTGATAAAAGTAATTCCAAAGTTGTCGTGAATTACATTTTTGTGCCAAATATTAAGAGTGTGCTTTTAAAATAAAAGTATATTTTACATTTTTCTCAATAAATTTACACTTCAACATAATAATTAACATATTTTGAGGCTAATTTCAAATTGGTTGCTTTTAAAAAATTGTCTAAGCTTTTCAAAACTACTTATTTATAACTATTTAAACAAAATTATTTTTCAGTCATATTCAATGACTCTGAATGTGAAAAGTCTGACCTGTTTTTATTAAGAGAAGTTAGTGTTTTTCTATGTCAAATTCAGTATTGACAATAAGGTACTTAAATGAAATCAATTATGTGTCCATTTAGATATCTTCAAACAATTTTTTCAATTTTGATGTAACTAATCTTATATTGGGGGAAAATGTAAAAGTACTAATTATGATTTATTGTATGTACAATTAAAAGTATATGTCTGTAAGAGGCATACAACAAGATGCCAATTACTAGAAACCATATTTGAGCACAATAAACCATCGATACTGAGTTCATTGTTCTGAATTCTTTAATTGTCTTCCAAAATGAACTTCAGTTCTTTATTCTTTACATGTTTCAGACACAGGTAAATTGCTAGCATGGAAAGTGAACAAATATGGTGAAAAGCTATATTCTAGAAGTATAATTTTCCTGAATTTAGATGATTTATTATCCTTTTTATTTCTGTTTGGAGAACTCTCTTGGCCTCTATGTCCATGAAATTTGTATTCTTGCAAAGTAACCCATACTTTGTTATGATAGCCACATTTAAATGCCTTTGCTTAATCAATAAAGCACAAGTAAACACGTTTCTGATATTATCTTTCTTCAGCCAAGATCCATCTAAGTTTAGCAATGATAGCTTTTGTTTCATATCCTCTTCCGAGTCTGGCTTGAACTTGTCAGTTCCCTGTAAATGTGCTGCTATTATAAATTCTATTCAGTAATATTCCACTTGAAAATGATAGCAATACTATTGTTCGATGATTTTGGAATAGTTACAGACTTGCATGTCTTCAGCTGGTGTTCCAAGTTGCACAGAGAAAGGAGAGCCAGCGGGGCTCCCTGAGTTTGTTCTAACTCAGTCATCGAGATGAGTCTGATTAATATAGACCCGACAGGATAATGTAGAACTACCCTGTGAATTTTATAGACTGTGTCTCTTTCTTTTTTTATATAATCATTTTATTGGGAGCTCTTACAGCTCTTCTTGCAATCCACACATCAATTGTATCTGACATATCCACACATATATCCCATCGTTCTTTTCCAGACATTTACCTTCCATTGAGCCCTTGGGATCAGCTCCTCTTTTTTTGCCTCTCTCCTCCCCACCTCCCAACCCTCGTGGCCCCTTGATAGATTGTAGATTGTTAGTTATTTTCAAAGCTTACACCGACCACTGTCTCCCTTCCTCTCTGGTTTCTGTTGTTCTTCTCCCTGGATAGGGGGGTTTGGTCATGTGCCATTCATTGTGATTAGTGCCTTCCTCCCTCCCCACCTCTCCCCTACCTTTTCCCCTACCCTTTTGGTATCTCTATTGCCATTCCTGTTGCGGGGTTCCATGTGTCCGGAGTCTTATCTCTTGCTTATACCTATGTACATGCTCTCATCTAGTCTAGATTAGGAGTAGACACTGGTGTCATGATAAGGCCTCAAGAGATCAGAGGTTTATTGCATGACCCCTTAGTGCTCCAGTGTACCCTGTAGAAAACCTTATTTTCCTCCCTCACAGTGGCTGTTAGCGTTGAACTGATTAGTTGCCCTTAGTAGCACAATGCCTAATTCACTATCCCACCAGGACTCCTAGTTGGTTAGATCATTTCAAATGATAGCAAATCAATTCTTAGTCCCTTGTTTCTCTCAAAGTATTTAAGGCAGTTTGGGCTTCTTTATTCAATACTATTGATTTTTGATTAGGCGCTGCTTTTTTCGAATAGTTTAACATGGATCATTTACATTTGGCATTCTCTCTTCTTTTGATGTTGCCTGCATCATTCAGTTTTCTACCCATAGAACACTTCAACATTACAACTAGAGGCTGGACTTGTTTCTTCAGTTCTTTCCACATTGAAATGACTGAGCTGGTTCTTCCTAGGCCTTTACATATTTCATGACAATGCTCTGCTTTCTTTTCTTGAACGGTCTTTGAAATTTTCTATTCATCTCTTTAATTAAATCACTTCTTCCATTTGTTTTAATTTCTCCTCATTAAGAGCAAGTTTTAGAGTTTCTTTTGAAATTCAATTTTGTTTATTTTTCTGTATTTTTATATATGATCTTCTGCTTTGTTCAGGTATATAGTTCTTGACGTCATCCTACAACTTTTGTGGGAAACAGAAGGATTTCTCCTAAGCTGTCTCCCCCAAAGATATGCCAAATTTAGCTGCTTGGGAATGACTATACACTTGGAGGTCATCAGGAGTAGATCAGGGGCCATTCTCCCTCAGGGTTATCAGCCATCTAGAGCAAGCAGTCACCACTGTTTATCCCACAACAAGGAGGGCCCACTCCCTTCTGATAAGGATAGTAGTTGTCTGTTTCCTTGTAGGAGACTCCAGGGAGATCAACCCTGCCCAAGGATGACCAAGGTTTGGCTGCCATCCTAAATCTAGGATCTGCCTATCTTGTCACACGTATTGCTCCAATCCCTCCTCTTCCTATCGCGTTTATTTCCCTAGATCACCCCCTCTCATTACTGCATTACCTATAGTACAACCCATTCTTGTGACATATGTCTTCACCTGTAATTAGGGAGCTTGCATGTCCCCAGAGAAGATAAAAGCCTGGTCTAACATTAAAGATCTCTCTCTTCCTCCACGTGGACCACCATGCAGGGCTGAGGTGAGCATGCTACCATGAATTGTGTCTGACTCCATTTAATTCAATATTTCCCTTCTATCTCTCATGGTCTCTATAACTTTATTATGATATTTACTTATTATCGCTATACAATTGCGCCTACCAGACCCATAATGATGTGTTAGGGGCTGGCTTCCCCTGACAACTTTTTTATTCCTTGATCATCATTGTTCAGTGTGTCAACTCTATTCTCAAGCTGGTCTCTAAATTTCAGGTGAATTTACTTAAGGTTGTATTTGGACTCTTGTGTACTTACTTTACTTTTCTTCAAGTTGCAATTGTTTCCACCATCAGCCACTGGCCTTGCTTTGCCTGGGGATGTGGAGCTGGCTCCTCATCTCTCTCAATAGATGATGGGGAAGATTGGATTCCTGTGCATTCTGTTCGCTCACAGTCATGTGTGCAGAGTTGCTCTTTGTTATTGAAAAAAGACATGCAATGTCAAAGCCATTGGTCTTAACAAATTTTATCATGTGATCTCCAACATCCTTTCTATCACAAAGGCCACATTTCCCAGCTGCAGATCTTTTTACATTTTTTGCTTCTAAATTCATTATTCTTATTATTAGCAGATGTCAGTATATTGTTATGCTAGACAGGGTTCTCTAGAGAAACAAAACCAGAATGCTAATATATATATATAAAACCTAAGAACTAAACAGTTAATCAAATTATAAAGCAGTGCAAATGGCTCAGTGCAACTCACTCCCATGAGACAGTTGTGAGACACTGGCAGTCCTTCAATTCTTGAGGGCCACCAAGTAGTCCTCTGTAGAGCAATCAGACTAACCGGGAACAGACAGCAAACAGCACGGCAGGTCACCAATAGTCAGCCAGATGACAGGGTCTGACAGTCCCCAGCTCAAAAGATGTAAATTCCAATGGTGTGATAAAGCAGGTCTTGAAGGAATCTCAAATTGCAGTGCCACAGTCCACAGGTTAGGTGTCCCACAGGTAGTGTAGCTTGCAGAGGGAGACAAAGAACAAGGAAGATAGGTGCACACAGGTCCAATGACCAAGTGACAAGAGAGGCGAGGCTCACCGAGCCATTTATCTCCACCCTTCAATTAATCCTACATGTGTTTATAGGTCAGGTTGGCACAATAAACTAATTAATTGTCATTGAATATCTCATCAATTGAATTGGCTTTAGAAGTTGGCGTGTAAATATGAGTCATACTCATAATACATTGTTTTTCACATTATCCTATTACTGACAGCATGGGACTTCAAGATAGATTTTGAAATGTTAATTTTTATGATGGATGCAATATTATTCATTCAGTTTGTGTTTCTCAGCATTGCAAAATATATGCTAGTCCAATTCAACATGGCCAATAATAGGGGTATTTATATCAATACATTCCATTTACTATTTTTATAATAAGGTTTCTCCCCCCTAGATTACTACTTTGTAGATTCCAATTTCTAATGGATACAAAAAATACAAGATTTTTCTTCTCATTTTGAGCCATGTCTTATCTAATTAAGTTAATAAAGAGTTTTCACAGGCAGAAAATACCTTAATACTTCTTTGAAAAATAGTATGACATTACATTTTTCTTATACATGTTAATGTGTAAAGGAATTTTAATTTTTATACGAAGATTTATACACCACTTTTTTGCTTTCAGTGATTCAGAGATACAGTAAAAATTCTCTTTGAGTTATGTATTTTTGTCTATTTAGTATAAACAATATATTCTCTATTATATATCACTCTTCCTTTATATGTATTATAGTGAAATTTATAATTACCTTATCGATTAAGTGTTTCTTAAGCTCAAAAAAATTTGTTCAATAATTTAAATAGTTTATTTTGCTCCATAGATTATATGTTGTACACATAATTTTCTGATTCTGGTTGTAAGTATTTTTATTTTAAAATGTGATTTTTGCCTTTCTATATTTTTGGTTTTGCAAATTGAAATAATTCATCAATTGGATCTTGCAATATTCACTTCTAAATAATAGCCAGCCTCATTTTCAATTGATCTATTTCAGTGGATATCTGTCCATGTCTGCTATTTATAAACCTCTTAAGCTTATATATAAATATCTATATACATATATATATTCAAAAGTTCATAAAAATGGATTAAAAGTAATGAAAAATTCAAAAACTTTACATATTATTATGTATCTAGTTCATTAAGGCATATCTTCTGGGTATCCAATTTTTTCTACTCTACTGTGGCTACATGAAGTTTCTCTTTAAATTTATTTTTTGGGTATCCATTAGCATTCACTGTAATTGGTAGGAGGCTGCAAATGATGCTATTCTGTGAAACATGAAATGCGCTTCCATCTCTACACCTGTTCATGTTATAACAGAAAATGTTCTTTAATAATTTTCCATGTAAATTTATGTTCATCTCAAATTTTAGTTCCATTTAATCCTCTAAAACAATAAAATTACATTCACTGATATTCCAAATATACTATGAATTTACTGAAATGTAATTACTTTCTCTAAATACAATTCACAGCATAAATATTCTGTTAGGAGCTTCTCACATTTATGCCAACAATATTTTGGATATTTAATGCATTAATTGAAAATGAATCACTGGTTAGTTTTTCAATATAATATAAAATTTCACATTACCTTTATATACACAAAAGCACACAAACACAAAATTATGTACAAGTATATAGTATATCTTCCTTAACCAATAAGGATTACTTCTTTTTTATATTAAATACTTTTATTGGGGGCTCTTACATCTCTTATTACAATCCATATATTCAACCAGTGTGTCAAGTACATTTATTTGCACATATGCTGCCATCATCATTTTCAAATCATTCTCTTCCCACTTGAGCCCCTGATATCAGCTCCCCATTTCTTCCTCCTCCCTTTCCGACCCACATTCCCTCAGGAACTCTTGATAACTTACCATATATACTCAAATATAAGCCGACCCGAGTATAAGCCCAGGTACCTAATTACTACCTGGGAAACCAGAAAAACTGATTGACTCGAGTATAAGCCTAGGGTGGGAAATGCAGGATGTGAATTAACACAGAGACCAGAGGGGAGAGACGGGGCGCAGCTCCAGACACATCCTTACCAGTTCAGCTGCCGGCATAAGTGAATCACTACGGGTGCTTCTGCGAATTGGAGCCGTCCACATCATAGGACGGCTCTGATTGGTTAGATGTGAGTAAACAAACATTCAAAGCCCTGCAGTGTCAGCAGGGCTTTCAATGAACAGTGGAGGAACAGCAATCACCCCGGAGATGTTGCACCTCGCTGGGGTACCACTGACCCGTGTATCAGCTGAACCCCAGTTTTTCAACACATTTTTGTGCTGAAAAACTCAGTTTATACACGAGTATATATGGTATACATTCTTATTGTCATATCTTACATCATTCTATGTCACCCCTCACCCACTTTTTGTGTTCAGTCCCCTGTGAGGGGGCTATAGGTTGATCCTTGTGATCAATTCCCTTTTTCTACCCCACCCTCCCCTAATCCTCCTGGTATCTCTACTCTCATTGTTGGCCCTGAGGGGTATATCTCTCCTAGATTCCCTGGGTTGTGGGCTCTTATCTGTTGCAGTGTGCAGACTCTGGTCTAATCTGATTTGTAGGGTAGAATTGAGGTCATCATAGTGGGGACAAGGAAGCACCAAAGAACTAGAGGAAAGTTGTGTGTTTCATCAGTGCTATTCTGCATCCTGACTGGCTTATTTCTTCCCTGAGAGCCCTCTGTGAGGGGGTGTCCAATTGTCTACAGATGGGCATTAGGTCCTCCACCCCATGCCCACTCCTCTCAATTACCATTGGGCATGATTTTGTTTTGGGTGTTTTATGCCTGTCACCTGATCTCATTGATACCGCATGATCACAAAGGCTGGTGATCTTTTTCCATGTGGGCTTTGTTGCTTCTCAGCTAATGATTATTTCTTAAACACCCCATGTGGCACCTAATCTAGAGTGACTTAATACACTCTCAGGACAGACAATGAAAATATATCATTGTGATAGTTAGTCCTTTTATGTCAACTTTAAGATGTATGAAAGTGTAGGGACAGATGGGCATCCAACCTGTCAACCCGTTCACAGCCTGATGCTATCTCCTAGGGAGTTTACCTGCTAAAAGGAGAATCCTAGGGACCTCCCTCTCTCTCACCACCCTTGAGAGATGCAGGAGCTTTGCCAGATTTCCACTGACCTTGGGTCCACATGACTGCACCTTTCCTGCATTGTGCATCATTACATGTGGCTCTGTTAGTCTGAAGAGAGATGTATGGACTGGTATCTCACTTTTAGATTTGAGTTGGCCTAGTCTGGCATGCTTACTCTTCACCTCAAGCATTTGTCAACCTGGCTTAACACAGTCATGAAAATATATTTTGTTGCCCACTAAATAATACAGTTCAGATGTCCCTTTAATAATAATATTAAAACAGACAATTTAAAGAGTAAAAAAAAACATAAAAAAAGCAGAAGAGGAAGAAGAAAGTCATTCCCTTTAGTTTTGTAACTTCATTTTTGTGTACCGTCTGTGTGTCTGCCAGTCACTATTCCAGATGCTTGGACCTATCAGTAAACAGTAGGTATATTTTTCTTATAATTACCAAGTAGGTGAAGTTCATTTTCTAATAAAAGAGATAAACAATAAAACTTTTACTCTCGGGACCTCAGCTTTTATACCCCAAGAATAGTTAGAAAAAACTGGAGAGGTTTATAGAGTGTGGGGTTTGGGCTGCTCACTGTGAATCTAGGTACAGATGCCAAATTCTAAGTTTGGTAAATGAGCTTTAAGTTTTGGGAGAGTTAATGTTTATTGTGAAAACTTCATTTGGGGCCAAATTACTCTATGTTTCAGACTGCAAAAGAGACCATAATCTCAAGCATAGTTTAACAAGAATATTGGAGATAGCATATATTATACAGAGGCAAGAAAGGCGGTAAAATTTAAAAGTTAACCAAGGAAGCAGGTAATAGATATATGGAGAAACCTCAGGTTGCAGAAACAATGTCTTGAATGTAGGATAACAGGCACTAACTGAAGCAAGACAGCTATTGAGACATTGTCAGATAATCTGGGAAAACCATAAAGTCTATGCCGCAGGGGGCTTTCAGATCACAACCTTCCTCTTCCTCACAGACTGGGCTCGACTGGTTTAAGAGACACGCAGAGCAAGGACAGTCCTGAACTCTAATGCCTTACAGTGACAGTTCCACTACAAATGTGGGATTACAGAAGCCTAAAATTCCGCTAAGAATAGCAGACACTTTCGCTACAGACTCCATTTTGAATTTTCCAACTTTAATTAAGACTAATACTGTGCATGCTCACCATAAAAAAAGAATCCAGGGAAGAACGTATAAAATCTATATGACTTCACAAACTGTCCAAAACCAAAAACCTGTTCCAATAAATAAGGACCAATGCTGACTAAGATAAATAAACAAACAAACGCACTGTCATCTAGTATATATTGATTCATAATGGTCGGCTAGGACAGGGTAGAGCTGTCCCTGTCAGCTTCTCAAAAAAAAAAAATTGTTCAACTTGCAGTTAGCAACCCAACGCGAAACTCCTATGCATAACTGCTTTTGTGTTTCCATCTATTGAAATCTATGTACAATTCAGTCTGTATTTAGCATGGATCAATTATCTTTTCCGTCTATGGTTATAATATTCTAATATGTTCTGAAACTCACGGCCATGGAGTCAATGCTGACTCCTAGTGATCCCTGTGGGTTTCTGAGACCCTGTTTACTAGATTATAAAGGCCGGTCTTTCTTCAGCCGAGCTGGTTTTGAACTATGAGCCATGCAGACATACGGCCCAGTCAGTGCGTAACTACTACACCACCAGGGCACCATATCTAATATGTTACGTGTTCTCAACAGAGCGCTGGTGGGGCTGTGTGTGCTTTGCGCTGCTAACTTCAAGGTCAGCAGTTAGAAAGCACTAGCCGCCCTGCAGGAGAAGAGTAAGGTTTTCTACTTCATAAATACACTCTCCAAACCCCACCAGAACAGTTCTACCTCATATGATATGGTTGCTATGCAGCAGAATCAGCTCGATGGCAGTGACTTTGAGGTGTTTTTTTTTTAAGATTATACATTCTAATGGTTCCCTATTTTGTATTTTTGCTTGGTTCCATCTTACAAGATTAAAGGTAATTGAATTGATTAGATGATAAATTATACTTGTAATTATTTTATGCAACACATAACATAATCAGGTCAATAATAGTCATTTTACCTAAGGATATTTGATTTGACTACAAATATGATCTTAGAATCTATAGCAATCACTGTAGCTTGAGACTGATAAGTTTGATTTGAAATATCAATGTATTTTAATGAATGAGTTTATCCTTTTTTATGTAGTCACTTCATCTTACATTTATATGAACATACACAACACAAAAATAAACACACCAGTAAATAAACTTACGCTAATTTAAATTGCAGAAATCTAACCTAATAGTTAAAGGTGAAATGTGATGAGCTAGAATAGATTGCTCAGCAGTAAGCCGAAAGTGGGGAGGTGCGTTTCTAAGGTGACTAAAATGGTTGCTGACGGAAATTGCTTCTCCAAAGTGCTGAAGTTTCCTCTGTTCCTGATTTTCAGTGTAGCAATCATTTGCTACTGAGTGAGAACAAAGTCTAAAAGATGCATGCAACAGCTATTATACTGAAGGGCACGTAATCTCTAGTTCTCACCCAATGACAGGAAAACAATCTTGGATAATATGGCAGTGACTTTTGAAAGATGATATTCTTTTGAAACTCAAGAAATAATTAAGTATATTAACAAGTATGTACAACTAGAAGATTTCCTATAATTTATATTATATTGAAACTCTTGAAGCCTCTAGCAGTGTAGAGGTTACATTTGTGTATGGAAAAATAATCATAGTATACGCTATTTTGCTTCACCTACCAAGCCGATTTTTGCACTATTTCTTACCTTGAGTAATTTTTGTTGTCATTTCTTCACTATTTCTTTGGTGTTTGTTTCTTGTATTTTGTTTGTTTGTTTAATCTCATTCACTCTTTATCTCTCTCTCATGCTTCTCCCTTCCAGTCTGACCCATTCAATTTAACTGCAGTTATTTGATGGATTTTGTTCACAGGCTATTTTCAACTATGATTCAATTACTCATCAATATTTAGAGAAAGGCATTTAAAATATATCATAAAAAATGAAATAAATATCTGCTTAAAATTAACACCTTAGGGCAATATGCCAAATATATCTGGCACCTAATCAGTGGATGAATGACAACAGACCTAAGGACATATAATATCAAAAACTTTAAAAAAAACAGGAAAAAAAATCCAGTTTAGTGTATCCTGAAGATGATCAAGAGAGAGAACTATGAGTAGTCTAGGAAAATGCTTTCCATTTGAGCCTTCTGCCGTTAGTAGTGTCTTTCAGTGTGTGAAAATCACAATGACACTAGATACAACACTAGGGAATTCTGTTGGGCCGGTGCTGGCTTCACAGTCATTCCTGTGTGTCAGTTCAATGATGAAACCATGGTGCAAAATTCATCTCATGAAGCATCATCCTCTTTTTTCTGATCGCATTACTAAGTCTGATTTTCTTCTCCAGTGAGTGTTTCTTTCTGATATCATGTTCATATACATGGAAAGAATGTCTTCTCTTCTAAAGCACATCTGGCTGCACTTCTTCCTAGGCAGATTTTATTCATTCTGCTATTAGTCTATGGTATATTAAATATATTTCTCAACATAAAAATTGGAATGATTTACTTCTTATTTTGTCTTCCTTATTCATCCAACCTTTCACATGACATGAGAAGATTAAAATACTATTTGTTGAGTGAGGTGCATCTTAGTCCAAAATCTGAAATATTTGCCTCCTGAGAGTGTATGGAAGCTAATTATAATATGATAAATAATCAAATGGTTATTTGATTTCTGAGTTTATGTTCCCATGGATTTGATGGTGGGTCTAAATAAAATAAAGTTATTGACAACTTCAAATTTTTCTCCACCATGATATCTCCTTCATCTGTCATGATACTGATTCTTGCTCCAATCATGAGGATTCTTTATTTTGATTATTTTTACTCTTTATTTTGATTATAGTCTTTGACCTTTATCAGTAAGAGTTTTGTGTCCTCTATACTTTCAGCAAGCAAGTTGTTTCATCTGCAGATCCCAGGCCCTTAAAGAACCTCCTCCAATCCTGAGCACATGTTCCTCTGCACATAGTCTGTTCAGTTGCCCTCTAGTTGGCTCCGACTCACAGAAGCCTTGTAAACAACCCCATGAAACATTACCGTTTCTGTCCCATTCTCACAATTGTTCCTATGTCTCAGCCCATTGTTGCTTCAATAGTGTCAGTCCATCTCCTTAAAGGGCTCCCTCTTGTTTTGCTGACAATCTACCTTACTAAACATGATTTCCTTCTCCAGGGACTGGTCTTTTGTGACAACATGTCCAAGGATGTTGGAAAAATTCTCATCCTTGCCTCTAAGGAGCATTATGGCTGTATTTCTTCTAAAAAAGAATCAAGACAAGATGAAAACTAATCATTCAACAACAATTACAGAATGAATCAGGAAAAAAAAAACCTCTTTGAAAGAATAGTGATGACAATAAAAACTAGAGTAATTTTATATTGGATCAAAAGGGAGCTCAATGAGTATCTGCTCATGTCCTTTGTCCACTTTTTGGTTGGATCTTTTGTTAGTCTCTTGTTGAGGTGTTGTAGAGTTTTACAGATTTGGGGATTTAAACTCTTGACTTCTGTGCCATTGCTATTTCTTCCCCAATCCGCAGGCTCTCATTTTATTCTTTTGAAGAACTATTTTGATGTGCATACATGTTTTATTTTTACTAGGTACTAATAATGTATTATTTTTCTTTCACTCTATGAAATTCCTTTGATATACTTGGTAATCTGTATATTGCCTGCAATAAAGAACTAAAGTTTTCCAAATTTCCTCATTGGTATTTCTTAAACTCTGGGGTTTTAGATTAAGGATATTATTCCATATTGTTTGTTTTTGTCCATGGAGTGACTTTTGAGTCCTGTATAATTCGTCTGCTTATGGAAATCCAGTTTTTCCAACCTTCGCAGAGGACTCTCTCTCTATTCCATTTGATGGTCTTTGGTCCTCTGTCAAAGAGTAGCTGGCCTTTGGCAGGTGGGTGCATTCACTTCTGAGTTTTCTGTTCCACTACTGTTTGATCACCTTTCTTGTGAGTAGGCAAATATATGAATCTCCTTCAATTGCTTTGCCAAATACAAATATTTGTCTTTCAAATGTGTTTGCCATAGAAGAGTAAGTGCTTCCTTTCGGCATTCCATCTTTTTGTTAAATCATATCAATTAGCATTCAAATAAAACCTTTTGAGACTTGTGTTTTGCTAATGTGTTCATTACAACTTAGATATTTTTATTCAGTAGCATTGAATTTTATCAAATATTATCTTCTGAAACTGTTGAATATCGACCAATATTTTTTGTACCACATTTCAGCCTATGCCTAATTGTGGCTTGGGTTGTTCTTTACTTATTTCAACTTAAGGTTCGCTGAGTGAGTCCTTCCCTTTTGATTTTCTAGCCCTAAGTCTTTGCAAGGTATATTATACTAAGTTGTCTTAATTGAACCACCTGTTGAAATCTTCTGTTCAGCTCTTTTACTTCATTTAGTCCTTTTCTGTTAGCTCCTCTACATTCAAGAGCAAGTAGCAAAATATATTCTAACATTTGTTTTTAACTCCTTATCTTTTTAATTTCTTCTACTTTCTTTGTGTATAATGTCATTGACTTCATTCCACAATTTATCATTTTAGTGAGTAGCATCCTTTGCATCAAATGTATTCTTAATATAACTGCTGTGGTAGGATGTATAAAAAGTCATACTTTGACTCTTTGGTATAGGTTTTGATTATCAACAACTTTAACCAAACAATTGATGGCTATTCCATAGTAGGCCTATGTCATTGTTCTGAGAGTTGAGTTTTGGCTCATCTGTTTTCCCTGACATGATGATGTAGTCACTTTATATTCTATCAGAGGAGGTTCAAATATATAGTTGGCATTTATGATGCTGAGTTAGTTCCAAATTCAGAAGAATCACAATGATGCATGGAAGATAGAGTGTGAGAGATGGTGCTTCAATAATAGATATAAATCTAATTTAAACCCACTCGCACTGTTATCCAGTTGATTCCGACTCAGAGTGACCTCTGGAAACCCTGATGGTGTTGTGGGTTCCACACTGGTCAGCAGTCCAAGTCCTATGAGATGGAGAAAGATGGGGTGTCTTACTCCCACTGAGGTTCGCAACTTGGGAAGCCTACAAAGACAGTTCCACTCTGTCCTGTTAGGCCACTATGAAAATTGAGTGCAGTGCCAATTAATTAATTGGGTGTAAAAATTTCCCATTTCCTTTTAAAAAATAAAATATTAAAGCCTGTTTTAAACTTATAGGTTATCCTATATATTCTATTCTATATTTTCTTCATCTATAAAAGTTAAAATTAGTAATAATTCCATTATATAATAGTAAGAACACATACAAATGGAATTTTTTAAATGCATCTAAATACATGATATCAGGAGAAATATTGAAGACATTAGTATTTTTAATTATGAAGATTATATTAAAATGTAGTCTTTTAGTGCTTGAGGGTTCTAAGGTAAAAATTGAATGTGATGACAGTATTTTTCTTGGTTATTCTCTCCCAGGTCAAGTTGCATCTGTGCAATCATTAGCTGAGGATTATTTTAAAATAAAAATGTAAAGATAAAAATATTTTTCCAAATATGTTTTCCAATATCTGTTGCTCTGTGCCTCCTTCATGGAAGGACTCACTGAATCCTCAGGAATATAATCAACACATAGGCTCCACCTGTTAGTTTTTTCAGGACTTTTTTCATCTGCCCAGAGCTAAATCTTTCCTGGGAGATCCCCTGTGCCATGGCTGTGCAATAAAAGTCTATTGTGATCAGTTACTGTGGAGTCTATGCCAATTCACGGCAGCACCGCATGCTCTATTTTAACTCAATGTGGGAGCTTTTGTGCATGGGATTCTCTCAGGAATGGCTGGCGTTTTTATTTTGATTATTCCTTTTGTCGAATGGTGGCCATTTATAGAGCTGGTTACCAATTTAACAGACAGCAAGTTGTAAAGGCTTTCATCTTAGTCACTGTCTGTTTATAATCAGCATCGCTGATTCCATCTCCTCCTGGCGTTTCCACTCTCCATCCCTCTATCTTTTCTAACTCTTTTGAATGTTGTCTCTGGCTATATGCTGCCTGATCAATCACAAAGGGTCAACTACTCTACACTGTGTACACCTCGATAGTGTTGCATTTTCCCTTATAGGTCTGTCTCTTGAATGGCTGACAATTGAGCCACCAGATAAATGTTGTTCCCAAGCCAAGTACTGAGCAATGGCCTCCATCTCCAGTGTCCCACACGGCTTTATCCAGAGAGCAAGCCTGGTCTGCTTAATGATTTGGAGGTTTCCTTACGTTTTTGTCCCATCCTATTCAAGACCATCTAAAATGATCCCGTTCATAGAATTTGGAAATGGTAGTCCAGCACCACCTGCTCTCTTGGTCTTAGTCTTGTGCATTCTCCTGCTCACCTGTTCCTTTAGTCTTCAGACTACTTTTTCTCATATCTTCAATTGTCATTCTTTTTTCCAATGACACTGTGCGAGAACTATAGTTGCAACTTAGATCATTGCTCATGAGATTTTTAAAAAGTCAGTTGCTATGCATCGATATAGGATGCTTCCTTTGTAAACAATATTATGCCAATTCAAGTAATGCCTGGATTTTTTTAAACCGCTTCTCAGTTCAACTTCTTAATTTTCCCCAATCCTCTCTCTCTCTCTCTCTCTCTCTCTCTCTCTCTCTCTCTCTCTCTCTCTTCCTACTTCCCTGATCCTTCTTTTTTTTCTTTGTTTCATAGATTTTGGTACCTAAGAAATACCTCATATACCAAACTCTATCACAGCAATTTCTGTATTTCTGGAGAATGAATCCTATAATTACAGTAATGCATGTTATTTTTATTGATTGATGTTTTCCTGTGATATAGTCTCAACAATATTTTAAGCCTCATATGTGTTCCTGGTGTGGAACCTGAGTGTTGTATCCTCTGTCATATATTAGTGTAATGCACTTCCACTTGAAAGGAAAAATGAAGTGACTATAACAAAATCTACTCACTTTCCCATTCACAAAATTAAGGTTAACATCAATGTACAATTTCACATGAGTTGTGGCAAAATAACCTTGGGGAAATAATTTTCTGACCAATCTGGTGTCTTCTCGCACATTTCCAAATAAAGAGCCTTATATATTATCCTGCAAGTAACAAAAGATCTCAAATCTGTGTCAATCATCAGTTTGAACTCACCAGCCTCTACGTGGAAAATGATGAGGCCTCTCAATAAAGATTTTAAGATGCAGTAACCTAAAAAGCGGTTCTTCTTTGCTGTACAAGATCAGAATTGACTTGATGGCAGTGGGCTTATATGTGACATGCACACAAGCTCAAACTGAACTGGATATAGATGATATTTGTTTATTTAGCTATAGTATATTTGATTCTGTTGACTGCTTTGAAATGTCATATTGTATTATTATTCTGATAACCTTTACCTTTTATTTAAACATTAATGACTGGGTATAAAAAATAGATTATTTATTTTCAAAGTAAAATGTGGCATTATAGTTGTCATTAACAGAAGCGTTAGAATCCCTTTATTTTTCACTTTATGTATTATAAAAACAGTATTAATTTGGTTTTTATTATGATTCTTAGAAATATCCAATTGCACTAAAGATTAAAGAAAAAAGCAGGAGATTTTCCTTTCAATATAGCATATTCAAATTAAATTTGCATTACTTGTAAGTATCAAAGTTTTTCAAAAACACACCACACTATTAAACATAATACATTATATAAAATATTATTAATCTCCATTTTAGGTCAATTTATCATATACAAATATGTTTCCATATAAATCTTTTGATATTCCCGTTAGATCAGGAATATTTTAAAATATGTATAAAATGACTAAATAATATACAAATGTATGTTTACTATTGTACAGTTGCATAATGTTTTAAAATTTGTCTTTTGGAGATCTTATAGACATTTAATTTTTTAAAAGGGAAGATGGAGGGATGTGTTTGAATCAAAAATACTTTAAATCTGCTGAATATCAATTTAACATTTACTAGAAAAGAATATTTAGAATTGTTTTTGTACTATAAGAAACATCCCATTACAATGAATCTGATAGAAGATCCAAACATCTTTGTTTTGACATGTATTGTAATAATAAGGAATTTGTGACAAATATAAATTATTATTCTATCAGGAGACATCAAAAGTCATGCATATCTTCTCTCCAGGTGCCTGTGTTTTGGCAGCTCAGAGCAAGTAGCAAACAGGGTTTTAAAAAAGGAAAAAAGGAAAACAATTCTAGACAACAAATTCTTACTAGTAGGAATTGTTATTAAGGCAAATATCTCACTAGTAGAGTATATTTTTCTCTAGGATTGTTTAGAATTATTATTGTCTGGAGTTAATAAAGAAAGAGAAATATTTAACCCTACGTTTACTTTAAAATTCTTTACAGACAAGTAATCCCATTGTTTCCTATAACCAGCATGTGTCATGCAGACCACCCATTGCAATACATTGGTATATATTGCAACCGTTGAAGTGCACTGTTTATAACCCTTTAAAGAAAATCTACTGAACAGAGAAGTGATGACTGAGAACCTCAAGCAGATTATTCAAATCCACTAAAGTAGTCGCATAGATATCTCACTTCTCAGAGTCTCTCCTAGCAAGTAACTGTGAGCCTGAGGGGCTAAACTAAGCTTGTTTTCATCCAGGACAGGGTTTTTCTGGTGGTATTTTTAAATGAGCAGAAATATAATATTGGGGAAGAGTTCTCAGTAGTCCCTGATGTCAGTGTGACATTTTTCTACTGACTCTTCGTTCCTTTTCATTTTTTGACAGCAATGAGCCCTGCATAAGGCTCTCCTCACCTCCCCTTCCATCCTCCTTCGTGCGTCACCTTGTTTCTCAGATGATAAGAAGGGCAACTGGCAGTCACTGGGGCACACTGGTGAAAGGCTGGCTGCAATCAAAGGGTCTGTTCTTTGACCGCACCAGCCACCCCATCAGAGAAAGGTGTGTCCACCCGTCTCCGTTAATATTTACGGTAAACCCTTCGGACCCTGTGGGAGCAATTCTACTCAATCCTCCAGGATGTCTGTGAATGACAATCAAGTTGAAGAGAGGGAGCTTTTGATTTGAATAGCTGGTTGGCAATAAGAAATGGCTAGCGAAAACAAGGGTAACATAGGGATAGACAATGACTCATTCACTGTCCTCTGGCAACGTGGAATCTGTGCTGAAATTAAGGGCAAAGAGACACTCCCACAAATAATGGATACTCAGTTGTTGAAACTTCTACCAGTGACTATTTAGCAAAGACTTGAATTGTCAGTGTGCTTCCCAGGGGTCTAGGGCTAACAAGTCTGAAAGGTTAATGGAACTGTTGTTTATTGATAAATTGAATTGATAGTTGCCAGTGTAATAACAAGAAATTGAGGGTAATGACCAAAGAGTTAAAGACTGAATATAAGGGCCAGAGGAATTTTTTGGTAGATTATGATAAGACTCTTATGATCTTCATTCAAAGAACAAACAAATGACTGAGCAGACTCAAACTTGATAGTCTTTATACTAGAGATATTTGAATGCTCAGTTATAGCATACACAGTCATTCTAGGAAATATCTGGGACTCTAAAATGTGGGACTAGACATCTAGGTAGATTTTCATATGGTTCTTGTTGTACAAAGTCCCCTGTGCATTACTCCTTAGAAAAAAATAGCAATTCTTTCACAAGGGAATGCATTAGGGATTTTTTTTGTTGTTTTCATTAACATATACATTAAATAATCATTTTATTGGGGGCTCCTACAACACATACATCCATACATCCATAGCATAATCCAACCATCCATCCATTGTGTCCAGCACATTTGTACATACATTGCCATCATCATTCTCAAAACATTTCCTTCTACTTGAGCCCTTGGTATGAGCTCCTCATATTTCTCCTCCCTCCCCGCTCCTCCCTTCCCCATGAACCCCAATAACTTATAAATTATCATTATTTTGTCATATCTTACATCATCCGATGTCTCCTTTCACCCACTCCTACACTGTCCATCCCTCAGGGAGGAGCTTAAATGTAGATCCTTGTAATTTGTTCCCCCTTTCTCCACCCTCCCGGTATCGCCACTCTTACCACTCGTCTTGAGGAGCTCTTCTGTCCTGGATTCCCTGGGTTTCCTATTCCTATCTGTATCAGTGTACATCCTCTAATCCAGCCGGATTTGTGAGGTAGAATTGGGATCGTGATAGTGGGATGGGGGAGGAAGCATTCCAGAACTAGAGGAAAATTGTATATTTAATCATTGCTACACTGCCCCCTGAGGCTTGTCTCCTCCCCACAACTCTTCTTCAAGAGGATGTCTAATTTCCCACAGATGGGCCCTATGACCCCACTCTGCACTGTGCCTCATTCACAAAGCTATGGTTTTTGTTTTGTTTTTTTGGACTCTGATGCCTGGTACCTGATCCCTTTGACACAGGCTGGTGTGATCTCACAGGCTGGTGTACTTCTTCCATGTGGGCTTTGTTGTTTTTCAGTTAGATGGTCCCTTGTTTACCTTCTAGTCTATAGGACCCCATATTCTATATCTTTTGACAGCTGGGAACCTTCAGCTTTCTTCACCGCATTTGCTTATGCATCCTTTTTGTCTTCAGTGATCGTGTCGGTGTTGACTGTTGTGCTTCTTCCATGTGGGCTTTGTTGTATCTTAGCTAGACGTCTGCCTGTTTATCTTCAAACCTTTAAGACCCCAGATGCTATATCTTTTGATAGCCGGGCGCCATCATTTTCAGCTTTCTTCATCACTTTTGCTTTTGCACCCACTTTATCCTTAGTGATAGAGTCGGGACAGGCTGGTGTGCTTCTTCCAAATGGGTTTTGTTGTTTCTCAGCTGGATGGCCACTTGATTATCTTCAGGCCTTTAAGACTTCAGATACTGTATCTTCAGATACTATATCTAGCTGGGTACCATTAGCTTTCTTCACCACATTTGCTTGTGTACCCATTGTTTTCAGCCATCATGCCAGGAAGGTGAGCATCCCAGACTGCCAAATTGTTAGAACAAAGTGTTTTTGTGTTGAAAGAGTACTTGAGCAGGGGCCTATGTCCATCTGTTTCCTTAATACTAAACCTAAAATATATGTACATAGATCGATTTACCTCTCATCATATATAAATATATTACATCTGTATATGCCTGTATTTAGATCTCTATAACTACCCTTTGCCTCCTAGTTCTTTCCCATATTTATTTGTACTTTCTTCTTGTCCCACTATCATGCTCAGCTTTCATTTGGTATTTAGGAATTCCTCTGGGTTACATTGCCCTTGATCCAGCCGTGACAGACCTCTTACACCCTCCTTGCCACTGATTTTGGATCACTTGTTGATCCCTTGTTCCTGGGTTTGTTTACATCCACTTTAATTCCCCCACCTTCCATTCTTCCATGTACCCTGGATCTGTCATCCCTTTGTTCTCTATTCTGGCTTGTTTATCCCGCCTATCCCTTCCAGGTAGACGTGCTATGTACCATCACAAAACTTTTCAAGGCAACACATTCTTGTCGCTTATTTGCCTTCATTCTTTTGGTTGCCTATTTGATAACTAGAGATATGCTAAATATAATCTGGCTAAGGGATAAGTAGAAATGAGTGAATTTTTATAAAACAGTACATGAGTAAAAAGAAAACTACTGAGGGATACAGTCTATATTTGATAGGATGACTGGTCCCAACACTCATCTGATGAATCCCTTAACTTGTAGACCCCTAGAGCTTCAACATCAGCCCTGGTCCAAAATGGTTAATCATTAGGAGGTGATTCACAAATTATGTCATTTAAAACCACCGATTACTCTAGATAACGGGGGTTTTCTAGATAACTGGGGCATTCTATAAAGCAATGAGTTACAATCTCTGAAACTCACAGAAGTTGTACATTGTCCTGTGTGATTGCGATGAGTTAGCATTGACATTTGGCAGTGAGTTTGGTTTGGGGGCTCTAAAACAGGGACCATCATAAATGTGCTTTTGAGGAGATCAGACAGACCACTATATTGTTCCTTTACATAAATGACAAAAAATGATGTGAAAGTGTTACCGATGACAATCTTAGAAACCTGGGCACCAAATAGAATGCTGAAGAATTAGATTTAGCACTGCAATGCTCATGAAAATAGGAAAGGAAGATATTTAGAGATAATCAACACCCTGCCAGGTAAACTGGTGCAAAATGTATTTCCAGATGAGAATGGAAAGGGAACATCATGGAATTTAGGACGGGAGACAGAGATACCATGTCAACAAATATGAACTGAAACAAAGTGAGCTGGACACAAAGTGGACCTCAGTAGCACCTTCTTGGAGACAGGTAAGAGATCTAGTGATCCTGGCCCTCACAGAGAGAGAAGGTCCAGAGAGTAAATATGAGACTGGACACCATGGTGATGCCTGAGCCTTAGGCGAGAAGATGCCCAATAAAAATAAAGCCTTTGAACAGCAAACAGCAGTCTGTCATCCTGTTAACTTGTATGGAGCACTCTCCCCATAATTGATCATGCTAAGCTCAAGACCCGATGGCCTGTTCACCCTCCCAGGAATGTCTGCCCCTCCATGTACACTGAAGGATGGGTGTCAAGCAGATACAGTCAAGTGTGCTTACTGCATCCACTCCCCAGTGGTTGACAGATATATTCACTGTACCCACTGCTTGACAACCAATAGGGACACTCACCACACTCTCCTCTGTATCAGGTAGTTTTTGTTCTGTTCAGTAACAGAGAGACATTCCTGCTTCCCTATAGAGAGTGGCAATCAAGATGTTGAGACACCAGAGAAGGAACTTGCCACTGTCAAGCAGCTGGTCAGCATTCCCTCGCATAATGCCTTGGGCACTCTGCCAAGGGTCTCATAGCAAGAAACAGCAACTAGAAGGCAATCCTTTTGCCCCCATCCAATGACAGCATGAGTTTGACAACACATAACCCATTCCCAGTCAGTTCCCTGCTGGATCATACGTGCACAGAGACCCCCTGGATATCTGGTCACCTACTGATATACCAAACTATGCATGGACAGCAGGCTCTAATCTATCCATTTAGAAAAGATTATTTTATCGGGCTAAAGAAATCACATCCATGGCTCCTCAATCGACACACTAAATGCTCTTACCAGTACTGAAACAGCATGCTGTCCCAGACACACTCTGAGGGGAGCCTAACTAGCAGCCCTGCTGTGTAGCCTCAAGGAAGGGACCTCACCTTGTAATACCACTCAGTCTTGTCATGGGAGACAAGTGCATCTAATGACAGAGGATTCACATGAATCTGTGAGCACCATAACCATAGAACCACTGTCACTGAGCAAACTTTAACTCAAAGAGACGCTATAGGACAAGGTATAACCGCTGCTTAGAGTTCCTGAGACTGTAAGTCATTGCAGAGAAAGCTTCTCCCACAGATTCTGCTTGACTTCAACTGCCAACTTTGTGGTTTGAAGCCCAATGCTTAATCCACTAGGACACCAGGGATTTACTATACTCACTTGGAACATGGAAACCATACTGGAGATAAATGAATCTCTAGAGGTGGGACATTAGACTCACTCCTTGTGACACATTCCTGAAGGCAAGCCACATGGCGATACACTAGAGCCTTGGAGATGAGGAAGCCACGTGGAGACCCCTGCCAATGTTGAGATGCTTCCACTACCACTGGATCCACAAGACTTTCCACCCACAGGCCTGTGATCTTTTTGCATTCAGTGTCATTTCATATGTTGTGTGAGTCTGAAGAGGAATTTATGAATTGGTATTGGACATATGGACTAATATTGAATTTATGGATTTGATCTGGACTGGGCTGAACTGTTTTCTCAATAGTCATTTGCTCTTGTATATAAAGCTCTTCCTACACACAGATGAGTGTCTATGAATTTGTTTCTCTAGTCACCCCAGACTAACAAAAACCTTTATAAAAATTTAAGTAACAAGTAGAAATAAAAGAGTGCAAACAATGAACAAAGTATTGGGTTACGTGGGTTGCTATAAAATTAGTTAGCATTATTATGAATTCCATGGCAGTAGAGAAAAAATTATATATAGAGAATTTTTAAACATATATAAAATCTTCCTAAATATCATAAAAGATGAGAACATTTATATCTATAAACCATATACTAGAAAGACCTAAGAAGATTAAGGCACATCATAATCAAATTGTGCAAAACAAAAGATGAAAAAATTGATTGCATATTGTGAAATTAGCAATATCATATACATTAAGGCATCAATAAGACTAGCACAGATGACTCATCATAAAGGAAATGGAATGACAGATATAATAAAGAAAGCACATTCCATGGAAGACAACTAGATTACTGGGACCTATTAATAATAAAACACTGGTGTACATTGAAATATTTAATTTAAAAAATGAAAAGGGAGTCCACAGATTGGGAAAAAACATTTAGTAACCAATGACAAATTGGACAAAGGACTAATTACAAAATCTGATATACACTGCAAATGTACAATAAGGAAAACCCTCTGATAAGATAGGCATAGAACCTATTGGCCTCTACTCATCTGGAGCTAAAAAAAATGGAAACCAAATATGCAAAGAAAAAATGTTTTATATATTACATAATCCACATGTCCCAAAGCCACATATACATTGAGACCAGGTTGATAAGATAGTGTTCTACTACCACTTACCATTTTGAGTAGTCCACGGTCACAAAAGTGAATGGAAGAAAAATGTAGAACAAAACAAAAATCCCTACAAAATAAGAAACCCAGACTTACTGGGATGGTAGAGTTGAGGGTAATCCTTGGTGGAGTAGACCAAAGTCCTGAGAGACCATGCGAACTTGAAACTGGCATCACCCGAGGAAGCCACTGTTAAGTCAAACAACATATTGGCACATTCTTACTCTTTTTATACAATATCTTAGTGTATTTTAAAAATAAGTAGGAGAAGAGGGGTAGGAGGAGACACACAGGTGTAGACTCAGGACCCAGATTTTAGCCTCACTGAGAAGACCAGGGGCCGCTCTACTTTGTATGTCAGGATTGATGGTACGAGGGACCTATGTGATGGATGCTTGTTAATAGACCATAGGGTGGTAAGTTATCAAAGTAGTTAAGATTTTATTTTAGCACTTAACTGAAATGATTGGCAAGATCAGAAGGCCCACTTGGCATTTGACTCAGATGTGTAGCAGTTGCTTCCGGTGTTACGCTCCAACCCATAGTGACCTGTGCCCAACAGAACAACCATGCCCTGGCCTGGTGCATTTCTTATACCTCTGCCTACAGCTGCTGCACCAATCCATTTTGTTGAGGCCTGCCTCATTTTCAACACCCTTCCACTTTACCAAACATGATGACCTTCTCCCCAAACCGGTCTCTCCTGACAACAGGATCAAAGTATGTCAGACAGTCTTGATATCTTTTTGTCTAAAGAGCACTCTGGCCTTACTTCTGGTAACACAGATTAGTGTCTCCTCTTAGCAGTCAAGGGCATTTTCACTATTTGTCTCCAGCATCAGAATTCCAATGCCATGATTCTTCTTCCTTATTCAGTGTTCGACTTTAGCATGTGTACAATGCAATGGAAACAAACATGGCTTAAACCAGGTGAACCTTGGTTCTCACAGTAGTATCTTTGCTCTTCAGTACACTTAAAAGGTCTGGTGCAGTAGATTTACCTAGTGCAATAGGTATTTTGAGCTTTTTAAAAATCACTTTATTGGGGCTCTTATGACTCTTATTATAGTTCATACATTGACTGTATTATGAATATTTTTAGATATGTTGTCATTATTCTTTTCTAGACAATTACTTTCTCTTGAGCCCTTGGTATCAGCTCCTCTTTTTCGCCCTTTCATTCCCCCCACCCTCATGACCCCTTGAAAGATTATAGATTATTATTATTTTCATATCTCCCACTGACCGCAGTCTTCATTTGAGCTTGTGAGGCTGCTTCCATGAGCACTGATTGTGGATCCAAGCAGGCAAAGTCCTTGACAACATCAACCTTTTCAACATTTTCATGAGGCAACAGTCTTCTTCATATCGTCGAGTTCTCCGATGATTTTCTCAGCATACAGATTGAACAATGTGGTGAGAGAATAAAACCTTGATGCACATCTTTCCTGATTGTAAATGATAGTGCACGCCTTTGCTCTGTTTGCACAGCTATCTTGTGATCCATGTACAAGATCATCATGAGCATAATGAAATGTTCTCAAATTTCCATTCCTTTCAACATTGGCTACAGTTTGTTATGATCCACACAGCTGAACACTTTTGCATGGTCAATGCAAAAAAAGTGATCATATTCCTGGTATTCTCTGATTTCAGGCAAGATCCAGCTGATATCGGCAATGGTAGCCCTTGTTCCATAGTCTCTTCTGCATCTGGCTTCACCTTTTGGTAGCTCCCTATCATTGTACTGCTGAAACCATTGTTGGAAAAGCTGCAGGAAATTGTCACTTTCATGTGATACTAATGATATTGTTCTGTGATTTGAGCGTCCTGTTGGGTCACCTTTACTCAGAATGGGTACAAATATGGATCTCTTCCTGTCAGTTAGCCAAGCGGCTGTTTTCCAAATTTCCTGATATAGATGAGCAGGTGTTTCCAGGGTTCCTCAGCTTTTTAAACTTTTCCATTGGTATTCAGTCAATTCCTGGAGCTTGCTTTCTGACTTATGCTTTTAATGTAGCTTAAACATCTTCCTCTAGTACCACTGATCCTTCCTCATTAGCTACCTCCTGAAGTGGGAGAATGCTGAATGATTCAATGACACTGTGTATTCTTCCCAATTTCTTTTGATGTGTCCTGCATCATTCAATATTTCAACTACAGAGTCCATTATTATTGAAACTCTAGGTTGGAATATAAATTTTCTTGAGTTCTTTCATTTTAAGACATGCTAAGCATTCTCTCATGTTTTGGAGTTTCTAACTCTGTCTCTGCATATGTCATTATAATATTTGGCTTTGTATTCTCAAGTTGCCCTTTGAAATTTTCTGTTCAGCTCGTTGACTTCATCATTTCTTCAATTTCCTTTAGCTACTCTATGATTTTTTAAGTCTTAAAGCAGAAATTTATTAAAATCCATTTATATACTGTTTACAGACAAAAATGTACAGAGCCCTCAACATTCAGGCAATCAGTTTTACTCTCAGAAGTACTGTGAGAAGACAGAATTCTTTGACCTCCCAATAAGATACTTCTGTTTATACCCCTGAAAATGAAGCATTTAATCATGCCACCTCTCAGAAGAAACAATCCCTTTGATCTCTAACACCTCTGCATAAATGAAGAAATTTAGCAGAGAACCTCCTCCAGAATGCGATGCCTCAAGACAGGCATCGACGACTCTACGATTAACATCAAGTTTGTGATTCCCTTCTGACATTCTGGCCTTTTTTGGCTTTTTTTCTTTCTTCCTTGTCTTTTCAAAGATGTTTTGCTTTCTTCATGAATGATATTGCTGATGTCCTCTCAAGGTCATCAAGTATCTTCTCATTAATGTTCAATGCAGCAGATGTTCTTTTGAGGCATTCCATAAATTTAAATGGAATATATTCAAACCCATGTTTTGGCCTTTGGGGACTTAAAAAATTATTCAGCTTCAACCTGAACTTACATATTTTCAATTGGTGGTCTGTTCTACAGTCAGCCCTGCTCTGGTTTTAGCTGCTGATATAGAACTGCCCCATTGTCTCTTCTCATCGATGTAGTCAATTTCATGTCTGTGCATTCCACCTGGAGCAGTCTATGTGTATAGTCACCCTTTATGTTGTTGAAAGGTATTTGCTATGACCAAACCTTGGTCTTTCAGCATTCTATCATGAAATCTCCAGCTTTGTTTCTAGCACCAAAACCATACTTTCCAAAATTTGCACTCCAATTGCCAATAATTAGCAATGCTTCACTTTCTGATTGATAATGTTGATAGAAATATTCAGTTTCTTTATTGATAGCTTTCATTGGGAATGCATAGATTTGAATAATACGTATATTGATTTGGTTTCCATGAGGACAAATAAATATAATCCTATCATAGCACTGTACATTAAGTTAGACCTTGAAATGTCCTTTCTCACAATGGATGCAAAGCCATTCCTCCTGACTGTGTCATCCCCAGCAGAGTAAGCCAATGATTTTGTGATCCATAATGTCCCAAACCGATCCATTTTAGCTCACTAATCCTAAGGTATTGATCTTTATAAGTTTCATTTCATTTCAGCATTGTATTATACTACGAGTCTATGATGAAACGTTTTCTAGATTCATATTTTGTACATTCCTATTTCTGAATAATTAGCTTGTTGTAGCTGTTTCTTCTCTTTCTGAGATGTACTCCATCAACTACTGATGATCCCTGAGGCTCCCGTCCCACAGGCTCAGTCCATTCATTTCTCCATGGTCTAATCTACTTTGAGTAAGCAGCTCCTCAATAGTCACATCTCTAGAACATTTCCTCCCAAGAGACCCATCCGCCGGCCCTATCTCTGACAATGTGCTGCTTCCGTTCCATGTAGCTCAGTATGTGCTCTTGCTTGGGATTGTAAAATGTACTGCAGCAACCATTAGTGGATGATCTCCAGCAGTATTGTACTGGCATGTCTCAGTACTTAAATGCTATCCATAAGGTTTTCAGAGGCTATTTCCTCTGAAGAGTGGATCTGATTCCTTCTCTGTAGTCTGCGCTTACTCTGGAAGCTCTGCTGAAACATGTTCACTTTCAGTATCCCTACTGGCATTTAAAATACAAGTGACATAGCTTCCAGCATCACAGCAACTTACAAGCCACCACACTATGACAAACTGGCAGACAAGTGGTGGCCCCAGAGATAGAAAGTCTTGTCTTAGAGTTGACTGACACCTGTCTGCAGGTTTCCAGCATCTTGAACTGAGAAAGGATCCACCCACGTTGACTAGCACCATTCACTGGTATCTTTATTAGGGCAGCATGGTAGAATGAAGGACGTGTCTTTGTGTGGTGGAACAGGGGTGAACTCTCACAGACAAGACAATGTGCTGCGCTCAGGCTGCCCATATGAATATGCTGGGAGAAATGTAGGGGATTAATGGCAGCCGCAAATGCCACATGAGGATTTACCAAGATATTAGCACAAATGCTTTACATTGATAACCAGCATTGTATTATACTACGAGTCTGTGAAACATTTTAGCATTACATGGATTTATATGTCATACATTTGTAAACCTTAATTATCTATATTAAATAGTATTTAGAAAGGTTAAGCAAGTTTCCCATGAAGAGATTGACTAGATGGAAATTATGATATTTAAACTGAGAATTTTTCCATTATCTAACACATTTGAATTCATTGTATTATATTACAGATATTTATAGTAGTGTAGCAGTTCACATATATGAAACATTAATATTCTTAACAAATATTTGAGATGTTTTCTGTTATTATACTTATTTAATATACAAGAAAACCTAGACATATAGTCAAAAGAGATTTCTCATAATGTTATATAGGTAAAATACATTACATTGCCTAATAAGAAATTTGAAAACCTTGAGAGTAACCAAGATAAAATAGGTAATAAGCAAGTTTCTTAAGAAATGAAAAAAGGGAACAGAGTTCCAATTTCTAATATTATTGGAATATTTCCTTTTGATCATAGTGTTAATATTGGTGGGTGATTTCAAATGCATTATAGTTTATAAAATGTATTTGTAATTGACTGCTGTCTGATAGTTTTGAATCATCTTTTGTATCTTTTGCAGTCCCCAAAGTCAAAGTGAACAAGACTATGGCTAAGGAAGTCTATAAAATGACAACAGTCTGGTAACCAGTGGTCAGCCTTAAAGAAACATTCAATGAGTTCAATTGGCAATTGCTATAACAATGGTCTCGAGCATGATTATCTGCCATGATACTGGTCCATGATTGGGCAATATTCCTTCTTGTTGTAAATACAGCCACCATGAGTCTGAGATACGTCTATGACTACTAACAACAATGACAACAATAATATGAAGTTCCATAAAACTGATTCTCCAAATTCTTAATAATTTTCTCCTCATATATTGACTTTGATTATAAATGACTACATAAGGTGAAAGAAAAGTTATTACTCTGATGTGGAGATTCAGTTTTCTTTATAATTAAATCATGCAGTTTTGCAATTAATAATGTTAGTAAATGTTGGTGATTTTCATATATTTAGTCAAGAATTACATGTCGTCTTCATATTTGCCAAAAACAGAGATAATTATCAGAACTTATCAATGTAAATGTGGACCACAGAGTTACATTCTCTCACCAGACTTCTTCAACCTGTTGTACTGTGAAAATATTCAGAGAAGCTGGATCATATGAAGAAAAACATGCTCTTTGGATTGAAGGAAGGCTTAAATTCTCATGGAGATGGATAGACACAGTGACTGCAACAGTGGGTTAAAACAAGGACAATTGTGAAGAAGGATTAGGACCAATCCACTTTCCCCTTTTTGTACATAGGATCACTATCAGTTGGAAACTAGTTAGGACACCTACCAACATCAATTGTTAGAAAGCAAGAGGAAGGCTATAGGTATAAAGACACATGTGGAATGTCTTTTACGATTGTAGTTTCTTTAATTCGATTTATTTTCACAACACACTATAATGTAGTCCAAGAGAATGTGGAAGTTTTCATTTCTCTATGTTTCTCACTTTGACTCAATAAGATTAGATTTCATATATTATATTGTAGAATTAGACTAAAACCAAGTTCAAAGAAATGGTCTATGATGCTGTCACATGTGATAAGACTTGTTACCCATGAGAAAATGAACCATTAACAGCCACCTGGAACAAATATGGAGCTGTGGTGGTCCAGGGTTTGTACATTGGGCTGCAATCCCCATGGTTGGTAGTTCGAAATCACCATCAGCTCTGTGGGAGGATGACTGACAGTTTCAGAAATCCACAGGGGTCCTAGGAGTCAGCATTGCCTCGATGGCAAAGAGTGAGCTGAACAAACATGTGCAAGCAAACAACTCAAAGATTGAAACATTTGCAAAATATTGGTAACATATTATATTTTCCTGAGAGTGTTAATATATCTTTCAAATAAAGAACAATGATTGAATTAATAATGACGTGATTGAGAAAGTGTGCTTATGGTAAAGAGTAATAAAAATAAACCAAAAAGTGTAATACTTGCTTTAATCTTTAAGATTATAGCTCTAAAGAGAGCAGTTGGATGAAATCAGTCATTCCATTCTTCATAGCATATTCATAAGCAATAAATAGAATTCAAAATTTATTATATAGAAATGAAACAAATTGAGAAATCATGCACACAGAAAAAAGTGTTATGTAAGTCCTTACATAATTAGAACCTCTTGACCAAGAAAACATATTTTATGTCATTTTCCAAAAAGAAATTAATCCTAATATTGTAGAAACAGAACTGTTTAATAACTCCTTTCTCTTTCTGAATTTAACAAATTCAAATAATCTATAATACACTATATATATATATATATATATATATATACACACACACACACATTTAAGAGAGAGAGAGACTATTTTGGGTCACCTAACAGTCTTAAGCTGGGAAACGCTCTGCTTGCTTATTTCAGATCTTGTATTAAAGGTAGGCTCTTTCTGTGTATTATTTTGTGTTTTATATTTTAAATTATTTTGCTCTTGGGTTGTAATTTCCTTTCTTTGAAACATGCCCCAAGCACAGGATGCAAAAGCTATCTAATGTCCCTAAGCTTATAAATTGGCACTATGATTTACAGTAGAAGTATGCATATTAGATAAGTTCCATCCAACCAGATATGCAGTGCTCTAGATGAGTTCAATGTTAATTTAAAATTCATCTTGAATAAGGTGTTTTAAGACAGAAACACACTTCAAACCTGGTTTGCACTCATCAGTTGTTGGAGATATTGTGACCTGAGGCTCTCTACAACAAACATTTATATTATTCCCAAGCACAATAGCTAAGGACCAACTAATTTCATTTTCCCCATGATTTACACAATATGAATGCTATAAATACCATGGATATTCTACTGCAAGTATAGCATCGAAAGTAATAAACACAAATGTGTCTATTCATAAACTCATTTCTAAACATGTTTCTCTTTCTAGTCCCCTTCCATGGAATTGCAAACCTTGTGCTTTCTTCTTTACTGTCTTAATTTCTGACAAGGGAAACAACATGACTGTTGTTATCCTAGGAATCATTTTTTTAAAATACAGGCAATCGTGTTTCTGAGCTTCTGCTTCATGATTGTCCCCTGAAAGAGAGAACGCTATATGGGAATTTCTACATTATTATGTTTTGTTTTTTTGTTGAAAATTGTATTGTACTATAGGTGAAAGTTTGCACAGAAAATTAGTGTTCAATCAAGGACTTATACACAGATCCTTCTGAAATATTACTGAGACCCCACCTTTACCCTCAGTACCTCATTTCTGTTTGTCCAGTCTCCTTATCCTTCCTGAATCCTCACCTTGTGGGCAAAGGTTGCACTGTTGGCCTTGTGTAGGCCAATGTTCTGTGAAGCTCATTCTCTTGGGTACTATGGTTCTTTTTCTTAAAATCATTTTATTAGGGGCTCATACAACTCTATCACAATGCATACATACATCAATTGTGTAAAGCACATTTGTTCATTCATTGCCCTTATCATTCTCAAAACATTTGCTCTCCACTTAAGCCCCTGGCATCAGGTCCTCATTTTCCCCTCCCTCCCCGCTCCCCTTCCCTCATGAACCCTTGATAGTTTATAAATTATTATTTTGTCATATCTTGCCCTGTCTTACGTCTCCCTTCACCCATTTTTCTGTTGTCCATCCCCCAGGGAGGAGGTCATATGTAGATCCCTGTAATAGGTTCCCCCATTCTACCCCACCCTCCCACTTTCAGCACTGGTCCTGAAGGGATCATCTGCCCTGGATTCTCCATGTTTCCATTTCCTATATGTACCAGTGTATTCCTCTGTATTATGTTGTTTTTGTACTAATTTCACCAACAAATAGATTTCTTAAAACTGTTCTAAACAATTTAAAAGCTTATATTCAAGAGTGCTTACTGCCAGCAGAGTCAATTCCAGCTCCTGGCGATCCCATAGAACAGAGTAGACTGGCCCTTCCGGGAGTTTTGAGGATGTAATTTTGTTTGAGAACAGAAGTGTCACAGTTCTCCTGCAGAGGGTTGATTGTTTGGATCTGCTGTCCTCTCAGTTTGCAGCCCCACCTGGTGCCTACAGTGTTACTAAGGGCTTCTCATGTTCAGAAGTAGCGGTAGTTTTAAAAAGTAACAATAGACTTGCCCAACTCTAAGTCTAGGTTTCAGGTTGCCTAATTCATTAAAAAAATGAAAAATATCTATTTTTGTCTTTCAACGAATTTTATAATGGGAAATTAGTTGACCCACTTTGAAATAAGATACCAATGTATAACTCTTAAAAATTAAAAATAATGTTGTCATTCAAAATGGTGGATGATGGGAAATCTTTCTCACATTGGAACGACTGTAGCAAATACTAGTTTGTGAATTTTTAATCAAATACAAAGTTGTAAATTTTTTCTATGCTCATTTTTAATGCCAAAGAAGATTCTCCATATTTCAGAGTATAAACTCAAGAGTTATGATAGTATCTTGTTCTGCCTATCAAACATGATGTCCTAATGTGTGCACAGCTGCATGGAAACAAGAGAACCATTTTAAAAATATTCAATCTCTGTTGGTAGGAATCCTGTTAGTGTAGTGGGTTATGTGTTAGGCTCTTCACCACAAGGTCCACAGTTGGAAAGCATCAGCCAGCTCCTCAGGAGAAAGATGAAGTTCCTACAGAGTCAGTACCAGAAACCTACAGGGGTTAGTTCCACCTTTTCTGCGTCAATTAGTGCATGAGTTGACCCAATGACAAAGAGTCTCTAACTTCTCAACCAAACTAAGAGAATATATGTTCCTTTACATTTTGCATCTTCTCAAATAAAGAGCACTCTCTTAGAATTCAACACAACAATTTCAATACTTTTTTTCACATTTTAGCATATCTGAATTTTTTCTGGTATGACTACATCTAGAATTACTTAATTTCTGCTATATCCATTTACTATTGTCTCATCTCATTTATCTATTTTTATTAAATTTCTGTGGAAAAATTTTCTTCAGTTTTCAGTAGACTAGTAAGCATGTGTAATTCACTGTGGAGGTCCTTTAGACTTACAATTTATGAGACCAGCATTTTATACAAATGAAATTAGGAAATATATATATATATATATATATATATATATATATATATATATATATATATGAATATGTAAGTCTAGGAACTACAACAACCACTCCATGTATTTGCATCAATTCTGATTCTGTAGAACAAGATAAAAATTCTCAGTGGGTTTCTGTCTTTTTATCTCCACCTTTTTTTAAAATCAGACTTAAGTCTTTAAGGAAATAGAAAGCCCCATATTTTTACCACATGTAAAATTAATAGCAGGTAATACCTGTTATTTTCTCACATTGAATAGAGACAATTTGTTAGTAATTATATTCAAAAGAATAAGTTATGTAGTAGCTTAAGTTTAAGATTATGGCAACCAAAATCCCAACATTGTGTGATTATATATATTAATTGAATACTAGATGGTACAAATTAGAGATATTTTGAGTATTTTTTATTTTATATGCACTGTATTAATCTGCACAGTATAAAGTTACCGTCTTAAAGAGATTTTATAAAGAAATCCTCTTAAGGAGAGGGTAATTTTATAACTGATGAGGGCCAGACTTCAAGTAAGATGTGAAACATTATCACAAAACATTGCAACAAATATAAAGAGTTAGTCCTTAATATTAGAAGACGAATGATAAAGCAATTTAGTGAATAAATCCAATGACCAGATATACAGGCAAGGAGTCCAGTAGCTACTGGAGATGTTATTGAATAGAGATAAATTATATAATAGGTAGGTATATAAGTAGATACATAGGTAGGTTGACAGATGTGGATTAGTAAATCAATCGATATTTTGATATATATATTCAGATGATCGATTAGATAGATAGATGGATAGATAGATAGATAGATAGATAGATAGATAGATAGATAGATAGATAGATAGATAGATAGATAGATAGAGACAGTGGGAACCTGACTGCTCCTTTTTTTCACCCTCCAGTAAACTACAGTATCTACTTTGTACTGCTAGGCCAAATACACTGCCAACATGGAAGCCTACCCTTCAAGTATTAGCACTACTACTGTGTTCTAGGGGAGTCAAGAAGTGTGAAGAACAAACCTGAGGAAACATACCTAGAAACTGCTTAACCTTAAACAATTAAATATATATATATATATATGAATTATCTGTAAATAAAGAAGGATCCTGAATGAATCACTAAATGTCTGTGAACTTATGACTTAATTTCTGAAGCAGGGAAATTCGACTATCAGAGAAGTAAGAACCTGTCCAGGTACACAATTTTATTTGTGTCTCTTTGTAGTCCAATGAAAACAGGAGAGAAAATGTCTTTGTAGCATACTTTTTCAAATGCTGTTTACCTCATGGTGATTTCATTACAATGAAAAATGGTTTTGATATATCATCACGTTAAAATGAAATTGGTTCAGGAAAGCGAATAAAGGCTGCATTTATCCAGGTTACTAGAGGAAGAGTGGTTTTCTTACAGACATTTTATTAAGAAATAATGAGTACATGAGTGGCGTGTTACCCTGATGTTTCTTTTTCAGTTAATCATGTCCATGTCATTTGACTTGACATTAGTTCTCTTCGGCACAAACTTGCAGCAAAGTAAGAATGAGCCTTTTGTGGGTGATAAACAGAGTGGAAAAGCAAAGGACAGAAACAAGAAAAGAATTATTCAAAATTTATATAGCTAACTTTTTAAAATTTTCTTTAACAACAGTTTTAAAAAAGAAAAATAATATAATGCTATTATGGGAAACATGAATCTCAAAGTATTGTAAGTTATGTTATCCATTTTTCTTAAAATTTATATAGTAGGCCAACTAGAGGGAATAAGAAATTCTTCTCTAGACAAATTGTAAATAGAGCTATGAAAACGTTGCAATGCCCTAGGAGATAAATCTTTAATAGAAAACCATATAAAAATACAAAAGGGGTGACAATAGACTTATATTTTTCATATATGTAAGGATTTATAATAAATTATATGAAGTGCCTGTACAGTTTTATGTCTCTTAAAATGTTTTTAAATAGATTTTGACATACTGAAATAAGTGTGATCCCAGAAATTTTAAGTTTTTTTTAAATATTTTGGTATTATGGGGGGGGAATGTGGAAAATTATAATTAGGCTACTTTTCCCCAAAAAATTATGGGCAAATAGATCTTTGAAAGCTAACTGGTAAAAAACTATACTTTAAAATATAAATCTTATATCTCTGTATAACTGCCAATGACCCCTCTATGTTCCATGCATCGTATGCACATGGTTTGATTGAAACAAAGAGCAAAGATCTAAAAGCAAATTATAAATTTTGAGGAATTTTAAAATAAATTGCTATCTTTTTTAGAGACTATTTTTTTCTATTGAACTAGGTAGTATATGCTTGCTTACAAAATTCCTTTATTCCATATTTTTTCATACAACACAGACAGGCATATGTCAAATACTGGGTCAATATTTAATGCTGGGTCTACTGAGAGTCTATTAATTATGAGATGGAGGAATTGATTGTAGACAGACAGACCAAAGTTTGTTATGTGCAAGTTTCTGACCCAAGTATTATCTAAAGTTCCCTGCCTGTAATGTTTTATACAGAGAAGACAGTCTAGGGCCCAGTTACTCTTGAAGTTATTTTTCATAAATAAACTTTTGTGATTTGGGTTGCTTCAAGACAGTTGCAAGGGTGACATTGCCTTTTTGAAGTCTTGTAATTGTCTTAAAACTTAGTGATCATTTTTCTCTCTTTTAAAGCTTTTTTAGCTTTGGAATCTGTTCCAAGTCAGCCTTCATTTTTCCGCCACGCCCTCAAATTGCTTTTTGTCAAAACAGAATTACCTACTTGAAATACTGGGGGGTTTTTTTTTGTTTTTTTTTTTTCGAGGCTCAACAAGCCATTTATTCTCTGACATTCAATTAATCCCACATGTGTTTATAGGCCAGGTTGGCACAATAAAATACCTCAAATTGATATAGGTACAATTATTATTGCTCTCCTCTGCTCTTCACACAACCTTCATTTTGAAACCAGCCACATATGACCGGTGTTCTTGTTTTGGTTCAGAGTATCCATTTCTAATAGGATAAAAAAAGAAGGCTTTGAAAAAGAACTTTCATGGTAATGTCCCCCCCACCCCCCACAACTTTGTGTTAGCCAGGAGGAGGTGGGGGAGTCCGTGCGGGCGGCTGCAGGATGTGAATTAACACAGAGACCAGAGGGGAGAGATGAGTGCAGCCACAGACACATCCTTACCAGTTTAGCTGCCGGTGTAAGTGAATCACTATGGGTGCTTCTGTGAATTGGAGCCGTCCATGTCATAGGACAACTCTGATTGCTGAGATGTGAGTAAACAAACAGTCAAAGTCCTGCAGTGTCAGCAGGGCTTTGAATGAACAGAGGAGAAATGGCAATCACCTATGAAATACCCCTTACCTTCCGGGGGGTGGGGGGGGTGGCCCAGCAAGATAATACATCTCACTGGGGTACCACTGGCCCATGTATAAGCCAAACCCCAGTTTTTCAGCACATTTTTGTGCTGCAAAAACTCGGTTTATACATGAGTATATACGGTATATATTTTGTTGTCTTTTTCAGAACAATTGGTGTTATCTAGGCAACATTTTATCAAGTAATTCAATACATACTCCTATCCCTCATGTAACTTGTGTTGTATATTTTTAATGGGAAATAAAAAATCAAAATTAAAGAAAAGCCAAATAGATAAATACCAACAAAAATGTTGAAAATTTCAAAAATTTATTATATTAATTTTAAAACTTATTAAGGTATGTAAGAACATAGGAAAAGGCACAGAAATGTTTCTGTACTTAAGAAAACCTCTACATGCCTTTTAAATCCCCTTAATGATTTAATATCTCATTTCCTATTGTTTTCTCATCACACTTGTAATTCTAGGTAGAGTAGTAAAATTATTTCCAATAATGTTTATATATTTAAAAACTAAAGGCTCTTATATTTAGCCTGACAATTCTGAAAACCATTAACATAAAAACATTTTCCATCAACTCTATTTGATCATGTATATTATTAGAAAAATAAGCAAAAATCTTAGCCAAATTTTGACATTCTAAGGTCCAAAGGGGTCATTTTTTCCTCAATAATAACCCCCCCCCCAAATCCAAACAAAGCCTAACCCACTCTCATCAAGTCTGGCCTTCTGTACTGGGGCAGGTCGCCTCCTATCGTTATTTATTTTATTTCCCTGTAGTGAGGTTGAACACCCGATCTGCACTTAGCAGTTCAAAGCTTATCTGACAGCGCCACTGAGGCTCACTAAATCTAACATTTGTTATTAAATCCATTTACAAAAAGCCTTCAGATGTTTAAATACACAATAGCAGATTACTAACATGATGCTGTGTTGTTATTATGTGCTATTAACTAGATTATGACTCATAGCATCTCTTTATGAAAAAGTACAACTGCCCCCTCACAGTTTTCTGCATGATGATCCTTTACCTCACCACCACACTCTCCCTCCCTCGCCGTGAACCTTTTATTCTAGTTGCGGTCGTCACAGGTTCATCAGTCCTGGGTTTCATGTACCGAAAAATGGAAAAACATAGACCACAGCTTCAAGAGGGTGACCTTCACTGACATAACACCTCTGATAGACACTCTAATCTGAATAAACAAAAATGGAGGAACAAAATACAAAGCAAACATACAGAACATTTAGGGAACCAGAACAGGTGCAGCCTGAAACATAGGACAGATCTACTGACAAACTTTTAACTCTTCGGATCATTTATGCCTTTGATCATCTATATGCGCTTTTTAATAGGAAGAATTTGAGGATACAGAAGAATGAGCATATAGCCTCAACATGAGAAGGATGGAAGTTCCACCATATGGGACTATATTACAATCATATTATTTTCCTACTTTCATTTCAGTTCATTATAAATTATTCTGAAACTGTTGGCAAAGAAAAAATACTGACTGAATGAAGGCAACGATAATACTTGAAAATGTTTATACTTTTACAGTGTATACCTACTGAGCACTTCAAAAGCCAAGTATATGATAAACGGTGTCCGTTAAACTAGCCCACCGGAATGGAAGAAAACAGGCAATCACTATACAAGGTACAATTCAAACTTTCTCATAACGCTCTTAAAATAGTAATCCTAGTGTATTAAATTTTGAGTTGTTCACAAAGCTTAATGCCCATTCTGAACTGTAAATTCTGTCTAGAGAAATAGGCTATGACTGTGATAGAAGTTCCTTGTTATAAAGTGAGGTCAAATGAAGAGCATAGAAGATAGTTACTGAATGATTATGATGCCGTGGAAAGGAGAAGGGAAATGATATTGTAGTTTATCAGAGAACTCACTCCTTCTATTGAGTTGTCTAGACAAATTTTTAAAAGCAAGTTTTTGTTTTTACTCTCCACATCAGAGATGATAAATGAAATATTCTTATCAATAGTATGGAGATAAATATGAAATATTCATATCTAAATGATTCTGTGAAAAATAGACTAGATTAAGTTTTGATTCTCACATGAAACAGGAACATGAGTGCTCCCCCTGGGAGGTTGGGGGGGTGGGGGGGCTAGGAAGACAACCTAGTTTCTGTCCATATTGAGCACCCATGTCCTAGGCAGACAGTGAAGCAAGTTAAATGGCTGGGAAACTCTGATCACATCTACACAGATTATTGAAAATCAGAACTATGCCAGACTGTCCCAATTGGCACTCAGAGCTTTTAGTGGCATGGGTCTGGGTGTAAGCCTTACACAGAATGGATTCTTTTTAGTAATGTAATTCCAGAACCTTGGATAGTACCTGTGCCTGTCAAGTACTATTTCATTAGGATTTTTAATTCATGGTTTAACTTGAATGATTGAAATAATGAATTAATTAGAGCCTGGTGGGAGTCGTTTTTTGGGGAAATGGTGTCATTTCTAGGGTATTTGCAAATGTAGTCAAATGTTAATAAATACAGACTCCATTCAAAGCTAAATAATGATTATAGACAAAATGCAAACAGTAATGAAGAGGGAGGGGGTAAGGCTAAAAAATTAGTGATTGTAACAACCATAACAAAAACCCAAACTCACTACCACCCAGTCATTGACGACTCATAGTGACCTCTTGTGAATTTTTGATACTGTACCTGTTTCTAGGTGAGCAAGTCATCATGCTCCTGAGGAGCTGCTGGTGATTTCAAACTGCAGATCATGCAGAACACATCCCAAATGGTAACCACTTTGCCATTAAGGCTGCTTAGTGATTCTGAGAATACTAAAAGTATCTAGTGTTTTGAAAGTTATGTTATTGTGTGCTGTCAAGTTGATTCCAACTTATAGTAATCCACTATGACAGAGGAGAACTGCACCATAGATTGTAATTTTGTTCAAGAGCAGCTCGCCAGATGATTTCTCTGTGGACCTACTGATGGGTTTGAACAGCCAGCTTTTTAGTTGTGCCACCAGAAACCTACCAGATGAAGTTACTCACATTATCTCTCAGAAGCATGTGCCTACCAGTGATTCAAAGGTTATGTATTTGGTTGTAAACAGAAAGGTTGGCCATGTCAACCTCCGACTGCATGTCAGGAGAAATAGATGGCTGTGTTGTTGATCAATATCTACAACGCTAGAAGTCCTGGGGGGATTTTCTTCTGTGTCCCAAAGAGCATCTCGGAGTCAAAACTTGGGTTGATGGCAGTGGGATTTTTCATTTTATTTTGTCTCATCTTGTTTGTTTGTTTTTGTATATATATTTAGAATTAGAAAGAGAGAGTCACTTTATGGTAGTAAGACTTATTTTCTTTGTAGATGACAAACCTATGAACATATTTCATTCAATAGATATTTATGTGGGGATGGAAGCAAATATCTATATTTAACTCAAATATAAATTAACAAAATAAACTGATAAAATATAACCAGAAAAGCTAAAAACAAATAAAATGTTGCTAATTCATTGGAGTCTGGTCCATAGCAAATAAATAAGACAGAATTTTTCATAGAGTTCCAAGGCTGTATAATCATTATTGAAGCAGATCAGAACATAATTGTCCCAGAGATTCACTGTTGGGTTCAAAATCCTAACTGAGAGGTTAGGGATCAAATTTTCCTGGTTTCACTCTGTTGTTGTTGGGTGGTATCAGAGTTGGATCCATCTCAAGTACACCCTACCTACATCTCGTATGATTGCCTCCATTCCCTATAGATCCTATCTATAGCAGAACTGGACTCTACCCAGTGAAGTTCCATCCTAAAAATCACTATTTTGTTTGAACCCAATTTTACAACCACTGCTTCAATTCCTCTCCTTTAAGATTTCTTCTTTTTCACCACCTCCCTTCTTAAACCAACAGTGTGTCTTTCTCAAAGGATTTGTATCTCCATAGAACATGGTCAAGGGACATCAAAGCAAGTATTGCTATCTCTCTCCTAATGAGCCTAATTGTGTACTTCTTACAAGACAGATTTGTTTGTTCCTCTGGCAGTCCATATTAATTTCAATATTCTTAACCAACACCATAATATAAATATATCAACTCTTATCCACTTTTCTTTTTTATTGCATATAAGGTAAATGAAGAAGCTATTGTGGCTTAGGTCAGGCATACCATTGTCCTCACAGGAATAGTTTGGTTTCCTATAACTTTAGAGTCTTTTAAAGAAAATCTGACTTAAAAATAAGACTTATGATTTATGGACTGATTCTTCCCTGAGAGTTGATTGTGGTACCAAGTAAAACCCTTGGCACGATCAATATATTTTTTTTCTCTATGATGCTTATAGGCGCAGGTGTGAGAATTTTATTTTATTTGCATTTACTTGTAAACCCTATCAAAGCTGGTTTTAGATCTTTATCAATAAATGCTTTAAGTCTGCTTTGATTTCAACAAGCAAGATTGTGGGATGCTTGTCAGAGGATGTCAGCCTTCCTCCTCTCCCAATGCAGTGCTCTTCTTTATAAAGTCTAGTTTGTCTGGAAAAAAAATTGGTACAACGATTGAATGTGGTCCAAAAGACTAAAACCCTGGTTCATACCTTTCCTGATTTTAAAACAATTCCATATTCACCTGTTCGACTGGAACAATTGCCTCTTGGTCTATGTACAAGTTCCCCAAGAACATGTATCATGGAATTCCAGTTTTGCTCCATGATAGCCATAGCAAGTGATGTACAGAATTTAATGCCATTGCACAGACATCAGGACACAAATCAATACCACTCCAGTATTCTCTGCTTTCAAATCCATCTGAAATCAACAAAGAATTCTCAATTTGAAAACAAATTGAATCTCTGACAGTTTCTTATTATGACTGCAACCATTAAAACATTCTCAGTAAAGTGTTAGTTGCTTGTGATATTAATTATAATGTTAAATCATTTCTGCACTTAATCACCTTTTTTTGAATGAGCATATATGAATAACTTTTATTCAGCTTACCAATTAAGTTTCTTTCAAATATCTTCTCAAAGACTAGTAAGTGCTTTCAGCATTGCATGTTTGTTGAAATCTTTCCATTGACTTTATCAATATCTATAGCTTTTTATGAATGCTTTCAGTGAAGCTTGGACATTTTCCTTCAAAATTATTTGAGTTTATGCTATCTCTTACAATTGCTGTACTTTGATGAATCATTCTTGATACCATAATTCTGTGCTTTACTTCCACCTCTTTTTAATGCTTCTTGTGTCTTAACTTGGATTTCTCTTTAATTATTTAGCTTAAGAGTTGTTAACATATTTTTCCTTTTTCATTTCTAGTCCCAGGTCTTCATATATTCCCTTATAATACATTACTTTAACTTTAGTTGGTTTCTGAAATTTTCTGTTCAGTTCTTTGCTTCATTATTATTCCCAGCTACTTTGCCTTTTTTAGAGTAAGTTTCAGAATCTCTTCTAAAGTCCAGTTATGTCTTTTCTTTATTTAAATGGTTTTTTGCTTTCTGCAAGTATGATATGCATGATTCCATCTCAAAATTCCTCTGGTCTTTGGTCCTCATTATTTGATGAGTCAAATCTATTCTTGAACTGGATTCTCATTTCAGGTGGGGTGTACTGAAGGTCAGGTGTGCTAGTTACAGAACTTCTTTCAACTTGAAGATATGTCAAACTGTAAGAGTGGAATTTAGCCTGTGGATCAGGCCACAGCCTGAGGTTACCTCCTTCTGGCTTTGGCCCTCTCATGAGGAGGGGCCTGGGAACCTCTCCTCTGTCTCTGCCTTCACCTCTTGCTGGCAGACACTGGCTGCTGCCAGAGCCCTGAGGATGTGCCCCCCACCATTGGATCCACAGGACTTTGCACCCATCAACTGTGGTCTCCGTGCATGTTGCATCACTGCTTGTGGTTGCATGAGTCTGCAGAGGGACTTATGGGCTACTATCGGACTTATGAATTTTAATTGAACTGGGCTGGGTTGCTCTTTCAATACATGATTATTTCTTGATATAAATCTCTTTCTTAAACATACATGAGTGTCACTGGATTAGTTTCTCTAGTCAACCCGACCTAACACATCATGCCATGGCTCTTGTGGGCTAGTTTTCATTTTCTTTATCTTCAACCTGAAATTGTATACGAGCAATTGATGGTCTAATCATTTGGACACTAGCCTTGTCAACAATGATGACATTGACCTTTTCCCTGTATCTTTTCACAAATGTGAAAAGTGATCTATTAATTACCATGCACTCAATTTGATGAAGTCCAAGTGTATAATAGTCATTTATGTTTTTAAAAAAAGGAGGAGAAGAAATATTTTCAATGAATAAGGTGTTGGTCTTGATAAATCCTATCATGCGGTCTCTAGCAGTGTTTCTATTACCGTGGACATATTTTTAAGTTTCCACTTCTTCATTTCCAATTTCTACATTCCAGTCACCTATAGCTATCAAAGCCTCTTGGTGGCAATTTTGCTTAATTTCAGGCTAGGCCATTTAAATCGTAGGATTCCTCATCTTTTAAAACATAAAATTCATTAGTCTTGTGTAAATTTTAATAACAGTCATAGTAGCTTGTCTTCTTTATTGTGATATGGAATCTATTCTGCCAGAGACAGAAATATAGTTCAGTGTTTACCCAAATGGGTGATATCGTCCTATGAGGTTGCTGGAAGGACCCAGGGAGGCTTCAAACACAGATACTGATACCTTATCCTAGATGATAGACTACATCACAAAACATTTTAATTATTAGGAGGGCAGTGAATATTTTTTTCTTATATATTCTTAAATATTTTTTTCTTGGGAAGTAGTCCAAATAAGTTTGGGAATACATATTAGCATTTAATTTAGATCTTGATATATTGTTTTGATAATGAATTTGACCTGATTTCACTTCAATTTCTCATTCTCCATATAATAAGTCATTTGACTGTCTGACTCAAAATTCGCCATATCAGTTAATTGCAACTCAAGATATCAATCTGTAGCTTTTCTGTTTCATTTTTTATGACTTCCAACTTCAATGGGTTCACATTTCATGGATTCCCTGTTCTGAATGTCAATGGGTAGTGTCAGCTATTTTATGTCATCTTGAGGAGTACTGCAGCAGCAAATGGGGGTCCACACCACTTCCCTCCATAGAAGACATTAAGACAGGCTCTGCATTGAGGAGGCAGCTCTTCTCCACTCATACTTTGAATTATATACACAATGTTGCACTACGATTAGTAAGGTTTCAGGGGCCAGTTTTTAGAAATTTTCTCTTCCTTCTTCCTCATCTCATTTGATTTTTATAAGTTAATAGGAACTGTACAATATTGGTGACTCTATTGGTTCTTGAAATGTCTGTGGCTCATTTCCCAGGATCACAGAAACCTGAGAGCCACCCAGCAGGACTAATTGGCATACAAGGGTTGGAATTCTTCAATGGTACTTGAGGTGAAATGAAATTGTTTGGTAAACCACTTTACATCCAATGATGTGGGGACATGCAAATAAGGTTTATAAGACTCTGACTGAGGGCTTGATCAGTTTTGCCAGTCCTCTGGGTGCAAGAGAACTATCTAAATTCAAACAGGAAGGGTCCACGAACCATCGGTAAAGATGTGGCATCAGAGAAGCATGTTTGAGATCCTGGGAGCAGCGCCCGAGTCATGAGACAGAGCAGTGAGCACACTGGCCTGGAGCACAAGGCAGAGGCTAAGGAAACATGTGGTTACTGGCTGGGAAGGAGTGCTTCTATTGACAAAAGATTTATCCTTAATGTTTTCTCATCTTAACTTGCGACAACATGTTAAATTCTCTAATAAGCCACCATAATTGTGAGTATTTTCTGGGAATTTTTATAACCACTGCAATAGATTATCAAGCCCAACAGAAAATTAGTGTCATGGGAAGGTTGGCTGTTGTCAGAACAGGGCAAAAGAAATGTGGAGGCGGACCATGTCTGACTTCTGCCTTGTGTCAGTGGACTGGTATGTAGCTGGGTTCTCCTTCCCCTTTTGTGTAGTCTAAGATAAGGTGCAGCTCCCACACCTCTCTTCAGTACTAGATAATTAGCACAATTTATAGTTTTACGTGGAGCAGGTGTCTTATTAAGCCCTTCTATGTAAACTATCTTGTCATGCTCTCAATAATCCTCAGGGAAAGATTTCCATTTGTAGATGAAGATTTACTCATATTGTGTGGGTGTCAACTGGATGGAAGTGGGTCTTGTTTGTTTGTTTTGATTTTTGGTAAGTTATTCAGGGATGCCTTTATACTTAAATACTGGCTACTATCCATATGCTCTGATATTTGAACCCACCAGCCACTATGCAGAGGAAAGTTGAGGCAGGAGCTTTACATACAGATTCATTGTTGGGGAAACTATAGGGAAACTTCTACTCTTTTCAAAAAGGTCGTTGTAAGATGGGATCAACTCAATGCAGTGCATTGATTTTTTTTTTGTTTTTTAGTTTATTTAGACCAGATACAGGGCAAATGATATACCCAATGATTCCCCAATGACTTTTAGATAATATCTTAATGCAGTCTATTTCAGAGTAAAAGGTTAAGTGACATTTTTTATAGTTAGAATTGGAAGCATTCAGAACACTATGATCTTAGACATCAAAATTAATTGTTACATTGAGATTTTGACTTACCTTGAATCCTAAAAAAAGTAATTATTGTTCTTGGTAAATGGATTTTCCAAAAACATTTGTTCATCAAAGGGCATCAACCTCGTCAAAGATGAGATGTATGGCCTTACTGAGTCCCTCATCATGGCCTGAGTTAATGAATGGAATTAGAGAGGAAATGATTTCTTAACTCTGTGGCAAAGTTTAGTTGGATCTGTACTTACAGAACTATAAAGTCTGCTTTTTCTAAGGCTCCGGGTCATGCCAGTCCACGTAGACTTTGGAATCCAGCCTAGTTTTAAGCTTTTGGATCATTTAATAATTATTTTATATGTCACCTTAGCAAAGTTATAAAATGGAATTGATTGGTCAGCACTGGTACAGATGTTCGTGTAAAGGTGTTTTATAGAATTGAGCAACACAAAATCAAACGACTTTCTAAAAAGAATGGTTTTTGAGTGAAGACCTTCATACACAGATGGATATTTCTGGTACAAGAAGGAATTCTGCCATAAGCCAGTTACAGAAATCATTTCTACATTCGGGCCTACTAGTCAGTCCTGTACATTTCAGAATTAAGACTGGAACCCAGATCTGCCTTTTGTTTCTGGGCAGCTCGTCCACCCTACAGACTTCAAACTTATTAGCTTCTAAAATGATGCGAGACAAGAAACCTATCTCCCTTCTCATCTAGTCTCTGTCCCATTCCCTTTATCTCTCCCTCTCTTCTCCCTATCTCTGAATAGCACTGTCTGATCCATATGCAAACTTAGAGCCACTTTTATACTAATGCAGATTTATCACGATAACTCACCCTAGATTTCAATGTATTCAGCAAGTTAACAAAAGTGTTGGTTCAATACAGATGACTTGTTAAGATGTTCAATAATAATTTATTAAAATAAAACCATGGTTCAATGAATAGCTAATTCATGGGGGCTTTTGGTTTTAGATGGTTAATGAGGAATGTGAGGAGCCTGTTGCAGATGGCTGAGCAGCTTTTTCTTAGACTCATTCGAGGGAGCTCTACAAAGCAATGTAAGACGGAGCACACAGCTCCTTCACGGTTGTTCATCTCAACCCAATACACCTGCATGCCACATCTAATATAAGTCATATGTTAAAAGAAATATGATTCACTTAATATGCAAAAACACATATGATAATTTGAAAGTCATATATCTATATTGTCCAAGGATTTTAAAGTCATGAAAATGTAGCAAACATTTCATTGACTTCTCTCGGGTCTCATGACAAAAGGAAGTTTCATAAGGTCAATAGCTCAGGAAAAATACAGGCGAAAAATAAATAAGAGTTTAATATTTATTGTTGTGATGATGTCTTGCTAAAATGGTATGTCCTAAGTGAAAAATTCCCCCCAAAACACCTTGAGCTGAGCGCAGAAATAAGTTGGAACCAGTGTGGAAGTTGTCAAATAAGATTCATTCCCAGACATCTAAGGTGACTCTGCCTCTCTCCTTTTCTCTATTCCCCGGAGCATGACAAATGGTTCAGTGCTTTTCAAGTGGAAACAAAGGAGCAGGAATAGAGATTATGTCAAGAATAAAGTTAAACTAAACATTTCCTTATAGATTAAAAAAAGGTTTCTGTTCTTCAGAGAATATAGGTATCGTGCATGTAGAGAAGATATTTTGAAATTTCAGTAAATTTTCAACTATTGCTAATATATCTAGTATTAGTGGGTATTACCATGTAAGGGTTGTATTTCAGAATTGAATAACGTTAAGACCAGGATGAAATGGCAGGCTTTCTATGACTCAGATGTTCACAACAACAAATCTATTGACCATGATTTGTAAATATGTACACCATTTTGTAATAATTTAAACACTAGAACTATTTAGATGGAAACATGATTTTTGACTAATTAATGAAAGAGGCAAGTAAATAGTCTCATATATTTTCTCAATGTGGCTATAATATCGTCGTCCTCAGAATGCCTTCTACATTCTGAATACACAAATTCACATGTTGAGGATGTTTTCTCCCTTCAGAGCAATTTTGGAAAGATGAAATAACTTGTTAGCAAGAACTGGTTCTAACCAGTTTATACTATTCTTATGATAAGAGCCTTATGAGCCCCAATAAAAAGATTTTTAAAAATCTTATGTATTGTTTCTTAAAGTTAGAAACCTTGATTATAATACACACATTCTCTTCAAATTTCTTCTTGGTTAAGCCAAAACAATGATACAGATGATAAATTATAAAAAGAACAATTAGTCATATCATAAACTTAAAAAAAGTATTGCCAATAAGTCTATTCTGAATCATAACAAACATATAGGACAGAGCCGAGCTGTGTCATAGAGTTTCCAAGTCTATAATCCATAACTACTTGAACTACTGAACAAGGCTCCGTATCACAAAAGTGTTGCTCCTTTGATCTGCCATTGACTCCATTCTGTCCCACAGCAAGTCAACGCACAGCGGCAGGAAACATGGCCTGCTCCTCCACCATCCTTACCATTGTTCCCATGCTGGAGTCCATGTGGTAGCCATTGTGTCAGTCCATCTTGTTGAGGGCCTTCATTTTTTTCGCTGCCTCTCTACTTAACCACGCTTGATTACATATTTACTCAAACAAACAAACAAAACCAACCCCGACGTGGCTTAAATGCCAAGTTTCCAGAACCTATCGCCTTTCCCAATGATCTTTCTCAAATCATCTTATAGTAAAAGATTGTCTTTTTTCTCAAATTACAATGATTATTGTCTTCTGTTAAGGACCACATTTTCTTGCTGCAGCATTTTGTCTTTTAATAAAAGAAAAAAAATTTAAACACTCAACCCCATAGTCTATCCTTAACAAACTAAAAGTAGAGTATTAATTTGGTCAATGTAATATGTTTAAATAAAACCACATTGTGCTGTGTCTGTGAGTCACTGAATTTATTTCAATTCATAGTGATCTGGTTGGACAGAGGAAGAAAGTCCTATAGTTTCCAGACTTCCATGTATTTTCTCCCACACTATTTGAACTGCTAATTTTTCGGTTACATTATGAACACTTAACAAAAAAGCAGAAAACAAAAAGAAAATCGTAGCTCTTTATAGTCATATACATATTTATATACTTATGACCCCTTTTAAACTCAGGAATTAGAGAAAATAGTTCACTTAAATCTAAGAATACTCCTGTTATCCCATCCCCTCTCCCAAGCTCACGCCCTCCGGCGTTTCCACTTCCCTGAATGTGCTACTGGTTTGTTTTCTTGAGCTTCCCAGGGAAATCCTGCCAGGGTCCCAGCCTTCACTCCAGGGAGCATGTATTAAACCCTGAGAAACTGGAGATATTTCCATATCAAAAACCCAACCTTATTAAGCTTTACATTTGGCCAGGCGCCAGCAATCTAGCACCCTGAAAATGCACCCCTCAGAAGGACAGCGCAATCTGAGAGTCAAATATTATTTCCAAGATAATGACTTTACATAGAGTATCCCTGCATCTCATGAGTGTCAAGTGCTCACTGCTTCTTTATTAAGCATGTGCAATTAAAGCCTTTCCTTAACTCGATTCAGTTCTTAGCTTAATCTGCCCTTCAGCATCCATTTTACTGGGGGTCCGTACAATTCTTATCACAATGCATACATACATCCATTGTGGCAAGCACATATGTACATTTGTTGCTATCATCATTCTCAAAATTTTTGCCTTCTACTTGAGTCCTTAATATCTGCTCCTCATTTTTCCCCTCCCTCTCTTCTCAAGAACCCTTCATAATTCATAAATTATTATTATTTTGTCAGATATTACACTGTCCAACGTTTCTCTCCCACCCTTTTCTCTGCTGTCCATCCCCCAGGGAGGAGGCTACATGTAGATTCCTGTAATCAGTTCCCTCTTTTTACCCCACATTCTCTCCACCCTCCAGGCATCGCCACTCTCACCACTGGTCCTGAAGGGGTCATCTGTCCTGGATTCTCTGTGTTTCAAGTTGCTCTCTGTACCAGTGCGCATCCTCTGGTCTAGCTGGATTTGTCATTTGGCTATTTTGATGCAATGGTTCACTCTGTTTTACACCCTGCCTTCCCTTGTTAATGAAGCAGGGGGTTTCTCCCCAACTCATCAGTAATACCCACTAGCAACTACCTGACTCCACGACCATTATTATTAGACTACACCTATCAAATCCTTTCCCACCTAAGTTCTCTCAGAGTTGAACAAAAGTAAAATTCTTAGTAGCTGCACTGTTACAGAACATCAGGTCATTGTAATTTCATGTGCAGATAGAAATGGACCCCCACTGCCATCTGGCCAACAGGTGGCTTGCTTCCTGGGTTGGCTTCCAGTACCAAATTTTTTTACATTGTATTTTCACAAAAAGGATTTGGGGCCAATATTTCTGGTATAATGTTCTTAGGGAATTCAGCTGCTGGGGAGAACAGAGTAAGGAGGAAAATGAACCAAAGTAAGTATTCAATTTCAAATAAGTTCTCAGGCTCAGCCTAATCTTTTGGTGAATAACTTTTCCCTCATGCCTCTTCAGTCTTCTGTCTAATAAAGAAAGTTAACATAAAACTTACAAATAAGATTCTTTCTCTTACAGGAGATGGGACACAAGTTTTGGAATTCAAATTATTCTGTACATTACATAATAAAATTATTATCTAAACTCAAATGGAGATTATAGGTACAAACAATGAACCAAACCATGAGAATTTATCCAAGAACAAAGGTAAGCATGTGCTTAAATACTAATCTATGCAGAACAATTTCACGTTTTCCACATCAAAGATTCTGCTTCTATGTTTGGATGACAGCTGTCTCTTTCCCAGGCCCACGACACCCTCTCAACTCTACATTCAGGACAAAGATTGTGTATCTACTAAGTCGGATGACCTTAGTTGTGCTTACTTACTAATCTGCAGTGAGCAATTTCTCATGTAACACACGTGAACATGTTTCCTATGGATAGTAAATGCAAATAAATACATGCTCACCTTGCTTATGGAGCATTCCACATCTGAACTAATTAATGCAACAACAAAAAAAGTATCCTCACTTAGAAATTTATGTCGTTAAAAAAATCCTGGCAGTGCAATGATTAAACACTCAGAGAGTAAACAAATTGTCACCAATCAAACCTAAATGATGGGAAGACATGATAATCTGCTACCGTAAAGTTTATAGAACAGAAATCTATGAGGTGTAGTCTACTCTCTATCCCATCAGATCATTATGAGTGAGATTCAACTTGATAGCACTTATCAACAGAGAGTAAAATTATTGGCATACATTTTATTATTATAATAATAACTTAAATATTAAATATCTATATCATTTTTCTTTCATACTAAATCCTTTTCACATGATATCTCCTTTACAACCAAATGACATAGATACACTATGTTGTTTAATATACAAAGAATGCCAGAATGGGTACAAATTTCAATCTTAGAAAGCCTCCTTTGTAATTGGAGCAGATAATGCTATCTAGTTAATGACCTGGCATCTGTAAATAATTCAAAAAATAAATATGAAAGTGAATAAATGATGTGTGGCTAGAGAGATGTTTATGTTACTCAGGAAGAGCAGACTAGTGCAAATATTCCTAATTCATTGCCATCAAGTTCAATTTAACACATAGAGACACTAGAGAAAATAGCACTGCCCCATTCCGTGATGCTCACCTTCCTGACACAATCGCTGAAGACAAAGTGAATACATAAGGAAATGTGGTGAAGAAAGCTGATGGAGCCCAGCTACCAAAAGATATAGCTTCTATTCTAGGGTATTAAAGAGTTGAAGGTAGACAAGCAGCCATCTATCTGAGAAGCAACAAAGTCCACAAGGATGAAGCACACAAGCCTGTATGATCACGAGGAGACAAAGGGATTCGTTATTGGGCATCAAAGAACAAAACTCATATCATTGATATGGGTACATAAACCAATGTGGTGAAGAAAACTGATAGTGCCCGGCTATCAAAAGATACAGCGTTTGGAGTCTTAAAGGCTTGAAGGTAAACGAGGGGCCATCTAGCTCAGAAGCAACAAAGCCCACATGGAAGCACACCAGTTTGTGTGTCACAGCACACTAACCTGTGTGTCACACCACAAGGTGTCAAAATCATATAATTGTGAATGAGAGGGATTGCGGAGTGGGGACCCAAAGCCCATCTGTAGGCAACTGGACACCCTCTTACAGAGAGGTCACAGGGAGGAGATGAACCAGTCAGGCACAGTGTAGCAACGATGAAAAATACAACTTACTTCTAGTTCCTAAATGTCCCAGTTCTACCTTACAAATCTGGCTAGACCAGAGGATGTACATTGGTACAGATAGGGACTGGAAACACAGGGAATCCAGGACAGTTATCCCTTCAGGACCAGTGGTGAGAGTGGCGATTCCGGGAAGGTGGAGGGATAGTAGGGTGGAAAGGGGAAATTGATTACAAGGATCTACATATAACCTCCTCCTTAGGGAATGGAAAACAGACAAGTGTGTGAAGGGAGACATTGGACAGTGTAAGATATGACAAAATAAAAATTTATAAATTATCCAGGGTTCAAGAGGGAGGTGAGTCGGGGAGGGAGGGGGTAAAATGAGGAGCTGATGCCAAGGGCTTAAGTGGAGAGCAAATGTTTTGAGAATGATGAGAGCAATGAATGTACAAATGTGCTTTTACACATTGATGTATGTATGGATTGTGATAAGAGATGTAAGAGCCCCCAATAAAATAATTAAAATTTTAAAAATAGAAGAAAATAGCACTGTCTCATAGAGTTCCCTATGACTTGTTATCTGTGTGCTTGTAAGTCGGGATGAATTAAAAAGTATAGAAATATACAATCCATACTTTTTGTTTATTTATCTATTGCCTTCTATAACGGGGGAGGGAAAAAAAAGCTATCTCACTTTGGGGCAAGATAATTAAGCTCCTTTACATATTGTCCCTCCTTTTAAAATAAGGATAGGGATGTAGAAATTAGATGTTTCAAATGAGAAGAAAATATTATGCATTTACAGAGACTAAAAAATGTTTAAGGCACAGGGTGTGCTCAGTGAATTATAATATCTGGTATTATTACTCTATTATCATCTAATAGCTCAGAATTTGAAATATGATAACATGGTTATGTAAAACATGAGCATTTCCTATTTAGGTGCAATTGTATTAAGGAAAAATTATTATATCTTTTATATCTGGCCTTGAGTTTTTACACTGACACTAGGCTGCCCTTTTCCCCTTTCATTATTGAATGGCCAATATAAATCTGGTTTGTAGCTCCTTGATATTTCAGTATATTGTCTAGCATTGTTTTTAAGATTTTCCCTCATATTAAATATATCTGTCATAGACATTCTGTCACACAATGTAATAGCCTCTTTATTTAAAAAATGAGTCATGCTATATTATTTCCTCATATCTCTAACACATCTCATTTTCTTTCTCTCTCTGTTTTTAGTGATGTTCAAAACTGACAATTTAGGATAATAAGCTATTTTAGTTAAAAGCCTGTTTACTATCTTTCCTAGATCCACATGATTGAGGGGCTCATGGATGACTTTCTCAATATGAAACAAATTCAATTCTGGAGATAGAGAGTGATTCATTCATGTCATACTGGAACCCCGCCGATGGAGTCTTCTGGTGGCTCTCTGTGATCATGAATCCATTTGTGAGTGTTCCTGACTGTTGTCAATTTTATGGAACTGCAGTAAATGGCAGTAAATTCATCTAAATTGAAGATATTTTTCATTTTTTTTCTGCTCAGGAAAATGATGCCATTTTTATACAGCTTTTGTTAACACTTCACTTTAATATCCCGTCTTATAAAATAAAAATAACTATTGCAAATAATGACTAATGTGCATTAAAATTTAACAAATTCCAGGCTAAGTATTATAACATATAAAGAGACTCAAGAATTCTGGGATACATTCCAATACCTTTTCATTTCATTTTTTTATGAGCTCCTTGAAGACCTTGTACATATCCACACAATAATCCAGTGTGTGCATGCATGTGTGTGTGTGCGTGCATGTTTTATAGCATTGAGGATAAGACTACAGGGATTTTTTCTTCAGTGCAATTCTCCTGAGATTTATTTAATTTTTTCTGTTCATAAATATATACACACTGTACAAGGAATGGAGGAAGAAAGGAAGGAAAGAAAGAAGGACGGCCAGCCTAGTGACACTAAGTGGATTCCAACTTATATTGATGCTCCACAGGTTTTTCCTAGACTCTAAATATTTACCGATTACATACTTGGGGGTATAGTGGTTGCATGTTGGGCTTTGATCCACATAGTCAGCAGTTTGAAACCACCATCACTCTGTGGGAGAGACTGGGCTTTCTACTCTTATAAACAGTTACACTCTCAGAAACCCACAGGGGATCACTATGAGTCAGCAATGACTCAATCAATAGCAGTGAGTTTGGTTTGGGTTATACTTGGGACAGTAGAAGGTCAGGGGAACAGAAGAGTATTCCCAAGGGACTAGATTGATGGAGAACTGAATCGATGGCTCACACTTAACAATTTGAGGCTGACTCAGAACTAGGAAGTGTTTCATCCTATTTTTCATGGATTCACATTGAATCAGAAGTAACCAAATCTCACCTAGTGGTGACAAAAACAACCACAAATGTTTAGAGAAGCAGAAAGCCTCATCTTTCCCCATGGACACTGTGTTTAGCAGCCCACACCCGAGGCACACCACTACCAGGCCTTCATGTAGACATAGCAGGACTCCATCAATAACCCGACTCTCAATATGCGTCTTAATATGATACAAGTGGTTCAGTACTGACAGGATAACCAAAAATCTTGCAAAAGTAAACCATGCTGACCATGTTGGGATATAAATCAGGCTTTTGCTTTGCTTTTACCTAAATGGATTTAAGCTTGAAAACCCTATGGAGAAGATCTATGGTGCATTCTATTTCTATATAGCAGAATTAACTTGACAGCAACTAGCAATAATAACACATTCTCAAAGTAATACATTGTTTAGCATACAATTCCTTTAAAACATTTTTATTGTTATCTTTCACCATAAAGTCACTGTCATTGAGTCTATGATGACTCTGAGAGAGTACCTGTGTATTTCTGAGACCCTGTTTATGGGAGTAGAAAGTCCAGTCTTTCTCCCGCAGAGCAGCTGGTAGTTTCAAACTGCCAACCATGCAGATCTCAGCCCAATTTGTAACCATTACACTACCAGTGATTTATATCTTTCATGGTATAATATATTCTGTATCAGTATAAATCATTTTATTGCAGGTGATACACCTGGAGATCCCGAAAGAAGGTATTATGTCCTACATACAAAATGGACAATGTACATCAATTGCTTCTGTAATTAGTGACATTAAGAGCTATTATATGAAATACTGACATTATGAATGAGAAAATTGATGCATATATTATATGAGGAGCCCTGGTGGCCTAGTGGCTACATATAGGAATGCTAACCTCAAGGTCGGTAGACTTAAGTCACCAGCTTCTCCAGGGAGAAAGCTGAGGTTTGCACACAGTAAAGAGGCGCCTTTTAGAAACTCACAGAGGGAGTCTACAGGGACAGTTCTATCCTATCCCACTAGGTCGTGTGAGTTGGCTTAGACCTGAAAGCAATGTTTTTTTGTTTTGTTTTAATGTTTGTAATATATGATGCTACTCAAAATTTATGTTTTTGAAGTTGTTAGATGTCTTCATGTCAGTTCTGGCCATAGCAATCCCCCAAACACTAGAACAAACACTGTCAGAGCCCGCAAGACACCATCTTCAGATGCTTCCCATGCTTGAACCCAGTGTTGCAGCCAACTAACTGAAGAGCCCTTTTGCTCAGGGCTTCTACTTCAACAAACAAAATGTCTATGTCCAGAAATGTTACCTCTTACACATATGTTCAAAGTAAGTGAGACAAAATCTTGACATCTAGACTTCTAAGGAATGTTATTGCAGAACCTTTTTTAAGACAGATTTTTTTTATATGTCTGGCAGTCAATATGCTTTTGTTTGTTTGTTTGTTTGCTTTCTGTTTTGGGTCTTCTGATGCCTGTTACCCCATCCCGTCAACACCTCATGGTCACGCAGGCTAGTATGCTTCTTCCATGTAGACTTGTTTAATTTCAAGCCTGTAGGACCACAGATGCTATACCATTCGATAGTCAGGCACCATGAGCTTTCTTCACCGCATTTGTTTATGCACCCATTTTGTCAGTAACGATTGTGCCCAGAGGGTGAGCATCACAGAATGCCAGGTTGTTAAAACAAAATATTCTTGCAGTAAAGCAAGGCTTGAACAGGACCAAAGTTCATCCAGTACCTCAGAATATTTCCATCTAAATGCATGTGCACAGGCCAATATCTCTATTTTTATGAATCAATGTATTTACATCTGTGCACACTTATGTTTATACCTGTATCCTTAGCTTTACTTCATAGATTTTCCCTCTCTTTCCTTTTATCTTCCTCCTACCCCACCATCATGCTTGCCCTTCTTCTGCCTCTTAGTCAGTCCTCTCAGCTAGATTGCTGTTTCTCCAAAGTCCCAGGATCTCTAAATCCTCCTAATGGATGTTAATTCTCTAGTTGTTCCTGTATCTGTGGTGTTGTTTGCTCACTGCTCCCTTTCTCTGCCTCCTCCTTCCCCCAAAACCCCTTTGAACCCTCAGTCCCATTGCTTTCTTCTCGAGGTTGCTCCCCATGGCTACGTTATATAAGTTGGAAAAACCAACAATAATGGAGACTAAAAGAAAACAAAAGATTGAATAAACACATAAACAGAGATCAAAGGGGAGAAAAGATAACAATAACTAGGAAAAAACACAACAACAACAATTACAAAAAGAGTATACATAATTCCCCTGACCTTTATGATTCCCTTCTACTGTGCTGGGGGAATTCTGGGAACTGCCTCGCCTTCCCTGAAGTTTATTTTGGGGTCTCTTCGGGGGCTTTGTGGCTTTCCTTTGCTCTGTGCTGATGTGTTATGTTCCCTTCTTGGTTCGCTCTGCTGTGTGGGGTTCAGACTGTATTAACTGAGCACTGTGGGTCCCCAGTATTGTCCTCAGTTGTGGTGTGCTCCAGCAAGGGATCCTGTGCCTTAGCTCCCTGTAGGATGTTGTCCTTCAGTATGGTATGCCAATATGGGGTCTTGACCCTGGCTCTCTCTTTTTCCTTCTTAGTTTGCTTCCATATGGCTGTGACATGTCAGACCCTCTCCCCTACATGCAGATTTAGGAGTTTAAAGCCCTTTATTTCTTCCTCAAGCCTCTGGTGGTTTTTGTTACCGGAGAAACTCTGAAGGAGTAGCCAATGCCAAGTGGTTTGCGATGAAGGAAAGTCTTTATTGCTGTTCCTGGGTGTGGCCCAGTGTATTTCTATCCAAAGACTGGGTCCAGGACCTCAGGGAGGACTTCAACTAGAGAGCAGTGGGACCCTTAGGGCATTTCAGGAGAGGGGAAGGGCGCAGGGTACAGGGTGAGGATTGGCTGATTCAAAAGCGTGGTGGGAAGGGGCAGCACCTGTAAGGGGCAGCAGTTGACAGAAACAGAAGCATTAAGTATTAACCCCATGACTGTTTTCTCTTAGGTAACAGCACAATGTAAGCTATAAAAACAGCGTAAGATCGGCCTGGTCTGTGCACTCTCCCCCCTGCATTGGGTGCCATTTTGTCTGAGTTCTGAATTCCTGCCTTAGCAACTCCCAGCCCAATATTGAAGCACCGGACTTTCCCTTGGAAGGAAGATGAACTGTTGTATTTTTTTAAAGATTTTTTCTGTGATCCTCAGAAATTTGATAAATGTAAGCTTATCCTATTTGTAGTTTGCCCTGTTTCTTGAATATTAACCTTTATTTTTCATCTATTTTTTGTTATTTTAAAATTATTTTTGCCTAGACCTGTTGCTCCATTCTCTTTTCAGGATTCTGAAGGCATAAATATTTGTTAATTTATTATAATTCCAGAGGTTTCTGTGAGCCATACCACTGTTATTTTAGCTGTTTGTTTCAACCTACATTTATTTTCGGTTGTTGGTAGTCCTTCTCTCTTTCTATGTTCACTGATATTTTCCTTCCATTTGCTCCATCTTATTATTAATCTCATTGATTGACATTTTAATTTCCATTATGATGGCTTCTCATTCTATGTTTTTCTCTTCTTTATATTTTTAATTATTTTCTGATATGTACAATTTGTAATTTGTTTCAAGTATTTTTGTGCTTTCTAATTTAAATAATTTTATGATAGTGGCTTTCAACTTGTGGTAAGTTAAGTACAAGATTTCTGCCATCTTGTTGGTATTTGTTACTAGAGTGAATAGTGTCCCCTAAATAATCTCTGTTAGTATGAACCAGTAGAACATAAGCTTATTTTGGGAACAGGACCTCTTGAGATGATACTGAATTAAGATGTTGTCACGGTGGATAATACTGGATTCTCTATCTAATGGCTGATGTCCTTATAAGAAGAGAAAACACACACAGACTCACAGGGAATATGATCATATGAACATGAAGGCAGATTAGTAGCTTAAACCATCTGCCCCTCCAAGGGAACAGATGAGGCGCTCTGCACCTGTAAGGAGTTGCAATCTCAGTGTCCCACAGTGGCAGATCTATCCGGTCCTATGCGGTCACCATGAGTCGGAATTGACTCCATGGCTGTGAGTTTGGTTTTATCACTAGTATTCCATACTATGTTCAATGTTATAGAATATAATGTCTTGGCATTACTCTCATGCCAACCCCCAAAGATAAATAAAAGTCAGCATTATAATGATACTGATTCAAAGAGTAATGTGGAATATGGTGCCAATTTTGCTCAGTCAGTATTTTTTAAGGTTTGGCAGTTAGGGCATGCTGATGCACCACAATGATCTACCAGTGTAATGAACTCTACGGTGGGAGCTGCTATGGACAGCAAGGCTGTTACAAAGTGATCAGGGAGGAGGGAGGCCTTACTCAGGTCACAGCCTTAATGCAACTGTAAGAAAATTGTACTGAGGATTTGGTCTACTCCTATTTAAGCAAACTCTCTGGAAAGACTTGGCTTGGTTTGCTGGTCTGGATAATATCATTATCCTCAAGTTCTTTGAGACAATGACCCAGCATCTCACCTGTCAGCATGGAGAGCTATCATGTTGCCTGTCACATTGCCTCCTGACCTTCGTGTCATTGAACTCTGCAACTCTGAGCCTGACCGCTGCCCATGGGTGTATCAGCCCTGCCTCTGCTAGCCAACGGGCTTCCTGCTTCCTGTCTCATCGGCTACACGTGTCAGCAAAGGCCTCTCATTTATTATCTGACCCCCGATTTGAACTGAGCTCCACATACCCGATTTTCCAACTCTGAGAACCATGTTCTTGACATAATTATATATATATTTACTGGATTGTTTCTCTAGAGAACCCACTCTGACAAAGGCAATAATTGTGAAATCTATAAAATAAAATAATATATTTCTTTACATAAAAAACAACTCATGATGGAATTCTGTCAGACACAACTTACATTTTCTAATGACATGAAAAAAAACAACATGAAGTGTATTGCTTTTATTTTTTTCTTCAAATGATTTTTGTGATTGTTGATAAGATATATGATTTTCAATTAAGTCTGGATCTTTGGGATATTATCTTGTGAGACATATAATATTATTAAGCTTTCTGTTTTATTTCCTTCTTCTGATGTCAACTAACAGAATTGTCAGAGGCTACCTGATTATGACCATTGGAAATAAAAGCTCGAGGTCCTCTCTTGATCTGTACTGACACCTATGGGGGAGGCACTTTGTTACTCCTCGAGTGGAGTAATGCATCAAGCTGTCTTCCAGGTCTCTTTGCCGCCATTTGACTTTGAGCTTCATTCTGAGGTACCTGCACTACAGACATTCTGTTCTTCACACTTTAATATCTTATTATTGCCTCCCTTAATATGTACTATGGGTCTTTGGTTGTTGTGCTTAATCGGAACAAGAGAGAATATGGGAACAAGAGAGAATAATAAATAAGATATCCAGAACTGAATATCTTATTAAATAGCTATAACAAAGACATACTTCTTTAAATATTGTATGATTTTTAAGACAGCTTAGATTTTGCACCAAATATTTCATGAACTGAAGTACTAGTATGCACAACTAAAACAACTCCTGGCGTACTTTAGCCTTTGTTTAATAATCCAAGGTAATAATCCAAGGATCAATAGACACTGTGAAAATTTTCATAAAGTTTTACCCATGTGTAAATAGTACTTTGCCAAAAAAAAGTCTCCAATAGTAATACATTTATTATTGTATATCAACATAGATGTTCTAAAGCACACATTTTAATATAATAATACATTGCACTTGAATTCTCTTATATTTGTAGATGTTCCTCAGTATCCCCGGCTTGATGCATGTCTGTCTTAAATCTGCTGTGATCCTGCTCTTACCATGAATACTCTTTTCATTCAATCACTTTTAATCTAGGGATTATTGGAGACTTAATTTCCCCAAATTACATCTTTCAACTCGTTACTTACCCTGAAGTCCACGTACTCATTTCCATTTAGTGGAAACTCAAAGGCTACACGGAGATCTTAAGTTTATCTACAACGAGATTCACCCCATTTCTAATGAGACCCTACTTCTAGGTTCCCCGTTTGAAATAATATTATCAACATTCGCCTTTTGACTTTCAATAATTCAGTGTTTTTCGCATTTTACAAACAGCAGGAAGTTAACTGTGGCCTACTCCTCTCTCACCTCTAGAGGGATTTCCAGTTAAAAAACGTACAATTTTTCATATGATACTTGCATAAAAAGACTTACCTATGACTACTGGGAGCTTTACTTTTACTGGAAATCAACTCAATTTTAAAGCTCTCCTTTGAGTTTGTTTGCTTGAATGAAAAGAAGCAAACATAGTATCTGATCTTATTTTTTTTTTCACGTTACTATGACTAGGTAAGCTTAAACAATCTTAATATTTCATTCGTTAATATTTCTGAAGTAGATTAGTAATAAGTAGCATTTCAGAGTTTTAAAATCATAACATAAATAATTTTCTCCAGTTGACTATTGTTCATTTGTTGCAGGCATGTGAGCCCTCAGTGAGTATACAGGGCAGTTCCAGTGCTCACGATCAGATGGAGGTGTGGACGACTCCGTCTACTCAAGAAATTAAAAGACAGGAAACAGGTCGGTGGTGTCTTGAAGCTGTCACACAGTCTGCTCCTTGGGTGCTGTAATCTGCCTTTGGCTGGTGTGGAGGAGTCTGTATCTGTACCTCTCACTTTGCTGACAGAGATGTTGCTAGTCACAAGTTCTCTAACCCAGCCAAGGCAGTGTTCCCATCTTAGCTGTCATCACCCTGAAATTGTCAGACATATGGTCCCAGCACAGCAGCTCTCCAAGATATCTGTCAATCTACATAATTTTCTAGGACACTTGCATATAAGCACGTTGTAATACTTGTCTACTAATTCACAATCAGCTTTTTATCTGTCTCCTTTTTGAAACAATTGCTCTACCTGTGCCCATTGTTCCTTACAATGTAATGAGGGTGGGAAATCTGTGAAAAAATCTCTACTATATTTCAGATCACTGAGATTTCAAAAATATTTCCCATCTGATCCTGAAGGTAGAAACTTTTACAACTAAATGCCTTATTGTGCCTTAACGTGTGTTTTGCAGAAGAGAATAGGAGACTGAGACAGCGACTGTGTGGTGTTGCTAAGTTACCTCATTGTAGACCCTGAGTCTCATCATCGTAAATGAAAGAAAAAAGGTACAGAATTGATATACATTGTTGAAACATAGAATTAAAAGTGAGCTTAAGATATCAGAAAAATATTTATATACGACCCTTTCTAGCAAGTGTCAATGTGCAAACACACACATTGTGATGGTTGTTTTTAATGTTTTTCTTGTCTCATGTTTCATAGTTTGTGTGATTTGCTACGGTACAGACTTCACCTATAATTAGTTGTAAAATACTTGAGGACGTGTTTTTCCAGAACATTTGTTTTCTGATATCACACCTCTACAATTAAAAATAAAGCCTCCAGTTTATTAACCATAGTAATAGGGATTTTTTGAGTTAAAAACTCCACCTAATAGTGTCTATCCCCACAGCTTTGAAATCTAGATGGACCTTGAATTTTGGCCAAAATACTTCAGCATGCATGATGGACAAATTGTCAAATGTAGCCTCAGGAGATGCGGCAGATTCCATTTCAATATTTTGAAGAGTAGCCTGGAAATCAGACTACAACGCAGTTGATTACACATACTGCCTGGAAAGAGAGAGGTCCTGGGGAAGAAAACAGGCAAACCCAGTACTGGCCCACACTACCTTCCAGTCGGGCTGAGACGCTCTAGACATTCCCATCCAGTTGACCCCCTAGATAAATGCAACCATGGGAACAAGCTTTTTGAGAACTTGGTAAATCAGATAATAAAAATTAAAAATATATGTTATGTGGTAAGCCACAATGTTTTGAGGCAGTTATACAAAAGAAATTAGCAGAGTAAGAAACCGGTGCTGAGACGGAGAAAAAGATTCTGTTTTCACATTCATTTAGCTTCTCTCTGAATGTCAGGATAAATCAAACAGGCTGCTTACATTCTCTGATCCTTGAGATTGTCAGTGGTGATTTGTTTCGATGTTTCATGCAACATTTATGATGTAGTATTTAAGAATTACTATGTTGTAATGCTTCTTCTGAAAAAATGAAGAATTAGGATACAATTCTGGGGAACACAGTATGATTTTTATTCTTCCATTTATATATGTGAAGAAAATGAATCCCTTGTATATTTTAGAATCATTTTAAATTGATGATGTCATTAACTGACAGATGTATTGAAAATTGTCTTTAATGATCTTAAAGACAATATGAACAGTACATTTTATACAGAGAGACACATGCACATACAAACGTCAGAAGCACACACACATGTAATTTATCATTTGATTTTTCTTAAGACTGGTCATGCTATGACAGTTCACTAATGCAAAATTTCATTCCGCTTCACTTAATATCAAGTGAGCATAGCTAGTCTGCCCTAGATGATGTATGAGCACGTGATTACTCTGAGAAATGTGGAAAGTGCTGCTTCTAGTTGGAAACACTTCAGAGTTAATGTGATTTTCCATCTGCACTCTTCAGTGTCATTCAATGTCTTTCTGCTGAAGTCTGAATCCCTGAGTAGTTCAGTGTGGTGCAAAGTACTCTGAATCAGACACGTGATGTAAGTCTGAAACACACTGTATTGCTTGATGCCGCACGGTGGGATTGAATCGGTTGACATTGCAGATCAATGTCACAGATACACTGTGGAAATGCATATAAATCTATGGAATCAGATTTAACTTGGATAAACATTGGTTTTAGGATACATTAGTGGCATTTATTTTCCTACATAACCCTTATAACCTTAAAACCTTTTCACTTATGGCCTAATAAACCCATCATGCTTAGTGCATGCCCATTGCTACAGTACACCTGAAGGCATAGGGATGGGGTCATAATGAGTTACAAAGGACACTTAAGCCAAAGGAAAGTTATCAATGAAGTTGGAGATTAAAATAAAAATTTAAATGTATTAACATGTACTAGGATTTAAAAATAATATCCCATATTACTTTTATAATAATATTATTTGTCCCTAAAACTCAAATACTCTTTGTGTATATAAATTTTTACAGGGACTTCAAATAGTTCCTTGAAAATGGAACAAAAAAATTTTTTTATGAACATTATGAAACCTCCCTATCTAAAGCATTAGCTAAATTCATCATAAAATATTCATATATTTGGCCTTATAGTTAGGTGTCCCAAATGGAATGTCTATTAGATATTTTTCTAAACATAGATCATACATTCTAAGTTGTTATTTTATTGATTTCACTTATATCAAAGGATTTTTCTATTTATAATTTGTTAAGCATTATATCATAAATATGTGTTGTATGCATCATATTGTGTTGTTTATAGTTGCCTGTATGGCTTATCAGGAGCCTGTGTGGTATAGTCTTTTGTGTTTTGGACCCAAACCACCAGCCAGTCTTACAGAAAAAGATAAGGCGTTCTACACCTGTGAAAGAAGCCCCACAAGGGGAGTACTACCCTGTCATGGTGGGTCTCTATGAGTCAGAATTGAATGGATAGCAATTTGGTTTTGTTTTTTGTATGATTAATTACATTGATACACCCTTTAATAAAATAAACTAAACTACTTGATTATTATTATTAATTATTTAAACATATTATTTTATAATGTTACTTTATGTTATATACATTTTTTAATGTTTATGAAGATGATATACATTTATACACAATATATCCATTCATATATTTTTGTATTCCTTTATGATAAGATTTGGGAGGGTTTAATATTAGTTTAGTTTCCTGAAATATGCTGTGAAATTCTTCCACTTTATATACTTTTTGGAACTATTGATGTAAAGAGAGAATTTCTCTAAAGTTTTAGAAATATCCATCTGTAATATTTTCTTGACTCCTCAGTTACATATTGTAAGTAGTTTATACTTTACAACATAGATTAAAATGTAATGGTGGAGCTATGCCATATTTATGAAAATAGAGCAGCACAGCAGAAATGATAAAAATGGTTATGCCTTGTGAAGAATAAAACTAAATTCACCAAACATCTGATGTAGAAATTGTTGAGTGAGAAATTTTTCACCAAAAAAAATTACATATTATTTTAACATCATGCTTATTTCTCATCAAAAGCAGCAGAGCATAATGGTTGTATGCTGGATTGTTTTCTTCCATTCTTTGTTGCTATTTTTCATGGTTTCCATTTTTTTTGGCACCAGAAGAAATCAACTCTCTCGCTTGCTTCAGCTGGTTGCCTTGCTCTATGAATTCCATTGAAATGTGGTGCCGCAGGCATGCTATGAATTCCATTGAGATATGTTGCAGCAGGCATGCATTTACAGTTAGTTCTGTTAAAACACAGCATATGCATTCTTAAAAATTACTACTTTATGAAAAACCATGCAATAGAAACCACCTGACTAATGGAGGAAATGTGACTTTGTACTCCAGCCTTTCATCAGTGATAAATTTTAAAAGAACCTAACAAAAATGTCAGCATAGTTTTACATATGTTAATTAATATAGCTATGCAAAAATATAGTCTTATTTCCTGATTTATAGCTGCAGTTTTCATTGGAAAATGAAGGTTGGAAAGTCCACAGTTTATAATTTTTTTGTGAAGTTGTATAAGAAGAGCTTATATGGAGTGAGAATGAAAATTGTAATACCAAATGTGGATGTCATAGCTCATAACATACTTGGTAAACTTAATAATTGGTAATTATTTAGAGCTGTGTGTAAGTATCCTTATGTTGTATCATTGTTCAGTTGGGTGTAGCTTTCTATGCCACCTATTATTTCTTGTAGATAAAATTTTACATAAGCCAAAGGAAACCCTGTGTTATGTTTAAATGTTTAACAACATACCAGTTGGACAGAGGCAAGTTTTAATTTTCAAAACAAGTGGTATAATAAAATCAATCATACTTGCCTGGTTCTTTCTCCGTCCTGTAAGATAACAGGCTGCAGATTCTTGGTTCTCATTGCAGGTTACATCGCCTGTAAGACAGCCTTAAGAGATCACAGTTACAGCATCTACTAAAGCTGCTCTGCCTGGGTCCTAGTAATTCACTGCCTCTTCTCCAGAACAATGGTGGTAATATCTCTGCCAGTCCTGGAGTGTTTTATGTCATTTCTTTTAGTTTGTTTCAATTATTTGCACATATTTTTAATCAAGTCTTTCCAGTTCCTTTTGGGTAAGTGCCTTCAAGTTGGTTATAAGTCATCGCAATAAACATAGAACCATGTACAACCATGTACAACATGTAGCATGAAACACTCAGTTACATCGGATACTCATCGCTGTTTCTATATTTGAGTCCATTGTGCAATGCAGTGTCAATCTGTCTAATTGAGGGTCTTCATTGTTGACACTATTCATTACTTTGTGGATCACTATATCCTCCAAGGACTGATCTCTCCTGATTTCTTCCAAGATAGATATGAATATTCTGCTGGCAGACAGTGGCAGTTTCAATAATTTTTTCAACACCATAATTCAAAATTTGTGGCCTGCCTTATTCACTGTCCAACTTTCACCTGCATATGAGATAGCTAGAAAGCTGAAAGGTGTTTCAATGAAACAGCTCTTGCCACTCTTGAAAAACACACAGGTACAAATTAGTATGGACAGATACTTCCTTGATGTGATTTTCCTGCCCTATATCCCATAAATTTAGTTTTCAATTTTAATGAAAATTCTTCATAATACCTTTTAAGATTACCTCTTTTGCATGCCCCAAAATAATCATCACAACCTTCAGAACAGACCCCTTGATTTTAATGGTCCCAACTTATTGCCCCTCGAAGGCACAGTTTGTTTCAACACTTTTCTCTTCCTTTCCAAGAGATACTAAGCAGACTGAGGCAAGTGTGTTACTAAGAGAACTCTGTAGACATCCATTGATTGCATAGATGTGTTAGACAAATTCTGTTTGAAATAAGACAATTCATATATGAATTGGTAACACTATGATCTGACTTACCATCAGAAATTCATCTTGAAAATACCTGATAAGTATCTATTCATCTCTAATATTTGTGTCAAGGACCTGATCTTCTATGGATCATTTTTTCTTTCTCCCCACCCTACTAAAGAATAGGGATAGAAATGTATGCTTATTTTCTTCCTTTTTCCCTTAGGAAATTGATCAGGTTTCACTCTATGTAATTCATTGGGAAATATTGAAAGAGGAAACTTGAGCAAACAATTCTTTTAGCTATTTTTGCTTTCAATTGTAACACAATACAGTATACATGTCAGTACTTATATTGTACAAAGGACTCAAAACGTCATGGAAATGGAATGAAAGTAATTAATTTTTCCCACAAGTGTTTTGAAGTGCTCCTGGTGGCTCTCTTGACCACTGCAGCCTCAGTGTTTGAGTAGAGACAAGCAGAATACAACTCAGGGCTCAAGTTAGCAGTACTTCCCGGTGGGTCAGATTTTAGATGCAAACACGAATCCGTTACGTCCTGGATTTGTGGTTTGATTATCTGAGAATATATATATATATATATATATAATTTATACTCATATTTCCTGTGAGAGAGAAAAGTGAAGTATCAATCACTGGTGAATCATATAAATCCAGCACTACTTTTTGTTTGTTTGTTTGTTCCATTTGTGTTCCTTCCTTTTTGCTTTCTTCAAAAGTCATCATATATGTTCTTTCTCATTCCCATCAACTGAGATTATTGGCTAGCGTGCATACTATTGGTCATTTACACTTAAGCGCCTTGTTCTCAAACTGTAATGTGTGCATACAAATTAGCTTGGGCTTTCCCCCAGATCCTGGATGCTTCCTCCCCCCAACTACCATGATCTGAATTCTACCTTGCAGGGCTGGATAGGGCAGAGGCTGTACACTGGTACATATGAGGGCTGGAGGCACAGGGAATCCAGGGTGGATGATACCTTCAGGACCAAGGGTGTGAGGGGCGATGCTGGGAGAGTGGAGGGTGAGTGGGTTGGAAAGGGGGAACTGATTACAAGGATCCACATGTGACCTCCTCCCTGGGAGTGGGACGGCAGAGAAGCGGGGGAAGGGAGACTCCGGAAAGAGCAAGATATGACAAAATAACGATGTATAAATTACAAAGGGCACATGAGGGAGGGGGAGCGGGGAGGGAGGGGAAAAAAAAAGAGGACCTGATGCAAAGGGCTTAAGTGGAGAGCAAATGCTTTGAGAATGATTGGGGCGGGGAATGTATGGATGTACTTTATACAATTGATGTATGTATATTATGAATTGTGATACGAGTTGTATGAGCCCCTAATCAAACGTTTAAAACAACAACAACAACAAAAACAAATTAGCTTGGGTCCTTATTAAAATGAAGGTTCTGATTTAGTGACTTGGGCGTGACAGCATTTTTAAGAACTTTTACGTGAATGCCGTGATATTTGTTCAGGTGAGACCAATGTGTTTCAGTAACAAGGCATTAGATCAAAATGCAGTGTCGGATTTGTTAGTTAACAGGTGGTACTTTGGTATCTCATTACTGAATTATTTCTTACTGATAAAGTAGGCTTTACACAAGGAATATAGACGTTTATAGTGTAAGATGGAACTCCTTAAATCCTTCAAATTAAATTCTCTTGTAGCATCACTGTAACTCTTGGAGTAGGAGCCCAAAAGTTGGGGAAACATGTTAAGTACTATGGCTGCCAAGAGAAATTTTAGGTTCCACTTAACCTAGAGCTTCTGCTGAAGAAATGCCTGGTGACCAACATCTGAAAATCAACCACTGAAAACCCCATGAAGCACACTTCCAATCTGAAATATTTGTGGTCCTTCTTGGTTGGAATCAACTCCTAGGCAATTGTTTATATTTAAAATAATTTTCCAAGTTACATCATTAAATATAAATTTAGCAAGGTATCAGAAGAGTATTAAAATAATTAATAATAGTTTCTACTCTTTAAGTATTTTATTTTATCTTACTTCATCTACATACACAATTCAATAGTTTAACCCTAACAAGAAAAGTCATACAATCTTTACCACAATCAATTTTAGAACTCCTTTTCTTCCTTGTACTTATTGCTATTCGTATATGATTTTACATTGTGGCCAAAATATATACAACAAAACATCCTCCAATTACATTCTTCATGTTGTACAACAACTATTGATATCCTTTTCCAAATACTTCCTCCACCATTAACATGAAGTCAATGGCTCCTCAGCCAAACATCCTCCTTCAGGTATAAGGTGATTTCAGTTTACATTCAGTATAGAGGTTGATACTAGGGGGAAATTTACTATAACATTTCTTATAAGACTAGATAAGGTTGCCTGTCTGAATAATACCTGTCATATTAATGCAAGCGGAGAATCAAGGTCCTAAATATATGGTGGTTCTGAGTCTCCTTTCATTGGATGCCCGCAAAGCCGAGGATTCCATGTAAGTCCAATAACTGCCATTTCCACAATCTTGGGGAGATCATTGCTTACGTCCTCTCCTATCAGGGAATTTCAGTCCTAAGTCCAAGGGTATATTGTGGTTAAATTTTTCATCTCCTGGATGGCTTGAGATCATGAGCATTTTTTTCAAGTGTTTGTGTCCTAGTTAAGGTTTATTGTGCCAACTTGGTCGATAAACACATGTGGGATTAATTGATGGGCAGAGAAATAAATGGGTCAGTGAGCCTCACCTTTCTGGTTCTCTGGTCGCTTGTTCTCTGATGGTCAGACTATTGTGTGGCTGCCTTAGCAAGTTCTTTGCCTTAGTTGGCAAGGCTCATTTCCTGTGAGACATCCCTGAGGAGAAGCCACACAGATCTGTCCTGATGCAGGCCTGTGGGTGCTGGAGCAGCCGCATGGAGACCCCTGCCAGCCCTGAAATGCTAACACTGCCACTGGATTCAAAGATTTTCTACCCACTGGCCTGTGATGCTCCTGCATTTGGTGTCACTGTGTGTGTTTTGTGAGTTTGAAGAGGACTTTGTAGATCAGTGTCAGACATATGGGCTAATGTTGGACTTATGGACTTGGACAGCACTGGGTTGGGATGCTTTCTTAATGTGCACTTATCTTTTATATAAAACTCTGTCTTAGATACATGAGTTTCTGTGGAATTGTTTCTCTAATATACCTAGACTAACTAGCCATTTTTACTTTTGTTTTGGTGAATGATGATCAGTAGCCATTGAAGTTTTGCCCTAACTTGAACCCTCATTGTTTAAGTAGTGTGAAGTCACCTACATTGTTAATCTGTACAAGTCAAAAATCCCTGTACTTTGCTCTGTAAGACTGCCTTATACATATAAGCTTTCCTTTTTTCAACAGGGATTGAAATTAAATACCATTGTCTAAGCAATGATAGTATCAGTAATATTACCTATGCCCCATAGAGATTATTGAGAATATTCTCGAATAAAATAATAAAACCTCTAAATTTAGCAAAAACATATGTAAAATACAGATAGAGGAATATATTTTGAGCTCACACTTAATGGTAGTCCTAATCTAAGAACAATAAGTTGTTATGATATTGTCCCACTCTATACTTGTTCTCATGAAAAATCACTGAAAATATGGATGCTATACCGAAGCACAATGAAGAAAACAGATGACAACTGACTATAAGATAGACTAGCCTCTAGAGACTTAATTTTTGTCTTAAAAGAAGCATCCAACTAAGTGATGTGCCAGTTAAATCCACACAAAAGAAGCACACAAATCTCTCAAGCATACAAGATCAAAGGACTGTAAATATTAATTTCTTATGAACTCAGAGAAATAATAGTTTATTAACAATTTCTTAAGAACTCAGTATTAAAATCACTTTAATATCTTGAGATGGACAGAGTCTATTGTTAGGTGTCATTGATGTCATGTACAATGGGAAGAAATACTGTGTGGACCTGCTTATGCGACAATTCTCACAGGTGTTGTGCTATAGCTCACTTTGTGGTCACTATGACCATATATGGAAGGTCTTCCTCTCTCAGGGTGCCTTTGCTTTACCAAGCATGTTCTAAGGTGGTAAGGATACACGCATACACTTTCAAAGGATATGAAACAAAATCTCATCTTGCTCATTTCTAAGAGAGGATACGATTTATTTATAAAAAAATGCTAGCTTAATGCCAGAGTATGATGTAGACATAAATAGGAAAACTTAGATATTTAATGACATGTTAAGTAATAATTTTCATATGGAAAGGTTTATTGAAAAATATTTTCCTACAGTGATAAAGTTGATTATTGATTCAATGAATATCTAAGTCTATCAACATATTTTTTGTTTATGTAAAGAAGCACCTGGCTTTTAGGACTTATAAGCAATTAATTTTTAAAACCTTAGCAATATATACATTGAATTACAGAAATAATTATTACTAAAATAAAGAGAAACTAGTATTGTATAAAACCTATTTTTTAGGTATAATGTTCATAGAGCCATCTCTGATGATGTAATATTTGAGAAAATAGGTACATACATTGAAAGTTAGGTTATACAACATTTTTGAAGTTATTATTTGCCCTTAATCAGTCCTAACTCATACACAACAAAACCATCATTTCTCAGTCCAGCATCATCTTCTTAAACATCACTGTGTGAACCCATTGTGACCACTACTGTGTCAACACATCTTATTGAGAATGATGTCTTTCTCAAGTGATTTGTCCCTCCTGGTCACATGTACAAAGTATCTTCATTCTAGCTTCAAAAGAACAGCTAGGGAGGAAATAAATAGGACTAATGGATCCGATGGGAGATCGGAGGGGGAAGTGAAGTGGGGGGAAGAAGGGAGTGTCAACAAACCCAGAGACAAGGGAACAACAAGTCATTTAAAATTGATGGAAAGGAAGGCATAGGATGCCTGGGGGCGCTTTTCAAGGGCATTGTAGCTAAGAGGAATTATTGAAACACAAATGAAGGCCAAACATGATAGTGGGACAAGAGGAAAGCAAAAGGAAACAGAGGAAAGAACTAGGAGGCAAAAGGCATTTATAGAGCTCTAAATACAGTCATGCAAATATGTAAAATATCTATATAATTATAGGGAAATAAATCTATGTAAAAATATTTGTATGTTAAGTATAAAGGTAGTAGACAGACATTGGGCCTCTACTCAAGTACTCCCTCAACACAAGAACACCTTGTTCTAATGAATTGGGATTCTTGACGCTCACCTTCCCAACACAATCCCTGAAGACAAAAAGGGTGCATAAGCAAATCTGGTGATGAAAGCTGATGGTGCCCGGCTATCAAAAGATATAGATAGCATCTGGGGTCTGAAAGGCTTGAAGATAAACAAGTGGCCATCTACCTGAGAAGCAACAAGTTCACATGGAAAAAGCACACTAGCCTGTGTTATCATGAGATGTCAATGGGATTGGGAATCAGGCATCAAAGACCCAGAAAAAAATCATATCAATGTTAATGAAGGGGAGTGCAGACCCAAATCATCTGTAGACAATTGAACATCCCCTTCCAGAAAGGTCACAAGGAAGAGACAAGTCAGTCAGGGTGCATTATAGCACCAATGAAACATACAACTTTCCTCTAGTTCTTTACTGCTTCCGGCACCCTACTAACATGAACTTAATTTGACCTTACAAATCCAGCTAGACCAAACATGTGCACTGGTACAGACAAGAGCTCGAAACACAGGTAATCCAGGACAGATAAATCATTAGGACCAATAATGAGAGCTGTGATACTAGGAGTGGAAGGGGAAGGTGGGGGGAACAAAAGGGAAACTGATCACAACGATCCACATATAACTCCCTCCTAGGGAAATGGACAACAGAAAAATGGGTGAAGGAAGACACCTGTCAGTGTAAGACATGAAAAAAATGACAAATTACCAAGGGTTTATGAAGGAGGGAGAGTGGGGGCCGGTGAATGAGCTGATGCCAAGGACTCCAGTAGAAAGAAAATGATTTGAAAAGTATGATGGAAGCAAATGTGCTGACACAATGGATGGATGTATGGATAGTGAAAGAAGCTGTAAGAGACCCGAATAAAATGATCTTTTTTTAAAAAAAGAATTGCTCCTTCTTCAGGTAGGCTGTGTTATTTTAAAAACTTTTCAACTACTTCATATAAAAAGCTATCATTTCTTTGGGTCACTTCTTCATTCTTACTGATTCATTTTCTAAATTTCACATGAATATGATGTAATTGAAAACCCTGTGGTTTTGCCATAAGTCTTCAAGAAGACATCATTGCTTTTTAACATGTTAAAGTGATTTTTTACAACAGATTTCTCCAATAAAATACGTCATTTGATTTCCTGACTGCTGCTTTCTGAGAGATGATTGTGGTTAGAGTACAATTATGTCCCTAAAGACTTAATCATTTTTTCTATTTACCATGATGTGCATTCATCCATATAGGAGAATTGTTTTCTTTATGTTCAGGTGTATTCCATGCTGAACTATTTAATTTTTGGTCTTATTAATAAGAACTTAGAATCCTCATCAATGTTACCATGGTAGCTTGTGCCATCTGCATATAACAAATTGCTAAATCATCTTCCTCTAATTGTAATGCTCCATTCATCTCCTTATAGCCCAGAAGATTTTCAGACTACTTCCTCAGTATATGAATGAAATGCTTACTGTGAAAGGATACAGATTTAATGGACACACTTCTTAATAATAACAAATTACTCTCCCTTTTCTGTTCCAATGTTTGTCAATTGGTCTACACATAGGTTCTTCATTAGCACACTGAAATGTTCTGGAATTCTCATACTTCTTTTTTTTAACAATTTATTGGGGCTCATACAATTCTTTTCACAGTTCATACATATACATACATCAATTGTATAAAGCACATCTGTACAATCTTTGCCCTAATCATTTTTTTCTCTTTTCTTCTTTTACATTTTATTAGGGACTCATACAACTCTTACCACAATCCATATATATACATACATCAATTGTATAAAGCACATCCATACAATCCCTGCCCCAATCATTCTCAAGGCATTTGCTCTCCACTTAAGCCCCTTCATCAGGTCCTCTTTTTTTCCCCCCTCCCTCCCCATCCCCCCCTCCCTCATATGCCCTTGGTAATTTATACATCGTTATTTTGTCATATCTTGCCCTATCTGGAGTCTCCCTTCCCCCCTTCTCTGCTGTCCCTCTCCCAAGGAAGAGGTCACATGTGGATCCTTGTAATCAGTTCCCCCTTTCCAACCCACTCACCCTCCACTCTCCCAGCATCGTCCCTCACACCCTTGGTCCTGAAGGTATCATCCACCCTGGATTCCCTGTACCTCCAACCCTCATATGTACCAGTGTACAGCCTCTGTCCTATCCAGCCCTGCAAGGTAGAATTCGGATCATGGTAGTTGGGGGGAGGAAGCATCCAGGATCTGGGGGAAAGCTGTGTTCTTCATCGATACTACCTCACACCCTAATTAACCCATCTCCTCTCCTAAACCCCTCTGTGAGGGGATCTCCATTGGTCGACACTTGGGCCTTGGGTCTCCACTCTGCACTTCCCCCTTCATTTAATATGATATATATATACATATATACACATACATATTTACATATACACATATATACACATACATACACACACTTATATCTTTTTTTTTTTTTGCATGATGCCTTATACCTGGTCCCTTGGGCACCTCGTGATCGCACTGGCCGGTGTGCTTCTTCCATTTGGGCTTATTTGCTTCAGGGCTAGATGGCCGCTTGTTCACCTTCAAGCCTTTAAGACCCCAGACGCTATCTCTTTTGATAGCCGGGCACCATCAGCTTTCTTCACCACATTTGCTTATGCACCCATTTGTCTTCAGCGATCCTATCATGGAGGTGTGCAGTCAATGATATGATTTTTTGTTCTTTGATGCCTGGTAACTGATCCCTTTGGGACCACTCGATCACACAGGCTGGTGTGTTCTTCCATGTGGACTTTGTTGCTTCTGAGCTAGATGGCCGCTTGTTTATCTTCAAGCCTTTAAGACCCCAGTCACTATCTCTTTTGATAGCCGGGCACCATCAGCTTTCTTCACCACATTTACTTGTTCACCCACTTTGACTCCAGCCGTTGTGTCGGGAGAGTGAGCATCATAGAGTTCCAATTTAATAAAAGAAGGTATTCATGCATTGAAGGAGTGTTTGAGTAGAGGCCCAAGGTCCTTCCTCCACCTTAATACTTGACCTATAAATATAGACACATAGATCCATTTCCCCATCCTCCTATATATATTTGCATGTACATGTCTTTGTCTAGACCTCCATGAATGCCCTCTGACTCCTAGCTCTTTCCTCCATCTCCCTTGACTTTCCTCCTGCCCTACTACCATGCTTCATCGCCACCTGGGCTAGAGTATACCTCTTCTCTAAGCACCCTTACCCTTGATCATTTCCCTCCAGGCCAGCCACTCCCCCTTCTCTACCATTTGGGGTCTCATGTTTTTCCCTTGTCCCTGGGTTTGTTAATACCACTTCCTTACCCCCCCACCCCAAGTCCCCCCAGAACTGTCGGTCCCGTTGTTTTTCCTCCAGATAGTTCATCCAGCCTGTCCTATTCAGACAGACCTGTGGAGTCACTAACATGCACGAAAACTAGACAGAGGAACACAAAGCAACAGTATACAACCAGACAACCAAACAACCAAAACAAACCACTGACAAAGAACAGAACAAAACAGTTCACAAGAGAAAAGCTTGTAGTTAGTTCAGGGATCGTTTGCTGGCCTTTAGGAGCTTTTTCCAGTTCAGTCTGTTGGGGCACCACGCCCTGGCCCCAAAGTCCACTTTCAGCATTCCCTGGGGACCTTGCCACTCCATTCCCTTGCTGTTCCGCTGCACTCCCCCAGTGATTTGCCTCGGTGTGGTGGGATCAGGTCAGGTGTCTCATACTTCTTAACGTTATCTATAATTTGTTATGATACACAAAGTAACATTTCCTTGCATAATCAAAACAACACAAGTATATATAATCATTTTGGGGGCCTCATACAACTCTTATCCACAATCCATACAGACATCTATTGTGTCAAGCACAATTGTACATTTGTTGCCATCATCATTTTCAAAACATTTGTTTTCTACTTGAGCCTTTGGTATCAGCTCCTCAATTTTTCCCCTCCCTCCCAGCTCCCCCCTCCCTCGTGTGGCTGGATAATTTATAAATTATTAGTTGTCATATCTCACACTGTCTAGTGTTTTAGATATTGGTCACATAGCTTACAGCAACACACAAGCCACCCCAGTACGACACACTGTCAGATGAGCTAGATCATGCAGCATGGCCCATTGCCATTAAGTCAAGTCTGATTCGTAATGACCCTATAAAATAGAGAAGAACAGATCCTTATGGTTCCTGAACAATTGTAAATATATATGAGAATAGGCAGCCTTATTTTCTCCCAAGTGACTGGTAATTTGAACCACTGACCTGGTTTGCATTCCAGTGCTTAACAGACTACTTTACTAGGGATCCCTATAGGTGGCATATTTAGAGGGAAAGATCCAGAAAGACCAAGAAGATCCTATGCCAGAAATAATATTAAAGAATTTTGAGTGTGGTATATATGTATGATAGAGAAATCCAGTATAAGTAACAATAAAAATGTGACTTTAAAAAAATGTGTATATTGACTTATGGAGTCCTAAATACACATTTAAAAGTTAAATTTATTCTACCTGATATAAAAGACTGTCTTGACTAGCCTGTTTTAAATATCAAATTGTACCCTGTATTGGTATTTGTATATCAGTAATATAAACCCATCATGATGATCTACAAATTAAAGAGTAATATGTTGGAAGGCAATCTAACCTACTGTAATGAATGTGAGTTGGTTGGAATTTTAAGTTAATGGAAGTGCAATAACCAAAGGAGAAATTATGAAAATATTGACGAAACATGAAGAATGAAACTACCATTTAAAAACTGTGAAATGAAAGTGGGTTAAAAAATGGGGAGTTGTATATGACCAAGAAGTTCCACCTGCGTATTGATAATTTGTTGTTGTGAGGCTCTTTACAAATGACTGAGCATCTTAGTGTGTTCGCAATGGAACGATGGAAAAGAACTCTGCTATAAGGTTGTAATGGAGATTAGAACCTTGAGCAGCTGGCAAAATCTCCCCTGTCTTTTATCTTCATCTTTCGATGGAAAATAAGTTGAAAGCCTTTTATCCTAAATCCTCGAGGCTGCTTATATTTTAGAAGTTTTTTAGGTTAGATATATGAACCATAAAACACCACATAAGTGCCAACATTACAGCATGGCCTGTGGCGGTACCAAATAATCAAAGATATTTCTCTCAAGGAAAACAGGTGAGCATTCAAACTCCTGGAGAAAATATCTGGAAGTTGCCTCAAATAAAATCAGCACAACTTTGCAACCATAAAAGTTGAGAAAAGGGCCTTTCCTTAGTGCTAATTTTGTACTTCAATATTCCCTTTAAATGAGTATGACAGTTTATAAAGACTCACCCCATTCTTCCTTGTACAAAATAGCAGAAATCAACTGTGATAAAATAATATTTTTAATTAATCATTTTTCTTTTTCTTTTTTTTAAACATGTTATTAGGGGCTCATACAACTCTTATCACAATCCATACATATACATACATCAATTGTATAAAGCACATCTGTACATTCTTTGCCCTAATCATTTTCAAAGCATTTGCTCTCCACTTAAGCCCTTTGCATCAGGTCCTTTTGGGAGCTCTTGCAGATATTATAATAATCCCTAATTCAGTTAGATCAAGTATAATTTTAAAAATTGTTACCACCATCAGTTCAAAACATTTTTTTCTTCTTGAATTCTTTGATATCAGCTCCCCTTCAACCCCTCCCTCTCCCACCCTACCACCCTAGGGACCCATTATATATCATCATTATTATTATTTTGCCATATCTTACACCATCCAATGCACCCGTTCACCGGCAATTCTGTTATTCCTTCCCCTCAAGTTGCCTTATGCAACCATCATTGCTATCAGCTCACCCTTCCCCTTCTTCACTCCTATCTCTTCCAGTACACTTAGAAAATCACTACTCCCGTTAATGTTCTGAAGGGTTATCTATCTTGGCTTTCATGCATTGAATGATCTTAATTATACCAAAGAACAAATGCCGGCCTAACAAGGTTAATGAGGTAAAACTAACATAGTAATTCAAAGGGGTGGAAATATTAAAGAACTAGAGGATAGTTATGTGTTTCATCAGTGCTATGCCACTCCCTAGATTTATCATCCCTTACATGTGGCCCTTCTGTGAGGGACTGTCCAATTATCTTACAGGTGGATTTGCGGTCTCCATGTTGATCATGCTCCTTTAAGTCAATTTGATTGCTTAATTTTTAACTTCTGATATCTTTCCTTACTGACACCACATGATCACACAGGCTAATGTGCTCCCCTGTGGGCATTGTTACTTCTCTGCTAGATGGTTGTTTATTTAATGTTAAGTCTTTACGACCCCAGACCTTATATTTTAATAGCCTTATTCACCACATTTGCTCATGCACATTTTGTCTTCAGTTAGTGTGCCAACAAGGTGAGTAGCATCCGATTTCACATTATTATTATTATGGTTATTAAAACAAACCATTCTTGTACTAAGGTGAGATTTAAGTAGAGGCCCAAAGTCCAACTGCTTCCTTGTATTTACACACACACACACACATATATATATATATATATATATATATATACATGTGTAGGCAATAAATCTAACTACATATTTATATATTTGCATATATACATACCTACGTTTATACAGATATATAATTTTTACTTACTTCTTCTTTCCTCTTTTTCGTTTTGCTTTCTTCCTGAACCACTATCATGTTTACCCAACATTATTCACCGCACAGTAATTCCTTTCAGATACATTTCAACTTAAAAACAGGAAAGAAAAGGAAGCCTACACCCTGCTCATCATCAAGTTTAGAATCCTTGCTAGTCCCCTTTCCCTGTCATTATTGGCTCACCACTCACTTCCCCCTCCTCCTCCCCTCTCTTTACTCCCCACTCCCACCCTATCCATCTATCCCTTTGCTGTCTCTGTGGGATTGCTTACCCTGCCTTTCCCAATTGAAGGAAGGACGGAAGGAAGGAATGACCATAGAAATAGTTCCGAGTCTCAATGTGATCCTCACCCAGAGTAGATAGGTACCTCTCTGTTAAAGAGCGAGCCATCCAATCCACTTTTCTTCAGGTTCCATACCTAAGAACATTTATACCCTTTTATTCGTGACCAAGAGACCCACTTCTTCCAAGTCCCCTTTGCTATTCCTGGAGTAGTCTAGTGCCCCCATCCCCACCCCTACCCGACCCCGTTACACATTTAGACTTTCAGTGTAGCCTCCTTATGAAAAGTCCCACCCATTTTAGATAAAGGGCCAGAGGGCTACAAACAGATTCCTCAGGGATTTTGTGGATTTGTTTCTATTGCTGATCTGTTACACCCCTCTCTTGGTTTGCCCCAGATGGGTGAGTCAGACCAGCTGATCTCCCCAAACTATGTCTTCAGTGCTCTTCACTGTGGTGATGCCATCTAGGGAGGGGACATCATGTTTTGAGCTGAGGCCGGCCTCCTGGTACTCCTGTCTGTGAACTAGATGCTCCCAGCATGAATGAGGCCTTCAAGGATTGGTGCACCAGATTGAGGTCTACTCTCTTTATCCCTTTCCTGTGGAGATATAAACAATAGCCTCCCCTTGGGTGAATTAGTGCCCTGGTCCCCATTGTTGTCTTTTTTCCTTCCCCCACCTCTCTGTGGACTTTGAAGTCATAGAAGATGGGGGTTGGGGCAGAGAGATGTCTTTCAGCACACGTGGTATCTGTATCTTTTAAATTTTTTTCTTTTTAATGAAAAATATATCATTTTGTTTTGTCTACCTCATGCCAGAGTATCTGATCCTAAGTCTGGGGACTGTGTGGCATGTGTATTTTCCCCTATGCCCATTCTGCTAGTTGAAATTGCCTCAGTGAACTCAAGTTGTACTTTCCCTTTTGTGCTTGGCTAACTTTACTCAGCCTAGCATCCTCCAACTTTTTCCAAGAGATGAGGTGCTTCATCTTTTCATCGCTAATTTTTAGGGAGGCATAGTACCATTGTGCGTTTTCACCAGTTTTTTAAATCCATTGTCTACTTACTGATGGAATTTTAGGCTGCTGCCAGTTCTTTGCAATTGTGAACTGTGCTACAATGAACATTGGAGTGCAGATGTCTGGTTGTGGTCTGTTTTTATTTCATATATATATATATATATATATATATATATATATATATATATATATATATATATATATATAGTAGTGAAATTGCTGGGTCCAAAGTAATTTGATTTCCATCTGTTTTACATATTGCCAAATCATTTTCCACAATGACTGTACATATTTACAAAACAACCAGCCAGCACTGAATGAAAGTACCTATCACACCAAATTCCATCCAACAGTTGTTGCTTTCTGATTATTTGTACTGGGTTAACTTTGTGGTTGTATCTCATAGTTGATTTAAGTTGCATTTCCCAGATGACTAATGGTCAGGAACATTTTCTCATATGTTTCATGGCCTTTCTGATTTCTGCCCTTGTGAATCTTCTGTTCAAGCCTTTTACCCACCTCCTCAGTGGAAGTAGCATTTGAGTGAAATGGTGGAGTCTTACCTGTCAATCAGGTCATAGCCAGTGAATCCTCTGTGTGGGCTGGGCCTTCTCCTGAAAATTCTGGGAATCCCTCTCTTTCTCCCTGGAGGTGTGACACGCTCTTCTTCTCTCTTTCTGCTTCACATTCCTGGTGACAAGCCACATGGAGCTATGTTGATGGCAGCCATAACCCTGCAGCTGGAGGAGCTATGTAGAGACTCACATCAGCACTGACATGCTTCCACCACCACTGGATCCACAAAACTTTCCACCCACTGGTATGTGATATTCCTACATTTTGTATCATTGCATGTACTGGGTGAGTGTAGAAAGGAATTTATGGTCTGGTGTTGGATCTGGACTAGGTTACGATGTTTTCTTAAAATACAATTAGTCTTTTATATAAAGCTCTTATACATACATGAGTGTCCCTGGATTTGTCTCTCTAGTCAACTCAGAGTAACACAGTGGGAAATCTTTTTTTTATTGTAAGCTTTCAGGAATAGGTAGATTTTAGTGATAAGCCTTTTGCCTGATGCCATTGCTAAATATATTTTCCTAGTATATTGGCTTTCCTATTACTCTCTTGATGAAGTCTTTCAATGTACAAGTGTTCTATCTTTAGTAGGTCACATTCATCTATTCTATCTTCCTCTAAATGTGTGTCCTTCCTTATTTCTGCTAGCCCAGGTATTCCCTGTACTAAGGTTCTTAGTTTTGTACCAATTTTCTCCTTGATGATGCTGATAGATTGGGGTTTTACCTTGAGATCTGTGATCCACCTGAATTTATTCTCGTGTATGGAAATAAATAATAGACTTGCTTCACTTTTACGTTGGTAGATATCTAGTTTTTCCAGTACCATTTGTTAAAGAGGGTGTGCGTTTATTTGATATTTGGTGGGTTTGAAGGATCAGTTGTCTGTATGCTGCTGTTTTCATTTCTGGATTTTCTGTTCCTATCTAGTGGTCCATGTATCTTTCATTAAACCAACACCATGCTGTCTTGACAACTGTGGCTATATAGTAAATTTTAAAGTCAGGTCATGCAATCCCTCACACTTCATCTTTCTTCTTGAGGAGGGAGGGGTTTTTGTTTGTTTGTTTGTTTGGCCAATTCTGGGCTTTTTCCAATCCCAAATGAACGTAGTAGTCAATTTTTCCATTTCTTTGAAAAAATTTGCTAAAATTGGTAGGATTGACCTCTTTAAAGTATTGTGTCTTTGGATCCACAAGCATGGGATAGTCTTCAACTTGTGAAGGCCGTTGTTAGTTTCTTGTAATAATGCTGTAGTTTTCCTCGTACAGTTCTTTTGTTTTGGGGGGTTAGGTACCTCCCTTTATATCTCAATTTATGCTTGACTATTGCGAAGGCTACTGCATTCTTTATCTCATTTTCTGACTCCCATCAGTTGTATTTAGCAATCCAATAGTCTTCTGCTTGTTGATATTGTATTCTGCCACCCTATCATATTCTTCTATTGCTTCCAGCACTCCTGTTGTGGTGCCTCTGGGATTCTCAATATATAATATTTTATCATCTGCAAATAACAGTAGTTCCACTTATTTCCCCAGACGAATATCTGTGATGTCCATCCATTGCCTTACGGCATTCGCTAGGACCTCGAGGACGACGTTGAATAAAAGTCAGGGTAGGGCTATCCTTGTTCAGTCTTCTGTTTCAGTGGGGTGTTTTCATCTTTTCTCCAATGATTGTAATGCTGGCTGTAAGTTTTTCATGTATAGCTTGTTTTAAATTGAGGTGATTTCCTTTCATTTCTATCGTCTGAGTGTCTAAATTAGGAATGGGTTTTGGATGTTGTCAAGTACTTCTTCTGCATCTATCGATATTATCATGTAGTTCTTATCCTTTTTTCTTGTCAATGTAGTGGATAATTTGTTGATGGATTTTTCTGCTAATGAACCATCCCTGCACCTCTGGAATGAATCCCACTTGGTCCTGATGTATTATTTGTGTAATATACTTTTGTATTCTATTGTCCAGAATTTTGTTTAAGATTTTTGCTGTCTGTGTTATTTCTCAATGTCTTCCAAGTTGTTGTATACATTGGAGTACAGACTTTCATAGTACTGCATAATTAGTCTTTTAATTGCGTTAGGGTCCACTGTAATTTCCTCTGTTTAATCTCTAATCCTGGATACTGATGTCTGCTCCTGCCTATGTTTTGTTGGATTTGCCAACAGTTTGTTGATTCTATTAATCCTTTTGATGAATCAGCTTTTTACTGCATTTATTTTTTGCATTGTTTTTTTTTTTGTTTCCCTACTCATTTATCTCTACACTGATTTTCCAAAATTTATTTTCTTTTGCTATTATAAGGGTTATTCTGTTGACTGTTCCAATTGCTCAAGGTTTTGGGATAAAGTATTGACAAAAATTCTCTCTAACTTCTTCATATGTGCAATTATCACTAACAAACATCCACTGATAACTATCTTTACTGCATCCTATAGTTGGGGGATGCTGTATTCTCATCCGCATTAGTTTCTAGAAACGTCCTTATTCCATCTCCAATTTGATCCAGTATCCACCCCTTTTGAAGAAGAAAGTTATTATCCTCCAAGTATTTGCTTTTGTTTTTTTTGTTTTTTAGCCTTCTCCAGTTGATTTCCAGCTTTAAGGCAACGTAGGCCGAGAAGGAAGTATGAATGACCTCTTTATGCTTAAATTTACTCATCCCTGTGTCCCAGGATGAGATCTACTTTCAAATATGAACCACTTGAACCTAAAAAGAACATGAATTTTGTTTACAGTTGAGTGGAGATCTTTTAATCTGTCTATCGTGTTGAGATGTCTGATTGTAGAGCTTAGTTCTGTAGCCTCCTTGGTCATCTTTTTTCCCAGTAATCTGTCTTTCTCAGAGAGTGGTTTACTAAAATCTCCTACAATGATTATCAATCCTATAATTTCTTTTTTTTTTCATCTTTTGGACAATTTGATTAACTAATTTTGCTGGTCTCTCATTGGGTGCATATTATATTTATTATGCTTACTGGCTTAAGGTCCACAGATCCCTTAAACATTATATAGTGCCCATACTAACCTCTCCTTATGTCCTGCACCTTGAGATCAATTTTGACAGAGAATAGAGTTGCAGCTTCTTCTTTTTTTACATTGCCATTAGCTTGGTATATTGTTTGCCGTCCTTTGCTCTTCAACCTGTGTTTGTGAACTTGAGATGTGTCTCTTGCAGACAACATATACATGGGTTTTATTTCCTGATCCAATCTGCCAGCCTTTTTCTTTCAATGGATGAGCTCAGATCAGTGACGTCCAGAGTAATTACATCCATCTGTGAATTCTTTGCTGCCGTCTCAGACATTTTGTGTTAGATATTTTCCTACCTCCCTCCTTAGCTGTGTGCTGTACATGTGTTGGGGGAGGGGATTCATTCCCGGCTCCTTTTCATCATTGGGTCAAGACAACTTGATCATAGTTTTCCATATGTTGACTTCTGAATAGAGTTATACTATGCGGTAGTCTCATATTTTTCCTCTGTAGATGCTGATCATCTGTCCAAAATGAGTGTGGAAGTAAGTTTTTTAGTGCTGGTTTGTTTTAAAAGTATTCTCTTTATGTTTTATCTGGGAAAACTCTTGTGAGAGTTTCGAAGGGAAGAGGATTCTTGTGTTACTGTTCTTCTCCTTCAACTTTCTTAATACGTTGCTCCATTTTCTCTTCTTCACAATTTCTGCTGGTAAATAGGTGCATATTTTTAAACTTTTATTAGGGACTCATATACCTCTTATCACAATCCATACATATACATACATCAATTGTATAAAGCACATCTGTACATTCCCTGCCCTAATCATTCTCAAAGTGTTTGCTCTCCACATAATCCCCCTGCATCAAATCCTATTTTTCCCCTCCCTGCCCGCTACCCCCTCCTTCATGAGCCCTTGATAATTTATAAATTATTATTTTGTCATATCTTGCCCTATCCAGCGTCTCCCTTTTCGTTTGTCCGTCCCCCAGGGAGGAGGTCACATGTAGATCCTTGTAATCGGTTCCCCCTTTCCAACCCACTCGACCCTCCCATATTGCCCCTCACACCTCTGGTCCTGAAGGTATAATCCACCCTGGATTCCCTGTGTCTCTAACTCCTATCTGCATCAGTCTACAACCTCTGCTCTATCCCGACTTGCAAGGTAGAATTCGGATCATGGTAGTGTGGGGGGGAGGAAGCATTTAGGAACTAGAGGAAAGCTGTATTCTTCATCAGTGCTACATCGCGCCCTTACTGATTCATCTCCCCCTCTAGACCCCTCTGTGAGGGGATCTACAGTGGACGACAAATGGGCTTTGGGTCTCCACTCTGCACTTCCCCCTTCAATCACTATGGTAAGATTTTTATTTTTTTGATGATGCCTTATACCTGATCCCTTCGACATCTCGTGATCGCACAGGTTGGTGTGCTTCTTCCATGTGGGCTTTGTTGCTTCTGAGCTAGATGGCCGCTTGTTCACCTTCAAACCTTTAAGATCCCAGACAATATCTCTTTTGATAGCTGGGCACCATCAGCTTTCTTCACCACATTTGCTTGTTCACCTGCTTTGGCTTCAGTGGTTATGTCGAGACGGTGAGCATCATAGAATGCCAATTTAATAGAAGAAAGTGTTCATGCATTGAGGGAGTGCTTGAGTAGAGGTCCACGGTCCTTCTGCTACCGTAATACTAAACCTATAAATATAGGCACATAGATCTATTTCATCATATATATATATATATATATATATATATATATTTGCATATACATGTCTTTGTCTAGACCTCTATAAATGCCCTTTGCCTCCTAGCTCTATCCTCTATTTCCCTTGAACTTCCTTCTGCCCCACTATCATGCTTCGTCCCCACCTGGGTTACAGCTATACCTCTTCGTTAGGTTACCTTACCCTTGATCATTCCCTACCAGGCCTGCCACTCCCCCCTCACCACCAATTTGGATCCCATGTTGTTCCCTTGTCCCTGGGTTTGTTAACATCACTTCCTTACCCCCCACCTCCCCCTATCCCAAGCCCCCCCCAGAACTGTTGGTCCTTTTGTTTTTCCTACAGATAGTTAGTTCATCCAGCCTATCTTATTTAGACAGACCTGTGGAGATAATAACATGCACAAAAACAAGACAGAGGAAAACCAAGCAACAGTATACAACAAAACAACAACAACAAACCACTGACAAAGAACAAAACAAAACACATCAAGAAAGAAAAGCTTGTAGTCAGTTCAAGGATCATTCGTAGGTGCATATTCTTATCTGATTACCCTTACAGGTGACTGCCTTTCCCCCCGTACCTGCTCTTGAGTTTTTTCTCCTTTTTCTCAAAGTTGCATCATTTGACTACTATATTTTTCAGTGTATTCTCCTTAGTGTTCAGTCTAATTGGTCTCCCCTCTGCTTCCTGGATGATTATCTGATTCTCCTTCAATAAGTTGGTTTCTTTGTTTGTCCTTGCTCGGGAATCCCAAGTATTTGAACATTGCTGCTCTTCATAGCATCCCTTATTGTCTCAGGTGTCCTTCAGCTTCTTTGATTACTTGTTTTATTGGCGTTCTCCTTTGTTGCATTTTACTTGAATATCTTTGAGGTTGTGGATGCTCTTCCCCAACTTCCAGGCTCTTAATAAGACATTTTATCATTTTCTTTGCTTCTGCTGCTTTGTCCTTGAACACTTTTATTTCCCTTTGGTAAGTAGAGCCCATCCTTTCTATTATTTCATGTTTTTTTCTTTATTTAATCCTCCATATCCTATATGTCTCTAAGCAGTATTCTGAAGATTTCTTTCTGTCACTATTTAAAATCTGCTTCTTTTATGTATCTCACTAGGTCAGGTCCTCCTACAACATTGCCATTTTTTTTCTTTTGCTTTCTTGTCGTGAGTGCTGATGTGAGTTATTGTCTGTGTGCCATTTTGGCGGAGTTCAGGACTATTTTTCCTGGGAGTCCAGGAGCCTTGATTTTTCTTTCTTAGAGGCTAGTAAGAATGATATTATGGTCTATCTGGAGCCTGGTAAACTGTGTGCCTACATCACTGAGACTGACACTTTCCCTAGACAGAGGAGCTACCTCTTTGGAGGGCAATGTGGCTGGTTCTCTCAGGCAGCACAGGGTGATCTCAGGCAGCAATGATTGTGTTAAGCAGGCCAATCACCCGCAGTGTGACCTGGCATTCATGAGCCTTGCAGCTCAGGGGCTAGGGGGCTATTCAAGGGACCTGTATGCAGACTGTGCACAGGCACCTGTTGAGAGCTTCAGATCCAGTCTCATCATGAGCAGTGAGGGAGGCCCAGGGCAGGCAGCGGGAAGGGTGGACCACAGCATGGTTGCCCTGTTTTCCTCATGGGCAAGAATCTGGCTGGGAAGTCTAACTCACTTTGGTGGGGCTCTGATCTGAGTCTAAGTTCCAAATTCCTTGTGTCCACCTGCTTCAGTTGGGTGGCAGGTCCTCAGCCAGCACCTGAGGGGGATTTCAATGACCCTGAAAAGGGAGACCTCAACTCTGTTCAGCTGTGTGCTCTGTACTCAGGAATCAGAATGGGGAGTCTGAGCTGAATCTCATAGCACTGAGAATCTAGGCCCTGCTTCTAGGTCCCCCTACTTGGCCTCCTTACTCCTTCTCTGGGAATCACAAGAAGAGAGTTCTAAGTAGCAAGTTCTCCTTCAGTGCTATCTTCCCAGATAAGTTGCAAAGTTCAGGTGTGTAATAATTTTAATGCTTTTCAGATTTATTCAAATGGTAAAAATTTTGGAATTAAATAATCCTTATTTAAAGCTTCATAACTAGGAGGTTACTGTATTATCCCTAGAGGGCTTTTACTTTTAAATTTTTTAATTTTATTGATAAATATTTCCTAAAACTCAATAAATGAGCATTTATCTTTTCTTTATGATTTATCTTAAATAAATAATTAGATAACATACAAGGTGTGTTTTTTATCAAATTATCTATATATAATATGTTCTCATTTTTGTCACTAGAAAAAAGTTTTAAGCGAATATTTTGCATGTGTTTCTTATTTTATATTTTTAAAACCTTTACTAGTCTTTGTCCTTTTATATTGTGAACAGTAGGTGCTTTTTTGCTGTTTCAGATGTTTTAATATAGCGTTCTGAAACTGAATTTGGCCATGATTGGCATGTTATATCAGAAATTTCTTTTCGTTCTTTTAGTTCACTGTATTTTTATGACCCAAATACTGAAACCCATAAATGTATGTTTCAGTCCTCAGGCTATTAAAAAAAACTGACAGAGGAAATTTTCTCCAATTTATAGAATTCTTTGGCAAACAAACACTTTACAAGGCTCTTGGGAACTCCAGCTACCACATTTTGTTAACTATAGGATTGGTTAAAACTCTATTTTCACAAGTTGCATATATTTATTCTCACTATTTGTTTTTTCCACACCATAGCCATTTTGACTTACAGTATACTATTCTGTGTAATGGGTTTATAAAGAATCAATCACAGTGGAGAAAATTAAAATAGAGACATTGTTTAATATGTTAACTAAATCCAGCCTGCATGACAAGTAAAATACAGATGACTGATTTTCTGAACTTGAATGTATATTAAATGCAAAGGATACCAATACCTATTGCATAATACTAAAACTATATTTCAAGATTAAGAATACTATACAATTACTCATTTTTTAATAAAATGATTATTATCTCCCTGTCTTCTTTCCTCTATATCTCTTTATGTCTGCGATGTTTCTCTCAGTCGATGTACTTTGTCTGCTATTTATCCTTGCCTATTTTATCATCTTGGTTTTAGTGTTCATTCAATCTGCTCTTTAAAGTATTTGTATTCTTTAAAAATATTGTATCTACTGAATATATTTACTAAATAACTTATATGTAAACTCTAGTAATACTAAAATATAATATCTAAAATAAATATGATCTGATATCTGTGTGTGCATAAATTTAAATATTTTACTAGTCTAACAAAAGTGATATAAAAGAAGCAAATATAGTAATATGAGTGTGATGTGAGAAGTTGGATGAACTTGGTGGGGCCAAAATTCCTAATATTTTGTGATTATTTTCTATTTTATGAGATTATGAATTCATCCCCCATTTTATGTGTTGTGAATCCTTATATATATATATATGTATAATTGAGGCAGATTTATTGTGTAGTGTATCATAGTCAAAGAATTACAAGAGAGTATAACTTAAATCACATTCTTATTCAAAATCCATCCTAATTCAAAAACAACCCTTACTCCAATTACACCTTCACTCAAGTTGCAGGCTCACTCTAATGAAAGAGGAGTTTCCCTGGGGTCATAATTCTTGCAGATTCCACAACAAGGGAGAATCTTAGAGCATCAAAATGTTTAATGGATTCTCCTTATTCTATGATGCTATTCTACTAAGCATAATGTGAGTTACCTCAGAAGCAAGAGTGAAGAATCTCATGATAATTAAGAAAGTGATCCCTGCAGAGAAGCAGAAGCACATAGATCAGAGGTCATAGCATCAAACCCACGAGTTAGAATAGTGAACTTTTCAGTCCATGTAATGAATAAAGCTGAGTGCCATCAGGAAATTGATTGGTGTGTTGAGTGGGGTGTTCTTTTGGCATCTACCTGTGCTTAACGGGTTTGTAACCCTTGTCCAAGCAAGACACAAGCCAAGGGATTGTTTAGCTGACACAAATATACCTGTTAGCATGATTGAGTGGTGGAACTACTGCAAAAATAACTATGCTTAGCATTTCTGATTCTGCCTTGTAACCCATTAATTTTCCTAATAAATTCTCAATTCTGGGTATTATTTAATAGTTCTCTGCATTGACTCCCTTGATCATCCTAACACAATATCCAACTTTCACATGCACATGAGGTGACTGAAAATACCATGGCTTGGGTGAGGAGCACCTTAGCCCTCACAGTTACCCCCTTATGCTTCAATCCTCTACAGAGTTCTCGTACAGCAGATTCACCTAAGGCAATGTGCCTTTTCATCTCTTGACTGTTTCTTCTATGAGCATTTTATTGTGGATCCAAGCAAGACAAAATCCTTTCCTCCATTTGTCATGATGTTACCTACTGGTCCAGTTGTGAGGATTTTAAACATCTTCACATTGAGCTGTCACCACACCTGCAAGCAGCAATCCTTGATCTTCATCAGTAAGATTTCAGGTCCCTCCCACTTTCAGGAAGCAAAGTTGCATCATCTCATATCACAGGTTGTTAGAACACTTCTTACTCTCTTTGTGTAGCACTCTTCTTCATATAATCCAGATTCTCTGACTATTGCTGAACGTACAGATTGTTAAGTATGATGAGATGATAACACTTGTCCAGAGTTTAAACCATGCGGTATTCCCTTGTTCTGTTGTTATAACAGCCCTTAATCCATGTATAGGTTCCACAGGTGCACAATCAGGTGTTCTGAAATTCTCATTTTTCTCAAGGATTTCCATAGCTTTTTAATATCCACATAGTCAAATGCCTTGCAGTAGTCAATAAAACACAATTGTTCATCTTTTTGGTATTCTATGATTTCAGCCAAGATCCATCAGCATTGATATCCCTTGTTCCAAATTCCCTTCTGAATACAGCTTGAGCTTTAGGCCCTTTATTGTCAATATACAACTGCAACCACTGTTGACTTATCTTCAGAAAAGTTTTACTTGGATATACTCTTAGTATTGTTATATAATTTGAACACTCTGGTTGGTCATATTTCTTTGGAATGTGTATGAATACAGATGTCTGACAGTCATTTTGCCAAGTTTGTATCTTTGAAGTTTCATGGCATAGATAAATGAGTACTTTTAGTGTTTGTTGAAACATTTCAATTGATATTCTATCAATTTCTGGACCCTTGTTTTTGGCTAACACTTTCAGTGTAATTTGAATTTCTTCCTTCTTCAATCCCATTGGTCCTTGCTTATATGTTACCTATTGAAATGGTAGAATGTTAGCTTTTTTTTTGGTACATTTACACTGTGTATTCTTATCATGATCTTTGGATACTTCTTGCATCATTCAATACTTACCATCCACTAGTCCATCCTCTTCCTTTTCAAATTTGCATTCCAATTGCCAACAATTATCAATGCATCTTTATTACATGCTTGATCATTTTCACACAAAAGATGTTGGCATAATTTTTCAATTTCTTCATCTCTAGTTTTTTGGGTCATGCATAAATTTGCATTATAGTTGTATTGCTTGAATTTCCTTGGATGTTGGTAGATATAATTATATCACAGACAGCATTATACTTCAAGAGAGATCTTTAAATATTCTTTTTGTAAATGAATGCATTCATTCATCTTGATTGTGTCATTTCCAGTAGAGTAAGTCATCTAAGTTAGTGATTCAAAGTGGTCAATATCAGTTCATTTCAGCTAAAAATTTCCGTATTCCATTTCATTTTTTTATGATTTCCAATTTTCCTAGATTCATACTTTGTGCATTTGTAAATTTTTGCCACCACGTCTTCTCATTTTGAGTCATGCTCCATCAGCAACTTAAGGTCACAGAGGGAGTTCCTCTGACAGGCTTCACTTCATTCAAATGATTAATGTCAGCTTCACTTTGAGAAGGCATCTCTTCTGTAGTCATGTGTTCAGTGCCTTCTGGCCTGAAGGTCTCATCTTCTGGCTCTGTATCTGACAGTGATATGCTATTATTCATCAGGCTTTAGTAACCGACAATGTCTGCATGCTATACATAGGGTTTTCAAATGGTTCATTTCTCTGAACTTGACAGCTGATTCCTTCTTCATGTTCTTTTCTTAATATAGATGCTCCAATGAAATCTAGCCATTCCTGTTGGCCATGCCGGAGTATGAAACACCAGTGACATACCTGTCAGTATCACACAAGCCACCACAGTACAAGAAGTGGACAGATAACTGGATGGTGTTACACTGTAAAGAATATCATGTGATTTCTGTAAAGTAGTAAGGAATGAGGATTAGAAGCTAATACAGAGTTATTTCAAAATATGTATGTCATTAATACTCAATCACAGAAACATTTTGACTCTGGTCAGAGAGGGGGAACTGATTACAAGGATCTGCATATAACCTCCTCCCTGGGGGACGGACAACAGAAAATTGAGTGAATGGAGATGTCGGACAGTGCAAAGTTAAGGAGTCCTTGGGTGTTACCAACAGCTTGCCACTAATAGCAAAGTTGATGCCTCAAATCCACTCAAAATCTACTGCCCTCGAGTTGATGACAACTCATTGGCGCCTGTCCTCTGTGCTTTCAAAGACTGAAAAGCTTTCCAAGAGGAGGCAGTCTCATTTTCCTCCTGTGGGGTGTGTGTGTGGTGGGTTCAAATTTCTGATCTTTCCATTAGAAGCCCAATATTTAACCCACTACAATACTCACTCACTCACTCACTCACTCACTCTCTGCCATGGACTTGATTCCAACTCATACAGCACAGAGGCAAACTTCCCCAGTTAGGTTTCAGAGACCTAAGCCACTAATTTTAAGCTTTAGAGGACCATCTAGTTTCAAGCTGCTGATCTTGAGGTTAGCAGTCCACTACACCACCAGGGTTCTTAAATCTACTTATTAAAACCACCACACAAACTCACTGCCATAGAGTCTATACCAACTCATCGGGACTTTATAGACTAGGGAAGAACTTCCCCCTGTAGTTCTTGATCTGAGTAGAAAGCTCCATCTTTCTCCCTTTGGAGAGGCTGTTGGTTTCAAATGGCTGATTTTGTGTTAGCAGCCCAAAATATATGAGAGGGGGCTGGAGAGAGAGAGAGAGAGAGAGAGAGAGAGAGAGAGAGAGAGAGAGAGAGAGAGAGAGAGAGAGAGAGAGAGAGAGAGAGAGAGAGAGACTGTCTACTTCTGAAAGATGACAACTATGGAAAACCCCGCAGAGCACAGTTATGGCAGCCATACGTTTTAGAGTATTTTTAGGGTAAACTAGTTTATTTTCTTCTGTCTTATGAAAGAAAGACAGACACCACTGTATGTAAAAGCAACCATTAATTACTTTATGATGCTTTTAAAGGAAAGTTGTAAGTTCTTATATGCCGTTTCTTCTTGTCACCTTCAAGCCTTTAGTAAAAAGAAACAATTGAAGCACTGTGGATTTCTCATTTATTGTGTCAATAGAATTTTCTTTATGTTCCACAGTCGAGCAAAAGAGATATCTAGTAGCAGGAAGTCAGTTAAATACAATTTCCATAAATAATAAAGAGGATTAATATCTTAGGTAATACCATAGTTGCAGAAAGAAAAATGGCCTGAAGTGGAAACAATGTAGACTCCTTTAGGCAGCAAGGATGTATTGCTTTTTAATTTTTAGTTGTTACATGTTTAATGAATATGCATTACTATTGAGTGCTTAGAATTGGAAAGGCCATATGATTTAGTGGATAGGCTGAGCACCTAACCTTTTTAACTACATTTACTCTTGATTCACTGTAGAGACCTAGTACAAGTCACTTTATCATCATTACCCTTATATTATTATCATTATATTTTTATGACTCAGATGAATCTGGTTTAAACTCATTATACTAGTACATTCCTAGTGGCCCAGCACATTGCAATAACTAATATTATAATAAGAATTGCCTAGTGATATTCATATGTTTAAAAATGCTGATGCTAAATTGAACAAAATATTTTAAATGCTTAGTTTTATTCTGATAGCCAAAAATGTGCTCAAAATTATAACAATTTTGAATTCATTTTTTTATTTTATGCATTTACTTCAATACAATTTATGTATTGTTTATTTAAATATTAATTATTTAATTTAACTACAAGATAACTTATTTTATAATAAACACTATTTGCAATACATTTTGTGTAAAATAAATTTATCTTTCTTCTTTTACATAAATGTTTACTGCTATGTTATTTTTAGAACACATATAAGTATTTTAAAAGTAATAAAATATATTATTCAAATTTTATGGTATTACTTTATTGACTTATTTTTCACATTTATTAGCAATTTTGATAATATTGGATATGTGAATGTATGGGTAATAACATTTATTTATTTAAAGAAACTGAAGTTTGCTTCCAATTATGCAATTGAATCTTAAAAGCATTATTTTGTATGTTAAGATAGAATTTGTCATTTTTATTAATTTGGGGGTAATTGTAGATTCATATACAGTTTTTAAATACTAATAAAAGCTTTATTAATTTTTAGAGGTTTTACAAAAATGATAGAAACTTGTTAAACTGTGAAACAATATCCTCTCCTCCTCACCCTCCCTTCCCCCTACCCTTCTGGTATCCCTATTCTCATTCCTGTTCCTGGAATCCATATGTCGTGAGCTTTTATCTCTTATCTGTACCTGTGTACTTGCTTTGGTCTACTCCAGAGTGAGAAGCAGCACTGGGGTCATGATAGTGGGGGTGAGGGAGGTTCCAGGAACCAGAGAAATATTGTGTGCTCCATTGGAGCTTTACTGCTCCCTGGTTGATTCATCCTTTCCCTGCGACCCCTCTGTGGGGGGATTTTCCATTGTCTACAGATGGGCTCTGTGTCTTTCTCTTACCCCCCCCCCTCATTCTCAACAACATATTTTTGTTTGTTTGTTTGTTATGGATCTTCTGATGCCTATTACCTGGTCCCGATGACACCTCATGATTGCACTGGCTGGTGTACTTCTTTCATGTGGGCTTGTGGATTCACTGCTGGATGACCAATTGGTTAGCTTCAAGCCTTTAAGACCCCAGGCGGTATATCTTTTAATAGCTGGGCACCATCAACTTTCTTCGCCACATTTGCTTAAGCACCCATTTTGTCTTTAGCAATTGTGCCAGGGGTGAGGGTAAAGCATCACAAAATGCCAGTTTGTTAGATAAAAGAGTTCTTGTATTGAAGGAGGTTATGAGCTGAGGCCCAAAGTCCATCCACAATCTCAGTGTATTGCCATATAAATATATGTACATAGGCCAATACCTCTATTTTAAGGATTAAATGTATCTACATAGGTACACACTCGTACTGTATTTCTATCCATAGCTTTGCTTCCTAGATCCTTCCTCTGCTTCCTTTTCCTTTCTCCTGCCTCATTCTCATGTTTCCCCTACTTCCATCTCTTAGTACTTCCTCTCATCTAGATTGCTGTTATTCCAACCACAGAATCTCTACATCCTTCTTGTTGTTGATTCTAATTCCCTAGTTGTTCCCCTATCTATGGTGTTGTTTGCTCACCACACCCTTCCCCTCTTCGTGTTTTCAATAGCCACATCAATGCCACCCTGACATCCTAACAACCATTAGTCTGTTTTCTATTTCTATAATATTATCATATAAGTGTTCTCGTAATTGGAAGGCTCTTTGATGATGCAGAGAAAAATAATTCTCTGCTTACCAAAACGTCAGTGGTTCTACATACCAATTCTCCATGGAAGAGTTATGAGACCATTTTCTTCAGTAAAGAATCAACTTAGTGGCAATATTTAATTTGGTTTTATTTTATTTGTGGGGTGAGGGTGTCTATATAAGGATCCTATATTATGAAAACTTGACACACTGGATTTTTCAAATTAATTGCTGAAGTTAGAGGCATTTCAATAGTCCCTTTTTTCACTTTTATTCAAAAGTAATCCAATTTGGGTGAACCACAGTTTATTTAACTGATGAGAGAATCTTATTTATTTCCTTTTTATTAATTATCACAAATAAAACTACAATAAAGATTTTTCATAGAATTTTATGCAAATATAAATATGTATCTGGGATGAATTACCATGGTATCAAATATCCAGATAATATGATAATTATATGTCTATCTTTTTTAGAAGGGCTGTAGAAATTTAGATTCCCACAGTATATGAGTAATTCACTTTCTTCACATTCTCATCTACTTATGGTGTCATATATTTTTATGTATCAATTCTTATAGTTTTGCACTGCTATCTCTCTAAGGGCTGACTTGAATTTTTCCCATGACCATGTTAGGCAACTTTCTCTGTACTTATATTTTTCTCTCTTAATCTTCTTTTGTTCTTAAGTCTTTTGATCACATTTTTTCTTTAATATTGAGTTTTAGTAGTTTTCATAGTCCCTATAAATCTTTTATTGGTCATTTAGTCTGTAAATAGTTCCATCATATTACATTATATATTATGACATATTTTTAAAAAATATTTGTTGCAAACATATTTGTCAAAATTTCCTTGTATCAGTCATGCTCTGAGTATCACAGTTAGTAACTATTTTAATAAGTGTAGATTCTGAAGTCACTGTATTAATTTTTCAAATGAGTTGCAATTTTCCATTAATTAGTAGAAAAGATTTGAGATTGATGACAAGAATCTCCCCTCTACCCCATTCATGTCCCCAATTTCCATAACTATGCTTACAAGGTGTTGTCTTTCTTTAATTAAATTGATTTCGTGGCTAACTCAAATTCCGTTGAACATAGTTGTGTAGATCTGTTTAGTTAGTTATTTGCCATAGATGTACTTCATCTTTCCATTAATACTAATACCAAATTCTTGATCTTGGCTATAGACTCCTGGGTTGTATGAACTCCTCACACATATCTTTATGGTCACATCAGCCTTGCCCAATTTAGGAAGTATTCTGTGATTACATTTTAAGGTAGATTTTTCACTTTCTTTATTGGAAGTGCCCAATCTATCAATTGTCAAAGAGTCAATTCTAAGTTATAGTGATCCTATAGGACAGAATAGACCTGCTCCCTAGCATCTGCCTAAAATGTTCTTTCGTGTGTGTGTGTGTGTGTGTGTGTGTTTTAAATGTTTTATTGATATATAATTCACAGATAAAAAAATTCAATAGTTCAATCATATTAAAAACAGCTGTATAATCATTATCACAAAAAATTATTAGCTCCCTTTTCCCCCACAACCTCCCCTGTCATACGACCCAGGAACCATTAATTCAGTTACTGTCCCAGTAGATTTAACTGTCCTGGATTTCACATACAGAAAAACCTGCAAAACCACCACAACAAGAAGAAAATAAAACAGACAATAATGTGACTTGAAAGAAGAAAATATTAAAAAGAATAGATTTTCTACCACTGGTTCTGATATCTGTCTCCTTAGAAAATTTTGACTATTAATTAAATTTTAAATAAATAGTATTAATGTTGATGTTAATGATGACTGCACCAAACACTTCACATCATTTTATATCAAATCTTCTTTTAAAAATCATTTTAGTGGGGGCTCATACAACTCTTATCACAATACATACAAACATTCACCGTGTCAAGCACATTTGTACATTTGTTGCCATCATCATTTTCAAAACATTTTATTTCTTCTTCAGCCCCTCATTTTTCTTCTCCCTCCTCCAATCCTCACTCCCTCACAAACCCTTGATAATTTATACATTGTTATTATTATTTTATGTCTCTCTTCACCCACTTTTAGGTTGCCTGTCCCCCAGTGAGGGGGTTATATGTAGATCATTGTGATCCGTTCCCCATTTCTCCTCCACCGTCCCCTTTCCCTCCTGGTATCACTACTCCCCCTGGTCCTGAGGAGTTTATCTGTCCTGGGTTCCCTCAGTTTCCAGTTATTATCTGTACCTGTGTACCTGTTCTAGTAATGAATTTGTAAGGTTGAATTGGGACCATGATTGTGAGGGAAAGGAAGCATTTGTGTGATTTGTTGTTCTGGGAGAGCTCGGGCAATATATTCAAGGTGTATTATCTTTTCATACTTATCTTGAAAAAGGAGAGTCTAAGAAACTAGAGAATAAATAACTCGGTTGAGACTTTGTAGCAGTTGCATAATCTGTCAATTTGAGAGAAGGAGTGGAGTCTAGCTAGCCTGTCAACCATGCTAGATTGACAATGTTGCCTTTGTGGGAGCGTGGCCTCCACCTGAGGGTTCTGGGAACTCCCGTGCTTCTCCTTGGAGGCAGGAGGCACATGTTCTCGGCTGAACATTCCTATTGACAAGCCGCTCACCGCTCTGATGGCAGTCAGAGGCATGGAGTTGGAGGAGCCACCAGGCGATCCACACTGGCGCTGGAATGCCTCAACCAGCACTGATTCCACAAGACTTTCTACCCACTCACCTGTGGTCATCCTGCTTTTGGCATCATTGCATGTGCGGCATGAGTCTGTAGAAGAATTTATGGACTAATATCAGACATATGGTCTAATAGCAGACTTATGGGCTAATATGGAAACCATGGACTTTATCTGGACTGAGCCAGGATGTTTTGATAATATACAATTACTCTTGGATATCAAACTCTCTCTTATACGTATATGAGTGTCTCTGGATTTGTTTCTCCAGTCAACCCAGACTAACAAATAGACTGTACTTTTCTGAAATTCAATTCATTAGCCAAGCTATTAGTCAAAGCCACTGTCATCAAGTTGATCCCCACTCATAGTTTCCCTATAAACCAGCCCACACATTGCTATCCAGTCACTGGAGACGCACAATGACCAAAAGGACAGGGGAGAACTGCTCCCGGGGGGGCGTTTCTGAGACTGCAACTATCAATGGCAGACAGTCCCATCTTTCTCCCACAGGTGGCTGGTGGTTTCAAAATGCTAAACTTTTGTATTGCAACCAACCATGTAACCACTATATCATCATAGGGCCGAGTAATACTGCTCCTTTGGATTTTCTTGGTTGTGAAACTTTATAGTAGGAAAGAGCCTCAACTATCTCACGAGGAGCATCTGTGGCCTTTGAACTGCTGCCTTTGTAGTGAGAGGGTCAGAAGCCTAATTTGTAATTCACTATGGAATGGGTCTCCTAAGCTATTAGCTGGAATTGCTTAATATGCATTGATAAAATATAAATATTTAGAGAGGGAACCCAGAAAACATGTCAATCTGGAAATTTAATTGAGAATAATTTATAAATCCAATTGAAATTTATCAAAAATTCAATTACATATGTGAGTTTGCTGAATTATGTGAGAATTAAATTTAGATACAGTAATTTCAAAATACAGATTTTTTGAAAATTCAGTTTTAAAGATAATATGGATTAATTAAACTTTCAGGTCAGGATTGCTAAATTTCACAATGATCTTCTTTGCCTGTATTTTTCTCTAATTTCCAATCTTTCATTATTCTTCTAATGATAGATACAATTGAGATTATGAATATTAATTTAGTTATTTGGATAATTACCCTATAAAGGGAAAAATATACATTTAAATTTTTTAAATGTCTCAGAATTCTCATATTGAGCCAGTTGTAAATTAACATGCAATTTATAATGTAATTGAAGTCATATAGAGTATACAGATTTTCCTTTAGGTGGTAGTTGTTGGGTGCCATTGAGTTGAGTTAATTTTGACTCATGCCATCAGTCTGTACCACAGAATGAAAGACAGTACAACCCTGTGCCATTTCCATGATCACGCGTGGTTTAGTGCTTTGTTGCAGACACTGTCATTCTGTCTGGCTGAGAAGCTTTCTGATTTAGTCAACCCTTTGTTTTACTAAGCATAATGTCCTTCTCCAGGTAATGTCCCTCCTGTTAATATGTCCAAAATTCAAAAAATAAACTCTTGATTACAAGGTAGACTCAAGGTGCTCTCCAAAAAAGATTTGTTTGTTTACTGGTAATCTATATTATGTTCGATATTCTATAACAAGCCCATAACTCAAAGGCAACATGTCTTCTTTGACTTTCTTTATTCATTGTCTAGCTTTCATTGGCATCTGAAGCAATTGAACATATAGTGGTTTGGGAAAAGCCACACCTATATTTGATTTTATTGCTAAAACAGTATTATTTATTTGGTTTTGTTGTTGTTGTTTGAAAAATATTTTCCCAATGCAGCGCATCACTTAACTTCTTGATTGCTAAATCTTGCAAAATTATAGAACATATCAAAACCGCAATATTAGCACTGACACCATCAAGCTTCAGAACATACTCCTGACTACATGACGTCTCCATGTGGCACCTTCGTAGCCATGTTCACCTGAGGAACTTATCTGTCTTCTTCCCTAGCGGCTCTCACTTAAGCTCTTACTAGTTTCCATAATTTTTCAATTCAAGAATGTAATAAAATGGAATGTAACTTTTGGAGATTTTTTTCTCCCTCACTCAGCATAGTTCCTTGGATACTTAGACTGGTTGTTCTATGCCTCAGTATTGTGTTCCTTTGTGTTGTTTAACACGTTTCCATGGTATATATGCAGGAGAATGTTTTTAAGGACATCTACATAGTTTCCAGGCATTTCTTGTTACAAATATACAGATTTTTGAGTGCATATGAATTATCAGGCCAGTACTCAAACCTCCAAACTTTGAGCTTGTTTTCCAGGACAATAATTGTGTGTATTACCCATAGACCACCCCACAAAAAGTTAGACCTATGTTAAAATGTATTGCATAGTCTGAATGAATGTTGTGGAATCAATTATTTCTCCTTTTACAAATCCTAAGGCCAATGACATTTTTTTTTCTTTTGTAAGGATTAGCACACGACTGGTTGCAGTGAGGTGAAATTTAATAATATATCAAATAGCTAACCTTCGGAATGCTTTATCACTCCATAATTCCTGATATCAACCACCATTCTTCCCCTCAGTTTTCCTTTTGCTATGTCATGGTTCTGAACGTCAAGAAAATAGTTCACGTGGTTGTGGAAGTTCACAAGTCCAAAATCTGAAGGAAATCCAGGCTCCTCAGCATTCAGACCAAAAGAGGGTGTTGACTCACGAGGGTACAGAGTCTGTTGAAGCGGAGCAAGCTACAAATAGGATTTAACGACAGTGAGAGACCATTTTCAAAGTTGCAAAGGGCAGCTCAAGGTACCTACCCAGTCAAGTCATCGGCAAGCAATTTCCATAGGGAACAATGGACCCCGGATTCGCGCTCTGTGTGAGCGATGCTGCTCTAGGAAACGGAGCCTGCCCAGTTAGCTAACACGAATTCATAAATCCCTTGTGTTTTCCGTGTCTAGGCTTTCACGGTGGAGGTGTGTTCCCTTTCTGACATGGAAGTGTTCGGTGGGACACATACATATATTGATTATCTCTGCATATCTTAATGTTGCCGAGGCCTAATGTCAGGCATTATGTGACCTCAAACTTCAGCTTTTTCTTCAGCGTTTGGTTGGGCTGGAAGTTTCATGCCTTAGGCTACTTGGGCTTCAGCTTGTCTTGTAAAAATGTCATACTGCCTTTTATTGGTGAGAGTCGCTTTTGATTTCTAGATTTGCTTGATCTCACACCCACATTTCATATATAGTAGAGGAGATATCAGGTAAGGGACTCATTAGAAATGCACTACGTTACACTACACTGCTATCTTAGCAAATCTGTATGCAACCAAAGTGGGATGTGTGATAGCCAAAGGTCACCTCCTAAAGGAGCTGAAGCAATTTCTCTTGGTCTATTGAAGTCTTGCTTCTATTCTTCTGTGTTATTTTTTAGAAAGTAAGAAGAAATAATACAAGAATGTGGTGTTTCCACATTTCTTCAAGAATTATTTATTAACCTAGGGGAATGAAATCTTCTATATCCATTATATCTGATTAATTTAGAACGGCTAATTATCTGGAAACTACATGGAGGATGAAATGCCTTAGAAGGCAGGAGCAGGTAACTGATATCATAAGTCGCTACACAAAGCCCCTTGTACTGAGGACACTGAAGTTTGTTCAAATCTTTATTGCTCTTACGGTTGATTTATTTTGGCAACTTGAGTTCATTGTTTGTTATGAATTTTACATGTGATGAGATGTAGTCAACTAACATGACCTTTTTAACCACAATTCTTCATGTAATATATTACAATTCTGGAATCTGTGCTTGTGGCTACAGTCCCCTTCTGGGGGGAGTTATGTGCTAGCTCAAAGGATTAAGGAGGGATTTAGTTTCTAATTTAGTGATGGTGTGAACCAAGTCCCATTCTTTGTTTCCTTGGCATTATGATCTGCTGAAAGACAAGAGTCACACCTCAAAATCTCTGTATATAAGAGCCATGGCAGAAGCAGAAATAAATCTAGGACCATTGGAAGTGGGGCACAATTAAAAGTGATGGAAGCATAGAGCAGAGACACTGGAGATGATGGCAAGAAGACCACAAGAGGAGTAGCATCCAAACTAAGAGACCAATGGGCAGAACTTCATGACTCATAGAGGCAGAGGCTCAAGTAACTATGCTGCTGAGAGGCTGAAGATTCAGGAGGCAATACCTGCTGGTTGAGTAGAGGTGTTGCTGTAGAACAAAGGCTGTATTTTTTTTTAATTAAAAATAATTTTAATCATTTTATAGGGGGCTCTTGCAGATATAACATTCCATAGTTCAATCACATCCAGCAGTATTATACAATTGCTACCACAATCAGTTTCAGAACATTTTTTTTCTTCTGTAATTCCTTGAGATCAGCACTCCTCATCCCCTCCCTCACCACCCTACCCTCCCTCAGGAATACTTACTTATTATTTATTCCCTCCATAATTAGTTTTTTGGGGGGACATATCTTACACAATCCAATAAATCCAGTCACATAAAATTCTGTTATTCAATTCCATCAAGTGCTGTTATGCATTAATCAGTGCTATCAGCTCCCTATTCTCCCCTCTCCCCCGTCTCTTCTCACACCCTCAGGGAACCATTACTACTGTTACTGTTTCTGAAGGGTTACCTACTTTGGCTTTCATATACCTAACAATCTTAAATATACACATGCACTTAAGCAAATATAACACTACTAATGAGGTAAAACAAATAAAAACCATAATATTAAGGAGAGGTAATATTAAAGAACAGGAGCATAGTTATGTGGTTCATCAGTGCTATACTGCACCCTGGATTTATCATCCCTTCCGTGTGGCCCTTCTGAGAGGGACTTCCCAATTATACAGATGGGTTTTGGGTGTAAACCCCTCACACCTATTGGGTTGCTTGTTTTTGAACTTCTAATACCTCTTCCCAGGGACACTTCTTCCTCAACTGGGCTGGTGCGCTTCTTCCATGTGGGCTCTGCTGCTTTCCTATCCGGTGTTTAGTGTGTTCTGATTTTGGCTACCTCCTCTAATACCAAAACAAAACAAAAACCACCATCATCACACTCCCTGCTGCCAAGTCAGTTCTGACTCACAGCAACCAACCCAAGTGGAGCTGCTAGTCTGGGTTTCTTAGACTCAACTCTTTATGGTTGTTTTGAATTTCAAACCATGTGGTTAGCTCTCTGCCGTGGAGGCATTGTGACCCTCTAAGCATTGTTGATGAAGTCTGTGTGGCTGTTGCGACACATTAGGAAACCCAGCAAAGAAGTGGAGGCTCATGGGAGGGACCGTTGGTGTGAGACTAGGGCAAAGAAGGACGGAGGCTGGGGGCTTGCCTGAAGCTTGTTTTACAGCCAGAGGAGAGAAGCTATGGCTCATCCATGCCATTCTCACCACTTATTTGATTTTTTCATATTTATTGCTTTTGCCTTATATCTCTCTAGATTCTGCATATTAATAAATTTCCTTTAGTAAATGAAAGTAATTGAAATGATTGTTTCATGCTTTTTTCTCTTTTTAAATACTTTTGCTCCATCTCTCAAATTTTATAAATTTGCAAAGGTAATTATTTTCATATATTTTAATTAAAATAATTCCTTTTAATTTTTCCCATTAGTATTTTAATCTATACTATTCACTGGATTAATGGTGCTCATTATAATTTTTATTAATATTAGAACTATCAAATGTTGTATGTATCTAATGTATGTTCTTAAAAACTGATATGCTGCCAACAAAGTGTATACTATATATTTAGAGAAGATATATTCCACAGATGTACTTAAGCTCACACTTTGAGGCTCCTGGTTCCTACAATGTGAACCTGATGCATACTTACCCTCATAAGACAATCACAGTGTGTTATAGTAAAACCCAGTAAAGTAATTAGATCATGTCATTCTTCAGTCAACAGAAAGGGGGCCATATCTAAAATCCTCTGCTTTGACTATTGATATGAGATAATAGACAGACATAACTAAAAGCTCTAACTTCTCTACCTACTCTGACACCAAGTATGACACTCAATTTCGATGCTGGGTTTAGTAATTTTTTTTGAAGTGGCCATATAAAAATCACAGATGCTACTCACATTTATGGGGGTGATTAGGCAAGTTAACGGTTACAACAATTCAGGATCTCTAAACAATAAGGGTGCAGACAATGGTCCCAAACACCATGTTTTTTCACCCCGCAGTCACGTCACTCTTCAGTATCCAGCCTCTCAGTCAGATCCTCCTGGTCTTCCTCCTCCATGATCCAGGAAACCAACCCTTCTGTTGATTTATCCCAGAATTCCATAGTCTCTGCCAGATGATAAGAAGGTCCCTCATAGTCTCAGCTCTGCTACTCTGAGTTTCCATGTCGCCATCTCTTGTTCTTGTTGTCTTAACCTCTACCATTTCAGAAGGAGTTCTCAAATATATTTTTCCAATAGTCCTGGCATTTCTTTCTCTGTATAATATGGTCCTTATACACAGAAGAATGGCTTTGATGGATATATGGCTTTTGTGTTTTAGCTGACAATGCCCCCAAGGATACAGAAGAATGTTATCTGTCTAGAAAAGTAGAGTCTAAAGATACTCCCAAGGAAGCAAAGTGTGGGAATTTGTTCATAACCTCTACTAAGGTTAGTATTTAATTCCACCTGAATCTCATCCATTGGTATAGCAAAGAACACTCATCCAAAATAGAATTATAGCCATGATCCAAGGGCCCAGAATGACAAGATATAAGAAATGGTGGCTCGGAGGACAACATTAATTAATGACATCTGAAGACTAACAAAAACATATTGTCTTGGTTATTGAAAAATTTGTCTAAAGGAGCCAGCAACCCATTCATGTAGAAGAAGTCACACCACTGTGATCAAACAGTTATAAACAGAATTCGTAATCAGAGGAAGGAATGTATCACAGCTTAAAATCAAAACCGTAGGATTGTGAGAGGCATTAATATACACTGGGAACCCTAACTTCATTTGGAGTCATGCCAGAAGTTTAGACACCATTTGACCTCTTGCTGACCACTAAACCAACAATAGCATTAGTACTTAGACAAACTTCAAGGAGGCCGGAGAGGGGTCATTTACTTTTAGGCTGAGCTGAGGACTAGGGACTACTCCTGGTTACTCTTAATGATTTACCAAAACTTAGCCACACTTTATCTATTGAAAGTGAAAAGTTGGAGCTCCGATGAGTAGAACTCAGGGTCACACAGTCTTTGTCATTCTCTGGTCACCATAGGGCCAGGTGGACAAAGGCACCTAATCAATCATGAATTTTTTAAGCTGCAGTTTTGAATGTAAACCAATAGTATTGCTTGTGATAGTGATTAATTGATCTGCCACCAATGATGTTTTTTGTGATGGTTTCCTTTCTTTCCTATCATATATAATTAGCCCCATGACAGTGAGCAAGATAGTTCAATTCAGCTTCTACACAGCATACATGCTGATGATTTCACTCCTCCAAAATCATTTTGTTCATTTTGTCTTTGTCAGGTTTAAGGCTTAATAAAATGATCTGTAAGGGAAAAACTGCTATCAGTTGAGTAGGGCAATAATTGCAGGCTAAAAAGAAATGAAGAATGATATTCCACAGTACATAAAGAGATGTTACTAGCATAGCAGAGTAGCAGTCGAAGACATTTGGATATAGTCAATTAATGTCTATATTTCAAAATTCACTATTTGTCTGCCAGTGTGCAGTACTGTGGTGTCTTGTGTGTTGCTGTGATGTGAGATGCTATGTCACTGGTATTTCAAATGCCACCAGGGCCATCTAAAGTAAGCAGGCGTCAACTGAGTTTCTAGATTAAGAACAGACACCTAAGAAGGACTCCACTCCCCACTTTGAAAGAAGGAGCCACTGAAAACCTGATGCATAGCTTTGAAACATTGTCAGAAGCTGAAGGTCTAATAATGGAAACAACATTGTCAAAGATAGTGCCAGAGAATGGGCCACACAGGTGCTCAGTCCCGAACTGGTACGGAAGAGGGCTGTTATCTCAGAAAGACATGAGTCAGTGAGACCTGTGGGAATGAAACTTTCTGATTCTTCATTTGCTGCTGGAGCACCACTCATGGTATGGAGAAACAGCTGCAAAAATCTCCTAATTATCAAAACTTGGAATGTGCAAAGTATGAGCCATGAATGTTGGGAGTGGTCAAAAATGAAAAAACACATTGTCTCACGAGAAAATTGTACAAGTATCAAAAGGCAGTGTACAAGACAATACTGTGTGGTTTAAAGTCAGGACAGTTGTACTGCATGGTGGCATCCTTCATCATACTTGTTCACCCTGTATGGTGAGCCAATAGTAAGAGAAGCTGGATTATATGCAGAACAGTGTAGTATCAAGATTGGAGGACTGTTGATGAGCAACCTGCCATATGCAGATGATACTGTCTTGCTTGCAGCGAGTAAGGAGGACCTGAAGCACTTGCTGGTGAAGATCAAGGATTGCAGCCGTCAGTATACATGGGGCTCAACTTAAAGAAGGTCCGAATCCGCACAGATGGAGAAAAGGTTGAAGTTGTCAAGGATTTTGTCTCTCTTGGATCCACAATCGATGCTCATGAAAGCAGCAGTCAAGAGAGCCAATGGCACACTGCACTGGGTCGATCTGCTGCACAGGATCTCTTCAGCGTTTTGGAAAGTAAGGACATTGCTTTGAGGACTAAGGTATGCCTGACCTAAGCCAGGTATTTTCCATTGCCTCATATACACATATTTTCCATTGCCTCATATGTAAGTTGGGCATAACTTAAGGAAGACGTCTGTGTTTTGAATTTTGGTGCTGGTGAAGAACAGTGAAAATACCAGGAACTTCTAAAAGAACAAAACCAATCTGTCTTGGAAGAAGTATGGCCAGCGTTCTTCACAGAGCCGAGGATGCCATGACTTTGTCTTACATACTTTGGGCAGACTGTCAGGAGAAATCAGTCCCGGGAGAAGGACATCATGCTTGGTAAAGTGGAGGGACATCAAAAAAGATAAAACCCCTAATGAGATGGACTGACAATGAGGCTGCATGGGCTCGGGCACAACAAGCGTTGCCAGAATGTTTCAGAACCATGTGGGGTGCAGTTCTGTTGGACAGAGGGTCGCTGTGGGTTAGAACAAATTCTAGGGCATGCAACAACACAAAACCAACAAATGACATTTGCAAATAGAGAGTGCCAGCCTTAAAGAATGCTTTGTTGTTGTTGTTGTTAGGTGCGATCAAGTGAGTTCTAGCTGGTAACAACCCTACACATAAGTGAACTTATTGAAAATTATTAAAAAATTAAATGATAATTTTCATCACACACAACAAAATGAACAACTGCCTGATCCGGTCATCCTTAACAATCCTTTCTATGTTTGAGGTCACCGTTGCAGTGACAAAGTCAGTCCAGCACATTGAGCGATGTTCTTCCTATAACTGAGACTCTGCTTTCCCGAGCATGATGGCCTCCTCCTGAGAATAGTCCAAAGGAATGGAGCTAAGATTGCATCACAAATTTGGGACAAACGATATCATTGAGATCCCTGTCCTAGTTATAAACTTTCCAATCAAAATTGCCCCTGAAGCTATCCCTGCAGTAAATTTGAGGGGAAAATTGTCCTGGTTTTTATCCTGGACTTGGGGCCCACATCCAATTTATAGAATACTTCATATGCTTCTCTCATTGACAAGACAGGGGCAACATTTTCTAAGTTACCACGATTCCCCTTAAATGCTCTAATTTAACATGAGAATATATGACAAACACAATCAACAGATAGTAACTTAATGGGAAAAGTGCTATCAATTCACTCCCATTCTTGATATTTGTTCATATTAAATTGAGAAGAAATAACTGTCTTTAAGATCACTTTCATATATTAGAGGGTTCAGTTTTAAGACTTTAGATTCCTTAGAATCAAAACACTTCTCCAAAAATTGGGTATATATCAAAACCAGGTCAGAAGATGATGTAAATACCAGCGACCTTGGAAAGTTCTTTGAAATAGATAATCTTAGTTTCTAAGTAATACCCTAACAACAAAGCAATTTTCAATATTATTACATAGAGATTTCTTTTATTAAATCATTTTTTGGGCTCTTACAACTCTTATCACAATCCATACATATAGCAACTGTGCAAAGCACACTTATATATTTGCTGCCTTCTTCATTCTCAAAACATCTGCTCTCAGTTTGGGCTCCTGGAATCAGCTCCTCATTTTTCTTTTTCTTTTTTCCACCCTCCCTCCTTGCTCACCCCTCTTTCATGAACCATTGATAATTTATAAGTTATTATTTTATCATATCTTACACTGTCCGACATCTCCCTTCACCCACTTTTCTGTTGTCCATACCCCAGGGAGGAGGTTATATAATCCATTCCCCCTTCCTATGCCCCTTTCCTTTCTCCCTCCCAGTATCTCCCCTCTCACCACTGGTCCTGAGGGGTTCATCTGTCTGTATTCTCTGTGGTTCCGGTTCCTATCTGTAGTGGTGTACATCCTCTGGTTTGGCCAGGTTTGTAAGGTAGAATTGGGATCATGATAGTGGGGGGAGGAAGCATTTAAGAACTAGAGGAGAGTTATAATATGTTTGATCATTGCTACCTTGCACCCTGACAGGCTCATCACCTCCCCACAACCCTTCAGTAAAGGGGTGTCTGGTTGGCTACCAATGGGCTTTTAGTCTCCACTCCACTCACCCTATTTACAATGATATGATTTTTTGTTTCTTGATGCTTGATACCTGATGCCTTCGACACCTCATGGTCACACAGGCTCATGTGTTTCTTCCATGTGGACTTTGTTCCTTCTGAACTAGATAGTCACTTGTTTATCTTCAAGCCTTTAAGACCACAGACACTATATCTTTTGATAGCCGGGCACCATTAGCTTTCTTCACGTTTGTTTATGCACACGTTTGTCTTCAGTGATCTTATCAGGAAGGTGTGCTCCCACTGAGATGATTTTTAGTTCTTTGATGGATTATAACTGGTCCCTTCTACACCTCGTGGTCAGACAGGCTGGTGTGCTTCTTCCATGTGGGCGTTGATGCTTCTCAGCTAGATTGCTGCTTGTTTATCTTCAAGCCTTTAATATCCCAGACACTATATCTTTTGATAGCTGGACACCTTCAGCTTTCTTCACCACATTTGCTTATATACACATTTTTCTTTGGCTATCGTGTCGGGAAGGTGTGCATCCTGGAATGCCAATTTAATAGAATAACATGTTCTTGCATTGAGTAAGTGTTTGAGTGGAGGCCCAATGTCCATTTGGTGCCTTAATACTAAACCTATAAATATATTCACGTAGATTTCCACACACTCATATAAAAATATTTACATAAGTACATTCCAGGTTTTAGACCTCTATACATACCCTTTGTCACCTAGTTCTTTCCTCTATTTCCTTTTACTTTCCTTTTGTCCCACTATCATGCTCAGCCTTCATTTGGGTTTCAATAATTTGTCTAGGTTACATTGCCCTTGCTGAATCCCTACCAGGTCTCTCACACCCCCCTTGCCACTGATTTTGGATCACTTGTTGCTCCCCTGTCCCTGGGTTGGTCAGCACCACCTCATTACCCCCACCTCCCCTCTCCCATGTCCGCCCAGAACCATTGGCCCCATTGTTTTCTCCTCCAGACTATTCATTCAGTCTATCATATCTAGATACATCTGTAGAAATAATAATATGCACCAAAAATCAAACCATAGCAAGACAGGCAATGAGTGAGAACACAGTGATGACAACAAAAAAGGAAACTAATTACCCATAGAAGAATAAATTAATTGAAAGAAAAAAATTTTAAATGAAAGAAAAACCTGTAAATAGATCAAGGTCTGATTTTTGATCTCTAGGCGTGTCCTCCAGTCAGGTCCAATGGGGTACCACACTCTAGCCCCAGAGTCTGTCCTTTGTACTCCCTCGAGGGCTTCCTGCTCTGCTCCCATGGTTGCTCTGCTGCATGCTTTTAGTGGTTTGCCTCGGTGTCACAGGGACAGTCTGGGCCAGTCCCGAAACTGAGTCTCTAGTGTTGCCCCCCTGAGGGATTCCCTGTGTTTTGGGGTCTTTTTTGTACCAGTATACATGTCCTGGTCTAGTCAGACTGGTAAGATAGAAGTGGTGGCGGTAGGGGGGTATTGAATGACTAGAGGAAGTTTGTGTGTTTCATCGGTGCTGAATATTCTCTTCCTTGTGGCCTTTCTGACCTGGGGGTGTCCAATTGACTACTGATAGCTCTGTATCTCCACTCTGCTCTCCCCTTCATTCTAATTGATATGCTTTTTGTTTCTTTTGTTTTGGGTCTCTGATGCCTGATAACTGATCCTAGCAACACCTGATGATCACTCAGGCTGGTGTGCTTCTTCCATGTGGGCTTTGTTGTTTCTCAGCTAGATTGCCACTTGTTTACTTTCAAGCCATTAAGACCCCAAATGCTATATCTTTTGATAGCCATGCACCATCAGCTTTCTTCACCACATTTGATTATGTACCCATTTTGTCTTTAGTGAACATATCAGGGAAGGTGAACATCACAAAGAGCATTTTTTGCAGAACAAATTGTTCTTGTGTTGTGGGAGTACTTTAAGTAGAGACCCAATGTCTATCTGCTACCATAATACTTCATAAATAAATATACACATATTACTCTATTCCCCTATATTTATGTATATACATGCCTGTATTGAAACCTCTATAACTCTCCTATGCCTCCCAATTATTTCCTCTATTTCCTTTTGCTTTCCTTCATTCCCGAGTTTTGGTAATTCCTCTCAGCTATATTGCCCTTGATCGAGCCTCCCCGCAAGCATCCTATGCCCTCCTGCTGTTCTTCTGAGCATTAATTGTAGTTCCAAGTAAAATACAATGCTTGACAACTTATATAGTTCCTCTTATTATGATAGTGCCCCCTGACCCAATTATGAGGATATTTTTATATATCGAAGTGTAATCCATGCTTCAAGTTGTAGTTCGTCATCTTTAGCAGTAAATACTTCAGATCCTTGTCTGATTTTAGCAGCAACGGTGCATCCTCTGTTGTTCTGCTTGATCATGAGTCTTCTCAGATCCAGAGGCAGCGTGATTTATATGATCTCAGTTCTCAGATTATTGACTTGGCATCCAGAATGCGTATGTAAGGACACAACCCTGATAAACACAGTCCCTATTTTAAACTGCACGGTGACTCTCCATTCTGTTCACACAGCTCCCTCTTGGTTGATGTCTGGGTTCTGCTTGAGCTCAGTTCTGGAACTCTCATTCTTCTCAGTTTAGCCATGATTGGCTATGCGCCACAGAGGCACTACCTTGCTGGTATGTCTGATTTCAATCAAGAACCATCTGATATCAGCATTGAGACATCCTGTTCTACACAATCCTCTGAACCCTGCTTGAATTCCTGGTAGTTCTCCGTCTAGATGGCTGCAATTAAACAAATTATCTTTAGTAAAATTTTCTATAAACCATCTGTTAATGAAAAATAAGTGAAAAGAACAAAAGAGGAACTGTAAACATGTACATGCCCTATGATTTATATTTAGTAGTGATACCAACAAGAGTAGTGGAGCAAAAAGTGCCCCAAATCCTCTGCCATGAAAAAAGCAATGAGCTCTTCAGGAAAAATGTCAGGGCTAGCTTTCTGAGTTCTAGAGATCACTCTAAAGTTTACAAGTTTCTGAAGAGCATTTACTATGAGGTGAATATGTGATTTTCTACATCAATACATTTCATGGCATTCCGATTTACCTTAATCACAGTCTTTTCTTTTAAAATCATTTTACTGGGGTCTCGTACAGCTCGTATTCCAATCCATCCATCCATCCATCCATCCACGGTGTCAGCACATTTGTGCATTTGTTGCCCACATCATAGAATACACCTTCTTTTCCAAACACATTTGTGCATTTATTACCATCATCCTTATCAAAACATTTGCTTTCTACTTGAGCCGTTGGTATCAGATATTTATTTTGTCTCCTTCTCTGCCCCACTGTCTTATGAAATCTTGATAATTTATAAAGTATTATTATTTGGTCATGTTTTACACTGTCCAACATCTCCCTTCACCCGTGTTCGTTGTCCGTCCCCCAGGGTGGGGGTTAGATGTAGATCCTTGTAATTGGCTCCCCCTTTCTACCCCACCTTCCCTCCACGCTTATCTTTTTCAAGTGATTAAGATCTAGTTTCATGTTGCTTATAAGCTCAATTTATCTTAAAAATATATCTTAAGGGTAAAACTTTAAAAGTATACAGTCATAAATCATAATGAAAACAATCTAACCTTTTAGCCACGGTGAGGGTAGACTGCTGTTAGTGTTTTTTAAAGACCTATTTTTCTCAGTATGCTATTATTTGACCCGTTTGGTGGTTTCTTATAAAACATTCCAAGGTATAACTTTATATGATCAGATAGGCAACTCCAGAAGTGCAACAGATGTGCTAGTGCACTTTAGTTCAAACACAATTGGAAGCAATTGTACAATATGTAGGGTGTGTCAGATGCTATTTAATCATTCACGCAAATAGCACTGTTGTTGCTGCCACTTCTGACTCATGTTGCCCCATGTGTTGGAGAGTACAATCGTTCCTTAGGATTTTCTTTGTAAAGTTTCTGGAAATTTTCTTTTATGATATCACAAGGTGAATTCAAACCATCAATCTTAATATCTTTAACTTAGTGCAAACCATTGTGCCCCCCAAGGCTGTCAAGAAAACAATATTTTGACCAAATATTTAATGGGAAAAGCTAAGAAATAAAATGTCTGTAGGAGTTTTTGAAGCTCTGAAATAAGAACTGGCATGCTTACTGTGCACATTTCCAGACTTGTACATGAGCTTGGGAAAAATATAAGATGACTCCAGATCCTTTGACTGACTTTTGGCTCTGAGGAAGAAAAGAGCAAGCCTAGGGCCAGGTCTTACACCTTCTGGCTAAGTGGGGAAGACATGCCTCAATAGATAGACTGCGCCCTGGAGCTATTGGAGATTTGCTTGTTCCAGGAGTTTAATGACATTGCTGTCCGGTGTGTAGCTGGAAATTAGTTGAGCTAGGCAGAGATTTTAATGGCCACACATGACAAAGATGGATGGCCTTAAACAGTCAGTTAAGAAGAGTAATTAAATAAATGAACAAAAAGCAAAAAAGCAAAACCAAATGTCAACCCTGGAAGAGAAGATGATATGATACAAACAACTTGCATATTATTGAAAATATCTAACTGAAAGTAAAGTTGACACATGCTATCCACCACCCCCAAAAAAACCAACAATAACAAAAATGCAATTTTCCTATATACTTGGGAGAATCATTAAAGGCATTCTCCCAGTGGAAACATACATCGAGCTTTCTAGACAAAGATTTTATATCATCTATTTTAAACATGATCAGGTAATTAAAAGTACAAATGACTATATAGCAAAAGGGGAGTAAAAGAGAGAGACGTCTAACTAAAGAGAGAACATCAAGCAAGTTATTGAAAACATAAAAATGAACTAAATAGAAATTCTGGAGTTCCAAAGAAAAATAACTGGAGTGGACAGTTCACTAAAGTGTTTGGACATCAGAGTTGAGCAGGTAGAATTAAAAAGCCATGAACATGAAGGTGAGTTCAGATTCATGTTTCTGAGGAACAGGGACAGAAGAATAGCATCTCCTGAAAGGGGCCTCAGAGACCGGTAGGGCGCCAATGAGGGCACAATACTATAGAGAACATGAGCTACAGAATTAGAAGACGGGAATAATAGTATCTGAAGCAATAAATGCTAAATTATGACATACTTTGTGTAACACATTAGACTAGAATTTGAAGATGTCCAATACCCTCCAAATAAGGAAAACACTAAGAGATGAACTAAAATATCATATAATCAACCAATCTTTGGGAAGCCGTAGATAAACAGAAACCTTGAGAACAAGAAGAAGAAAGGATTCATCACTTAGAAAATTCTTTAATAGGACTAACAGCTACGCTCCTCTAAGAAATTACAGGATCAAATGATTGTGGACTATATTCAGATATTCAAAGGAACAGAAAAAATATGATAAGAAAGTATTTAGCATGCAAAACTATTATTAAATATAACAAGCCAAAGCTTGTATGGTGAACTCACTTTATTTTCCTATTTTTAAAGAAAAATGTAGAGGTATAGCATCTAATTAAAAATTAAAGATATCAAGTCACAGTTTAATATTTTACCTTAAAAACTTAATAACAAATAAATTATTGAAAGCAACAGAAGGAAGGAATAATAAGTAAACCAAACAAAAGAAAAAATATATTAAAAGAACTGTACAGTTTATCAACGAAACTGTAGAGTTTCTCAATGTGGTTGATTGTTTGAAATAATCACATATATATGTATATATCTATATGCAAGAAAAACAGAAGACTCAGCATGTTAAAATTAGAGGGAAAATTCATTTTACTCTCAACAATACATTGGAAACAACAAAAACAAATTAATTAGAAGGGATTACAATGAAAATGTGGATGTCAAAATATTAAATCAAATTGAAGCACTGGATATTTTACAATGATGTAAACTACCTAAAGTGACTCAGAATAAAAATAAACCCTATTTTATTTTAAATTTTTTGCTTTCTTTTAATTTTTTTTCTTTTTTAAGTTATCTTATTGGGGAAAGTACAACTCTTATCACAATCCATTCATTGTGTCAAGCACATTTGTACATGTATTGCCATCATCATTCTCAAAACATCTTTCTACTTGAGCCCTTGGTATCAGTTCCTCATTTATTCCCTTTCCTTCCTGCCCCCTCTTCCCCTGAATCACTGATAATCTACCAATTATTATTATTTTGTCATGTCTTACACTGTCCGATGTCTCCCTTCACCCACTTTTCTGTTGTCCATCACCCAGGGCAGGGGTTCTATGTAGATCTTTGTGATCAGTTCCCCATTTCTACCCCACCTTCCCTTTACCTTCCTTGAATCACTACTCTCATTATTGGTCCTGATTGGTTTATTTATCCTGGATTCCATGTGACAACACCCATCCAGACTTATAGCAGGTGATGATGGGATGACTTAGCTGTACAGCAGGACTGTCCCTTAGAGAGCGTGTCTCACTTTTAACACCTTATCAGGCATGAAGAGGCCCTAGAGAAGGATTCAGATTTTGTAAAGCATCAGTCTTCCTCACTTATCTTGCACCTTTCATTGATCTATGAGGTGTTTCAGTGCACTCTGGCTTAGATTACTAGCACATTAGTCATTAAACTGAAATTTAAACCGTAATTAAATTAAACTCACGTGTCCAAATTGCTCTTAGATATTTATGGATGCATTTTACAGCTAAAATACGCAATTGGAAATTTATACAAGAATGAATAAATTACAAAAGTGTAATATTAAATGGAAATATTCTCAAAGTGACCTATAATTTTAAGCAATTTCTATCACAGTTTGAGCTACTTTGCCAGACCACATTGGTAAATGGAGTCAAAATCAAAAACAGAAATTCAAGGAATCCCAAATAGTCAAATAAATATTAAAAAACACAAATAAAACCATAATAATATTCTGGCTTTCCAAATCAGCAACAAAGTAATCCAGATTATTTGCTTTTGAAATAGAACAGACACAAATGCCCAATATTGTTAATCATTAGAAAAATTCATATAGAAACCACAATGAGTCATCATTTTATACGCAATGAAATGAGCATTATGAAAATTATATTAACAAGTATTGGTGAACATGAAAAGACATTGAAAAACAGTTTTCAAGTTTTATAAAAATTTACACATAGTCTACCATTGTCTACCAATTCTACCACAGGAATTTTAAATAAGGAAATTGATAGCATAAGTATAGATAAAAGCAGGATATGTCTGCTCATAGCAGAAAAATTCATACTTGCTATAAAAGTAGAAACAGCACCAATATCTACTGATTGTTAATGAGATATAGAAAATGCAGTTTATCAATACAATGAGATTGTCCTATAGTGATAAGAAGGGATTAATTATTAATACCTGTTACCACTTGGATAAACATTGAATATATTCAATGTTGTAAACGAAGCTAGGTATTAAAAGTTACATACTATCCAATCCAATTTTTATGAAATGTCTATATTAGGAAAACTTACAGAGCCTGAAAGTGAATTTATGGTTACCAGGGAGAGAGGGAAATGATGGATGGGGTGTGAATAGAGTCCCTTGTGAAGTGGTAAAGGAGTTCTTGAATTAGATAACAGCAATGTTTGTAAAACTGGGAAGATACCAAATAGCAATACATTGTGTACTTTAGAAGAGTTATCTTTATAATATGCAGACTACCTATGCCTCAAAGTGGAAAACAGATAAGGAACTATATGATTACTTAAAGAAGGGAGATTTTTTTAAGTAACTTTATTCAGTTAGTTATTTGAATAAAATATTAAGTGTTCTACTCTCTGAAAACCAGAGATAATTTTCAGTTGGTTTAATTTTCAAATGACATATAATATGCCTCATTGCCCCAATATAATAATAATTAAAATTTCCTTTAGGAGAGTAGGAAACACTATTATTTTGAAGATTCCAATAAATTGGGGTAATTTACATATGTTATATATGTGGCTAGATTCCTTGAAATAGCCTAAAATACATGATATTCATAGAACCAATATATAATTATAATTTCTAAAGGTGAAGTGTTTTGAAATATTAAAGACAAATAATACTTGTATATCATAAACAGCACACTTTTTTCAATGTTAACCTTTTTTTGTTTCTTTTCTTGAAAATATATGTAATTGAACACATAATTTCATAGCAAATCCATTATATATTGGAGGTTAAATCTCTGAGTACTGAGTTTGTGGATGCCTACTATGTACAGTAGAAGCCAAAGACCCATTTATGAGTTTTCGCATGATTTCAGCCTCTATTCGACTATTATGATTATTAATTGACTTTATGAATGCCTTTGCCCTCATGAAAAGTGTATTAATATGTGGTTTACTGTCATCCCCCTACCCAGTGGGGGTGGTGGTGGTGGCATCGTTCTTAGGGACTGGCTTGGGTGATATCTTGGTGGAAATTCAGGGCAGGGTCCCCTTCTCCTGGTTCAATCCCTGCCTTGGTCAGAGGGCCCTGGACCACTTTTGTGTGGCAAGGTATAATATCAAAAGAATTACACTTCTCCCTACATAAAGTGGATTTCCTAATCATAATCCCATTCTGAATTCTGCCTACAAATATGATGTTTTGATTTGCCATCAGTCATGCTTTTGTAACATTTTTCTTTACACTTATTTTCCCTTTTAAGTCTCTGAATCTTTACAAACCTTAAGATACCATCAAACACAGCAACTCTGTTGTTGAGATATTTCATTTCCGCGAAAGTACAGTTGACACAGCCATTATTAAAATGTACCCACCAACCAAAAAGCTTCTGATGAAGAAATTGAAAAATTCCACCATTTTCTTCAGTTGGAAATTGATCAAATATGCGTTCAAGGTACGTTGATAATTATTGGTGATTGGAAGGCAAACTTTTGGAAAAAAAGAAGGAAGACTGTTTGGAAAATATGGCATGGATATCACACGATAGAATTTTGCAAGCTCAATTAATGTTTCGTAAGACATGGTTTTTTTAACAACACAAATGGTGACTACACACATGGACTTCTGCAGATGGAATACACAAAAATCAAACTGGATGAGGCTATGGTGAAGCTCAATATTAGCAGCAAAACCAGGCCGTGAGATGACTATGAAACAGACCAACAATTTCTCATATGTAAATTCAGGTTGAACCTGAGGAAAATTAAAACAAAATGCATTCTTGTGTATATCCCACCAAACTTAGAGAACAGTTCAAGAACAGAGTTGACAGACTGAATACTAATGACAAATGATCAGGAGAGTTGTAGGATACCAAAACAAATATACACGAAGAAAGCAAAAGATAATTAAGAATCAGGCAAGAAAGGAAAGGCCAAAGGCGATGTCATAATAGACTCTGAAACTTGACCTTGAACAGATAGTAGCTAAAACACATAGAATAAATGACAAAGTAAAAGAGCTGAAGGAAAAGTTCAAGGACAGTTCAAAACTATAGAGCCTACCACTACAATGAAGTGTGCAAAGACTCGGATTTAGAAAACCCAAAAGGAAGAACACACTAAGCATATCTCAAATTAACAAACTTGAAGAAACACTTCAAGCCTCAAGTGGCAGTACTGAATAATTCCACAGACAAAATATTGGAGGAAGCAGAAAAAAATGATGGAAGGAATATGCTAATCACTAAATTGAAAAGAATTGATTGACTTCCAAATGTTTAAAGGGGTAGTATACTATCAAGAACCTATGATATTCAAGGAAATGTCCAATGTTAACTGAAGGCAACAGTGAAGGGGGAAAATGACTGCAGGAATGGATAGAAGTGAATTATTCAACAAGCTCTTGAAAAACTGGAAGTACTAACTCTTCTTTTTTAAGCTATCATTTTTGAAAAGGCAGCTACCCAATGTGTTAGTCCTGGTAGGCTAGAGAAACAAATTCATAGACACTCATATGTGTTTACAAACTTTATGTACAAGAGTAATTGAATGTTGAGACAACGTGCCAACCCAGTCCAGATCAAGTCCCTAGGTCCGATATTAGCCCATATGTCCGATATCAATCTATAAAGTCCTCTTAAGTCTCACAAAGTCCATGAAATGAAGCCAAATGCAGGAAGATGACAGGCCAGGGGGTGGGAAGTCTTGTGGATCCAGTAGTGGTGGAAGTGTCACAAGGCTGGCAGGGGTCTCCACGTGGCTCCTCCAGCTCAGGACACGTTTGTCAAGAAGACATTTGTCTTCTCAGCTGCAATGTCTCCCAGGGCCTCAGCGTGTGTTCTGTTTATCTCCTTCATACTTCCAAATGAGGTCATCAAGCTGCAACCTGATGGACAGGCTGGACTCCAACACTACACTCTTAAAGTCTCAAATTGACAACAGATTATGTAACAACCACACCCAGTCAGCTAACTGGAAAGGACATATATTTGTGCACATTCCAAAGACAAACAAAAATGGTCCAACAGACTATGGAACTTATCTAAAATGCTATTAGTATCCCATGCAAATAAACTGTTGCTCAGAATAGATAAAAAGCTGCTGCAACAGTGCTTTTACAGAGAGCTATCAGAATCTCCATCCAGACTTTGAAGAAGGTGTAGCACGAGGCGTATCATTGCAGTGAGATGGCACTTGCCTGAAGAAATAGAATACAAGAAAGATGCTTGTTTTTGAAATACTGACTATGAAAATATATTTAACTGTGCTTATCATAACAAATTATGAATCAATTTGAGAAGAATGGGGACAAAGCTCTTCATTTCCTCATGCAGAGCTTGTACATAGACCAAGAGGCAGCAGTGGGAACAAAACAAGGACATACAATGTGGTTTAAAGGAAAGATGTACGTCAGAGTTGTAACCTTTCAACATATTTATTCTGCACGGTGAATCAATAGTCCAAGAAGTTATAATATATGCAAAATCTCATATTAATAGTGGAGCATGGTTTATTAACAACTTGTGATAGGGTTGATTAAAGCAGAGGATTGAAACACTTGCCGATTAAAATCAAAGACTGCAGCCTTGAGTATGGATTGCAACTCAATGTAAATAAAGCAAAAATGCTCATCACTGGACTACTAGACCACATCACAAAAAATGAGGAATGTTATCCAGAAGGTTATCAAGGATTTCATTTTGCTTGGATCCACAATCAAAGCTCATGGAAGCAGCTTCCAAGAAATCGAAGGACATTTTGTTTTGAGTAAGATGCCTGCACATGTCTTCTTTAAAATAATGAAGAGTAAGAATGTTACTTTGAGGTGTGGCTGGCCCAAGCCATGACATGTTCAATCGCCTCATGTACCTGTGAAGTTGGAAAAAGAATAAAAGTCCTGGTAAATAATTGATGACTTTGAACTATAGTGTTGGTGACTAATACTGAACGCACTGTGTACTACTCCAAGAATAATTACATCTGTATTGGAAGAAATACAACCAGCATGCTTCTTAGAAGGAAGGATGGTGAGATTCATCTCAAGTTATTCTACATGTTATCAAGAGAGATCAATTCCTGGGAAAGGATATCATATGTAGTAGACATTCAGTTAGAAATAGGAGGAACTCAACAAGATGGTTTGACACAGTTTTGCAACTGTAGGCCCAAATATATCAACAACATCTATAGATGAAACTGCCTTGATGTCACTTTCAAGTTAATAAGGACCGCCGATTTGTGTTTGTTGTCATATTTGATATTCTATCTGAAATCTTATCCTTTAACTGGATTCATTAGCTTAAAAAAAGGATACTTGTATTTCACGTAGATTGCAACTCAATGTGCGTACATGTGTGACTGAATAGAACAACGTGTCATAATATTTTCATAACCTTTCAGAGGCTAATCACCAGTCTTATCTTTCTTGGAACATGTGGAGTATTAAGGCTGAACTCTCTCAGGATTTTAATTATTTAAGTCACCAGAAACTCCAGTTCACCGCAGCTATATAAATTCTTTTCTGCGTGCTCAATTCTATTTCATTTGTTTTGATGTGTGTTTTTATACCAGTACTATTTATTTCAATTACTGTATTTTTCTACTATCTTTTTAATGGAAAAAGGTAAGTCTTCTTTATTCCTCTTCAAAATTAGTTTACCTACTCAATGTCCCCCGTCTTTCCATATTGGCTTTTATGTTTCCCTAAAGAAATCTGTTGATTTTTGATGGAGAGATGTAATCTTATTTAAAGTTTAGAAAGAATGTACAATATCATTAGAATTAAGAAAATAGATGGTTAGAGGAAAATATAAAGCATTATCAGGAACATTTAATAAGATTTAAAAATAGATTATCATGGATATCATGAAGTAGTTAAAACAAATTTCACAAAAAAGTTATCAAAACGACAGTGATATGTTAAAATGCTGTCAATTTTCAAGGCTTTAAGATAAAGCTTTTATTTCTATTAGAACTATATTGTGTTTCATTTTTTAAATTCAAAATTCACAATAAACTTGTAAGCATAACGTATTTATGAGAAGTCCAGAGAGAGGCAAGGCAAAAAGAATAGCATTCGACCATGTAACACCTTTCTCATCTATAACATTACTTCATTTTTTTATCATGTGTCAGTTTTGTGGCTGTTTTTGTATTCTAAAATGAGTAAATATTGAAATTTTTATTTCTATTACATAGGGCTTTTCATGCTGAGCATTTATACAATAGGGAAATTCAGCTATAATCTTAAATCATTGCCCGATGTGTTTTTTGAAATACGTTAAGTGCTTTAAATGATGATGTTAACATATAGGACAACAAACAACTCTTCCGACACTAAACCAAGAAGTTTCATTCAGATCGATTGATTCATTTCTCATTCATTTTACTGAGTCATTGCAACATTTATTCTATTGTGTTGCAGATGATCAAGCATTTTATGGTGATAAAGTGAAGCTTAGTTATATTCTCTTATTTTGCAGGAAACAGTCCAATGCTAGAGTCCATTGCTTCCTAGAGGAAGGTCTGTTGGGCTATCTGTTTACATGAGTCTATGTCTTATGAAGCCAGAAATTAAATTGTAAGTAACCAAGGGTATAATGTCCATGTTTGTGTTTGGATTATATATTCTAATTATTTCCCAATTTATTTGCATAATATATTCAGAATCTGCTTCAGATAATTCAGACTAATTTGTATTTGTTTTAAAGTACTATTTCTTTATCAGTAAAAGGTACAAATTAAAAGTGTTTAGATGGACACTTCATAAATTTAATTAAATTAGAGCATATTATAAATATCAATCATAATATTTGTTATACAGCTATAAATATTGATACTTGTTTTATTTTCAAATCCATATTATTGGCAGCTAATCCAACCATCATGTCGTTCTGTAGTTCGATCACATCAAGCAATATTGTATATTTGCACTTCTTATATTGGAGGCATTTCACCAAATGATATGATTGAATATGCGTTCTGTTTGAGAGTGCATGCTTATTTTACAAAGAAAAATAACCAAGAGCTCATATTTTATATAAGTGTACCCGGTATCATATCCTTGACCTATATATCCTTTTATGCTTTCGCATTTATACCAGAGGGACCAAACTTTAATATGAATTCCCTGAATTCTCTGATTAACAAGCTAGTGCGTTGCCTGGGTAAAAAAGCAGCAGATTTAACACGCAAACATTGATACATTAGTATTCAATGATGTGTTCCGAGCAGGAGAAACCTAATAAACCAAGAAGCATGCAGAAAGAAGATAAAAGAATCAGCATTCATTGTTTCAAATAATTTTCAAACATTTGGTGAATTTCCTAATTCTTGCTGTCTTTAATGAAGTCAAGGACGTCTGTGCCTCACTGCCAGGTAGCAGCAGTTACATCGACACCGAGCGGCTTCCTATTTCATTTGCCTGCAGCACGGTTTCGAAAACAAGTGCAATGTTTTATGGAATGTAAGAAAGTGGTTTTCCTGTTACTAATAAATGTCAAGTTTATAACCCCACTGATCAAACTTCATCTTTGCAGCAACGAACAGTTTATTGTTTTGAATTTTCTTCTATATTTTTGTGGTGTCAGAACACAGTATGGAGAAATATGTGCCATGGATAAAGCTTTTATCATGTATATATACAAAATCCAGATATTTGACAAATATTTCAAATTGTGTTATTTTTAGTCATGTCTCATTTTAACAATGATCTCTGACAGTTATTAAATTATGAAGTTCCTTTTACTCCTCCTATCTGATACTGGCTGGAAATAAAATGTGCCCTCTGGATAAATGTGTGGTTTTTTTAATACTTGGATTCACTTGTTGTTAGGTGTCGTCATATCAATGCCTACTCATAGCAACTCTGTGTAGGAAAGTAGTAGATGGATTGTCATTTGGTCTCCTTGTGAAGATTTGGATTTTCCGCACAGCGCATTACAATCCACATGGAAGAGTGAACTTCTAGATTTCTATCAGCAAACGTTTCAAGTCCTCTTTGTTGCCAGCAAGCAAGGTTGTGTCATCAACACACAGCAGGCTGTAAATAAGACAATCCTGATGCCACATTGCTGTTCGTACAGCTCAGGTCCTTAATTTAGTTGCCCGACTGAGGGGCAGAGTAGAGTAAAGGCATACAATTATGAAGCATGCCTCTTCTGATTTTAACCCACACAGAATTCTTTTTCAGGGTTTGAATTATGGCATCTTGGTCTAAGCACAAGTTCCACATGACAATAAAGAGTCCTGGAATTCCCATTCTTTCACATTTATCTATAGTTATTTTTTTATGATTCACAAATTGAATCTCTTTGCAGAGTCAACAAAGCCAAATATACCTCACTCTGGCATTATGTGCTTGTAGCCAAGATCCAGCTGATGTTAAGCATGCTTTCCTGGGTACCAAATCCTCTTCTGAATCGGCCTTGAATTCCTGATAACTCTTTGTTCATCTACTGCTGCAACTGTTGTTGAATTTTCTTCAGCAACATGATAGTTGTATGTAATTTTAATGATATTGTTTGACAATTTTTGCAAAGTGTTGGATGACCTTTACTTGTAATAGTCACAAATTGACCTTTACAGTTGCTTGGCCAGATAACTGTTTTCCAAATTCCCTCCACCCCCAAATGTTTATGTAAAATTTATGTGACCAAAATATAGAAAAAGATATAATAGTATATGTTAGCCATCTTCAAGAATAGTAAATAAAAATGCCCATCTTATTAAATTGCACTATTTGCTAGTGTATGCCCAGGGTAGTGTAACACATGATAAATATGAGCTATGGTCAAAGGAGCTGAATAAGCTGGAAGCTGGATAGTTTTGACCACGATTGTAAGCTTGAGTTGGGTCCCATACTTCTGGGAAAGCAGAGGTCAACATAATAAAGCCAACATATGTAGCCCTTCTACAGAATACTCCATAATTATTTCATCTGGAATCTCTTGATGTTTTATGAATTTAGTCCTCAGGAAGGAACTGAAGTTTTACATCAGCACTCTTTAATGCGCCTTTCCCACAAGTCAAATGAGATCAAACTGAAGCGGTGACTTTTTCATCTCCACTTGATGGTCAGAACGGTGTCTTCTGACCAAGGTTTGTTAGATTGGTAATTGATCTCAAAGGTCAATTTTAAAATTTAAAAAATTGCAGAACAGTATAACACCAAAGATTATTCAGAAAATATTCAGGCAGGTATTGAACTGTTTACCAAGCATTCTCATGTGGATGGCTAGAAGGATGTTTTCGTTGTCTGCTAAGGTGTGAAAGGAGCCAAGAGGATTAGATTTATGTTTCTTACAGTTTGCTATCCTCCTTGTCCTGCCCTGTGGTTCTGGATGATAAGCCCCACCCATGCTAAAATTCTGACACTTGGACTCTGGTAGTATGATCCAAAGTGAGTGATCCCAAAAAGCTTTGGTATCCAGGCTTTGATATCAATCCATTATTAGATAATCAAGTTTGTGACTTAAAAGCATGGGACTCGTTTCTTCTCCCAACAGCCAAGTGCCCTGTCTGAAGAAAATATGCTCAGTGCAGATTAGCCTAACTATTTTAGGAGTGAGTGCAATTTCAAGATAAAATTATAGCTCCAAAAAGCTAGTGCCTTTGAAAAAAATGGAGTCAAGCAGATTTAATTGGTGCTCTAAACTTCTCTGATAGAAAATAATTGGTGATATAAGCATAATTCATTGGACATTTCAAGCAAGTAAAAGATGCAAAAACATAAGACACTTCTTAGAAAAAATACACTTTCTGCAAATCAAGTGTTAGCCTCAGCCCCCATTCAGTTTGTCAGACAAGAGTGTACTTTCTTATTACTTATCTTCCTTTCATAGTACGGAAGCAGCCTCGAACAATTTAAGATGGTTGGTAACCTTCTTGAGTTCTTCTCTCAGGTTAAATTTGTCCATTTAGAACATTCACATGCTCTTCAGCAACAGCCTGCTCAACCTCAATAGGCCAGCATAGAGCAGAACTTGGTGGTGAGGATTCCTCTGTGATATACTTGACCTGTGTCTCCTCTATCTACTGAGTCTCCATCTTCCATTCCTCTTCAATGACCTGGCTTCTATCACTTTCGTGACTCTATCTCTCTCATCCAAAACCTTTGCTGCCTCCTGCAGCTTCTGCAAGTAGGTGACCAGGAACTATTGGGCCCTGTCCAGCTCTTCCCTGAGCTTGTTAAAACATTTCTGTTGGCAGCCAGTCAATCCCTGAAGCTTCATTTTTTGCTAAAGGCTTTAGTGCAGCTTAGATTTAAGTAATATTGGTTCTAGATCATATGCTACCTCTAGAAATGGTGGAATGTTGACCATTTATTTTGGTATAGTAACTATGGGTACTTTGTCTTTCTTCGATTGATAATTCCTAAATAATTCAATATTTAGCTCACAGAATCATTCAACAATATAATTTGAGACTCAAAATACTCTCCAATTATTTCATATGCTGAGTGAGTTCTTACTTTTTGATTTTCTTAATCCAGTTTTTTTTTCAAATTTCATTACACTTTACTTCATCTTCTTGAACTGTCAGTTGAAAATTTCTCTTAAGCTTTTACTTCTTTTCTACCATATGCTTTAGTTACTGCTCAAAAGCATGATTAGTCTTTTCTAAAATTTATTTTGAACTTTCTTTCTTCTTTTTCATAAGCTTGTATTTCTTAATATGTGATGTTCTTGATGTCATCATACCACTTATCAGATATTTTATTAGTAGTATATAAGGCATCAGGTCTGTTCTTGAGATGCTCTTGAAATTCTGGTGGGTTATATTCAAGGTCATATTCTGACTTTCATGGAATATTTTAGTTTCCTTCAACTTCAACCTGAACTCACATATGAGCACTTTATTATCCCTTCCATAGTCAGTGCTAGCCTAGTTTTAGCTCCTGAGATTAAACTTCTGTATCATTTCTTCCCTGGGAGGTAATAACTTTTATTCCTTTGTATTCCATTTGGCAAGGTGCATATATTTAGCTACATTATATTGTTGGGATAAAAGGTATTTGCGATTAAGAAGTTGGTCTTGCAAAATTCTATCATGTGATGTCTAGCTTCTTTCTAACATCAAGATTTCACATTGTGCTGCAGTATGCATGGTCGACTGTTGAAACTGCCATCTGCCCTGCAGGAGAAAGACTGGGCTTTTTACTCCCATAAACATTTTTAGTCTCAGAGAGCCATAGGAGATCAGTATGAGACAGCATTGATTCAATAGCTGTGAGTTTGGTATGGTTTGGTTTCTTTGTGGAATCCCTGGTGGCATAGTGGAGGTGAACAGTTCAAAACCACCAGCTGCTCCTCTGGAGAAAGAAAAGACTTTGTAATCCCATAAAGAGTTACTCTCAGGAAGAGTTTTGCCATGAGTCAGAATTGACTCTATGACAATGAATTTGGTTTTTATTGTGGTCCCCTCTGTTTCCAAGTTTTTCATTCCAATACCAATAATTAGTAATGCATCCTAATTGTATTTTGATGAATTCTCAGACTGATGATGTTGGTAGAATTATTTAAATTCTTCTTCACAAACTTTAGAGGTTGTTTTATACATTTGAATAATCTTTGTATTAATGGGGGTTCCTTGAAGGTGTATAAATATTATCTTATGACAAGCAGCATGGTAGATATTAGAATGTTGATTTTGCTGATGAATGCAAATTATTCTGGTATGACAGTTGATGCTGTTCTGCTATGATTCATAAGATTAATACCTCAGAAATGAAAAAAGATAATTTCTTCTTCAAAGTCTGTTATTAGTTGGAAAGTTTCTTTGGAATCTGTTATCATGAGTAACCCTGACAGTCTCTGAAACACGGGTGACATAACTTCTAGCATCAGAGCAACTGGCAAGGCGTCACAGTAAGACAAAGCCAAAGAGGTGTGGTGGCTGTTCGTCATATGACATTGAAACTGGGTAGGCCAGATTCTTTTATCAAATTTTGGCAGATTTATGTTACTCAAGAACTTAATGTTAGTTAGGGATTTAATGCCGTACTAAAAGTATGTTAGTGTCTAAGACACTGCAAGAGTTTCAATATTTTTCTGTATATTATCTTATTTTTACTTTAAGAAATAAGGATCTTTTATGACTCATACTGAATAATACTTACATTATAATGTAAACAGATGTTTAACGTACTTATATTGATAAAATTAACATTCAAGATGAATCCAATTTTTTTTTCTTTACGCACCACACACTTGACTCAACCCTACGAAATTGAAGAGACATGAATTCTAGTTCATGCATCATTGGATGAATCAAGTCTCCAGGGGGCATTTTTATTCACCATTATATGTCATGAGAGGTAAATTGTGTGAAAATTCTAACAAAATGCAAAAGGAAAAAGTTTTATTTCTAAACATGGTTAAAGAAAACCTAAATGGCAACAAATGGACAATAATGTGCATCTTCTATAGCGTTGAGCTTAAAGATCAAAAAATGAAGTATTGTAAAGATCAATTGCCCATGAATAGGATCTGAAATTTCTCTCAGATGCAATTAGAGAGCATGAGAACCTTTGGTTAATATTGGTCCTCTCATTATTTATTGGATACAGTAATATTGATTATTTAATAATATAAATGCTATTTATTTTCACAATTCTCTGTTTTCTGTGGATAGTGTGAAACCACTGGTAGATTTTTTTTTTCCTTTCATAAACAATTGCTTTTAAGAATCTGTTAGGTAGCTTAGCCTTGGAACTGGGATGTCCATTAACGCATGCCCAGGAAAGCCAGGATAGGACAAAGCTGGATTTTCCTGCCAGTGGGCACGGATGGGCGATAACCTGGATCAGCCCACCTGGGCCAGGTTAACACATTTCAGCCAATGGGATCGACCTGGTATTGTTCACCACGCCTCCCCCGGGAATCCTTGAATAGGCAGGAACTGAGAGGGAGAGAGGTCTTTTTTTCTGAGGAAAACTTGGGAGAGAGATCTTTGTGGGACCCTGAGCAGTCTCTGCCAGGCCACATGGTCAAGAGGAATCCTATGGGTGCCACATAAAATCTGAAACTTCTTTTAACTGTCATTAAATTCACTTGGATCACGATCCAGGATTCGGCGTGAATTCTTTCTCTTGCGGAGCAAAGAACCGAGGTTGAAATCTAGCCCGGGGAGAGAGACCTTACAAATTTTTACAATGATGAGGATATGCTAAGAAGAAAAACATTAAAACTCTCAGTATCTACATCAAAGCAGATGAAATTATTGCATTTATCAATACTACAATTTTGAATTGAATATGTTTGTTGTTAAATAATTTGTTTAGCACTACCGTAGTTACATGAATTAAAAAAAAAGATGCTTTACAACACAGGTTCATGTATACAACTGTTCATTCATTCATTATGAATTAGTAACCTGAATCTATATCAATGATATTTTCATGTATTCTAAAGCATTGCTCTTATCACATCCATTTATGGATACCTGAATGTTTCCTGACACATTTTTATCAGAATTTTACAAAACAGTAATTTTATAGCTACAAAGCTTCTGCCACAGGGTAAGGTAATGGTTACATGTAGACTCTGATCCACATGGTATGAAGTTCAAGACTACCATCAGCTCCGCGTTAGAAAGACTAGGTATGTTCTCAGGAACCCACAGCTGGATCACTAAGTGTCAGCATTAACTCAGCGGCACCGAATTTGTGTGGTTATGCAGTTATTTCCTAGAAAACTTCATTCTTTAACATTAAGTAGCAATTTCACTTTTCTCTCAAACTTTATTTGTTGTTTTGTTTGCTTGTATTCAAATGCAGAAAATCCCTCTCTATATAACCTTTTGGCTTATACATTTGAACACTACACAAAGTGACCAGCTATTTAGTCAAAAGAAAATCCAAAGCAAAACAATTGCAAAGAGCATATGGTGCCACTGAGCTTGCAAGAATAACCAACTCTTCAGTGACTTCAGGATGGGCAATCTGACACATATGATATTAATATAGGCAGCTATATTATGTGCAAAATAAATGCTATATAGAATTTGACTCAATAAATGGGATTCTCAGGTAATATAGTTTTAATTATGATTGTTGGTTTCAGAAATAGATTTCAATACTAAGCAAAGATTTGAAACTATTGCAATTTCATGCATTGTTTTATTTTTTTCTTTCCAGGTTTCTAACCCTGGAATTAAAAAGGAGATTAAGAGTCAATTCATCCCAGACAAATAGACTACTACTGCATTCTTAAGCTTTGGCACTTTGGCTAAGTTATCTATCAATAAGTTTTGTTGATTTTTCAGTAACAATGAATAGATAAGTGTAATAGCACAAAGCATTTTTAAATAATAGCTATTATCAAGCTAAATTCAATTACAATAATATATTGATGAAATTGTGTATAATTAAAATAGCTTAGGAAAATTACTATATATTTAGTTTCTGACATCAAAAAGTCCTATGTATCAATAGTCCCATTAATATATTTCTTTTTATGTCAAATTTGACATAATAGCATATTAAAGAAAAATGACAAAAACATTATAGAATGATGAGTAATTTAAGTATCTTGGGGTATAATAGTCTACAATTTTTTCTGTTATTTTAGCAAGCAGGTATATTGTTCAGTATATGCATAAACTGAACTCATAATATATTATCTTGAATAAATAATATATATATTTATTTATTTCTTAGTTTGGAAATAACTTTGAATATAAAGTATATAAGTGAAATCAAAGAGATCAAGTATAATGTAATCACATAGAGTCATAGAAATGAATAACAACTTAAGGTGTTTCTCAAAAACTCATGTTTTATTTGTTGGTATTCTATTTTAAACAATATCTACTTTCCTCAGTTGGAGAGTTGATAAACTCAGATAAACATGTGTTTTGCAAACAAATGTTTCTTATATGGAGAAATGCAGAGAAACCGAGCAACCTGCATTCTGGTCCAGAAACAATTTTGAACTATGGGGTTCACAATTTTCTGTTGGAGGAAGTAAAAGAAGTGTAATTGATATAAATTTTGACTTAAAGTTTAAAACACCCAGGAGCATCACAAATGTGGAATATATAAAAATGAAATGTAATGAATTATAGTAGGAAATGAGCCCTAGCACAAAATAAACATAATAAAATAACTGCTAATTTTCTTATTTAGGAGTTTACCACACTCATAAATTTAACAAGTAACTTAAGTTAGTGATAAATATCTTTACTACTAATAATTACATAAATATATGCTTATTTATTTAATATAAATTCAGCAGTACTTTGAAAATATGTGCCTCTTTACAAAAGAGTTTGCATATAAATGAAGAACTATTCAGAGAAAATAGGGGGAGAGAAGCATAATGCTCTAACACTGTAACCATTTTAATTTTTAAATTTACACTAAAAATTAGATCCAAATAATTTTACTATATTAACAAAGATATAATTATCTATACTTCCACCCAATCTTATATATACATAGATACACATAATTGTACATATACACACATAGATATTCTATAGCTGTGACTTGAAGAATTCTCAGTTTGATAGATTATATTACTTCTAAGTCCTTAATATTCAAATCAATAATCATTCCAAAAAACCTTTATAATATTAATTAATACTTAAAAATGAAGTTGAATTATTTAATAATTACTTTGCTTCCTGCTAGCTAGATTATAGTAAATAAAAAACAATAAATTATTTACTCCTTTTCTTAAAATCAGTAATAATTTATAATTCCCTATTATAAATATGAAGTAATTTTTAATTGTACTCTTACTTTGAGGAGATACATAACAATAACTCAAATTCAAAACAAGTAACCATATGCAAAGCCTAAGGTTAAATCAGTCTAATTTCAAATATATAAATATTTTTAAATTCTCAAAAGATGCTTTAGAAGATTTTATTGATTCTTACATCTACCATAGCAAAGAAATTTAGCAGCTCCTCAGCTTAAAGATGATAAATGGCTGCTGCCAATGCAACATTATGAACAATTCTGATTTAAAACTTCTATAGAATAATTCTAATCTTAAGAGGAGAAATACAAAATAGAATTTCAAAAGTTAAAGAAATCCAGAATTTCTGGACCCATGGAGTTTGGGTGAATGGTTAGAATTATCTGTAAAATAATCTTTAAATTTAAAACCATTACAAACATTTTTGAAGTCTTAAAACCAAACGTGAATTTGGCTTCCCCTGTAAAGTTTGTCTGATCTATTTATATGGGCTACTATTCATAACAATTGAGAAGGTTAGACAATAACTTTATGGAAAAATAGAGTGAGATTTGTCACACCACTCAAAGCACACAATCAATGTCACTGAATTGTGTATCAATAAACTGTATAATTGGTGTATGTTTGCTGTGTATATTTCTAGTAACAACAATAAATTATAAAAATAGGCTATAGAATTACATAATATAATAGTAGGGTGGAATTTTAGCTCAAGTTCTTATAATAATATTTATCTTATAAAATAATAAAATTATATACATCTAAATATGTTTGAAGTTTATAAAGAGTATGGCATGTGACAAGTCTATCCTTTAACTCTTCTGTACATGTAATCCATTTAGATATTTTGAATATTAAAAATCTTAAAATAATAATAATTATCCTACATACAGTATATTTGGAAATGTTTATGTAAATATCTCAATTCTAAGAGATTATAAGATATTATTAGGTTAATGCTATTTTTGACACATTTACATTGCTGAAACATTCTATTTAGAGATTATTGCTATATAAAATCTCTATCTTCACAAATATTAAGTAAATGAATTTATTGAATTATTATGCTATAGTTTACATGACTTAGTTTTAGATTCTCAGTATTTTAAATTATTTGAATATAAGTTTAATAATGCAATTACCACTTTAAATGATTAATACAATTTCCTTTTTTTATATTATAGTTATTTAATATTTATTACTTTAATTATATGATTTACTTCTATATTTTATATTATAGAATTATATTACTTATTTTATACAAATAATTAGCATGTGTCTTCTGTAAATCAATGTAACATATTAGACCTTGTTTACTTATCATTTAAATAATAAACTTATGCTTTTATATGCAGAGAGTAAAATATTAATTAATGCTACATGGTAATATAATAAGGTATTGCTTATCTTGAAATACTTGGATATTGCAATACTGTTTGAAATATATAGGGATGATAAAGTGTTTTTTTAAAAAACGGTATGACTTTCACAGCATGGTGAGAAAAACAGAGATTGGAAATACCAAAATTGAATTCTCATTGGAAGCAAGGCGAGTGAGATTTCTTCTCACATATTATTGGGCTTGTTATCAGGAGAGGTCTGCCACTGGCAAAGCAAATCATGCTTGATAAAATAGAGGCTCAGTGAAGAAGAGTAAAGGCTTTGACAAAATAGACTGACAGTGAGTGCAGCCATGGTCTCGAACATCACAGCAGCTCGGAGGCTGGCACCGGACCTGGTAGGATTGCATTCTGTTGCACGCAGGGCACCGTGAGTCAGAACTGACTCAACATCACCTAACGCCAAGAAGCCAAAATAAATCAAATTCAATGTCAACTTCACGAAAGTTCATGTTTTGAAAGAAATGTAAGCTGACAGATAATACATTGCCTATGATTACAAAGTATATATCTATTGATCCAGGAATGAAAAAGTCAAAATTTCTGAGTTAACAGTCTATTTTTCTGTAGTAATAGTTTTTTTTATTGAGCACTTGATTTAAGTCAAAATATATTTAGTAATGCACATGCATTTGCTTATTTGTGTTGCTAACATAGCTCTCACCGATCATGTGGCTATAAGACAAAGGAACTTGATAGAAGTGAAAGGAGAAAGCTGTAGTTCGGGTGTGCCAGCAGGCTGAGATAAGCCAAGGCAAGATCTCCGGAACAGAAGATTCGCAGTTTTAGAAATAGACGCCTGGAAATTGAAGGCATTATGAATATATAACAAATTTCTGAAAAGTGGCCATGAAATATGCATTTGAGTGGGTGAAGGTTCTTGAATAGGAAATGGTTTATCAAACGTCTCAATTTCAAATATTACACCATTTGCTCTGGTGAGGTCATTGTGGCACCTTTTTGTTCCTTGAGTAAAGTTCTTTCGTTCCAAGGTCACCTGTAGGCTATGGTTGTCCCTTCTGTGCATGTGCAGCAGGCAAGCTCTGGTTATATTTGACAGTTGCTGTGGTGGGATACTTTTCCAGGAGAAAAAGACCTAAAAGAAACAGACTGTCGAGAACTAAAGGACAGGTTGATCATGCCAATATATTACATGAGATACATAGTTTAACATCCTGTGACAGGATCTCATCTCTCCTAAGGGTTGTTTCACTGGGAAAGCTATTGAATTTTCAACGTTAAACAGGGCAAATGAGATTGGAGAGGGGTCTCACCCTCTCCTCTTTTACTAGGAATCAAGTTAGACTGAACCCCAAGGAAATGGGCAAGAGTGTTCTTCGGCTAATACTTCTAACTGAACAGGGATATTGAACTGGAATTTACTGATCCTTGATAAGCACGTCTTACAGGTATGTCAACATTCTACCTCAATGAGTACAGCATGTCTAAATCATCTTGCTCCAGATTTTCTAGAATAACCACTTTCCCATCTCCGCCAGTATTCTTCAGCACAGTATGCTCTGGAGCGCATCCAAAATTGGGACCATTTTTAATATGTTGTGTCTAGCATACAGCTTAAAAAGATTTTGAGAATAAATTCTTGATCTGGCCCCAGTTTTCAAAGCCTTCTCATATCACACATCCTTTGGCAACTTCTTACTCTCCCTTATATGTAGACATCATGTTCTTCATCGCTTTCCCTTAAACTACATTCTATCCATATTATTATGCATTCAAATGGATTATTACATACCTTTGTGTCTTTCAACATCCAGAACAAATACAAATTCACTTATGAAAAATGTTATGCTAACAAAATAAAATAGCTCATTGGGTCCCTAAAGAAAGTTAATACTAAAATGCATTTCATTGTTTGTTATCACTTGTTTTAATCATATTGCTTTCTCCACGATACATTAACCGCCTTGAAGAGAGAGGCTATATTTATTAAGGCACCTCCTGAGGACGGCAGCTATTGGCTTTTCCATAAATGTATCTTTGGTTTAATTTGGGCATTTTGCTTTGAAGATATTATTTCATTAGAGCAACATCATACTTAAATTAATTTATTATAAAAATTAACATGATTTTAACTAACATGAACATCATCCAAAAGAAAATAAAGATTTTCTATGTATAATGATACAATCTATTATTAAACATGCAGAAACCCTTGTGTGGGTTATGTGATAATCTGGAAAATTAAGCCCAATATAAAATATTTTCAAAACACAACCATCAGTGTATATAAGCTATTGTAAGGCACAAAAGATATCCAAGATATTGAAAATAATTTAAGAAAACATGTATTAAGACTTAACATGACAAAGTCTTGGAAAATTTATGCTACATCATCTGAATGAAGGAAACCATTAGCATAAAGTCAAAATGACATCCAAGAGTTTATAGAAAACTTAAATAAGAAATGGAAGGATAAAGGAAACATCCACCAAAGCATATCCTGTAGCACATCAATACTTCACTGTGTAAACAGGAGCACATAAAGGAGAGTGGGGCTATGACCGCAAGCATCTATTATGGTAGAGAGAAGAGCTGAAAAGATTGGCCCATGGTCTTCTAACCAAGTCAGCTAGGGTAAAACTGATGATTGTATGACCACCGTGTGATCATTGGTATCAGGGACACAGCTAGGCCAGCCCCTGAGGAAGACTGCCTCGCTCTGGGATGGCTCAGGAAGATAATATCCACTTCTTAATTTAAGGCTGGAATAGGACCAATGCAAGGCAAAGGCAAAGGCAAACCACCCAGATGGGGAAAACGATCAGCATGTGGCCATAACAATGTTCAAGGATTCATGGCCACCTGTTCAAATTATAAATCATTAACAACCAAGAAAAATCATCACAAAATCATAGTTTGTAAATTCATCATGGTAGCAGAGAGGACTAATAAAGGGAGAAAGGAACCATGATTGGACTGTGCATCCCACTATGGATTTACAAGGTGTCTTAGGCTGCGTTGACTAGAGAAACAAATCCAGACACTCATGTGTGTGTCAGTGAGTTTTACTTCAAAAAGCAATTGTATATTTAGAAGACATTCCAGCCTCATCCGGATCAAGTCCATAATTCTGATATCAGCCCATATGTACGATACTAGTCCATAAATTCTTCTTTCGACTCATGCAGGACTTGCAAAGACGCCAAATGCAAGAAGATCACAGGCCTGTGGGTAGGGAGTTCTGTGGATCGAGTGGTGGTGGACGCCTCTCAACACTGATGCAGGTCTCCAAGTGGCTCCTGAAGCTCTTTTTGTGGCTCAACAGCAGGAAAGGGAAGGCAGCAAGAGAGTTAACTTCCTCTTTTGCTGGCAGAATTGGGAGTTCCCAGAATCCCCAGGAGAAGACCATGCCTACAATGAGGGATCATCAGACTGTGTCATAATTGACAGGGTAGACCACCCCTTCATTCTTTTATCAATTTGACATGAAACTATGTACCAAAATGTTTACAATTTGATTCAAATAATCCACGTTCAATCACTCCACGTAAGGGCAAGACTTTTCACATGGTTGGTCAATGATCAAAACAACTCAATGGAAGTGAATCTGCATCGAGATTCACAATTGATTGAACTCACTATCTGTAAGCCACTAAATTTTATTTGTATTTCTGTAGTCTGAATATTAAAAGTTTGGTGTAGATTTATATTAACATTCTGGCTTAAAGTTTTACCAAGTATTCCAAAAGTTTCATCTCGCAACTAGTGATGTAAGGTATTTTGAATTGAGGTCTTTCTTCAAAAAATAAAATTCTATCCATGAAATTTATTTTGCTTGCTTTTTAATGATGTTTATCTCTTTGATTACTGAATAAATTCTCTCTACAATCTTGTTTTTGGCTGTAACAATATTTTAATGTAATAGTAATAAAATATGATTCCATTGTAGGAGAAGCAAAAACAAATATTCTCATTAAAATATTATTTTCTTTAGCATGGACTCAAACTGCCACTGGACTCCAGGAAGAGTACATCAAAATCAATATTGTTTATTATCATAGCCTGGAAAATGCATGAAAATATGTAGGTTTTATATGCAAATAAATTAGTAATGAGGAGGATGAAACTGTGGTAATTAAAATAAAATGAAAAGTCAGTGTTTCCTAAATAGTATTAAAAATGACCACCACTTGTCTGTAAGTTTGTCATACTGTGGTGACTTTGTGTTGTTGTGATATTGTAAGCTAGGTCACTGGTATTTGAAATGTCAAGAGAGTCACCCAAAGTGATCAGGTTTCAGTAGAACTTCCAGATTAAGAATAGACAATGAAGACAGAATAGTTTATCTACTTCAAAGGAATGAGTCATTGAGAAACATAGCATTGAAGCATTCAGTTGCTGGAGACCTAAAGAATATGAGCAAAATAATAATATGACAAAATAATAATAATATATGAATGATGAAGAGTTCATGAGGTAAGGGGAGTGGGGAGGGATGGGGAAAATGAGCAGCCGATATTAAGGGCTCAAGTGGAAGGCAAATGTTTTGAGAATGATGATGGCAACAAATGTACATATGTTCTTG